>NC_057411.1:24663503-25263503 GCF_019320065.1 Cervus canadensis | reverse complement strand
TACAGAATTTCTGATGTTATGTTGGTTAAGAATTTATTTCATTTTAGTTATTACAGTGTTAAAAGTACTTTAAACTTGTGAAATAAATTTTACCCAATCATGCTAGTGATATTTTATATAATAACTATCGCCTTTTAATCAGCAAACTAAAAAAAAAATGCATCTTTCTACCTATTCATAAGTAGCACTATGACAAAGGATGTCTAAATAAAACTTTTCCCTTAAAAGTCTTAAGAGCTGCTGTTTCTAATTCTTTATATTTCTTTTCATTGAGTCTAGTATATGTTACTGTATCAGTGGTTCTCATTGTATGATCTGCAGTCCTCTCAAGTTCTCAGAAATCATTTCAGAATGTTCAAAAGGTCAAAATCATTTTCATCACTATACTAGTGTGTCACTTGCCTTTTCACTGGGTTGATGTGTTTGCACATGATACGAAAGCAATGGTAGATAAGGCCGTGGCATCAAACTGTGCTAGTGTTGCTGTATTTGTCATCGCCGTATACTCAGCTATAAAATTAAAAAGCCAGTTTCACCTGAAGAATAATCTCGATAAACCAGTAAATATTAATTTTTTGACATCTCCATATATGATTACATATCCTTTGAATGCTACCATGTGATAAAATGGGAAGTACACATAGAGCACTACCACTGACAGACACACTATGTCTGTCAAACTTAAGACATTTGGCAAGTGTTCTCAAAAATGATCAAAGTGAGCCTATCACTTTAAGGAAAACAGTCAGTATTTGTTATTAGTGATAAAATTAAGCTTACAGGCACAAATTAGAATTTCGGAAAAATTTTATCTGCCTGAGCTTCACAGCTTTGCAGTACTTAAAAACTTTTGTAATGAAACCAGTAGTGATATTAATGATGTGATTTCTGATATTGTTGGAGAAGGAAATGGCAACCCACTCCAGTATTCTTGCCTGGAGAATCCCATGGCCAGAGAAGCCTGGCAGGCTACAGTCCATGGGGTCGCAAAGTCGGACACGACTGAAGTGACTAACACTTTGATATTGTAGTTTGATTTTGAATTTGATAAATATTAGTAAATATAACCCCTAAGGGAAGTCTTTGGGAGCAGCATAGTACTTTACAGGTATATAAGGGTGTCCTGAGAACAGCTGATTTAAGTCTTCTAGCGAAGTCAAACATTTCTATTAACATCATAACCTCCCTCATCTGCTACCCTTCCCCCATGAAAATAGACAAACACCTATGATTTCAGTAAGGAAAACAAATAGATTACATACGATATGAATAATACATTCTTAAAATATTCTACAAATTTAATTTTCTACTTTGAACTGTGGGCTTATATATTCCATTGAAATTATTTAGGATTGCATTGTATTTATCATTGATACTGACGTTAAAATATTTTTCTCTCTTCTTCCTTTTTCTTCTGTTTGTTTCTCTTCCCACTTTCCTTTTCTCCTTTCATTTCTCCCTTCCTTCCATTTTTGGTATTTGTTTTCTAGGTGGAGTCTTTCATTTTGGATCAAGATGATTTGGAAAATCCAATGCTGGAAACGGCTTCCAAGTTACTTTTGTCAGGTACTGCTGATGGTGCAGACCTCAGGACA
The DNA here is from genome assembly GCF_019320065.1 of Cervus canadensis. Taxonomy (NCBI): domain Eukaryota; kingdom Metazoa; phylum Chordata; class Mammalia; order Artiodactyla; family Cervidae; genus Cervus; species Cervus canadensis. Next base: position 25,261,908 of record NC_057411.1, on the reverse strand, counting down.
GTAGATCCAGAAACACAAGCCAGACTGGAAGCTTTATTAGAAGCTGCAGGTAAGTCTGCAAACTCTGCATACATAATAAGCCTACCTAATTTTCCAAAGTTCATATGACTCTTAAAATTTCTAGTTATTATAAATGTATGATCTTAAATATTTAGTATAAGACTATTCATAAGAGTTAAGGATTACTTTCTGGAGAATTACATGGAACATTTCATGAAAGCACATTTTCATTGCCAGAATACAATTGACAGGTTACTGTAAACCTTATAAACAGAGACTTCATATATGGTCAGTTTATATTCATCTTGAATTCCATTTTTGCAAGCTCATCCACTTTATAAAATGTATTTATATCTCCATATTAATACTCACAGCTCTTTCTTTCATAGAAATGCACAGAACGGTGAAAATTTTGATTTATTCTATGTGCATGTTTTCTGCTGAGACGATGCTCTCTGCCTTCTTGTGTCAGCTCTCATAATCAAGTGTCCTTTCCACAATCTACTTCGGGTTACATTTTCTACATTTTTGTGCCTTTTGTTGGTAATTTCACTGTTTAAAATGGCTCCCGAGTATAATGCTGAAGTGCTTTCTAGTGTTCTAAATGTGAGCAGGCTGTGATGTGCCTTGAGGAGAAAATAGGTGTATTAGATAAGCCTTTTCAGCTTGAGTTACAGTGCTGTTACCTGCGTGTTCAGTGTTAAAGAATCAAGTATAATATATTAAAAACACATATGAAACAAGCTTATGTATTGACTGGTTGATGCAGATGCTCAGGCCAGTCTTCCAGGCACCTAGCCCTGTATCTCCTCTTGGAGGAGTGGTTCAGTATTCATTGATTGAGTGTTCCCAGTGACTTTACAGAACATAATTACCATGAATAATAAGAATTGACTATGTATAATTCCTTCCACTTTTAGGGTCATACACTGTTTTTAAAACCTTGTAAAGTGAGGGAAATGAAAATTGTGAAATCATTTAAAAATACGTCATAAGAGTAACAGGGAATGATTCTCCTGAAGATGAAGAGACTTGAATTGAATACAAGAGAGCTGTTTGTTTTCTCTTGTCCGAAGAGGCAAAACCAGGTTTAAAGATGCTACATGAAAGTAGATTTCAGCTGAAAGGAGCTATCTTTGGAGATAGAATTCCTTTTTTAGAATGCTAATAGTTGCTTTGTTTTTCTCATCTTTGTGTTTATTCCCATTTTTTCCCAATTTCTTTATATTAGCTAACAATCAAGATATCAGCTAAGCTGAGTTCTTATCTGTAGGCTATAGAAGAAAATTCACTTCCAAGTTTATTATGTTGGTAGCGGAATTCAGTTCCTTGGAATTATGGGACTGAGATCTTGATATTCGTAGACTATCAACTGGAACTGCTCTCCTGCATAGCAAACCTGTTTGAGACTGTCCACATTTCCTTCATCTTCATATCAGCATGGCATGTAGAATCCTTGTGCTTTGAATTTCTGACTTCTTTTCTCCAACAAGCTGTAGAAATTTCTTTGCTCTTCCTGGGGTCATGTTTGATAGGGTCAGGCCCACCCAGATAACCTTGTTATCTTCAGGTCAGCTATCCCATGGGAAAAGTGAAAGTTGCTCAGTAATGTTGACTCTTTGCAACCCCATGGACTATACAGTTCATGGAATTCTCCAGGTCAGAATACTGGAGTGGGTAGCCTTTCCCTTCTCCAGGGGATCTTCCCAACCAGGGATTGAACCCAGGTCTCCCGCATTGGAGGTGGATTCTTTACCAGCTGAGCCACAAGAGAAGCCCAAGAATATTGGAGTGGGTAGCCTATCCTTTCTCCAGTGGATCTTCCCAATTCAGGAATCAAACTGGGGTCTCTTGCATTGCAGGCGGATTCTTTACCAACTGAGGTATCAGGGAAGCTAATCATGAGGATAAAAATCTGTCAAATTCACAGTCCCAAAGATTATATATAGTGTGTACACCAGAGCTGGGTATTCTTGGGAATATTTTAGAATCCCTAGTATACCAATAATTGTCTGTCCACAGACAATTGTCCACTCCACAGAAGCCACTCCATTTCTTTGAAACCCCAAATGTCAAATATCTTTAAGTCTTTTCTCTGTGGCTGTTTAATTTCTTGCCTGTTTTTGTCTAGGCTTCCCTGGTGTCTTAGATGGTAAAGAATCTGCCTGCAATGCAGGAGACCTGAGTTTGATCCCTGGGTCGGGAAGATCCCTTGGAGAAGGGAATGGCAACCCACTCTTGTATTCTTGCCTGGAGAATCCCATGGACAGAGGAGTCTGGTGGGCTACAGTCCAAGAGTCAGACATGACTGAGCGACAAACACGCAACACACACACATTTTTGCCTAATGAAATAGAAATGCTGGCTGCCAGCTTTTTGAGAGCTGAGAGTAGAAAAGGGGCCAAGGATCTCACTGTTTATCATGCATATGCTCATCTGACCCTCATTTTCAATTTAGTATTCTCTCTTCTTCATCTATACTTGATGTGTCCTAGCCCAGGGTCTTTCTGGTTTAGTTTGTTTAGAGAACCGTCATCTGCTGTGCAGTTTGTGGATGGAGTCTTAAATGTCTAAATGCTCCTCATAGGTGTTCAGCCAGTCTCTCTGTTTTCTAACCCAAACCTCACCCTTATACCTGGAACCTGTATATAGCCTACAGGGCCAATCACCTTGTTTCTCTTGATTATCTATGGTTCTGCTTGCTTTGTTTTGCCAGGTCAGTTACATCTCCTCTTTACTTTGTATTCATTAATATTATCTTTGATTTATAAATTTCTTCTAGTTTTATCAAAGATGAAGTTCCTATTATATTTTAGTTTTCCTTGAGTAAGTTCTAAGAAGAAAAAGAGCAGAAATAATTGTCTTAAAATAATCTTGAAATAAGAAATCTAATCTTTTAATTCACCTCTCCTCTGAAGTTATATGGTTCTGTTGTTCAATTGATTAAATGTCCTAACTTGAAAAAAATAATCTGGTCATGCATCTTTTATTTGATCTCAACTGATTAATATCTAATAATTGAATAAGACTAGTGAAAAAGATCACAATAATCCAGAATGGTGAGATTAATTTTCAATCACTATTTATTTGAAAAGTTGCTATATATTTCTTAGGTTACTTCCTAGTTATTTTTATAAAATAGGTATCTTATGAAGATTCAAGAAGTTCATAAAAATTTAATATAGAATATTTTGTTTTCAATGTTATTTCTTCTTAAAACGGGAATTACTTTCTACTGATCCAGATGTATTCTCTTGTTTAACGGTTCTGTTGCTGTCATTGACAAACAGTTGTTAGATAGCCAGTGAGAGCTGGCTAAAATGTTAGCGCTAATTCTCCCATGTGAGAATGCATCTGTAAGCTTGGTCTTAATAATGTTAGGATATTTAACTAACCACAGATGTCTTATTGACTAATACTACTATAGCAGGTTTAGACTATAGCTGGCTTTTTATATTAGTAGTAGGAATTACACAGTAGGTATCTGTCTTATCAAACCAAGACTGTTTTTATTCTTTGTACATCTACATTTAGCAGACACTAAATTTGATTGCTCCTTACATTTGTTACATCTAAAATCAGAAAGGCTTCTTGCCAGATTTATTCCATAAGATGTTATATTTCATATCTTGAATTTTTCAGAAAGAAAAGCAAATCCATGTAAACTTTTTATAAACTTCAAACACAAACTTATATGATATTCTTGAGCCCTTCCACTATTAAAAGAAATCTGCCCAAATATGTTTATTATCATCATTTGGGAGATCCTTTTGGTCTTTGTCTTAGTTAAATAGTTTGTTTTAAAACTTATATTTGAATCATTTAGGGGTCTTCTTTAAAAATGTAGCTTATCAGTTTGTAACTTTGGGTTCTGAGATTCTCCATTTCTAACAAACTCCCCAATGACAGTAATGCTTTTTGTTTATGAACCATGTGTTAAGTAGTGGGGTTCCTTAATATCCCTTATAACATTACATATTTTATCTTCAAGTTAGAACAAAGGTTCTTAAATCCTGGTTGTACATCAGCATCTTCTTAGAGTTTTTAAAATATGTAGATCCCTAGGCCTCACTTTCATCTGAATTAATATCTTTAGATATAGGAGAGCTCAACATCTGAACTCTTGAAAGGCTTCACTGATGGGCAGCCTGTATTAAGCACCACTGAGTTAGAATAGTAACTAAGTTAGAGATCAGCTTGCTTTATAGTAATATCTAGAATAGCAACAAGTTATATCTCATGTACATGCTAACTAACCATTTCTGCTTTTGAAGTTTTTTAAAAAAATTTGCTGTTCTAAATGTCTTTTTTAGACATGATACTTTTAGACATGATTTTGGGTGTGTGTATTAAGTTGTAGTTGTAATTTGAAGCAAATAGATACTCATAGGTAGGTTATCTTTTATGTAGCCTGTAATGTCTTTTCAGGCCATTTTTTGGTCACAAGTGGTAGTAGCCCAACTAAATATTCTTAAGCTAAAGTGGCTATATACCAAAAGTATGGGGTTGGTGCTAGCTTCTGGCACTGCTAGAATCAATGAATCAAATATAACTTTATCAGTAATATCTCCTTTGTATTTCTCTGCTCTCCTCTATGTTGACTTATTTTGGGTAGTCTTTTTCTCCTTGTGATGATAAAAGTGGCTAAATAGTGCTTGGCAATTTGGCAACCTTTAAACATAGGTTCTTCTTCTAATGTATAGCAAACCTCTATGGATACCTAGTTGTTCCAGCATATACCAGCGACCCATTTCTAGAACCAGAGAGTCACAGAGTTGAGCATGTATGGACCACATAGAAGGAGTAAGATTATTAGACAGTTGGAGAACCGTGCTTTCCCAAAAGATTCTGGCCAGGCAATATATCTGTCCAGTATATCATTTGGAAGTTAACATAAACAGTTAAGTAACTTGAATTTTGCTTTGTTTCTCCTTTTGGGTATATCCAAATTGGTGTGAAAATAATATAATAGGAATAGGCAAATTATCTACGGCTGATGGTAAAGCCTTTGCAGATCCTGAAGTGCTTCGGAGGTTGACGTCATCTGTTAGTTGTGCGTTGGATGAAGCTGCTGCTGCACTTACTCGTATGAGAGCTGAAAGCACAGCAAATGCAGGGCAGTCGGACAAGTAAGTATATTTCTACTGTGATCAGTATAAAAATATTGTTTTAAAGATAATAAAAATAGCTAACATTTACTGAGCGTATATTTTGTGCCTGATACTGTACTAAATAACCACTTTACATTTGATACCTTGTTTATACTCCAAAAAACCTTAGGTATAGATTTTATTTTTATTCCCATTTTATTTATGAAAAACTGAAAAGAAATAACTTAATCAAGATCAAATAAATAACAAGTAGCAGAGCCAGAACACCCCTATCTGACTACAAAACTGACTTCTTGCCAATATGTTATAAAAGACCTTTTGCTGATTTCGATTTTGTTTTATTATTTTTTTTAATGTTTTCCTGACAAAGAAGTCAATGATTTCTAATTAGTCATATCATTTTCTACTTCATGTGCATGAGAAAAAAAAAAAGTGAAAGTTGCTCAGTCATGTCCCAGTCTTTGTTATCCCGTGAACTGTAGCCCACCAGGATCTTCTTTCCATGGATTTCTCCAGGCAGGAATACTGGAGTGGGTTGCCATTACCTTCTCCAGGGGTCTTTCCGACCCAGGGATGGAACCCTGATCTACATTGCAGGCAGTTTCTTTATGGTCTGAGCCACCAGGGAAGCCCGCTTCATGTGTATGGTGGTGGTGGTGGTTTAGTCGCTAAGTCGTGTCCGACTCTTGCAACCCCACGGACTATAGCCCGCCAGGCTCCTCTGTCTGTAGGATTCTCCAGGCAAGAATACTGGAGTGGGTTGCCCTTTCCTTCTCCATTCACGTGCATAGTTCTGACCATTTTGAAGGGATGGTTTTTATTTGTTTTTGAATGTTCAAAAATTTTGTAGATCTAGTTTCCATAACTTGAATGTGATTGTGTTCGAAGGATGTTATCTTTCTATGTCCTATAGTTCCTTTTATATAATACTTCACATTTAGTAAGAACTCAGTAAATATTTTGTGACTTGGCCTTTTAAGTTTTTCTAATGATGTTATGCAGTAAAAAAAATCACATCATCTTGTATATAAAACAATTATGGATAGTATAGTTAAAAATATAATGCCAGGGAAGCAGCTGGAAAAGAACCATTAATAACATGTTACTGTCTTGATTCCTCAAAGACTTCTTTTTTTCCCTTTAATTAAAAAGAAGCCATTAAGCCATTTTATTTACAGTTGACCCTTGAACAACACAGGCCTGACTGCACAGGCCCATTTATACACAGGTTTTTTTTTCTTCTTTGTTTTTTTTGGCTGCTCTGCGGAGCTTGTGGGATCTCAGTTCCCTGACTCGGGATTAAACCCGGGCCCCAGCAGTGAGAGCCAAATCCTAACCTCTAGACTCCCAGGGAACTCCCAGCACAGGATTTTTTTGATAATAAGTACTATACTGCTGCACAGTCTGTGGTTGGTTGAATATATAGATACAGAAACACAGATATAGAGGAACGGTAGATACAGAGGAACTACATATATGGAGGGCTTACTGTTAAGTTATTTGCAGATTTTCAACTGAGTGGAGTGTGGTTACCCCTGACCCCCATGTTGTTCAGGGGTCAACTGCATTTTAGCCATTGCCTTTAAACAGTTGAGGAAATAGGAATATTCTTTTGTGTATGAATTTAGAGAATAAAAAATAACATTGAAGAATTGTCTTTTGTATAATAGTATTTCTAAGACTGAAGGAGAGGTTATATAATATTAACAAGAGTGAATTTGCTGTTTCTCATAACTCTTGCCTTCATTCATCTAAGTTTTAATTAATTTATTTTACCATCCTTCTCATTGATTGACTCTAGTTAACCTCAGGTTCTGTTCCTTAGTTACCATTCAGTTTTACTAGCCAGCCAACCATCTCATCCTCTGTCATCCCCTTCTCCTCCTGCCTTCAGTTTTTCCCAGCATCAGGGTCTTTTCCAGTAAGTCGGCTCTTCGCATCAGGTAGCCAAAGTATTGGAGTTTCAGCTTCAGCATCAGTCCTTCCAATGAATATTCGGGACTGATTTCTTTTAGAATTGACTCGTTTGATCTTGCAGTCCAAGGGACTCTCAAGAGTCTTCTCCAGCATCATAGTTATTTATAAGATTAGTCCAAAGTACGTGCTCAAAACTTTCCTGTCTCATTTCCCTTTACTTAATTGAAAAACCCAGATAAGCCTTTATAATTAGTGAAAGTTTTACCCATTTCATTAAATTTTATAAAATTTTTCTAATGGCTGAGCTGTGCAAACAGAAGTATAGTTGTAACTCAAATTTTTCTTCATGTGATTTTCTATGCAATTTTATGTTTTAAATTTTGGGGTTTTTTTCACCTACAAATAGTAAATAAAACTGTCTTTCAGTTACATGACTGAAAACAGTATGTAATGTTGATAATTTTAATTGAGTGACTTTTATATGTAGATTTTAAAAACTCAGCCTTCCCTGGTGGCTCAGACGGTAAAGAATCTGCCTGCAATGAGGGAAACCCGGGTTCATTTCCTGGGTTGGGAATGGCTACCCACTCCACTCAGTGAACTGAATAATTTTATTTTCTTTTTGTTATGAGTCATATTGAAATAATCATTCCTATTTAGTGCTACTGTCCAGATTAACTTCAAAAATCAATACTTAATGCCAGGCGATTTTTTATTTTCTTACATCCTGATGTCATAATATTCTTCTCCTAATAGCCGCAGTTTGGCAGAAGCCTGTTCAGAAGGAGATGTAAATGCTGTGCGAAAGTTACTCATTGAAGGGCGAAGTGTAAATGAACATACCGAGGAAGGGGAGAGCCTTCTTTGCTTAGCTTGTTCTGCTGGATATTATGAGCTTGCACAGGTTTGTATTATCAAAATAAAGCTCATAGGTTTTTTTTGTTTGTTTTGTCAAAATTTGGCCTGGGTATTAAGGAAATAATAAAATGAAATCAACTATCAGGCTCATTTCAAGAAATAGTTTTGTTAGATTTTTTTTTTGTTTATTGGCTTTTTTCTGTAATATGACTAGGTAGGGTTAATGTAAATGTATGTTCAAGAAATTTTGATGAATATATAATTTTCTAATATCCTTTAAACTTCTTCTTTTGTAAGGTTTTGTTGGCAATGCATGCGAATGTGGAAGATAGGGGGATCAAAGGTGACATTACACCCTTAATGGCTGCTGCTAATGGAGGACATGTCAAAATTGTGAAGTTGCTGCTAGCTCATAAAGCTGATGTCAATGCACAGTCTTCAACAGGTTATACATACCTCTTTTTCAGTATTTAAATCTTAACACCCTCTGTTAGTAATTAATTCAGATGAAAGTGCTCATTAGTGTTGCTTTTGCAGTTATCAGTATTGCAGATTTGTGTACGTCTGTGCATTAGGCTTAATGTATATACAGTGTGTTTTGAATGAAATATCTCCTGTTTTGTGTATGAGGGCTATCTTGGCCTTCGTTCTTTTATATTAAACACTGACTGGGTTAGAAGGACCATTTTCTTAGAAATAAAGAAGTATGGGCTACTCCTCCCAAACCCAGGTTTTCTATTTATCAGGGAAAAAGGGAAGGGAAGATAGGGAGAAGAACAAGAAGGATATGCGGCAGAAGGTAGGTCTGTCCTTGTCTAGTGTTACTAAATTGTGGCCTAGAAGAAAACAAAGACATTATGCTCCACAAGAGACAGAATGTCAATCTAAATCAATTTTTTTTTTTCTTTCAAACTTGGGCATAGATGAATTTGTATCAAAGCTATAAAATATATGAAAATATATTTCGTGCATTTCCATCATGCAAGATTTTCAAATTTATTAAGTATTTTAAATAATTTTAAAGGTCTGTAGGTTCTGATTTGAGGAGGTTTTAGGAATCCTTATTTTACCCAGAGGTTAACTTTTTCCCCCCTCTTAACATGGGAAATTTTTATCATTAAGAGGGAATGTTTTTGAAATGATTTTAACTTTAACTGCCAGTTAATTGATGTTTAAAGATGTAGTAAAAGCAACATGTGATTAAAAGGACCAGTATGAGGTATATCTATATATGATGAATAATTGCAATCTAAAGAAAAAATACACTTTGGGAAACATTTCCCAGATTAAAGTTAGAATGAATGTGACTTTTTTCTCATGAGAAAAGTTTGTTTCAGAATTGCTCAGTTCTTTTATAACTCTACAGTTGTGATAAGTGTATATGATTTTCCTCATGTGTTTAACCCTGATTTTGAAATGGAAAAAATAGGGAGTTGGTTTCAGTAAGATAAAATGTAATAAAGAAAATAATTATATGTATAAGTGTAAGAGCTAAATTTATTAAAGTTTTATAGTCTCCTATGTCAGTTTTCTCTTTGATACTAAATAAACCTGTTTTATTTTGCTATTTTATCTGAATGTCTATTTTTCTTCATTAAAATAGGCAATACAGCACTTACATATGCTTGTGCTGGAGGGTATGTAGATGTTGTAAAGGTGCTCTTGGAATCCGGTGCTAGTATTGAGGACCATAATGAAAATGGTCATACTCCTCTTATGGAAGCTGGAAGTGCTGGACATGTGGAAGTAGCCAGATTGCTGCTAGAAAATGGGGCTGGCATTAATACGCATTCCAATGAATTTAAAGAGAGTGCCCTTACATTAGCTTGTTACAAAGGTACAGTAAAAAAATTTTTTTTTTAAATGAGGTTTTTAAACTCATGAAATGACAGTTTATGTAGTATGGTTATTCACTTAAAAAATAAAAGATGGTAATAGTATGTAGTATGTTATAAATAAAAGTAAAGTATTTCAGAGGTTAAAAGTTTTAGTATGTAAAGTTTATATAATTTAAAAAATATTCAGTATTATAAATATTGTCAATGAAAAATAGTAACTGATCCAGTTTTATCAGAAACATAATTTTAATATGCATTGTACTTTTTAATGTTTATGCTTGTGTTTTGCCTGGTTTACACAAAAGAATCCTATTGAATTCAGAAGTATTTAGCCTGTAAATTTAAAGTAAATGCAGTGGAAGCTAAAATGATTTATTAACAAGAAGGTATGTAAGCTGTTTCTCATGAAGAAGTAGAAAAATGGAAGAAAAAGGGAGGATATATGGGAAAAAAAATTATAAGTGGTGTGGAGGGAGTTTGTATTCAAAAGAACAATTTTTTAGAGTATCATCAACTCGTGTTATATAGGAAGAGCTGGTTGAAATTGAATCTACCTGCCCAGATACAGTTGTACAAAGGGGTTAGTAACATAGTCTTCTAAGTGACATCAGTCAACCTGAAAATATTGATAACAGAATAAAATATCTTATTTTGGGGGTGAAGATAATTATCTGAATAAATACTTAATCTTCAGCTAGCTAATGACTTAGATTTTTCAGAATCAATCTTTATGACAGATAAATGTGTATAAATGAAGAAACTTTTCAAAAAGAAATTCTCATGAAATATTATATGTACATAGCCATTCAGTTCAATGTTTTCTACCATCGGCAGCTGTGTCTTGTTTCTTTCGTAAGATAAGTGATACATTTTTGACCCAGAGGCATCAAGAAAAAGCTCTTGAAAGGCAAAGTACAAAATTTAAGGAAGCACTCACTCTCAGTGGCTGAAGCTTCACATCCACTAGCTTGTGAGTGAATGTCTCCTTAAATTTAGCACCCAGGACTTTGATTTCCTCACTGTTGTGTTGGCCCCAAGGTTGTTTTTCTATTTCAGAGCAGCCAAAGTTTTGTTAGGTCTTTTGGAATAATTTCACTTAAAAACATGGCTAAAATAATCCTTATACAAATAAATGACTAAAATTTAAGTTAAATGTTAAAATAGGCTCCGGAGGACTTTTGATTATCTGGTGTTACAGATAATTCAGATTAAGGGTGTTTAGGAAGCCCAGCTGAGGTCTCTTAGTTCTCCACTTCTGTTTGGTAGTTAAGCAGAGGTTGATCTTCATTGTGAGGAGAGGAATTAAGCCTCGGGGCAGCCTCTAGGGCAGGCTGATTGGGTGGCTTTCTCTCTCACCTTTTCACAAACTTTTCACAAAGTTTGAAAGAGAAACTGGCTCCATTTTATCACTGAAAGCCAACTGGCCAGTGAGCATTGAGATGGGGTTATATATAACTACTTTTCCCTCTCTGCTTTGCTTGTAGCCCCATCCTGCTGAGGTTAGGGCTTGCAGGCTTTTATTAAAGAAACTGGATAAAGAACTGAGCTCCTGGAGAACATTTCTGCTACTTCCAAGGATCTGTACACACTCTTAACTTGGCTCTATTTCTCGTGAGTCTCCTAGGATACAAATTGACATGGAGGAGATGGGGAAGGGCTAGAATTCAGGCCAAGACTAAACGTAGATGTGGATCTTTGGGAAGGGAGAATGACAGAGAGGAAGGAAGTATAATTTGTTAGCAAAAACAAGGTATGGCAGATACAACACTTACTCACCAAAGTTAATTTAGTTTTAACTATGATTCCGCTATCCAGTCCTTCACTCCATTCCAAGTCGATTGAGAATTGACTGCAGCTAATTCCAGATAAAGTAGGGGGAGAAATTAGTAACTTTTCTATTGTTTCTTACATGGTATGGGAAGTCCTTTTAAAAATATAATTGGTAATGTTTGTAACTACTTATAAGGTATTCATTATGTGAATTGAAGATTATGGTTTATTTGAAACTATGTAAATATATATATGTGTATATCTGTATATACATTAATATCTAAATGGATAAATATAAATGGTGGTGTTTCAAGGATATTTTGACATATACAGTTTCCACCTTACAAACGGCTTGTTCCTAAAACATCTGTGAGTTTGTTATTGAAACTTAAAGCTCATTGCCTCATAAAAATAACTTCATTGGTGATTTTTCATCCTAGGCTACAGTTCACAAAAGCTAGTTTAGTCTATAGTATAAATAACTGTGACATGCCTGGGCTTAACAAGGTTGTGGAGGGGATATTCCAGGTGCTGCATTTTAGTGCCAACCTTGCTCACCTGCAGCGAGGATTCTAGTAGCAGCATTTTCTGGGGCAAAAGGGTAAGGAGTAGAACAGCACAGATTACTTGTATAATTTGTGTTGGGCGGTAAGGGTGGCTTGTAGCTGATTTTAGTATTCTGCTGATATATTTATTACTGTAAGTTAAATACAGGTTTTCAAAATATTATAACTACTTTTTTGGAGTAATAAAATATTTTAAGTAATCTTATAAATTTTTGGTTTAGGACATCTAGAGATGGTGCGATTTCTTTTGGAAGCAGGCGCAGATCAAGAGCATAAAACAGATGAAATGCACACTGCTTTAATGGAGGCTTGCATGGTAAGATTGGTGAAATACTTAAAGTTTATATATTGGGTAGAGACAGAGCCAGTGGATAATGAGTGCCATTTCCCTGTGTTCAAAGATTCTGTTTATCTTGACTTACCGTGGATCAGAACCTTAGCTATCTGAGTTATCAGTCATTTTCAGAGCCAGTTGAACAACATTAACTTTCATCAGAGTGCTTTCTGAAGCTTTGTAGCACAACCTTCATTTTCTTGGTCTCACATAACTATACTGGTTTTATATAATTGGTGCAAAAATGACTTTCTGACAGATTGATCAAGGATGTTAAAGATGAGATCATAATCCACAAGAGTATGTACATAATACAAAGTAAACATGTTCATAAAACCCATAATTTAAAATTTATGAAAAATTTGAAATTAGAATATTGTTTGTGTTACATAATTCTTCCTCTGTTGTGGTCTTTTCTCAACCCTGAATTCCTTTTTTTAAGAACTTTAGTTTGTTCTTGAGAATGTATAATAATAGTACTCTTAAACTTTTGCATTTCAGTCTGTGACTTGTGGCACAGAAATGTATCATAATAACTTTATAGACAGATTTATGAGAAAACATACCAAAGATAAAATGACCCCAAATTAATTTGGTTTCTTGTCTCAACTTCCCTTCAGAGAATGATTATTGAAAGGATGTTAAATTGTAATTAGTAATTTAAAAAATATTAAGTAGCCATTTAAGCCATTTTTGTTTTTCTTATTGCCATACCAGTGTTAAATCATTCTTTTGAACAAACAGGTTTTCTTGGAGGGTTTAGAGTTCCCCACCTGTTAAAATGAGGATAATATCCTTCTTTAGGGTTGTTTTGAGTATTAAATGACAAAATGTGTGTAAAATGCTCAGTAATATCCCCATGATAAGGAACTTAAAACAGTCTTGTGACCCCCACTAGAGAAACAACCTATGTGTAGATTAAATAATTAAAATGGAATATTCTGTGGGCCTACTCTGCATGCAATGGAATTAAATGTTATAAGCAAATGAAAGATATTAGTAGGGGCCATAGGTTTAGAGACTTGCTAAGAGACTGAGGTTTTAAACTGGACTTTGAAGGAAATGTAAGAGTTGACTGCTTATGGAGGAAGAAAAGTCTGAGCTAAAGGAACAGCATGGTAACAGCAAGTAAGTAAAATAGTCTTAAAACCATTAACGTTGTGTAATATGGCAAGTACCAAGGTAAAAATGGGCATGACATGTTTGAAAGAAGATGAAATATCTGTGAGGTAATGAAGAAGGAAAAAGTATATCAAAAGAAGAAAGAATGGAAAAGTGAGCCGTGGAGTTGCCAGTAGTTTGGGAAAGGGAGGAAAGCTGTGGGAAAGGGAGACTGATAAAGGAGACAGAAGATAATTAACTGAGAACTTCTTTTTATTAATTTTCACTGGCATTTGATTGTGAACAACAAAGGAAGTACCACGTGTATTGTGTTCCCCTTTCACTAATATATCATGCTGAATTCCCCCACTCTAAAAAGCATTACATTTTTCTTTTTCTACCTAATCAGAAATTTGCTTGTCCTTAAGGTTCCTATGAAAATCCTACTTTCCCCTTTCTAAACTTTATCCTTTTAGCATTTAAGCTTATACTATGCAGTATTGATGTTATCTCATAGTAATCTCTTGTTTTGTGTATTTAACTGTGTTTTTTTCCTGTTGGTAAATACATTTTTTGATTGGAAGTATTTTTCTACATATTTTATATCCTCAGTCTCTACCACGACAATAAATACTAAAGGAGTTGAAATAGGTCAACTTGCTTACTCAACTCTTAAATGTAGATTGATTAATTCTTATTTGGATTGAGATCAGTGAACTTCATTGTCTAACAGTTGAGAAGTATTTTTGACGATTTTTTTAATGGTGCTGATTCACTTTTTTAATTGCATTGTAATCAGGATGGCCATGTCGAAGTAGCTAGGTTGCTTCTTGACAGTGGTGCCCAAGTGAACATGCCTGCTGATTCATTTGAATCGCCGTTGACTTTGGCTGCATGTGGTGGGCACGTGGAACTTGCAGCTTTGCTTATTGAGAGAGGAGCTAGCCTGGAAGAAGTCAATGATGAAGGCTATACACCACTGATGGAAGCCGCTCGTGAAGGACATGAAGAAATGGTGGCTTTACTTTTAGGCCAAGGTAACCAATACCAATCAAGATACTAAGGCATAAATCTGTAACATGTAAGATGATAATTTATAAAGTTGAATTTAATTATTTCATCTTTCCAGTAGATTCATAATGAGGTGCTAAAGTATTTGCTCTGAAAATAACACCATACTGTGCTAAATAAAATTAAATATACTTTAATATTTAAGACCTTTCAGAGCCTTTGTGTGCTATGCGAATAAAAACAGAAAGAACTAGGGGGTGGGTAGGGTTGTAGGTTATATATTTCTAACTTTCTGTGCCTTACAAATTATCATCTCTATTAGTATTGTGAGAGTTTATAGATACATATAAAGCTTTTAGGACATTTTTGTCATATTGTGCCAGTTAAGTGTTAGCTGTGGTGATGGTGATAGTAGTGATGATAATGTTGTGATCTTGGACAGGTTAATTAATCTCATTTCCTTAGCTGCAAAAATGGAGCTAATAAAAATATGTAAAATGCATTAAATATTGCCTGACAAATAGCATGTTAAATATTATATGTTATTTTCATCAACATCTTTACCATCATTATTTTGGATCTTTATAACAAGGGACTATGTTTTATTTTTCCTAAGTCCTTAAATCACATGACTTGTATCAACACCTTCTGGCTGAATCTTATTCCAGCAGTGTATATCAAATATGGACTCATAGATGTGGTTTTGATAGTTTTCTTTATTTTTAACTGCCTCTTGAAGTAGGGGGAGAGGCACTTTATAATTTAATAAAGTAATATAAATGTTCATTTTTGAAATATAATTTATTAGGCAATAACCATTCTTTGCTTATCTCTGGAATAAGTTAATGACTTTCTTTAAATATATTTTAGGAGCAAATATCAATGCACAGACAGAAGAAACTCAAGAAACTGCCTTGACTTTGGCTTGCTGTGGAGGCTTTCTGGAAGTGGCAGACTTTTTAATTAAGGCAGGAGCTGATATAGAACTGGGGTGTTCTACCCCTTTAATGGAAGCTGCTCAAGAGGGTCATTTGGAGTTAGTTAAATACTTATTAGCTGCAGGTAGGCATTTTTGCATTTGGGAGGTGGTTTTTTTTTTTTTTTTTTTTGCATGATTTATATAAGTAAAAGTGTTACAATGCAAATAACTTTTTTCCTGATGTATGATGCACTGAATGTGTATAGAAAAATAATAAGATACGTTTTTGTGTGTATTCTGAGTAAATAATTGACCTTATTGCTGTTCAAAGTATCTGCAGTTTTAATTTTAAGCAGTAGTCTGTTTCTAGTTTTTTTCTTTTTTGCTTTTAAACATGCAGACAATATTCTCTATTTCTCGAAATGAATAAGGCTGTTTGGTGTAATCTGAGGCGATATGGCTTCTCTAAAAGAAATTTCAGTGTCCACATTTGTGTCTTATGATTCTTTTGTTAAGGCTGTGTGTCTAACACCACTGCAGGAGCTAATGTTCATGCAACAACAGCAACAGGGGATACAGCACTAACGTATGCCTGTGAAAATGGTCATACCGATGTAGCCGATGTCTTACTTCAGGCAGGAGCAGATCTGGTAAGCCATGGCACTTTCTAAATCTTAAAGCTAAGACAAGAAATTAACTTAAAATCCTGTGGAGCCTGTAGACAAAAGGTATTTCTTTACTTCTAATTTTATGTTCACCTTTTCACCATTGTTTATTTGTTTAGTCATACTTTTTCCCTACGCTGTTTTGTGTCCATTCTTATTTCCTCGTTAGCAGCAATATCCAGTCAACAACCCCTTTCCCCCTACAAAAAAAGGGAAAATTTTGTGTTTGATATGTTAATAATTGATGGTAATAATTAGTACAAATTTTCTTGTAGGTACTTAACTATTTTTAGAAGTTTCTTTGATTTGTCATAAAAAGGCACATATTGCTTAGGGGCATTTCACTGTAGTTTAGGAAATAAATTGTACCTGTACTATTCAAAGCATTAATAAATAAAGGAGTTAAAAAGATAAGTAATATTTTCTCTCAGATACCTTTTTTTTTTTTAAGATTTATTTATTTAATTTTTTGGCTGTGCTGCGTCGTCTTCTAGTTATGCTGCTTGGGCTTTTTCTAGTTATGGCAAGTGGGGGGATGCTCTCTAGATGCAGTACGTGGCCTTCTCATTGCAGTGGCTTCTCTTGTTGTGGAGCACAGGCTCAGGGGTGCACAGGCCTCAGTAATTGTGGCTCCCTGGGCTCTAGAGTGCAAACTGGGTAGTTCTGGTGCAGGGGTTTCATTGTTCTATGGCATGGAGGATCTTCCCAGACCAGGGATCAAACTCCTGTCTCCTGTAACAGGCAGGTGGGTTTTTTGCCACTGATCCACCAGGGCAGTCCCGTCAGATGACTTTTAGTGAGAAGGGTGAAATACTGAGGTCATTCTCAGGGAAAGGGTAAACAGCTCAGAGCGGGTGAAGACGTCATCTGAGATGTTATGTTTGGGGCTGGATAAGGTTTAGAAAGGTAGATACCGTAATGTTGTAACAAAAGAGGTACCTCCAGTTGGAAAAATTAGTATGAGTACAGACAGAGAGAGAGGGAAAAATAAAGCGATTCGGCGGGGGGTGGGGGAGGCATTCTTCCAGTTTAGCCTGTGTGGGAGTAAGAAAAGTAGGTTTTAGGTAAACCGTGAACACCTGTGTGCTTTCATGTAGCAGTTCATAGTTTATGACAGAAATTCACACAGACAGAAACAAGCTCCTCAATTAACTGGTTTCTTAAAATTTATTTAACTTCTCATTTGTGAAAGGAAAAGGTTAAATTAGATTACTGTTGTGGTCTCTTTCAGCTCTGTGTTGGTACAACTCTTGAAGAGCTTACAATGCATGTTATATTCTAGCTAGTTATGTGCCTGTTTCTCTTATTAGGTTTTGACCTACTTCAGCTTAGGGGCTATATTTACAGTGTTTACCACAGTGACTGTGAAACATGGCAGCAATGTAATCTTGCTTAGTTAATTGCAGTTAAACAACTTAGTGTGTGACTTAAGAGAAAAATCATCAGATGTAAGTGTAAAAAGATTGACATATAAAATGCTTTATAAAAGGTAGTTTTCTCAAACCTTTATACTGTAAGACCTGAAAATTTTTCCTGTGCTGATATTCTGAATCACAAGAATGCAATTGGTTCTTCATTCTTTTGAAACCCAGAAATCTGTAGTAATATCTTGTCGTTAGTAGTATTAAAAAGATATTTAAATTATCACTGTATGTGTAAGGTAAAATAGAAATAATGAGAAGTATATAAGAGAGAGTGGTGTACTTTAGAAATTCATACAGATAAGATAAAAACTTATGAAAAGAAAATTACTTGTAGTGGATGGAGATAGTGTTGATTGTTTGGAGAGGGCTATGCTAGAGTGCCATTCCTCGCTCAAATTCCACAATCCCTTTGGTAGAGAGAGAAGGAAGAATTAGCCAGATGGATTCAGATAAGGGCACAGCAATCACTGAATATAATTTCAGTTCTTAATATATTTCCAAAGAGCATGCTTCTAATTGGAGATAGTTTAAACAATGTATTCCTTGATTTACTTCAGAGCATGTTATTTAATATATTTAGATTCCAAAATTAGTCCAACTCTTTTCATTTTGATTTCATGAAAAAGAATAATTGTTCACTAGAAATTAAATACCAAGTAAGTCTGTATTTTTTAAACAGGAGCATGAATCTGAAGGTGGAAGAACTCCTTTAATGAAAGCTGCACGAGCTGGCCATGTTTGTACTGTTCAGTTCCTAATTAGTAAAGGTAGGTTTGTGTAAGGCAGTGACTTTTTTTTCCCAGAGATGTCTATTCCCTGCCCTTGGGTATTAAGAGATTTAGAGGTAAAGGACATTTTGTGGGTATCATGTGATGGAGGAATGCTATTGAGATTTTTGTGAGTGGGTAGTTGATAAATACCCTGCAACACAGAACCATTCCATGAAGAGTTGTCATACTGGGTAACACACTTGTTGAGTAACATTTCAATAAAGAAAAATTTCTCTATGTAAATGAGGGCTTAGATTGCTTGAAGTCTGTTCTGTTCATGTAATAATTTATCTTGAAACCTGGATTTTTGTGCCAAGTTTCTGCCACTGATTAACTTGAAGGCAAGACACTTTTCTCCTTTATTTATATTTCCCTGGGCCTAGGTTTCCTTCTTTGTAAAATATAAAGACGTAATCATAAATATAACACAGCCCACCCAAAAAAAGCTAAAAATTGAAATGGAAAAAATATGCCAAAAATGCATTTTTATTCATGGTCATTTATTCTGTTTGAAAACCAATATCCTAATTAACAAAAGTAGCATATTATTACTTTCTTTAAATTATCTCTTAGGTATTTACTATATGAGTTCAAGTTGAAACTTTTTCATGAACTTCAGTATAGGAGATTAGAGATTTTACTTTTGATTCAGCATTGATAAAGAGATACTATGTAGACGATATACAATTAAAAAGGCAATATATGCCATTTCTTTTTTACCAAAACTACTGAAGTTTGTTGATAAGTCAGAAATAATGTATTGGTCAAATTATTTTAGGCAATTTAAACATTTATTTGTGTTACATGTTTATGCATAACACATGATATTCAAGAATGAAATTATTTTCAGCTATTATCTCCTCTCTTCCTTTGTTTAATTAATGAATCTGATTCCAGTTTCTTCCTGCTATTTTTTCCATTTCCCACATGCCTCGCACAGTGATGCAAATCAGGGATGAGAATTTTACTACTATTACTTCCTATTTTTTGTTAATTTCTTCCATTATTTGGCCCGTAGAGGGCAGTGTGATTTATTTATTTATTGGTTTTTAGTCATCTTGCCCACTGAAGATAGAAAAATTTAGATAAAACTTTATATTTTACTTTTATAAAACAGTGATTATATTACGAGTAATATATACTTTTATCCTTAATTTTTAATGTTGCATACTTAAACGTTTATGGATGAAATTATATGTTTGGGATTTATTTTAGAATAATTCAAGATGGGAGAGGAGAATGGATGTGGGTATATGTGAAATGAGATTGGCCATGTTTATAATCACTGAAGCTGGGTAATGAATATGTGGGGCTTCATCATCCTGTTCTCTCTACTTTTTGATTTTGAAGTCTACCATAATTTAAGAAACAACATTCTATTAACATAATTTTTCTTGGGTTGTCTGTTTTAGGAGCAAATGTGAATAGAACCACAGCTAATAACGACCACACTGTCCTGTCCCTGGCCTGTGCAGGGGGCCATCTGGCAGTGGTGGAACTGCTTCTGGCTCATGGGGCAGATCCTACTCACCGTTTAAAAGTATGTCACTCAAATGTTTCAGGTAGCATTGTGAATTAATCTTCACTCTTGAGCATAACACGTTATCTACAAGTTCAACTTGTATTGACATTCTGAATGTGTTCATTTTCTGTTTTTAGAGGAAAGTATTCTTTACTAAAATTGAAACTGTAATGTATTTGGGACCTGTTGGCTTTATCTTCCTTAATGGTTCTGTAAATTAATTTGCAAAACTGTTTTTTCCCTTTCCATATTCACTCTTTTAGGATGGCTCGACTATGTTGATAGAAGCAGCAAAAGGTGGTCATACAAGCGTTGTTTGCTATCTTTTGGACTATCCTAATAATTTGCTTTCAGCCCCTCCACCAGATGTCACTCAATTAACCCCCCCATCCCACGATTTAAATAGGGTAAGATTCTAAACTGAAGCATTTTATATTATCTTGATCCCTTTTTTAGTCATCGTTCCAGACATAGAATGATTGTTTTTTGTTATAATATGCAATTCTCTTTAAAGATAATGTATTCGGTTAATGACCATTCAGTATAATACTCACATTCTAGATTGATTTGATTTTGCTTTGCTTTCTTACTATGGCCAGAATAACCTTTTGATTTCCAAGTCTATTTAAAAAAAATATCTTGGAGGGATTTCCTTGTCCCAGTGGATGGCACTTTTGTGGTATGGCCAGAAAAAGAAAAATCATGGAAATAATTTGATACCAGCATATTTTAAGTAAATACATTGTTCCCTGAGATTATGTCATGTTAAAAAATATTTTGAATGGATCTTCACAACTTATTCTTCATTCTGTGGCATCCAATTGCACAGTCATATCTGATAATTTGTGACCCCATGGATTGCAGCCTGCCAGGCTCCTCTGTCCATGTGGATTCTCCAGGCAAAAATACTGGAGTGGGTTACCATGCCCTCCTCCAGGGAATTTTCCCAACCCAGGGATCGAACCCAGGTCTTCCACATTGCATTCAGATTCTTTACCAACTGAATCATTTAAAGCATATTATTTAATGGAAGGTATAGGACAGGCAGAAATATAATCAGTTTCATTTGTCTTAGGCTCCGCGAGTACCAGTTCAAGCACTGCCCATGGTTGTCCCGCCTCAGGAGCCTGACAAACCACCTGCCAATGTTGCCACCACTCTTCCCATCAGGAATAAAGGTCAGTTATATTTCTAAAGCCTTCAGGTTGTCCAAGTAAAAATGATAAGACTGAAAAAAAAATAGCCATATAAAATTATTTTTCCACGAAGAAATGAATTTTACTAAGTTGGCATAAATTTTTTTAAAACAATGAAAAAAAGCATGTTATTGGGAAAGAACATAGTTGAGAGCACGAATTTGTGCTGGAATGAGAAGTATTACTAGAAATTCAGATGCTCATCTTTGATGCAATTCTGATTATCTGTGATTTTCTCTAATAACTAGTAATTTCTATTCATGTTAAAATATTAGACTGGGTATAATTGGGTGACATTTTTGTAAATTACTAAAATTTCTGTAGTGATACAAGGCATAATATTAATAGCTAGATCAAAATTAAATTTTATTTTAGAATAACTGGCTTAATATAGATTTTATATCTGAAATACCTTTTCTCAACCAAGAATTCAAAGTTACTTCAGATATGGTTGTTTGTTTGACTAGAACTCTCAGGTCCATATTTTCCTTGTGGATGTTACATCATGTATAATTCGTAAGTCATGTCCCGAAACAGCAACTAGTTTGAATCAGTTTTTCTTTTTAGAAAGTTTTACCTGAAGAACCAGTGTGGCTTTAACTTTTTGGTTTTTGGCTACCTGTATTATTTTACCGACAGTAATACTAAGTATTTTCACCAGTTCTTTTCAATCACTGCTACCAATCTAGAGCCTTGGCACCTTTTTCAGTTGGTATCCCAAGCAAATGATTGCTATACCGATAGCCAGATACGTTTATTCACCTGGCTGTCGGGAGATACGATGAATGTCATAGTTCAGCATCTTTTCTTCCAGGGAAACTGAATTCCAGTTGTCTACTGGCCAAGTAGCTTTATGAATATGTGAATTTCTATCTTACCTTTATCAATCTTGAAGATGGTAGGCCCCAACAAAGATATTTTAGTTGAATTTTAATTTCCTGGTACTTCTCAGTGGTTTGAGTACTCTTTGTGTGTATGTGTGTGTGTTTAAAAGGCACAGATTATTAAATGTAGAAAAACCTTGACTTAGAGGTTTAAGTTTTCTCTACATCATAATAATTTAGCATTATTTTTCTGTTCTTATGATAAGTTTTTACATCTTTATGATCAGGTGAGGTATCTATCTACACATAGCCTTAGATTTTATTTTAATTGTACCACTTTGATATCACAAATCTGCATCCCTCTATTGTCTAATTTTAGCCATGTGATATTTTTAAAATTCTGAAATTAATTTCCCAAAGATTATTCTATGCACATAAAATACATACATTTTATATTTGTGATAAAGAAGGTGAATTTGTTTTTAACTCCTTAACAGTGCATTTTCACCTTCTGTGGATATAATAACTTGGTGCATAACTGTTGGCACTAAACCTCCCAACAGTAACTCTGTAATGAGGATGCCATTCATGTGCACTTCTGAGGGGGTTTCTTTTTCACACAGCTGCTTCTAAACAAAAGTCCAGCAGCCATTTGCCAGCAAACAGCCAGGATGTACAGGGTTACATCACCAATCAGTCTCCAGAGAGCATTGTAGAAGAGGCTCAGGGAAAGTTAACAGAACTGGAACAGAGGATAAAAGAAGCCATAGAAAAGAATGCACAGCTGCAGTCGTTGGAACTGGCTCATGCTGACCAACTTACCAAGGAGAAGATCGAGGAGCTGAACAAAACAAGGGAGGAACAAATCCAGAAGAAACAAAAGATTTTGGAGGAACTACAGAAAGTAGAACGAGAGTTACAACTGAAAACTCAGCAGCAGCTAAAAAAGCAGTATCTAGAGGTTAAAGCTCAAAGAATTCAACTTCAGCAGCAGCAGCAACAGTCTTGCCAACATCTGGGACTGCTAACTCCAGTTGGGGTTGGAGAACAGCTTTCTGAGGGAGACTATGCACGGTTGCAGCAAGTGGATCCCGTTTTGCTTAAAGATGAACCCCAGCAAACTGCTGCTCAGATGGGTTTTGCACCAATCCAGCCTCTGGCCATGCCTCAAGCTTTGCCTCTGGCGGCAGGTCCCTTGCCTCCAGGGTCCATCGCAAATCTTACAGAACTGCAAGGAGTGATAGTTGGACAGCCAGTACTGGGCCAAGCACAGTTGGCAGGGCTGGGGCAAGGAATTCTGACAGAAACACAACAAGGGTTAATGGTAGCCAGCCCTGCTCAGACCCTCAATGACACGCTGGATGACATCATGGCAGGTGGGTTTATATTGTTATGAGCAGGTATCAAATATGATTTGCTTAAGGCGAGTAAGAGTGTGCCAGAATTTTTTGCCGTTACCCAACTTGAGAACTGTTTCTGGACTCTTGACCCATGTATATCTTTAGAAATATTATTTCAATCTCAGAAGTTCTCAGATGGATACAGGTCAAATTAAAAATTAGCTCATTCAGTGCAAGTGGCTGAAACTTTCTGGCTTAGGTGGGTAGGCTGGGAATCTAGGTTTTTTGGTAGTCGGGTTGATGTTTAATTTTTTGTTTGTTTGTTTCTTGTTTTTTTCTAAGTTAAGAATACTGATAGAATTTTGGCTTTTTTGCTTCTGTATTCACACCAATAAACTGGGAAATTGATAGAAGTTGAACTGCAAAACTAGTAGGATACATCAGAAATCTTATTTGTGAACAGAAATACTTTATATCCTGATGGATCAGACTTCAAATCTGATGAATATTAAAAAAAAAAAATGTAAACACTTTTACAACACTAAAAAAGTACCAAACCAAATAAGATTTGATTATATAGTATGTCAGTGATTTATCCTTTATGAATGTTAATGTGTAGTTTCTTTCTAATTGTAATTGTATTATGGAAAGGTATAGTCCCCTGACAGTGTCATAAATGATATATCTTTAACTGGGTAGCCAGAGAACTTTTTTTACATTTTAGTTTCGTTGGCAAAAAAAAGTATTTTAGGAAGTTGTTTCAGTGGTTCTAGTTCTCTTTATTTATTGAATATTTTTCATGAGTTTTATAACAAACTAGTAGAATGAGATTTCACGGGGTGAGAATACTATACTGAAAAGGGCAATTTTTTCCATTAAAAAAAAAAAAAGAACCAGAAAAGGAAGGAACAGGGGAAAACAAAGGGATTAAATAGGTGAATTTTGATAATTTTTATCTGCTCTCTTCTCCCTTTGTAATTCTTTGGTTTATATTTAAAGGATGAATGAATTTTTCTAATTTTGAAACTATGTTTAAGTAACATCATATATGATAGTGAGATTATATATAATATAACTTTTAATTTTTTAAAAGAATAAGAGAAAACTAAATTGTATAGTGTTGAGATATTTAGTTGGGCCTCCTGGTTATTCAGTGGTAAAGAATCCACCTGCAGTGTGGGAGACGTGGGTTCAATCCCTGGGTAGGGAAGATCACCTGGAGGCGGGCATGGCAGCCCACTCCAGTGTCCTTGCCTGGAGAATCCCATGGACAGAGAGCCTGGTGGGGTGCAGTCTGTAGGATCTCAAAGGGGTTGGATATGACTGAAGTGAAGCACAGGCATATATGAGATATTTAGTAGGTAACACTGAGAAACTAAGAAACCAACTAATGACACAGATTTTGTACTTAGAAATTACTCAAAAGTTTCCCAGTTCTCTTCTAGTATCACCTCAACAGTAACATGTGGAATGAAAATTTCTGCTGATCTTAGAGGGTCCAGTAACTACATCAGAAAAAAATGCTATTAATCATTAGTAAGAACAATGAAGATTCTTGTGTTAAGTATAAATTGTTTTATAGATTTTAAAATTACTACCAATCACCATTAGCTGTTTATAATAATTGGGAATGTAATTTTAAAAACAGTAGATATATTATGAAAATTGAAGCATACATTATTAGCTCCAGATCCCAAATTTGATATTTCTTTCATGACCATTCATTTAGATCATAATGGTATTCTTACTATTATGTAAATTGAACTACCAAAGAATGTATAGAATTGACTTACTTATTCAATTAAGTGAAGAATGGACATTACATACCAATGAATATTTTTAACATTTTGATATGCTATCAGAATTTACCTGATGTTCTTGGGCATAGTTATCAATAATGATTTGCCAGTTGTATAATTTTTATGCCAGTCAGAATCATTGGAGGCTTGTAAAGTAATTTTTCTGTGATTTGTTTACCAAACAAAAATAATTCAATTCTACCTGTGTTACATATCTTCATATAAAAATTTTTTTACGTGTAAAACTTTTCAGGAAATATGACAAACACTTGTCATATTATAAAAATACTTTGCTTGTTTATTCTCATTCATATGGGGAGAGGCGAGATGGCCAGAATAAAGAACAGGATTAAAAACCACCAGCTACCCCCCTGCAACCCATTCCTGCATCATGCATGTACACATGCACAAACATACACATATACACTTAACTTCCACAGCATTTCTTTGAACTTCTTCTGTGGTAGTACTTGTTATTTCAGTTGACTAATAACCATTTCCATTTCTTTGGATTTTTAAATATCTTACACCTTCATTAGGCTTAGTCTTGTCTTTCTTTTTTCCTTAAGCATAATCTCCGTCCTTTATTGAATAGTCCCAGTTTATCTGATGCTCTTATAAGGTTCAGTTGCTTTTTCTCTAGCACTTGGCTGGCCAGGATCTTCTGTCTTCCCTGGTTTCTATACTAGCCAAAGCAAGATCAGTTTCCTGTTTAACCAGTCTTAACACCTTGCTTTGCTGTGCTCTCAAGATTTCCTCTTTCCTTACCTGTTGTTAAAACCTCTCTGAACTCTTTAACACTAATGAAGTTCCACATGTAAAGATCTGGTCAGTACCACAGTTCCTTCGGGTACCTACATATTTACAGTTATTAATTTTCATTGTAGAGAATGGATGAGTGACAGGCAGTTATTTAGTTTTAGTAAAGCAATTTCATAGGTACCTGAAAGGAAGTGATACGAGGAAATTGATGTTTCCTATCTCCTTGACCAAAAATAAGAAAACCAACTTATATGTTCTTTAGAAGAACTTATTATAATTGAAATATAAATTATAATTTAGCCATTTAACAGTAAAGCTGAGATTTTTTTGTTGTTTAGTATCATGAAGTAAAAATCAGTTTTTTGGACAGATTGATGTTCACTCTGTTTAAGCTAATTTTGTGTTTAGGGTAGCATTTTCATTTGTGAATATCTAATCAAAGGAGAATATGGAATCTATTTTAAGAGCCATAGATTTTATATGGTTTTGAAATTTTTATCTAAAATGTGTACATTTGAATTGTCTTGATCTTTTTCTTAACATACAAAATTACCAACATGGAGTAACAATATCAAGGTCATTAGGTGATTAATGAATTAGTACATACCCTTTTCTATTGATCTGGATCCCTAAGGATTTGAAGAGTGTGTTTTGTTTGTTTTGTTTTGTTTCCTCCTTTGTTTTTCTTTTGGCTTTTAAGTGGACTTTAAAATGTATAATTATAGAATGTGTGTTGCTATAATGTATAGTGTATGTTTGTGCCTGAACTGAGGATTTCATGTAAAATAGATTTTTTAATTGACAATCATGTTTATAATTGTTATAATAAGGTCAATTTCAGTTTTGTTCTTGGTAGGATCATAAATAACCTCTCTTGCTGGTTTCAGATCCAGTTGTAAATCATGATTGTTTTCTGTCTGATGTAGTTGATAACTACGTTGGTAACTTAAATCCATACTACTGTTGATCATTTAAGATTAGCATTTTCAATAAGCGGGGGAAGGGTTGATATTCACATGTCAACTCCAAAAGTCAGTTGATGAGGGAGTAAAGTACCCTCAACTGCTACCACCTTGAAATTCTCCCACCTCAAGTACTGACCTAATTAGCCCCTTCTTAATTTACTTATTTTGGTGAAAATAATATCATGGCAAAATTACACTTATAAGAACTAACAATAATCTACATTTCAAGGATGGTTGCATGCATGCATTTATTTCTACCCTAATCTTTTAATTTCATCCTTCTAAGTCCAGTGTGATTGCTTGATTGATTGGTGGGCATTTCACCTCCTTCAGAATAATTTCTGTATGTGAGAAACTGTTTCTGTGTGAGGATCAAATTTATATATATACATACTGTCATATTGAGGGCCACCCCCTGTCTACAGCTAATAAAAGAATAGGAAGTATTTTAAACAGTCCATAGTGAATATCCCCAGTGATATTACTTTCATTAGTTCTAGACTATGAGGTGTGAAATTGGCAGGTAAAAGTCACATTTTCTCCTGAACTTGACTATTTTAACTTTTATTCCTTTTCTGATTAAGAAGACATATGGATAACCATTTGCATACATATTAATTTTAATTCATAAAAATATTTTTGTTTTCAGGGTTATTTTGAACTAAAGTTTTATGATTACATACCATAAGAGGGGAATTTGTTTTCCACATGGATTATTGTTTAGCAAATGGGTTACTTTCAATATATATTTAAATTTTGCTCTGTGTCCAATGTCAGAAATAACCAGGAAAATGAGCTATTAGTGCTATGGCAGTTTCTCTGTAGATAATTTGTTTTTAAATATCTTTAACTATTTTCTAATAATTATTTCTTGCTGTTACCTAACAGTGTTTCATCCTTATTAAGTGCAGTTATTTTGTCCAACAGCAGTCAGTGGAAGAGCATCTGCAATGTCAAACACTCCTACCCACAGTATCGCTGCTTCCATTTCCCAACCTCAGACTCCAACTCCAAGCCCTATCATCTCTCCTTCAGCCATGCTTCCTATCTACCCTGCCATTGACATTGACGCGCAGGTAAGTCCACACCCAGGAGTGACAGCTCTAACTGCATTATATCATTGTGAAACTTTCATCAGTGATTTGAATCATCCTAGACTGCTTTGTCTCTGGGCAAAGACTTGAGCCACAAGTATTAATTAAAAAATCCACATTTAAAGCAATAAAATTCCAAGCACAGATTATTACTGATAATTACTGTGAAGATTTGGTTTCCAGAGTCATCAAGTAATCTTTTTTTCTTAAACTTTAGAAGAGGATGTCAAGAGACAGAACTTAAGATTTGTGTATTTTATCTAAACTTTAATTAGAAGATGTATTTTAAAATTCATATTGGATTCCATTAAATATCATATATATACTCAGTTGCATTTATATTGTCTTTGAAAATTCTGATCCTGTTGACAGAAGTATGTAGTAAGTCTGTGTGTCTGTGTGTATAACACCTGTTAAGTTGTTTTTTTTTAAAAAAAGTTATTTTAAAACATTCGCTTACCATGAAACCTCAGAGCAAAGTGAGGTTGGGAAGAAAGGATAGCTTGTGTTTCTTTCTGAAGTAATGCCAAGAGGCCTAGCTTACAAGACTGCTGAAGGAGGTAAGGGTATGTGGCTTTCTTCAGGACTGAGAAATGTTTGCAGTTTATTTAGTTTTGTGTTTTGATTATTACCTGATAGAGAGACTAGTATGAGAGTGGTGGTGTACATTATAAAACTTGTTTTATAAATGATCAGTTCTTTATAAATATCAGTTTTAGGGAAGGAGACAGGGAGAGAGAAAGTTTGTGTGCATATCATTGCGCCATTAAGGGGCTGTACTAAAAGCTATTGAAAATAAAGCCTCCTTTTCATTAAAGTATTTCTTGGTAATACTGTGGAAAAGGAATTTAATTTGTTCTTACTTGCTTTTCTTACTATAGGAGCTAACTTTTTTTTGTTGTTGTTTTGAGCACTTAAAATTGTCAGGGGCTATTTTTAAGAAATAACCTTATTTAATCTTCAGACTATAAATATGAGTAGCTACTCCTAAAACCCCATTTTCCAGATGAAAAAATCGAGGCTAAGAGAGACATTAAGAATTTGGCTTACAATCACTTAATTTAACTAAGAAGTGGTGGGGCTGGTAGTCAAACTTAGGTTTGTTTAACCTCAAAGGTACCCTTCCAGATACCATATTATAAGCCTCATTTTTCATTAAAAAAAGAAAAAGGCATTCATTTGAACCACAATGGTTTACTTTTCATAAGGATTACATTATAGAATTGGATTGAACATTTTATTGAATTTGCATTATTTTCTCCAATCTGCTTTGCTCTGAATCTATTAATGTTTTAGCCAGAAGTATTTTTTTTAGTTTTTATGGGATCAAAAATTAGTCCATAAGTAAAAATAAAACTTCACCAAAATATAAAAGGATTTCTTTTTTTTTTTTTTTTAAAGGATTTCTTTTTTAATGCTTTAAAATAAAACAGCCCCAGAAAAGGCTCCATTAAGTATAATCACGAATTTATTGAATTTGAGATTATTATAATGAAATGATAATGAAATTTTATCTAACTTTACCACTTAGCCAGCATAAATTAATTTCTGAGAAGCTGCATAAAAATACTTTTAAAATATTAAAATTTAAAATAAAATATACATTTTAAATGTAGTGCACATTTTTATTTTAAAAAATTTGACTATGGCTCCTTAAAAATCTGCTTCTTTATATGAGGTTTTTCAGATGGGTTAGACTAATTGGAGTTATAATATTTTTCTTGAAGTTTACCATAATTGCATAGTTAGGAATTAGAAATTTCTTGTATTACATGTTTTAGAATACATAGTACAGAATTAATGTTCAGAAATAATTGCTTATCACTTTTTCTTTAACTTTCAGTGTTGCTTTTTAAAATTTACTAGTTTTTATGATACCAAGAGGTTACTTAAAGTGGTATATATAAGATTCTTTGGTGCTTAATCCATCTGAAGTTTTTACTAGATTCTCAAATACAAATGCCATGAGATTTTACATAATGCATATTTCGATTTATGTGTGACAGTACTGTGCTATTACAGACAGGTGATATGAAAAAGTTAGTACCAAGATTCTTCTATTATGAAAGATTAAAAGTTCTCTAATAATTGAATCCTTCATGTGTTTATTTAACAAAACTTAAACTTTTTGTTCTTAACACTTTACAGATACTTCTTTAACTTAATCTTTATAATAGTACCATGAAGTAGGTACTGTTACTATTCCCATTTTACAGGTGAGGAGAGAGGTCTTGCCTAAAAACCAATTTTTAGTGCCACCAGCTTTCAAACGAACGAACACTCTGGGTTTAGAATCTGAAAAATGAATCTGCCTAGGTAGCAAGGTGTCATGTGTGTTTAATCTTTGCATTGTTTTAGCATATTTCCTTGGTCGTACCAATATTTATCACATATTTTAAGGAAGAACAGAAGAAGTTTAATTTTTAATGCTTCAGTACATCTCTTTTTTGGGCTTCCCTGGTGGCTCAGACGTTAAAAATTCTGCCTGCAATGTAGGAAACCCGGGTTCCATCCATGGGTCGGGAAGATGCCCTGGAGAAAGGAATCACAGTCTACTCCAGTATTCTTGCCTGGAGAATTCCATGGACAGAGGAGCCTGTCACAAAGAGTTGTACATGACTGAGTGACTGACACACACACACAGACACACCTCCTTTCAAAATAATAATGATTCTTGGAAAATGGTTGTTTAGTTGATCATTATAGTTGGGAACTAATATTTGATTTTATTTATTCATTTATTTATTTTTTGTTATGCTTGGTCTTCATTGCTGTACTCAGCCTTTCTCTAGTTGGAGTGATTGGGGTCAGCTCTTGCAGTGTGTGGGCTTCTCATTGTGGTTGCTTCCCTTGTTGCAGAGCATTGTCTATAGGCACACAGGCTTAGTTGTTCTGTTTAATTTCTGGCCCTTAAAGAGTGCTAAAGATAACAAGTTTGCATTCTTTATAAGATTCCTCAAATCTTATGTTCTGTAACTAGAAATCACCATTGGTGTGTGTGCCACAGGTTCTTCGCCTCTCATGTAACGGTTTTATTGAATTGTTTGGATATTTTCCAGACTTTTAAGATTACTAATACCACATACTGCTGGTACCAGAATTTATTTTCGCAAACAACAATAAGTGATGGTTTGAAGTGATTATTTGGGACTGTTTTACTATGTATTCTGATAACATAGCTCTGCTCTCTATTTTAATTTTGCTTAAGTGATATAATAAAACTTATACCTGGATACTCTAGATACAGAAACATGTAGATAGGAATCATATAGAGATTTTTAAGAACTATGGTTTTATATGAAACAGTAAATACAGTTGACAGAGTTGAATGCCCTGAATTAATTAAATATTTTCTATATATTATTGTATTAAATTTTAATTAACTTTACTAGACACTAAAAGTGAGAAAGAATTAGTTGTTCTGTTCATGAGTTCTAAAACCTGTGTTCTGGCATGAACTGAACTTGTGTTCCAGTTCTAAACTACTTGACACTTTTTACTCAAATTTCTAAAGGCTTTCCTTAAACATGGAGTAACTTACTGCAGTACATATCAAAAATGGAAAAAGTAAAAACTTTCTAATGTAATTTTGACTTTTCTCCTGTTTTTAATAATTGGCATATATCTCTTATATTTTAAAGAAGGTAAATACATATCAACACTGAAATTGTAAAACTATGTTTTACCTTTAGTGGTATAAACATCATTTGGTACTTCTCTTTTTCTGTCTTTGCAACATGGAAAATAGTTTCATCATGATTTAATGAGAGAAATTAAGGAGACCAGAATAAAATGAATTGATAGTAATATGTAATCCTCTGCCATTAAAGCATTGTGCATTAAAATGCACCTATTCTACTTGTTTATATGAAGTGTTTTAAGTGGATTGTTACTATCTTACTGACTTGTCTCATTTATTGAATGCCCTAAAGTGCTCTCCTTTTTAATCTTATATATGACCCCTGACTTGGTTAGAGAATGAGATGTTTGGGATTGTGGAGGTCTATAAGTGTTCATCTCTTTAAATTCTAGCAGTTTTCAAAGTAATTTAATAAGTTTCTTTTTTTTATAGTTCAGATATATTTTTTCAATTACATTCCAATTCATTAAAAGTTGCCTTTTCCTTTGATATTGCATTTGTCTTATGATTCTTCCTTGTTGTTTTTTTTTTTTTTCCTCTTATAAAATTGAGTGATCATTCCTGGTAAGCCTGAATCATCATGACAACATACTATGATACACAATGGTATATTTCATGATATTGTGAGCTAACTAAAAATTTTCTTTAGAATATAAACCTGGAAAGCTCTTAACAAAGCTCTTCTTTCCAGATTTCTCTTCGATATATGACCAAGAATGTGACTTAGTAACCAGTATAATGTAAATTCAGTGTTACTTTACCTTCTAGAAAATCATCGCCTGTATTTCATTTCCTAGATTAAAAATTTCAAAAACGCTTTTTTGATATATTGTCCGTAGTTAATTTTAACCCAAATTCCTACTTTAGTTAAATTGTTTCTTGATGTATTGCAAATCAGGATATTTCTTACTATTTTGGGAATGCATAGGTATGTTTTTGAGGGGATGAAAGTCTCATTTCAGGTTCTTTAAGTTTGTTCCTTATTGTTCTAATAAGTTGTTGTAAAGTACTAGCTGCTTTAATTTACCCTTAATGCAGAAATATAGTGAAGTTACCTACTTTTAAGTTCCCCAAAGAATTTGACTAACCAACCACCCTCCTCAGCTTTAAATATTTTTTCCTCCAACTCATAAATTATTCATATTTCTCTCTTAGTTTGAACCTAAATTTCCTTTGTACAGTACCTGTAAACTTCTAGTAAGCAAAGACTCTTTTACCTTTGTCAGCCCTGGAGTTCCTTGCAGAGTACTTTGACTGTAAAAGGTGCTTAATAAATGTCAACTGAATTGATATTTTATAATGTGGAAAAAACCCCAGTTTTACTGATTTCTCTAAAATTTTTCATGCTTACCTTTTTGAAACTTTGTCTCTTCATTCTCTATTAAGAGTGATACTGGTTTCCTAAATTACTCTTTAACCCCCAGAAAACTTTTAGAAAACTTACAAACTTGGTAAAGTTGACTCTTCATCATAAAGATGACTCGTCTACTAATAGTCTGCACACTAACATAGAGAGTGCCTAATACAGATAGACTTAATATTATGCTTCCCTCAGTTGGCTGTGCCTTAGGGCTGCGCTGTGATGTTGTAGGGTAAGCAGCATTTTGTTACCCAAGATCCTCTTGGTTTTTTACACCAGACTTTATCACTCATTAGCATGTGTGACCATTAGGTTATTTCTCTGACACTTGTCTCCATTTCTCTAAAGTCAGACATAATAATTGCTTCCTTATAAACCTGAAATGAAGATCAAATACTATAACACAGTTACAGCTGTCACTCATTTAAGTATTCATGCCCTCCTCCATTCAGTTGGGGCATCTCTCCCTTGGGGCCAGTCCATCCCTGATCTCTGCAGTCAGTAGCTCTGCTCTCTGCCAGCTTCTTCTGCAGAGCAGCTTTTGCAGTCTGCCTCTTCATCCCTGACTAGTGGGCTTTTTCTTATTTCTTGATTCTATTTTTTCCTTTTGTGTGTTGTTACTCAGTTTTTTATAATGGAGCTTGGTTTTTAGAGTTACTGAACTTGTGGGAGATTATGCCAGTCCTTTTTGCATTTATTATATGACATAATATATATATATCATATATGTAGTCTTATTTTAATTAGCGGTAATCTTTGATTCTATTACCCTTATAGCTACTGTCATTTGTTCAACTTAATTCTCATCTATTGTTTCCTAGTCAAGACATCGCTAAGGTAGAGAATGCAAGCATAAGTAAGACATATTCATTTCCTTCCAGGAATAGATAGTCCCATGAGGGTGATAGATACATAATTGCACATTTTCTGGTAGCCACATTTAAAAAAAGCAAAAAGAAATAGGAATTAATTTTAAGGCTATATTTCACATAATATATCCATAATATTGTTTAAACATATAATCAATACTAAAAAGTTACTGAGCTATTTTACATTGTTACTTCATACTGAAGTCTTCAAAATTTAGTGTGCATGTTATACTTACAGGTTAGAGTGGTCAAATCATAAGTCATAAACTTTCCTGACTTTAGCACCAAAAGCCTCTCATCCCAGAAACCTCCTCCATACTGGGCAAATCCAGGTGGCTTGCCACTCTATTTTTAAATATATATCTCAGTGTAACTTCATTGGAAATACTTGATTTGCATTTAGACTTGATTAAGTGACTGAAAAAGTAGGTATCATTATTTAATTTGCCCCAGACATAGAGAAAAGCTTTCTAATAACCAAATTATCAGTTTTTTAAGTTAAAATTAAATAAAATTTAAAATTCAATTCCTCAGTCATTGTAGCTATATTTCAAGTACTAATAGCCACATTTGGCTAGTGTTTTTTTTGTATAGCATATACAAATGTATAGTATATACATTTTTTTTGTATAGCGCCGGCTTAGAGTAATAAAAACATGAGGACTTAACTCACTAAATAAGTATTTAAGCCATGATAGAGTGTGACCACTGGTAAATCCAATATTTGTCCCTATCATTGGTAGAAGTCAGAAGTAAACTGTATATTAACAGTGTCATCATGTCTCAATTACAGGTCTTTGTGTTTCAAAGTACTCTGTATCTTATGTATATTTTTTGTTCCTTTGACTTTTTATGGGCTTTGTTCCTTGAATGCAGTTACTTGAAAATAGTGTTTTCATTTCAAGACTTGTTTTTCAGCTTTCTTAGTTGAGTCCAGAGTAGCTAATTTGGCCCAATGGCTGAGGATTCTTCTTGATATTCTGTGTGTTTTGAGGGTCTTTCTGCTCTGCTGTGGGAATCAAACCATTCCCAGTCCTGTTTAACCTTTTGGTGGTGTTCAGCCCCTTCTCGTGGTCTTTCCCTGACCTCCAATAATTTTCCTTATGCACATGTGCTGATCAGAGCTCAGCTGAAGACTCTAGGGGAGCCCTCTGTGGATCTCTGGAGAACCGTCTGAATGTAGCATCTTCCTCCCCAGTAGTCTGCCCCATGAATTCTATCTACCTTCACTTCTCCAAACTCTTTTTCAATTCCAGAGAGACTGGAATTGGGTATCCTTTTCCTTCACTTTAGCCTGGAAACTCTCCAGGCAATACAATAAGTTAATCATTTCTGTCTGCAGTGATCAGTGTCATGTATTGCCTATCATTTCAATAACCTTCCTTTTTTGTTTGGAATGAGAAAATAAATCTTGTCTGTGCTACTCCATTTGTGTGTAGAAGAGAAAGTGGATCCACAGTAGTATTTCTTAAAACATGTAGCTGAAAATAGCATATGGTTAGAAAATCATACCTTTTTTCTTGCTTGCTTTAAGAATTGCCCATAAAGTTCAAATATTAGTCTTTATTTTTAAAAAAATCACAAATTACCTGCTAATGGGGAGAAAAAGATTTACTATCCAGTTATTTGATACGGTCGAGTGGTATATGTGTGGGTGTGTATTTGGTATATGTACATATTATGCAATTGATGTTAACATTTTTTAACTGTCTGATGAACTAACCAATAATTAATTTTTTACAGACTGAGAGTAATCATGACACAGCGCTGACGCTTGCCTGTGCTGGTGGTCACGAGGAGCTGGTACAAACTCTGCTAGAAAGAGGAGCTAGTATTGAGCACCGAGACAAGAAAGGTAGACAAGAAAAGTTCATTAACTTTCTTCTGAGTTTGTATCTACTACTTGTGGTCCTATATTGATGCTTAGATGGAATAGAAAATAGCACTGTTTCTTTGCTTAGCTAAGATCTTTATTTTACTTCAGGTTTTACTCCACTCATATTGGCTGCTACAGCTGGTCATGTTGGTGTTGTTGAAATATTGCTGGACAACGGTGCAGACATTGAAGCCCAGTCAGAAAGAACCAAGGATACACCACTATCTTTGGCTTGTTCTGGGGGAAGACAGGAGGTATTGTTGTCCCCAAGTATAATTTCTTTTCCTTCTTCCATTTAACAAATATATGGTTTAATTTATATGA
This sequence comes from Cervus canadensis, assembly GCF_019320065.1. NCBI lineage: Eukaryota > Metazoa > Chordata > Mammalia > Artiodactyla > Cervidae > Cervus > Cervus canadensis. Next base: position 25,226,053 of record NC_057411.1, on the reverse strand, counting down.
TTTTGTAGGAATAGTGGACAGACATTAAGATTTATCACAGTAATGAAACTATTAGCTTTTTGTGAAAGGATAAGAATTTTTTTTTTTAAGGATAAGAATTAATGTTAGCATAAGCTGTCTTGCCAAAAAAAGCATACATTGTATATTATCCTACTCATCTAAAAGTACTAACTGCCATGGAAATCTTCTATACTGCATTCAGACTAATAGAATGATTAAGACATCCCAAATCAAGTCAGCAAGCTTCCCATAAGCAGGGCCTATATTCATTCATCTTTTCCTCTCCCAGAGTACTTAGTATGAAAAGTACTTAAGCTCAGCCTCTGTTGCTGTCTACATATAAGATTAGTAGGGAATTAAGAGTGTTCAATTTTTTGTTGTTTTGAGTAATTTTATCTTTTAATTGTTCCCCAACCCTTCTTAACTCTGAAGGTTCTTAGGTAATATTATATAATCTTTTAGCTTTTTTTAGCTAGAACAGCTGGTGTGCTTAGGTGTGGACTGAAGAACTTATAAATTTACTCACTTGTGTGCCTTCTTTGGGCATTTAATAATCAGTTGGATAACCTCATTTTAAATCCATTTTTTAAATCCTGTTGTATTCACCAGGTGTGCTGTCTCTTTGGATTGATAACTTTTCAACAGGGAATTGTTGAATCTTATATTTAGGAAGCACTCTAGGTCATTCTCTTTTTCTTTTATTTCACCATTCTCATTATCTTATGTATTCCTCAGTGGAGGTGATTCTACCAGTCAGAATTGCAAATGTTCTGTTCTTGAAATATAATGAATAAAATTGTGACTTAACTGAAATTTTCGATCACTATGTGATTTGAAGAGCTTCCCAGCAGATCTATATATCTCAGTTTAAACTTCATTGGAAGTACTTGATCTGTGTGTGTGTGTGCTCAGCCACTCAGTCTTATATGGCTCTTTGCAGCCCTAAGGGCTGAGAGACTGAGCGTGCGTGCGCACACACACGCACACACACACGCATACACACATGTGTGCACACACACACACGGGCTGAGAGACTGAGCGCGCATGCACACAACACACACACGCACACACCATAGGGGAAGGGAGTAGCTGATGAATAAAACACAAGTTAGGAATTAACATATCCTCACTACTATGCATGGAATAGATGACCAACAGGGATCTACTATGTAGCACAGGGGACTATACTCAAAATTTTAGAATAACCTATAAGGGAAAAGAATTTGAAAAAGAAAGAATTGTATATGTGTATAACTGAATACATGTGTATCTAGTATATACGTGTACACATAACTGAATTACTTTCCTGTGCACCTGAAACTAACACCTGGTAATCAACCATGCTTCAATAAAAAATAAAATTTAAAAAGAAAGTGGTTAAGAATGTGAACTTAAAAAACAAAAAGACAAAAAAATGGTATAATAAACTAAAAGACCCCTGAATGACACTTAAGTAAATGCTAATATTCTCAACTATCAAGGACTGTAAATTAAGACCCAGTGAGATATCACATCTACTAGAATAGCTAAATTAAAGATCGACAGTACTAAATTTTGCCGAATTGCCAAAACTAGAAACAGTAGTGATGTTCATCAATAGAATAGATAAACTAGTGTATTCACTTATTGGAATGCTGCACAATACATACAAATTCCTCTCAAACACTGTGTGATTCATTTATATGAAGATCTATGGTAAATGAAACTAGCCTGTGGGTAGAATTGACTGGGAAGGAACATGAATAAATAACAAATGGGAGGAAGATTCAGGAGGGAAGGGACATGGATATACCTATGGCTGATTCTTGTTGATGTTTGACAGAAAACCACAAAATTCTGTAAAGCAATTATCCTTCAATTAAAAAAATAAATAAAGTGGAAAAAATAGCAGATTTAAATGAGTTTTATCCATTTGTCAATACCCGGTGAATATACAGTTTAAGTTTTGTGCGTTTATTTAAAGTTACAAAAAGAAAAAAATAGTTACAGATTTCACCTAAAAAAAAAAAAAACCTGAGAAAAGAGGTTAGTTAATTGTATTCTTGCTGATGTATTTAAGGGAAATTGCAGGTGTCTACACCTTACTTAGAAACAAAATGCATCAATGATGGACAGACAAGTAACTGTGATAGAAAAGTAAGCATGGTAGAATATTAATAGTAGAATCTAGGTGATGAGTATATGTAATTTTTTTCAAGTTTTCCATGTGCTTGAAAATATTTTTGTAGTAAAATGTTGGGGAAAAATAAGTATTAGCTTTATTCCAAAAATTTTTTTACATTTAGTTTTTAAGGACATTTACATGTACAAATGAAAAAATCTTCTACAGAACGCATAAAGTATAGATCTTTCAATGAAAATACTGTCGTTTCAACAGATTGCAAAATGGATTTTACTTATCCCTTTGTTGACTTCTAAGACCTTTTGCTTTTCATTTGAGACTGATTTTGTGCAAAGGATGAAAGGACTTTCCCTTTCTTTTATTATAGACAATATACCAGAAAAAAAGAGAAATCATAAATATACACCTTGCAAATTGTCTCGCCATAAGAAGAAAACGATTTTTTCCCTTTTCTTTTTCCAGGTGGTGGAGCTGTTGTTAGCTCGAGGGGCAAATAAAGAGCACAGGAATGTTTCTGATTACACACCTCTAAGCCTGGCTGCTTCTGGTGGCTATGTGAACATTATCAAAATATTACTAAATGCAGGAGCTGAGATTAATTCTAGGTAAGTTTTAGTCTCTCTCTCCAAGTCCCTTAAGAGTGTTATATTAAAGATACTTGTAGAACAACACATCTTTAATGCCATATTTAGGAAATGCCTACATTACAAATTTAGAATTCAGATTTAAGTGTTTAAAATTATTAACATACAACTTGAAAAAATTATCACTTACTCTATTTCTTACGGAATTGAGTAACTTCACTTTAATAATGAGTTAATTTGTTTTTAGTCCAAGTCATTGTACAGAAAGTATTCTGGTTCTGGGTAGTAAAGGATTTGAAGTGTGTTCTTAAATAAGTCTACAGAATAAAGAATCTTAATCTTCAATCATGAGATAGAATTCTGTATTATCATTCAATTTTTCCAGGACATTTAAAAATGTGTATTTTTCCTTCTGTTCTTCCCATACTTCCACCCCCAGAACTGGTAGCAAATTGGGCATTTCTCCTCTGATGTTAGCAGCTATGAATGGGCACACAGCTGCCGTTAAGCTCCTGTTAGACATGGGCTCTGACATTAATGCTCAAATAGAAACCAATCGGAACACTGCCCTTACCTTAGCCTGCTTCCAAGGAAGAACCGAAGTGGTTAGTCTTCTGCTTGATAGAAAAGCAAATGTGGAACACAGAGCTAAGGTAAGAAGAAGTCTGAGATTAGCCTATGGGTTTATTTCTTTGACATTTAAGGTATATACTAGCAATATGCTTATTATAATTCTAGTACTTTATAGTAATAGTCATCTCTTACATATATATTTATATATTTAAACAAAAACCACTCTGTATGACTCGGTTAAGCATCACCTCATTAAAATACCTTAGCAAATTTTTTTTTTTAATCTTCGAGAGAGACAGTGCTTTCTTCTTCTTTTTTTTTAATTTATTTGTTTTTGGCTGTGAAAGGTGTATCTGTGGCACGTGGAATACTTTTTGTGGACATGCAGGAATCTTCATTGCACATGTGGGCTTCTCTCTAGTTGTGGCCCATGGACCTAGTTGTCCTGCAGCATATGGCATCTTAGTTCCCTGATCAAAGAGCGAACCCACGTTCCCTGCATTAGAAGGTGGATTCTTAAGCACTGGGCCACCAGGGAAGTCCCAGCAGTAGATTTTTGTAGGTAATAATGACATTAGGGTTGTCAGCTAAAAACTAGATACTATCATGAAAGAAAAGAGAGGGAACAGAGCTTCCCCGGTGGCTCAGCGTTAAAGAATCTACCTGCAGTGCAGGAGACGAGGTTCAGTTCCTGGGTCGTGAGGATCCTATGAGGAGGAAATGGCAACCCCTTCCAGTATTCTTGCCTGGAGAATCCCATGGACAGAGGAGCCCGGCAGGTTACAGTCCATAGGGTCACAAAAAGTTGGACATGACTAAGTGACTGACACTTTCACTTTCATATGCCAAGTACTTTCATCGTTTTTTCCCCCCACAAATTGACATTAGGCAGAATCATCTGCTCTCAGTAGATGTCACTGTAACTGAGAGAGGTTAGTAGTGTCAGTGTTGAAATTTAGATGTGAATTTTTGTAACAGCTATATCATATTGTTCCCCCAAATTATTATTGTTAAACATTTTGGTACTTTGTAGTCTCTTATGTGTTGTTTTTTATTTTTCACGAAACCTAGACTGGCCTCACACCACTAATGGAAGCTGCCTCTGGTGGTTATGCAGAGGTGGGCCGAGTTCTTTTGGACAAAGGTGCTGATGTTAATGCCCCTCCAGTGCCCTCCTCGAGAGATACAGCTTTAACCATAGCAGCAGATAAAGGGCATTATAAATTCTGTGAGCTTCTCATTGGCAGGTATGATGTGACCATACTCCACATGTGATATGGGGTTACAAGTGATTACTATTCTCTATGCAAATTGTACTATTTAAAAATCAGATGTGATTACTTCTATTAACAGTGTATTTTTTTTTTTAATTTTTTAAACCTACCTATGTTATTTTCCACCCATCCAGAGCTATGCCGCATTGATTTTTTTCAGTGCAACCTAGAAATACTTTACTTCCTTTCTTGTCTGGGTATGCACTTTTGAGGTACTATAACAAGCTGTTGTCAGCCATAGTCCCATCTCCCACATAGTTTTGCAGAGATGTCACCCTAATTCGTGTAAGCCTGGCAATAATCTAGGCCTCACCATTGATTTTCTTGTTCTTTATGGTAATTAGGACTTTTAAGTGCAGTATGGAACTGTTCAAGATATAAGATAGAGTCCCTAATGTTTTTTATTTTATGTCACTTAGAGGTTGCCTGCCAGTCTTTCAGAGTTGCTTGTCTGCTAAATTGGATTTCTACTTTAACCTTCTTAAAGACTCTGGCATGGTGTCCTAATAGTAGTATTTAGTAGTAGCTACTATCAACTACTGTTATTTGCCATGAGTCTTATTCACCATGGTGCCCACTGACTGCTAAACCTTCATGTTATTTTAGGATTCATTCTTTTCCAAAACCACGTAATATAAATACATGAATACAAGTAATCTGAAAGATATAATCACCTCATAGGGTACTGTTTGTGCTCTAGGATACTGTTTAGTATATTATGATATTAACAGGATGTATCTTCTTATTTCTCTAAAAAATTTTTACATTGTCTTAGGATTTGAAATCAGAATTATGCACAAAGAATGAATTATTTTTAATTTAAAATAAGAAAAGCAGTTATTGTACTGTTAATTTTGATTTAGTGGCTTTTAATTTGATGAATGGAAGTTCTTTGTAATGTAGTTTTGAGAGAAATACATTTTAGTCCTGTGTATTTTTAAATAATTTTTTTCCTTTAAAGAATGTTTTCACAAGTTAATAGTTGATTTTTATTATTATTTGTGTCGTTTCATTTGAAAGTGATATTTGCGTCATTCATTTAGGGGAGCTCATATTGATGTACGTAACAAGAAGGGGAACACTCCATTGTGGCTGGCAGCAAATGGCGGACACCTTGACGTGGTTCAGTTACTGGTGCAAGCAGGTGCAGATGTGGATGCAGCCGACAACCGCAAGATAACTCCTCTTATGGCGGCATTTAGAAAGGTAGAGGTCTTTCCTTCTCATCCACTTGGATGTTTTTCACTTAGACTAGGAAGTTCATAATTTAATTATCACTAAAGACCCTCATTTTAGGAGCTAACAGCAAAGGTAAAAAAAAGTAAGATAATAAGCAAATAATCACTCTGACAGTAACATTGAAAATTAGATAATTGGTATCCCAGAAAAGCTATCAATAGTATCTATATTGGATGTCAAAGCTAAGTAAACTTTTAAAAATTGTTCTATGTAGAATTTTCAAAATCTAGTTGCAGTCTTACTCTTTTGCAAAATATGAATCCAGCTAAGTAATTAATTACTTATTTATGGATGACTGTTTTCTTGTATTAGCACACAGAGAAAAATTTAACTTAAATTGATTTTAATTATTCACGTTAATTTCTAGGGAGAAAAATGAAAATTCAGCTGCCAATATTTGAAACCTTCAGAAAAGTAGAAATAAATTTTGTGAAATTGAAACTTTCTGTAGTGCATAGCATAGAACTGTATATAAGTTACTTGATTTAATGATTTGGTTGATCTCCTAAATGCAGGTCTGATTTGTTATTTGGAAAGCCAGTTTATTATTCCAGGGATTATAGTTTTGAGTTTTCTCGTTCCATAGGTAAAATCTCTTACAGATTCCAAATTATTTTGTTGTATTGAAAAGTTGTTTTTAAAAAAATCATCTTTTCCTTTTTTTTTCTTTTTAATTTCTCTTGTTCTTTATACCATCTCTTCCCTGGGTGTTCCAGGCTACCTTCCCACTGAATTTTTTTTCCTCGCTAATCATACTTATTCTCAGTGACTAGCTCCCTCTTCAAGCAAGCTAGCATATCAAGTTTATCTTCCTAACCATTTCACTCTGTTAGTATCCTCTTCAAGAAACTTCCTGTTTCACCAGTCTCTGTAATCCTCTGAAATCGAATCTTTGTTACTCAGAGACCAGTCGAGTGCCCTTTGAGCTCATCTCCCACTGAGTCCCTCATGTGATTTTCTACTTGCTTGGTCTGTTTTCTGTCACTGTCTCTCATATCACCTTTGTTCTCATCTCAGGAATGCCCATGTCCTTCCTTAATTTTCTAAAATTACCCATTTCTTGGGTGCAGTGTAAATCTCCCCATCTACAGAAAGTCTTCCCATTCCATTTGAGCTCACATTGAAATACCTTATCTCTTAAAGATTATAGAAATTCTACAATTTGCCTATTACCTTTATCATTTATTTTGACAAACATATTGTTATTACCTTAACATATAACATGCATATACCTCGTTTGCAAATAGACTTAGCTCCTTAAGAAGGGCACTTATCTTTTATACGCTTTCGTTATTCATTTCATTACTTATTTTCTTACTACCTACTGTGTACAGTTGTACAGATTCCAAGTGTTGCATTTTGTACAAAGTGTAATAATCAGAGATCCACACACAAAATTAGGTAACTGAATTGTCCCATATAAATATTTTTAAATACTGTAGAAGTGTTAGTGAGGCATCAAGCAAAGGTGCGAATGCCATTTAAGGTATTCATTAAAAGATACAGGTAGTTTTTTTAAATTAATTAATTAATTTTAATTGGAGGATAATTACTTTACAGTATTGTGGTGGTTTTTGCCATACATCAACATGAATCAGACATGGGTGCACATGTCCCCCCATCCTGAATCCCTCTCCCTCCTGAATCCCTCTCCCACCTGCCTCCCCACCCCATCCTTCTGTGTTGTCTTAGAGTACCGGCTTTGAGTGCCCAGCTTCATGCATTGAACTTGACTAGTCATCTATTTTACATATGGTAATATACATGTTTCAGTGCTATTCTCTCAAATCATCCCACCCTTGCTTTCTCCCACATAGTCTAAAAGTTTGTTCTTTATATCTGTGTCTCTTTTGCTGTCTTGCATATAGGGTAGTCGTTACTGTCTTTCTAAATCCCATTATATGCATTAATATACTGTATTGGTGTTTCTCTTTCTGGCTTGCTTCACTGTGTATAATAGGCTCCAGTTTCATCCACCTCATTAGAACTGACTCAAATGTATTCTTTTTTATAGCTGAGTAATATTCCATTCTGTATGTTACCACAACTTCCTTATACTTCGTCTGCCAATGGACATCTATGTTGCTTCCATGTCTTAGCTATTGTAAACAGTGCTGCAGTGAACACTGGGGTACATGTGTCTCTTTCAAGTCTGGTTTCCTCGGTGTGTATGCTCAGCAGTGGAATTGCTGGGTCATATGGCAGTTCTATTTCCAGTTTTTTAAGGAATCTCCACACTGTTCTCCATGGTGGCTGTACCAGTTTGCATTTCCACCAACAGTGTAAGAGGGTTCCTTTTTCTCCACACCCTCTCCAGCATTTATTGTTTGTAGACTTTTTGATGGTGGCCATTCTGACCTGTGTGAGATGATACCTCTTTGTAGTTTTGATTTGCATTTCTCAAATAGTGAGTAATGTTGAGCATCTTTTCATGTGTTTATTAGCCATCTGTATGTCTTCTTTGGAGAAATGTCTGTTTGGTTAAAAGATATGGGTAATTTTAAAAGATGTAGATGAGAAGGAAAAAAATAAAGGCAACAGAAGAAATGTACTGACTATAAACATATGTTTATCTGTCTGTTTAGAGGTGTTGTGTCAGTAATAGTATAGATTAGAGAAAGTAAGAGAGTCTCTTGAATAGGGTCTAAAGATTTTTAACATAGTGAATATTATCAACAGTAAATAATATAACCATCATTCAAGCTTTAGGCAAGTGTATCTTATTTCCTTTGCCAAGTATGTCTTATTTCCTTTGCATTACCTAGTACAGTACTGTCCACTCAGTTTTTATCTGAAAAAAAGAACAAAATTGTTATTTCTACTCTTTTGATGTTTAAAATTGAAATAGGATGCTAAGTTCTAATGAGTTAGCTGGGGCAGGGGGGATGGTGAGGTTTTTCTTTCACACATATGTATTTCTTCATACTGACTTTTGGTTATCTTTTTTAAAATTCAGAATGGTTTAGACTAACACTGACTGACTAGAATTTTAGCTCAAATTATTCTGTATCTTTTCAGGAGTTGGAATGAAAATGAACAGTGTAGATTTATCTAATTCATTAAAACCGAAGCCTGTCTTTTTTTCTGTTTGTGTGCTCAGTTGCTCAGTCATGTCCTACCCTTTGCGACCCCATGGACTGTATGTAGCCCGCCTGGCTCCTCTGTCCATGGAATTTTCTAGGCAAGAATACAGGAGTGGGTTGCCATTTCCTACTCCACTTTTTTATTTGAAATGCCAATACTAGCCAACTTAACTCTTTATTTTGTGGCACTAATGTCAATGAAATTATTGTTCAGACAGACTAGATTTACTGAATTCTGATAGAGTTTGTTTTCAGTCTGACATTGATATTTGTTTTTTAGGGTCATGTGAAAGTGGTGCGCTACTTAGTCAAAGAAGTCAATCAGTTTCCATCAGACTCTGAATGTATGAGATACATAGCAACGATCACTGATAAGGTAATACACTGATTAAATTCATCCCCACTCTATGAACTTGGGATCCCATTTGGCTTTTATATATTTGTACATTCCACATTAAGAAAATAAGCCTTAGTTTGAGCAATAATGTGTGGCATATAACTATTTTCATTTATGTAGTATTTGGGAATGAAGTATGCTATTTAAGAAACTCTTCGGATTATTTACTTACCTTTGAAGTAATAAAACATTTTCTATGATAGAATTACTTTAGCTTTTTAGATAGTACTTAAGCTAATTTAATTTTAATGTTGATAATAAACAACCTAAGGCAAATTATTGTTACTATTCTTTAGTGATATAATCTATCCAGACTGATAACTCTTCTGAGAGGAACAAGTCCGTGAATTTTTTTTATTCTTAAATAAAAATTAGCATAGTACTTTTACTTATGGTCAAGAAAACTCTTAATATGTTCAACATAATATAAAAATCAGACTGTCAGGTTAAGAATGAATTTGCTAGGATTTTTTGCAGCAAAAGTAGAGAACATAAAATAAATCCCTTTAGAATTCTAATTGAAATCAAAATATTGGAATGAAATCCGAAGACATGCCTCTGAAAAATGTAAAAATGTCTTTCATTTTCTCAGTTATTACATGACAGCAACTTTTCTCATTAATTTTTGATTTAACATAGCTAATCCACTGTCTTGCCTGCCTCTAGATTTTTTTCATGAGAATTAGTATTCCTAGATATCATTGGTCTCTATGTGGGGGGACAGAGATTGAAAATAAGACTTTATCTTAGTATGGAAATATCCCTTTCCTGTCAAAAAGTGTGTTCTGAAAATGAAATCAGAGAAAAGTCTATAAATATTGTTTTTTATGAATGATTCTAGCATAAGAAGTTACAGAAACTAAGTATTTGAGAACAGTTCTTGCCAAATAAGTATTTAAAAAATTTTTAAACCCATTTTCTTTTGTTGACATTGCCCTTTTCCTTTAGCCTGTTAACCACCTACCAGATTATTGCAGCTCTATTTGCAGTATGATTTCTCATATTTAAAATTATAGGACTAAATAATTTTAAAACCAGTAAATGGATATTATTTTGAAGAACAGTAGAGGCTCTTTGCTTATGTATTTTTAAAAATATGCCATTTAAATTATGTTTTTATTTGCACCCTTTTTGCCCTACTATTGATCTTTATTGCTTATGTTCATTCGAGTACCTTATTTACCATTTTCATGTTTTCAGGAATCTCTCTAAATGTTAATTATTTTGAGGTTAGAAACATCTTAATTTTTTTGTTTTAGGAGATGCTGAAGAAGTGTCACCTTTGTATGGAATCAATAGTACAAGCCAAAGATAGACAGGCTGCTGAAGCAAACAAAAATGCCAGCATTCTATTAGAGGAGCTAGACTTGGAAAAGGTAACCTTTCCATATGATAACCTTTACATATGAAAAATATTATCTACTTTTTCCTTTCTGCTTTTCTTCCTCCTGATTTGTAATCTGTGGTTTTTTGCTTTGTTTTGCTTTTGTTTTAAATTATGTAATGGTTTTCTCTCCAAGCTTGGCTCAACTGGTAGAATTATGAGTATTTTAGATATTGTTATATCATTAAAATAGTTTTCTTTCTAGTTAAAAACAAGGTATTGCATTGATCTGGAATTGAGAGAGCCTAGCCTCTAGGGCTCAGTTATCTCAACAAATGTTCTGTTAACCCCCATCCAAATCTCTTTCAGGCATACTACAGCATCATCCCCATTATTCCTGCAGGGAGTAAAATACTCCAAACATTGTATAGTTTGGACAGTCCCATAGCAGCTGCTTTACTCTCTGTTCTATCACTAACTGTCCTCTAGAATGTAATATTATAGGAATAGTAATCATAGCAGGAAATGAATTGGTTGGTATTAAATATTATAGAATATATATTCTGCCACGTTTTATCTTTTTTAAAAAGGTTAAAAATGCTATAAAGTTTAACACGCAGTTTAAAATATGTAGTGATAGTGGGGCTGGAGCACTGACCACTCCCCCATGCAGTTGAAAATCCATGTGTAACTTTAGAGTTGGGCCCTACATATCTGCAGTTTCAAGTCCATGGATTTCTTTCTTTTTTTTTTTTTAAGTCCATGGATTTCAACCAACTGCAATTTGTGTAGTATTGCAGTACTTACTTATTTTAAGGAGTTCACATGAAATGGGCCATGTTGAAGCCCATGTTGTTCACAAGTTAGTTGTATATTAGAATATTTTTCATTAGAGTCAGGTGCATTCTTTTTGTTTATACTTAATATGTTAAGTTGCATATTTCATCTCGCATGAAGAAAATAAAATTATTTTAAACATTTTTTTCTAAAGTCAATGTGAAAGTACTCTATTTTCTGAAAAATATATTTAATATTAAGGTTTTTAATTTAAAAAATTTTCTATTTTATGTTCTGATCAAATAAAAATTAGCTTTTTCTTGGCCACTTTGAGGTTTTAATTGACTATGAACACATTGTTATAATCACTGTAACGATTGTTATAGTGATTGTTACAGGATATTGTAATACACTATTATAGTAGTATAATATCCTAAGAACAGATTGTTATAATCACCGTAATGATGACTTTACCTGTCTGGAAGTTAAGAGAGGCTAGCCTCTATAATGCTCAGTTATCTCAACTAATGTTTTCTTAATCCTCATCCAAATCTGACTACATTGATCCTGGACCTTGTAATTTGTTGCAAACAAATTTATCAGAAATATCAAATGCACTTGGAAGACATACATGACCAAGGCATAACCAGCTAGTGAAATATGACCAGTTGCATCTAGTATTTATTTAATGTTTAAAATACCAGGCAATATGTAGGGTCAAATTATATGAGAGAATATAAATTATTTCAGTCTTCTCTATAAAAGTATTATTACCCTCATATTACAGATGGAGAAACTAAATCTATGGGATGTGAAGTAACTTACCTAATCTAGGATAGGATTTAAATCTTTTTTATTCTAAATTCCTTTGTTTCCTTGCTCCCCTTAATTGAAGTCAGCCTGTGTTTTAGTGCTTCCTCCTTACAGTATTACAATATCCTGTTTTTGCATTACTCTCTCATTTTTAAATGTTAGAATCTCTAAGTATGATTTAATGATATTATTTCTTTTTGCATTGTTATAAATCTTAGAAGGGCTTCCTTGGTGGCTCAGTGGTAAAGAACCCTCCTGCCAATGCAAAGGACACAAATTTGATCCATGGGTCAGGAAGATCCCCTGGAGAAGGAAATGGCAAGCCACTCTAGTATTCTTGCCTGGGAAATCCAATGGATAGAGGAGCCTAGAAGGCTACAGTCCTTGGGGTCACAAAGGAGCGGGACACGACTTAGCAACTAAACAAAAACACAGTTGTAGAAAGCATCCTTTTTTTAGCTGAGACATGTATGTCTGTTTTTAAATAAAATTTTTGTTTCATCCCTTTGTTGTTTATACATTACGTGAAATACATTTAGGACTACACTGCAAGCCTGTGGATTACAAAGTCAAACAGCGTTTAGGCATATGTGCAGTTGTGCATGTCTCTTCTTAATCAACGTGAATGGGTTTTTCTTTGCTACAGTATGTGCAGTGTAAACTGTGAACTCTGCAAAGTTGCCTCATGTTTAAGTCTCCCTTTCACATCTTTCTACTCTTCTTCCCTTCTTTATTTTCATGTTCTAATATTCTAAATACTGCATTTTACTTGATTGTCTCTCTCTACCACTAGAGTGTATGGACCACAAAATGATGCCTGGCATGTTAGTAAACATTTGTTGAGCACATAAATATCCATGTATGTGAAGGTAGTATACTTTAAAAATAAAACAAAGAATCATGTGAACATAATACTCTAATACTTGCTTTTCTCTCAATAACTGGAAAATATTGTCAGTTGATAGTGATTTATAACTGCATAATATACTACATAGTAAGTTTCCAGTATTGTCATTACACATAATGTTGTAATAAACATTATTATACATACTTTGTTACATTTTGGCACTTTTATTTTTATGGAATAAGCTTCTTTCTTCACATGAGTCAATATATTTTAAATTTAATGCTTCCAAAATATTTCCGTAATACCGTCAGCAATACCTAAGTGTTATTTCCTTGAATTCTTGCCAGCCTTTCTTAACCTTGATGTTAATGCTTTCAGAGCCTCAAATTTAAAGCAATTCAAAAGGAACTTCTTTCAATGTCATTGCATCTCTCCCCGTAATATTAATTCTTAATCATAAATTAATTAGATGTAAATTATTCCACATGCATTGATACTTTATAAACAGTTTTGAATAAGGTTGGTATATAGATAGAATTTTAGATTATGGAGGAGGCTCTTGAACTGCAGCTTCTTTCTAGTGTATTTGGTAAATTATCAGATTGAGATGTGTTAGGGTTTGGTTCACTATTTTTTACTTAGGATTTACATCTGGAAAAATACACCTTTTTGCCATTTGAGACTTGGTACATTCTGGCTCCACCATTTCTGATTTAAAAACGTCGTTGAAGTTGGTCTTATCTAGTTTAACTTGGATGTTCTACATGGATAACTTATTGCTTGTGGATGTTCTACATGGATAATTTATTACTTTGATCAACCTTTCTAATTTGAAAATGTTGGTTAATAGGTTTGTGAAGATTGCTACTCAATACTGCTTGTTTTATTTCTCAGATTACCTTATCCTTATGCAGCAAACATTTAATTCACTGACTATTTACTGTGTGCAAGAGTTCATGCTCTGGAGTAGTTCCTCTGGTCTGACTTTGGAATACTTTGGAATACTGGTCTGACTTTGGAATACTTGATCTCTTAGGACATTAACAACTAGGTTATGTTTTGGGCTGTTAAAATCCATGGTGGATGTTATTGGTAACATTTTTAATGTTTTTACCCCTGTACTTTATCACTTCTTATTTCTCCCCTTTGTAAACTTTCATTAATCTTTTAGGGAATTATGTAGGGTATATTTTAAAAATATTTCTAATGGATGTTTTCTTTTTTGTTTGTTTTTTCTTTTGCCGCTGCTGAACCGATTCATACGCCCACCTCACAATCACAGTTTTATACATTTCATTCTCTGATTACCACCTCTTTTCAGCTTTACTCCCTCTAGAGTAAAGCTGCCTCCAACAATCCTGAAAATATTCTGTCTACCAATAAATAGTCGGATCCATTTATAATGAAACCCATCACTGGCCTGACTCTTCTTTCTCCTTATTCTTACCTCAGGCCTAGTAACTGTAAGTTTCTAAGAGGGGAAAAAAAAGCATCAATCTTGATGACTAATTTTACTTTAAATGTGTGACAGTGAACCCTTTAATGCTGCCCAGGAGTCATACTATGTATTTCCCTAGTTTATTCTGCCACTCATCTAGACCATACTTTCTTTCTCCTTTATCCTGTGACATCTAGTATATCCTCTTTTTCAACCTCAGTTGATGATCTTGCATCCTACTCCAATCAGTGAGAAAACTGAAGCACCAGAAGAAAACTGCCAGAGACTTCCCCTGACCCTGTCTTCCCAACCCACCAACCCCTATACCCATATACTTCCTACCAGTTACTGGATAAACTTGTTGTAACCAATCCCTCCATTTGTGAGCTAGATCATATTTTCTGTCTGCTATGGCTTACTCAAAAACATTGTTGTAGCAGTTCTCTTTTCTTCTCTATCATTTTGCTCTCTTTCCTGAATCATCCTCATCGTCATGCAAATGTCTTTATCCAGTCTTAAGAAAGCTTTTGATTTCTCCAGTACCTCTCCCCTGCCCCTGTTTCTTTGGCTGCAAGCCCATTTCTTTGCTCCCATTTGCAGCAGAACTCCTTGTCTACTTTGGTAATTTCCAATTCCTTTTTTCTTGAATCTACTCCTGCTAGGTTGTCACTCCCTCAGCTCTACCAAAACTATGTTTTTATGGTCTCCAGGGACTCTCATGTAGCTAAAGCCAATGATTACTTCTCTATCCTTATCTTACTAAACCTAGTAACATGTGATATACTCTCTTTACTTGACCTCCATTACATTACACACTGTTGGTTTTTCTCAATCTTTCTGAGTATTCCTTCTGTGTCTCTAGTTCCTCCTCTTCTCTTCTCTTAGTTGGTAAGCCATTTAGCTTTTTACAGGATCTTCTTTATCCATTGATCATCTCATCCTGCTTCTTATCTTTATATAATAGCTGATCCGAAATCTATAGCTTTAGCCCAGACCTCTTCCCTACACTCCAGTCTCCTATATCCAGCTAGCTACTCAACATGTCCTTGTGGAAACCTAATTAAACATCTCATACTTAATGTCCGTATATGAACTCCTGATCTTTGCCTACTCCAAACCCACAACTCTATAACTGCTCAGACTAAAAATCTTGATATGATCTTTGATTTTTCTCCACTGTGTTGCAAAATCGAGGGACCTTTGCCTTGGATCTCTCTCTGAAATCCTAGTCACTATTCATCACTTCTCACTCTGGTTAAAGTCACTAATATCATCTCTTACCTTTATTTCCACAGTAGTCATTTAACTAATCTCTCTGATTCCATCACTGCTCTGCAGTCTGTTCTCTGTTTAACACTTAAAATGATCATCTTGTATCACTGAGACCAGATCACTCTTTTCCCCAAAACCCTACAGTACCATTTCACTCAGAGTAAAAGAAGTTTTTAAAATGCCCTGTGGGATGTGTCTGGTGGTAAGTCCGATGTTGTAAAGAGCAGTATTGTATAGAAACATAGAATGTTAGGTTCATTAATCAAGGTAAATAGGATGTAGTCTAACAGGAGATGGCAAGAGTGAATCAGTGAACTAAATATGACTGGGAATGGGTGAATTTAACTGAGATGACCATTATATCTACTACTGTGGCAAGAATGCCTTAGAAGAAAAGGAGTTGCCGTCATAGTCAACAAGAATCTGTGATGTAGTACTTGGATGCAATCTCAAAAACGACAGAATGGTCTCAGTTCATTTCCAAGGCAAACCATTCAACATCATAGTAATCTAAGTCTATGCCCTAACCACTAATGCCGAAGAAGCTGAAGTTGACTGGTTCTTTGAAGACCTACAAGACCTTCCAGAACTAACACCACAAAAAAGATGTCCTTTTTATCATAGGAAACTGGAAGGTAAAAGTAGGAAGTCAAGAGATACCTGGAGTAAAAGGCAAATTTGGCCGTGGAGTACAAAATGAAGTAGGGCAAAGACTAACAGAGTTTTGCCAAGAGAACACACTGGCCATAGCAAACATCCTTTTCCAGAAACACAAGAGACGACTGTCCACATGGACATCACCAGATGGTCAATACCAAAATCAGACTGGTTATATTCTTTGCAGCCAAAGTTGGAAAAACTCTATACAGTCAGTGAAAACAAGATTCAGAGCTGAGTGTGGCTCAGATCATGAACTCCTTTTTGCCAAATTCAGACTTAAATTGAAGAAAGTAGGGAAAACCACTAGGCCATTCAGGTATAACCTATATCAAGTCCCTTATGATTATACAGTGGACGTGACAGATTCGAGTGATTAGATCTGTTAGAGGGCCTGAAGAACTATGGATGTAGGTTTGTAACATTGTACAGGAGATGGTGACAAAAACCATCCCCAAGAAAAAGCAATGCAACAAGGCAGAATTGTTGTCTGAGGAGGCCTTACAAATAGCTGAGAAAAGAGAAGTGAGAGACTTCCCTGGTGGCCCATTGTCTTAAGACTCTGAGCTCCCAATGCAGGAGGCATGGGTTTGATTCCTGGTTAGGGAACTAGAGCCCAAATGCCACAGCTAAGACCCAGTGGAGCCTATATATATAATAATATATACATATATATATGTATATATTTGTGTGTATATATATGTGTGTGTGTATACATATATATATATATATATTTTTTTTTTTTTTTAAGAGAAGCGAAAGACAAAAGTAAAAGATATATCCAACTGAATACAGAGTTCTGAAGAATAGCAAGGAGAGACAAGAAAGAAAGCCTTCTTAAGTGAATAATGCAAAGAAACAGAGGTGGCAAGAATATACAGATGAACTGTACAAAAAAGATCTTAATGACCCAGATAACCACAATGGTGTGGTCACTCACCTAAAGCCAGACATCCTGTAGTGTCAACTCAAGTTGGCCTTACGAAGCATTACTACAAACAAAGCTAGTGGAGGTAATGGAATTTCAGCTGAGCTGTTTCGAATACTAAACGATGATACTATTAAAGTTCTGCAATCATGCCAGCAAATTTGGAAAACTCACCAGTAGCCACGGGACTGGAAAAGGATTTCACTTTCTATCCTAAAGAAGGGCAATGCCAAAGAATGTTGAAACTACCACACAATTGTGCTCATCTCACATGCTAGCAAGGTAATGCTCAAAATGCCCAATACTTTGGCCACCTGATTCATAGAACCAACTCTTTGGAAAAATAGCTTGATGCTGGGAAAGATTGAGGGCAGAAGAGTCGGAGGCCACAGAGGATGAGATGGTTGGATACCGTTATCAACTCAATGGACTTAAGTTAGCAACATTCCCAGGGACAGGGAAGCCTGGTGTGCTTCAGTCCATCTGGTCACAAAGAGTCGGGCATGACTGAGCAACTGAACAACAAGAACAACTACAGTGTTGTTTCAGAGTAAAAGATAAAAGTCTTTAAAATGCCCTGTGGGACCTTAGGTAATCAAGACCACTGATACGCCATCTGAAAGTGATTTTCTACTATTCTCAATCAAACCGGCCTACATAAACATGCCAAAGAATGTTCAAACTACCACACAATTGCAGTCATCTCACACTCTAGTATAGTAATGCTCAATTTCTCCAAGCCAGGCTTCAACAGTACGTGAACGGTGAACTTCCAGATGTTCAAGCTGGATTTAGAAAAGGCAAAGGAACCAAAGATCAATTTGCAAACATCTGTTGGATCATAGAAAAAGCAAGAGAATTCCAGAAAAACATCTACTTCTGCAGTATTAATTATGCTAAAGCTCTTGACTGTGTAGCTCACAACAAACTCTGGAAAATTCTGAAAGAAATGGGAATACCAGAACACGGTACCTGCCTCCTGAGAAATCTGTGTGCAGGTCAAGAAGCAACAGTTAGGACCAGACATGGAACAACAGACTGGTTCCAGAATGGGAAAGGAGTACATCAAGACTGTATATTGTCACCCTGCTTATTTAATTTATATGCAAAGTATATCGTGTAAAATGCTGGGGTGGATGAAGCACAAGCTGGAATCAAGATTCCCAGGAGAAATATCAATAACCTCAGATAAGCAGATGATACCACCCTTATGGCAGAAAGTGAAGAAGAACTAAAGAGCCTCTTGAAAGTGAAAGAGGAGAGTGGAAAAGCTGGCTTAAAACTCAAGATTCAAAAAACTAAGGTCATGGCATCCAGTCACATCACTTCATGACAAATAGATGGGGAAACAACAGAAGCAGTGACAGACTTTATTTTCTTGGGCTCCAAAATCACCGCAGATGGTGACTGCAGCCATGAGATTGAAATTCGCTTGCTCCTTGGAAGAAAAGCTATGGCCCAGCTAGACAGCATATTAAAAAGCAGAGACATTACTTTGCCACCAAAGGTCCGTCTAGTCAAAGCTATTGTTTTTCCAATATTCATGTATGGTTGTGAGAGTTGTACTATAAAGAATGCTGAGCGCCGAAGAATTGATGCTTTTGAACTGTGATGTTGGAGAATACTTGAGAGTCCCTTGGACTGCACGGAGATCCAACCAGTCAATCCTAAAGGAAATCAGTCCTGAATATTCATTGGAAGAACTGATGCTGAAGCTGTAGCTCCAATACTTTGGCCACCTGATGCAAAGAAGTGACCCTGATGCTGGGAAAGATTGAAGGCAGGAGGAGAAGATGACATCAGAGGATGAGATGGTTGGATGGCATCACTGACTCAGTGGACATGAGTTTCAGCAGGCTCTGGGAGTTGGTGATGGACAGGGATGCCTGGCGTGCTGCAGTCCATGGAGTCGCAAAGAGTCAGAGACAACTGAGCGACTGAACTGAGAGGAAAGTTGGGTACTTCTGGAAGATCAGCAAAAGTTTCTAGGAGGCAGATACTATGCAAACAAATTCTGTATCTCCAGTTTCCATTTTTTATTCTTTCCTGAAATCCATCTGCTTGAGAAAGTATCTGATTTTCTATAGATTCTCCTTAATTATTTATCTTTCCAAAAACAAAAGTCTTATCTCTTACCCAAGAGAATGTAATTATGGTGCATTGCCTTTCAAGGTGGCAAAACCTTTCAGTCACCCTGAACAGGGATTATTTCAAAAGGGAGGAGGAGTGACTAACAAAGGTTTGAGACTGAAAAAATGAAATCAGACTTTTTCTCAAGAAACTTAAGTCTGATTTGGCTTATAAGCTTGTCTCTAAGCACTGGTTTCATTAATTAGGCTATTGTGACATTTTCCATAAACTGAGTATCATTGTTTTGACATATATTTAAAATGCTCATAAAATATAGATAGCTTCCCAGGTGGCACCAGTAGTAAAGAATTTGCCTGCCAGTGCAGGGGATGCAAGAGAGGTGGGTTTGATCTCTGGGTCAAGAAGATTCTCTGGAGGTGAAAATGGCAACCCATCCAGTATATCTTGCCTGGAGAATCCCATGGACAGAGGAGCCTGATGGGCTACAGTCCATGGGGTCGCAAAGAGTCCAACATAACTGAGCATGTGAGCACAGCTCAGTGTTCTGTAAATGTATACTGTTGTTAATTTACCCCCACCCTGGATCTCACCACATGAGTTTGCCTGTTTCCTTTTACTACCATAGTAATCAACTCTTACAGTGGAAAGTGTTAAACCTGTATTTTTCTACTAGTGGTAGACATTTTATAGAATATATTCTTAGGATAAGCAGTTTGTAATTTTCATAGAAGGCTTTCAAATTACTTTTCCAAAAACTTTAATATTTATACCAATGGCAGTGTGGGAAAGAATTCATTTTCCCAAACTTTTGCTGTCTGATAACCTCTTATAATTTACATTTCCATAGTGACTATGGAGTTATATATATCTTTATCAATCATCCATTTTGAAATTAGGTCGTCTTTTATCATTAATTTGATCTTGACATTTAAAAATATTATCTTCTCTTTACAGTGATTTAAGTATGATTTTGATCAAACAGTGAGTTGAACTAAGATAACTTTGAATTTTATGGTATCCCAGTACCTTTATGATGAATGACATTATGTGACAGCATTTTTCCAATGAAAATTCCAGTGTTATAATTCTGTTTTATTGATTCTTTAACAGTTAAGGGAAGAAAGTCGAAGGCTGGCTTTGGCTGCCAAACGAGAAAAGAGAAAGGAGAAGAGACGAAAGAAAAAGGAAGAACAAAGAAGAAAACTAGAAGAAATTGAAGCCAAAAATAAAGAAAACTTTGAACTTCAAGCTGCTCAAGAAAAAGAAAAGCATAAAGTTGAAGGTATTTTCTCTAAATCATCTAATTTGTTTCATATAATGCTTTCTATTCAAAATTATATTTCATTTAATATAAATAACTTAAGATAATATTAAATATCAATGAGTCAAGATAACAGTAGATCTTTTATGTTATTAAACCCTAAAGTATTTATATGCTCTTTTTATTTATTGACTTCATCCCAACTTTCTATTGTGAACAATTCCAAACCTACACACAAGTTGAAAGAATGATAAAACAAACACCTGAATACCCGTCACATAATTTAAAAATAAACATTTTACTATATTTGCTTTATCTTTTTCTCTAAGTATATATACATATTTTTTTCCCTAAGCTATCTGAAAACAAATTGCAGATGTCTGACATTGCACCTGGAATAAATACATAAAATCATTAAAAAAATTATCAATACTTCCATAATTTCATCTACAGTCAAGACCATGTTCAAATTTTTCTTAAATGAGGAAATTGCTTAAATTACTTTCTAACTAAAAATCATTTGAGGTAAGGATATTGTTAGAAAAAACCATTGTCATTAAACCACCAATATGTATGGTGTGTATGTGTGTATTTCCCTCTCCTCCAGTCTTTTATTTTGAAAAATTTCAGGCTACAGAAAAGTTTAAGAGTTAGTATGATGAATACCTGCAAGTCACCTAGATTCATATAACATTGTGGCACGTTTATATTTTTCCTTTTTTTTTTAAATAGTCTTATATATGTTGTACACATCATACAGAATTACCCCTATATACTTGAGCAATATTTCCCAAAAAAGAACATTATTTTACATAATCACAATAACATTATTACACTTGGGAAATTTAATAATTATGAATAATATGTAATATATAGTACATATTCATTCCCAAAATATCTCCAAATTTTTAAAAAATGTTTATTTATGTATTTGTCTGCACCAGATCTTAGTTGCAGGACACAGGATCTTTTTTTAGTTGCAGCGTGTAGGGTCTTTACTTGCAGTATGTAAGATCTTATCTGTGGCATGATGGATCTAGTTCCCTGACCAGGAATCAAACCTGGGTCCCCTGCATTGAGAGTGTAGTGTCTTAGCCACTGGACTATCAGGTAGGTCCCCTGAAGTATTTTTTATAACTTCCTAGTATATATGTTGTTTAGATCTTAGGAACAGAGAGGAGAATAGATAAATCATATCCATCTCATTACTAATGAATGGTCGAATGAGTGATGACTTTATCTAACAGTAGTAGTAAAGTAGGTTCTCGGTTTATCTTTATCAAGTGCTTAAAGCTAAATATATGCCAAGAACACTGGAACTTGCTAATTCGGTATTACTGCTTCTACAGATGAGCCTGAAGTCTTGACAGAGCCTCCAAGTGCCACAACCACTACTACCATAGGTATATCTGCAACCTGGACCACTCTGGCAGGTTCCCATGGTAAAAGAAATAATACCATAACTACAACCAGTTCAAAGAGGAAAAACAGGAAAAATAAAATTACTCCAGAAAACGTTCAAATTATATTTGATGATCCACTACCAATCTCATACAGTCAGCCAGAGAAGGTGAATGGAGAGTCCAAGAGCAGCAGTACCAGCGAGAGTGGAGATAGTGATAACATGAGAATTTCCAGTTGCAGTGATGAAAGTAGTAACAGCAACAGCAGCCGAAAGAGTGACAATCATTCACCTGCCGTGGTCACTACCACTGTGACCAGCAAGAAACAGCCATCAGTTCTGGTTACATTTCCCAAGGAGGAGAGAAAATCTGTTTCTGGCAAGGCTTCAATAAAGTGAGTTCCAATTTTTATTTTCACAATTTACAGTATCGTTATGAAACACTTTATTGTTGAAATTTTTAGTAAAGCAGTCAAATGAACAGCGGTCAAATGAAAAAGACAAAGTAAGTATGTGTCTTTGTTCTAAAGAAGGCACAATTCTTTAAATTAAAGAATTACTATGAAAAAACAAACAAAAAGAAGAATTACTATGTAATTTCTTCATTTGGATTCTTAAACTTAACCCATGACAAGTATCGGTTGTGGTTTTTCAGAGATTGTTATTGTATTTCAGTTCCCCTATATTTGACCTCTAGATTATATCTTCTTAAAATTGCCCTTTCATATTATGCCCAGTATTGGAAAATGAAAAATAAATTTCTCATTTATTCATCATAGTTATTCAAAAAATAAAGAATAAAATCATGTATTAGTTTACTGTTTTCATTAAAAAATTATTCGTCTGTTCTATATTTAATGTGTGTTTTTCCTCCTTGTTAAAGATTGTCAGAGACCATCAGTGAAGTGACCAGTAATTCTCTCTCCACTTGCACAAAATCTGGTCCATCTCCCCTTTCCTCTCCAAATGGGAAATTAACAGTAGCAAGTCCCAAGCGTGGACAGAAGAGGGAAGAAGGATGGAAAGAGGTTGTAAGAAGGTAGTTGATTATTTCTTTGTTTTTCTCATTCTTTTTATATGTGCTCTCTTTCACAGAGAAGTATAGTCTACCTTAGGATTAAATTCCCCTAACTATTCGAAATGCTGCAAACAAACTGGTGGCCCAGGGCTGCCAAGGGAGACAACCTATACTGTATTTTATATGGAAAAAAGTATATGTTAATACTTTCAAAACTGGGAGATTTTACATAAAATGTTAGGTCATTGTGTGTCTGCTCCACCGGCATAGATACTGGCTTTTGGTAGTGAACTAATTTCTTTAAGGTGATAGATTGTCTTATTCTTCCTTGTCACCTTGAAGCCCAGTAGGTAGTGTCTACCACATGCTTATAAATATTTGGAGAGTGAATAAATACTGGTTTTAACTATTCTTGTCTTCAAATCATAGAATATTTTTACTTCAAGAGTTTTAGAGCTAAAATATTTTACTGTATTTTGCTTGGAATTTTTAAAATAATGTGTGTTAAAAAGTAAAACAGTATCCCAGAAACTGAAAGGTGGTATCTTACCACCTACCCAGAAAGGATGTGATCCAAAAAAAATATAATGTACATTTCTTTTCCTGTTTTCGGCCAGGACTTCCCCTCAACCTCCATCCTGTCTTCATCTCCCTGTCACACGGCTATTGAACTAGTTAAAATCGTAACACCAGAGTTCATTCTCATTGTTAGTCTCTCAGTCATGTCGGACTCTTTGCAGCCCCATGGACTGGGATTCACCAGGTTCCATTAGCCATGCTCTCATATAAAAGAAGATAACTCCATTTTTTGCATGCAGTTTTACACTTGATCTTAGCCAAAAGGCCGAGAAGCAATACATGCATGCAGTTTTATTTATTTGTTTTTGGCTGCCCTGGGTCTTCATTGCTGTTGTGGGTATCTCCAGTTGCAGCACTTGGGCTCCTCTTGTGATTTGTGGGCTTCACTTGTTATAGCAAACAGACTCTGGAGCACTTAGGCTCTCTAGTTTCGGGTGCCTGGGCTTAGTTGCCCCAGGGCATATGAGATCTTAGTTCCCCAACCAGGGATCAAATTTTCATCCCTTCCTTTGGAAGGCAGATTCCCAAACACTAGACCACCAAGGGAAGTCCCTGCATGCATCTTATATTATAGTATACAAACAAATTCTTAACTAATTTAAAATAATGATCCCTGAGTTATGTTCTTTAAGGGAAAAGGAATTATCAGGTGACTTAGTTATATATGTAAAAGGGCAGGGAGCAAGGTTTTTCAACACTACTGTTTAAAAAAATTCTAATTTAATAATCTATTGTGAATAAATAATTTACTTATTCATTAAAGCATAATTGGCTCATTCTTTTCATTGAGAGTTATACTGTTTTTCTTTTAGAAGTATTCTTTAGTTTAGACTTATAAGAAATTTATATCTACCTTTCCTGAATCTGAGTAATTTTATGTTAGGTGGGTTTTGCTTTTTGGAATTCCAACAGACTTTTCTGTTTCCTCACACAACTAAACATACCTTAGCAAGTGTCCATATTTGTGGATAATCATTTGAAGGCCTCTAGAAGAATGCAGGAAAACAATAAATTTTTAATATCATCCTTTCAGTTATATATTGGGTAATAAAAACAAGAATGTAAGTCAGACACCTAAAGGCACTCACAGGAAGCCTTTCTTAACTCCTTGGGCTAGATTAGACACCCCTATCAGTGTGTCTTTATGATGCCCTGTTAGAGCACTTATGACATCGTGTTATGATTTTCTCACTTGGTTTCTACATCGTCAGTATATGTGGGTGGGAACCCGTCTGTCTTACTTGCCGTTAGTATTTGCATTTACACAGTGTATGTCTACATGGATGTGCTTTATGGATCGTAATGGAGGATAAAAGTCAAAAAAAGCAAACAGTTTTTGGTAATGAGATGAGCAACTCACTCTCTCTTTTTTTCTGTGGCTCTTAGTTGCCTTGTATCATTTAGGATGAGACTAGGTAGAAGAGGCTTATTCAACAATGTTCTGCGTTTATAGAAACATATTTTAGTATAACTGTCTTAATTACAACCACTGATATTTATGATTTATCTTATTTTTCCAACCATTAAACAGGTCAAAGAAAGTATCTGTTCCGTCAACTGTGATATCCAGAGTGATTGGAAGAGGAGGCTGTAATATTAATGCTATCCGGGAGTTCACTGGTGCACACATAGATATTGATAAGCAAAAAGACAAGACGGGAGACCGGATAATAACTATAAGGCAAAATTCTGTCTCTTATTTTTTTTCCCTTTATATTTATTGCACTAGGGCTTAAAAATTATAGATAAGCATTTGAGTTTTCAATGAAACTTTGTATTTAATAGCATACTTTTAAATGAGAATTTGATTTGTGTTGGAGAAGATAACTCTTACAATTTGTTTTTCTAATTTATATGTTCTTATGAAGTATTTCAAAGGACTTTAAAATAATTTTTCTTTTTTGTGTGTATGACAAAAATTTGAATAATTTTTCCTTATATAAACATTTAATAAGACATTCTTAAAACTTATTCTGAGAATTTTTAAGAAGGATTGGATTTCTAACATATTTTAGTAGTTTTCCATCTTTCTCTTAAGTTAGCATTTGAGATTTATTATTCCCAGATTGTATACTTAGAATATGAGCTCAGTAATAGACTTAAATCTAAAGTAGATATTTGTTTTGAATTGAATATTTGAGTATTTCTGTGCTGTAATTCCTTAAAATAAAGATGATGTTGTAAGAAATCATAAGGTTGTGATAGACTGGTGCCCTTCCTGGTAATAGAGGGGCTGATAGTTTAATAACTTGCCTCAACAGGATAAAGGCAATTAACTCACTCTGTTTTATACTTACCCTCCTCTCCTGTCTTTTTTATACCTCTCCTGGGGTAGGTATGGTCACACTTGTCTTATCCAGAGAAGAGGGAAAGCAGAAACCCTTTATGAGTAATTTCCACCTCAGGATTTCCATAAGGTTTTCCTGTCAGTCACATATATTCCATTGAAGACTGGGTTTTGACCTTATGACCATTGTTGGCATTATCAGGGTTTTTCTCTTATTTTGAGACATCTGTCCAAAATAGTTACAATAATCACTCTACTTATAAAGAAGCCAGTAGTAAACATTCTGTAAATAGTCATTTTACATACCTGAATTTAAAATAAAGGACTGTTTTCTTACTCAGTGATATTATTCTTGCTTAATTGTACTGCTTTTAATATTAATCAGTTTAACTTAATGGTAACAATATGGATTATGTAGGATTTTAAGTGCAGTGATTTTTAGATCTAGAATGGATTTCACAGTAGGAAAATGATAGCTTAGCCTGAGGAAACAATAGTGAAATTAAGTTTTTTGAAAAGAAGTAATTTGTTTCTCCTTTGAAAAGTATAGTGGTGTGTTGGACAGTGTATCGCTTTGCTTGCAAAATACCTCAAAAATAGAAAATTTGCTGCTGAACTTTTTATCTGTTCTTTGTATATATGTGCATACATTTGCAGGGCACACACAAGTGAATTTAGGCCTTATATATCTTAAAAAGGGGAAATTGGACCTCATTTTTTTTTTTTGTCAACTTGTAGGGGTGGCACTGAATCAACAAGACAGGCAACTCAGTTGATCAATGCTCTGATCAAGGATCCAGACAAAGAAATTGATGAACTCATTCCAAAGAATCGTTTGAAAAGCTCCTCAGCAAATTCCAAAATCGGGTCGTCAGCACCTACCACCACCGCTGCTAACAGTTCCTTGATGGGGATTAAAATGACGACGGTAGCTCTGTCATCAGCATCTCAAACTGCCACAGCGCTTACTGTGCCTGCAATTTCTTCTGCATCTACTCACAAAACCATTAAGAACCCAGTGAATAATGTGAGGCCTGGTTTTCCAGTTTCTCTGCCATTAGCATATCCTCCTCCACAGTTTGCACATGCTTTGCTTGCTGCTCAGACTTTCCAGCAGATCCGTCCACCAAGGTTGCCCATGACCCACTTTGGAGGTACTTTTCCACCAGCTCAATCCACTTGGGGTCCTTTTCCTGTCAGGCCTTTGAGCCCTGCCAGAGCTACTAACTCGCCTAAGCCTCACATGGTGCCTCGCCATAGCAATCAGAATAGCAGTGGTTCTCAGGTGAATTCAGCAGGTTCTTTAACTTCAAGTCCAACAACTACAACCAGTTCATCAGCTTCAACGGTGCCTGGTACATCTACAAATGGCAGTCCGAGTTCACCTTCAGTTAGAAGGCAGCTTTTTGTCACAGTTGTGAAGACATCCAATGCCACCACCACAACAGTCACAACCACAGCAAGCAACAACAGCACTGCACCCACAAATGCCACATATCCTATGCCTACTGCCAAAGAACACTACCCAGTATCATCCCCATCTTCCCCATCACCACCAGCCCAGCCAGGAGGAGTTTCTAGAAACAGCCCTTTGGATTGTGGAACAGCATCTCCCAATAAAGGGGCATCTTCCTCTGAACCGGAAGCAGGTAGTCCACCAGTAGTAGAAACAACAAACAGTAGACCTCCAAACAGCAGCAGTTCTTCTGGGAGTTCATCAGTTCATTCTGCTCAGCAACAGCCTCCGGGATCTGCTTCTCAGGAGCCAAGACCACCTCTTCAGCAGTCTCAGGTTCCTCCCCCGGAAGTCAGAATGACTGTCCCTCCTCTAGCAACCACAAGTTCTGCTCCAGCGGCGGTGCCTTCTACTGCCCCAGTGACTTACCCTATGCCTCAGACACAAATGGGATGCTCCCAGCCTCCTCCTAAAATGGAACCCCCTGCTATTAGACCACCCTCTCATGGCACAACTGCCCCTCACAAGAATCCAGCTCCAGTGCAGAATTCATCTGTTGCAGTCCTCAGTGTCAATCACATTAAAAGACCTCACAGTGTTCCCTCCTCTGTCCAGCTACCTTCGACCTTAAGTACACAAAGTGCTTGTCAAAATTCAGTACATCCAGCAAATAAACCTATTGCTCCCAATTTCAGTGCCCCCTTACCATTTGGGCCCTTCAGCACATTGTTTGAAAACAGCCCGACTTCTGCTCATGCCTTCTGGGGAGGATCTGTTGTTTCATCTCAGTCAACACCAGAATCTATGCTATCAGGAAAATCCTCATATTTGCCAAATTCAGATCCTTTACATCAGTCTGATACTTCTAAAGCTCCAGGTTTCAGACCACCATTACAGAGACCTGCTCCCAGTCCCTCAGGTAAGTTTGTATTTTCTGACATTCTATACCTGCTCATTTACACAGATGATGCAACAACTCTGGTTATTTTCTAATACTTTTACTCTGATTGGGCCAGATGGACAGACTGTTGTACTAAATCAAATGCTGTTGTGAGTATTGAGTGTTTTTAGTATGGCATTATTATTTTTTTAAATCTTTTTAGAAACTACAATGGATTTTACCTTATATTTACCATAATTAAATTTCTTCATCAAATATATTTTTCTCTCTCAAAATAAAAAAACAAAGTCTCTTATATTTTAATTTAATAAGGTAATGCCATCAAAAGGTTGCTTTTATTTCAAATTAAAAATACCACATATGTTTAAAATTCTACTTCGGCTTTACAGTCAATTCTGCCTTCAATCTGCACCACCCCCCACCTCTGATATCTGCAAATCTGATCTTTTTCAACGAGTTTGTTTGTTTTAAATTCTACATATAAATGAAAACATAAACTTTGTCTTTCTCTCTCTGACTTGTTTTACTTAGTTTGATGCTCATGGCACATCCATTTTATCAGAAATGGCAGAATTTCCTCCTTTTTAAATATATATATGGCTGAATAATATCCCACTGTGTGTGTTTATGTGCCACACACACACACAGTGGAATATTCAACCATATTTTTTTTTAAAGTGTATGTGTGCCACAACTTCTTTTCCATTCATCCATGAATGGATACTTAGGGTTTTTTCCATGTCTTAGCTATTACAAATAATGCTATTATGAACATGAGAGTGTAGGTATATTTTCAAGTTAATATTTTTGTTTCTTTTGAATGTATTTCCAGAAGTGGAATTGGCAGGATTGTTGTGGTAGTTCGATTTTCAGTTCTTAGAAAGATCCTCCATCCTGTTTTCCACAGTGGCTGTAGGCTGATCGTGTTTCAAGTACTTACTTAATAAGCAGATATAGCTGGTAGCTGCAATATTGCACAGCACAGTTGTTGAACACATTTGTTAACATAAAAAATTCTATTGGGCAGTGCTGATATTTAAAGAAGATCTAAAGATCTGGTTTTGAGTGGTTGCTTTTTCTTTTTTAACTTTTTACTTTGAAATATTTGTTATAGAAGACTTCTTCTGTAATTACCCCCAACTTCCCCTAATGTAAACATCTTACATAAAATGATATATTTATTAAAACTAAGAAATTAATATTGGAACAGTATAATTAACTAGACTAGAGACTTTATTCATACTCCACAATTTACCAATAATCTTCTTTTTCTATTTCCATGCTCTACTGATGTCTAAAAATATTATTTACACCTTTACAGAAAGGTTGCCAACGAGATGTGTGTTATTAGAGAGATGACATTCTGGGACTAATGGGAACTGATTGTTATGTTTACCTATTAGCACATAAATATAATGTAATGAACATGATCAGTAAATATTTCTTTGCTGGGAGTTGATTGAAACATTTTTTGTGTATTTTCAAAAGCAGTTTCTCCTGAGTACTAAAACAATAGAATCAATATAATTTATTGTAAAGCTTCATATGCTAATACATTGGTAATACTTCTTTTTTTATTGGAGTATAGTTGATTTACAATGTTGTGTTAGTTTCAAGTGTACAACAAAATGAATCAGTTATATTTGTACATATATCCACTCTTGTAGAGATTGTCTCCCCATATGGGCCGTTAGAGTAGCAGGTAGAGCTCCCCGCGTTGTACAGTAGCTTCTTCTTACTTATCTTATACACAGGAGTGTGTACATGTCAGTCCTGATCTCCCAGTTTCCCCTTAGCACCTGGTACCCGTAAGTTTGTTTTCTACATATGTACAGAGCTATTTCTGTGACTTTATTTTTGTTTTGTAGACAAGTTTTTTTTTTATTTATACTCCTTTTTTGGATTCCATATACGAGCTCTATCATATATCTGTCTTTCTCTGTCTGACTTCACTCAGTATGACAATTCTAGGTCCATCCATGTTACTACAAACGGCATTATTTGATTCTTTTTTATGGCTGAGTAATATTCCATTGTACATGTGTACCACATCTTCTTTATCCATTCCTCTGTTGATGGACATTTGGATTGCTTACATGTCCTGGCTATTGTAAATAGTGCTGCAGTGAACATTGAGGTGAATGTATCTTTTCAAATTATGGTTTCTCCAGGTATATGCCCAGGATTGGGATTGCTGGGTCATATAGTGTGTTAGTTGCTCAGTCATGTCCGACTGTTTGCAACACCGTGGACTGTAGCCTGCCAGGCTCCTCTGTCCATGGCATTTTCCAGGCAAGAATACTGGAGTAGCTTGCCATTTCCTTCCCCAGGAGATCTTCCCGACCTAGGGATCGAACCCAGGTCTCCCACATTGCAGGCAGATTCTTTTAGCTCTGAGCCACCAGGGATCGTATGGTAGCTCTGTTTTTAGTTTTCTAAGGAAGCTCCATACTGTTCTCCATAGTGGCTATATGAATTTACATTTTTACTGGTAGTGTAAGAGGGTACCCTTTCCTCCATACTCGCTCCAGCATTTATTGCTTGTGGGCTTTTTGATGGTGGCCGTTCTGACCAGTATAAGGTGATACCTCGTGTAGTTCTGATTTGCATTTCTCTAATAATTAGTGGTGTTGAGCATCTTTTCATGTGCTTTTAGCCACCTGTATATCTGCTTGGAGAAGTGTTTATTTATATCTTTTGCCCATTTTTTTGGACAGGGTGTTTGTTTTTCTGATATTGAGTTGCATGAGCTATTTATATATTTTGGAGATGAATAAGAAATGCTTTTTTATTTAATTTTTGTAAAGTTGGAATTCAGTGAAAATACTTCACTTTTCAAAAAATGTGAAATCTAGGTGAAATGTTCAGTTCAGTTCAGTCACTCAGTCATGTCCAACTCTTTGCAACCCCATGACCACAGGGCCCCTGGCCTCCCTGTCCATCACCATCTCCCGAGTTAAATCAAACTCATGTCCATTGAGTTGGTGATGTCATCCAACAGTCTCATCCTCTGCTGTCCCCTTCTCCTCCTGCCTTCAACCTTTCCCAGCATCAGGGTCTTTTTAAATGAGTCAGCTCTTCATATCAGGTGGCCAAAGTATTGGAGTTTCAGCTTCAACATCAGTCCTTCCAGTGAACACTCAGGACTGAATTCCTTTAGGATGGACTGGTTGGATCTCCTTGCATCCAAGGGACTCTCAAGAGTCTTCTCCAACACCACAGTTCAAAAGCATCAATTCTGCGCTCAGCTTTCTTTATACTCCAGCTCTCACAACCATATATGATTATTGGAAAAATAACCATAACCTTGACCAGACAGACCTTTGTTGACAAAGTAATGTCTCTGCTTTTTAATATGCTGTCTAGGTTGATCATAACTTTCCTTCCAGGGAGTAAGCATCTTTTAATTTCTTGGGTGCAATCACCATCTGCAGTGATTTTGGAGCCCCGAAATAAAAGTCAGCAACTGTTTACACTGTTTCCCCATCTGTTTCCCATGAAGTGATGGGACCGGATGCCATGATCTTAGTTTTCTGAATATAGAGCTTTAAGCCAACTTTTTCACTCTCCTCTTTCACTTTCATCAAGAGGCTCTTCAGTTCTTCTTCACTTTCTGTCATAAGGGTGGTGTCATCTGCATATCTGAGGTTATTGATATTTCTCCCAGCAATCTTGATTCCAGCTTGTGCTTCATCCAGCCCAACATTTATCAGGATGTACTCTGCATATAAGTTAAATAAGCAGGGTGACAATATACACCCTTGACGTACTCCTTTTCCTATTTGAAACCAGTCTGTTGTTCCATGTCCAGTTCTAACCGTTGCTTCCTGACCTGCATACAGGTTTCTCAAGAGGCAGGTCAGGTGGTCTGGTATTCCTATCTCTTTCCCCACATTTTATTGTGATACACACAGTCAAAGGCTTTGGCATAGTCAATAAAGCAGAAATAGATGTTTTTCTGGAACTCTTGGTTTTTCTATGATTGATCAGGTGGATGTTTGCAATTTGATCTCTGGTTCCTCTGCCTTTTCTAAATTCAGCTTGAACATCTGGAATTTCATGTTTCACATATTGCTAAAACCTGACTTGGAGAATTTTGAGCATTACTTTGCTAGCGTGTGAGATGAGTGCAATTGTGCGGTCGTTTGAGCATTCTTTGGCATTGCCTTTCTTTGGGATTGGAATGAAAACTGACCTTTTCCAGTTCTGTGGCCACTGCTGAGTTTTCCAAATTTGCTGACATATTGAGTGCAGCACTTTCACAGCATCGTCTTTTAGGATTTGAAATAGTTCAACTGTAATTCCATCACCTCCACTAGCTTTGTTCATGGTGATGCTTTCTAAGGCCCACTTGACTTCACATTCCAGGGTGTCTGGCTCTAGGTGAGTGATCACACATTGTGATTATCTAGGTTGTGAAGATCTTTTTTGCATAGTTTTTCTGTGTATTCTTGCCACCTCTTCTTAATATCTTCTGCCTCTGTTAGGTCCATACCATTTCTGACCTTTATCGAGCCCATCTTTGCATGAAATGTTCCCTTGGTATCTCTAATTTTCTTGAAGAGATCTCTAGTCTTTCCCATTCTATTGTTTTCCTCTATTTCTTTGCATTGATCACTGAGGAAGGCTTTCTTATCTCTCCTTGCTATTCTTTGGAACTCTGCATTCAAATGGATATATCTTTCCTTTTCTCCTTTGCTTTTCACTTCTCTTCTTTTCACAGCTATTTGTAAGGCCTCCTCAGATAGCCATTTTCTTTTTTGCATTTCTTTTTCTTGGGAATGGTCTTGATCCCTGTCTCCTGTACAGTGTCAGGAACCTCCATCCATAGTTCATCAGGCACTCTGTCTATCAGTTCTAGTCCCTTAAATCTATTTCTCACTTCCACTGTATAATCGTAAGGTATTTGATTTAGGTCATACCTGAATGGTCTAGTGCTTTTCCCTACTTACTTCAATCTCAGTCTGAATTTGGCAATAAGGAGTTCATGATCTCAGCCACAGTCAGCTCCCAGTCTTGTTTTTGCTGACTGTATAGAGCTTCTCCATCTTTGGCTGCAATGAATATAATCAGTCTGATTTTGATGTTGGCCCTCTTGTCATGTCCATGTGTAGAATCTTCTCTTGTTTTGTTGGAAGAGGGTGTTTGTTATGACGACTGTGTTCTCTTGGCAAAACTCCATTAGCCTTTGCCCTGCTTCATTCTGTATTCCAAGGCCAAATCTGACTGTTACTCCAGGTGTTTCTTGACTTCCTACTTTGGCATTCCAGTCCCCTATAATGAAAAGGACATCTCTTTTGGGTGTTAGTTCTAAAAGTTCTTGTAGGTCTTCATAGAACTGTTCAATTTTAGCTTCCTCAGCATTACTGGTCGGGGCATAGACTTAGATTACTGTGATATTGAACGGCTTGCCTT
The DNA here is from genome assembly GCF_019320065.1 of Cervus canadensis. Taxonomy (NCBI): domain Eukaryota; kingdom Metazoa; phylum Chordata; class Mammalia; order Artiodactyla; family Cervidae; genus Cervus; species Cervus canadensis. The sequence continues at coordinate 25,192,315 of NC_057411.1, read as the reverse complement.
GGAAACGAACAGAGATCATTCTGTCGTTTTTGAGATTGCATCCAAGTACTGCATTTTGGACTCTTTTGTTGACTATGATGGCTACTCCATTTCTTCTAAGGGATTCTTGCCCACAGTTGTAGATATAATGGTCATCTGCATTAAACGCACCCATTCCAGGCCATTTTAGTTCGATGATTCCTAAAATGTTGACATTCACTCTTTCCATCTCCTGTCTGACCACTTCCAGTTTGCCTTGATTCATGGACCTAACATTCCAGGTTCCTATGCAGTATTCCATGTTCGTATGCAATATTGCTCTTTACAGCATCGGACCTTGTTTTAATCACCAGTCACATCCACGGCGGGGTGTTGTTTTTGCTTTGGCTCCATCCCTTCATTCTTTCTGGAGTTATTTCTCCACTGATCTCCAGTAGCATATTGGGCTCCTACTGACCTGGAGAGTTCATCTTTCAGTGTCCTATCTTTTGCATTTTCATACTGTTCGTGGGATTCTCAAGGCAAGAATACTGAAGTGGTTTGCCATTCCCTTCTCCAGTGGACCACATTTTGTCAGAAATATGTTAAGAAAGACTAAAATTTGGAGAAGAAAATGGCAATCCACTCCAGTACTCTTGCCGGGGAAATCCCTGGACAGAGGAGCCTGGTGAGCTGCAGTCTGTTGGGTTGCAAGAGTCAGACACGACTTAGCGACTAAACCACCCACCACCACAAAGTGAATATATGCCTAAAGATAACATGTGAAAGGATATTTGCCATATACTAGCTAGTTTTTTTGGGTGGGTGGGGGTGGGGAATTAACCAGGAAGACTTGGGATTTTTCCATCAACTTCCATTTTATATTTATTTGTAATGACCACTATTTTTACTAATACTGTAAAACTATGAAAATAAAATGAATAAAATTACTAATTGTTAAAATACTAAAATTAAGATTTAGAGAAAATGGAAATACTGTTTTTTTGGAAAAGTATAGAAAAAGGACACAGTGCATAGGGAGGTAAAGTTTTAAGGGGTGTACAGTGATTAGAGCCAAAGTTAGCCATGAAGTTCAACTTGAGTGTCCATCAGTGGGAAGTGTTAGATTCAGGTCAACACAGGCATGTTTGCCTTCACAGCTATACCACTATTTCTACACCCAAGAAAAGAAAAATTAATTCAATAATAGCACCAAATATGTAGGACGATCATGCCAGATATATCCTTTATGTCTATACATTCTGTTTTCTCTCCTTTTGATGCGGCCATCAAGGTTCACACATTGCTTTTGGCTATTAGGTCTTTTTGATCTCCTCCAGTCAAAAACATCTCACCACCTCCTTTTGTTCTTCTCAACATTGAATCCTTTGAAGAATGTCCTACATTTCAGATTTGCCTGTTTTCTCAATCCATGGTTACATTCTGATTAAACATGTCTAGCAGGAACATCAGATAGGAAATATTTGAACCTCACACCACATTGTATCAGGAGGCACTCAGTGACAAGACTGTCCCTCAGTTAGCTTGGAAAGCATGGTCACTTTAGTTAGGGTGCTGATCATCAGGTCTCTTTATTATAAGAGTATATCTACAGTCCTTTCTCCTATAGTTTTTTGTTTCATTTTTTGAGGGTTTTAGGTTTTTTTTAAGTAGCACTCTTTAGTTCACAGCAAAATTGAGAGAAAAGTAGAGATTTCCCATACCATCTGCCTCCATACAGGCATAGCCTCCTTTATTAGCAGCATCCCCCTCTAGAGTAGTACTTCTGTTACAATTGATGAACATACATTCACATATCCTTATCACAGTCTGTAGTTTACATGAGGGTTTGCTCTTGTAATGCTGTACATTCTGTGAATTTGAACATAAGTCTAGTGATATGTATTCAGCATCATTCTATCATCCAGAGTCTTTTCAGTGTCTTAAATATCTTCTGTGATTTGCCCACTCATCCCTCCCTCCCCTTGTGTTTTTTTTTTAATGTTTATTTTTAATTGATTGATGATTGATTTCTCTAAGTTTTTTTGAAGACAAAATTTGATACAACTCCTTGCCCACCAAACCTATGTAAATTTTAGTGTTATATTAAATCTCCATGTATTCTATAATAAATAATAATCTGTCAAAATCAAAATTAAATATAAAATATTTTTCATGGTAATTTCCTTTTTATAGCTATCTTTATAAAATAAAGGAGGAGATAATGAGTCAGAGTGGACTGGAAGAAGTAAGCAAGGAGAAATTTTTTTAATAATCCAAAATATATTTGGATTTATTAGACACCTCTTGGAATTTTAGGTTTTTCTAGTTATATATCTTAAGGGTAGCTATTATAAATTATGATTTATCTTCTACATTGTAGGTATTGTCAATATGGACTCGCCATATGGTTCTGTAACACCTTCCTCTACACATTTGGGAAACTTTGCCTCAAACCTTTCAGGAGGTCAAATGTATGGACCTGGGGCACCCCTTGGAGGAGCACCCACAGCTGCTAACTTTAACAGACAGCATTTTTCCCCACTTAGTTTGTTGACTCCATGTTCATCAGCATCAAATGGTGAGTAATGTACAGTAATTCTAGAGGAAGAGTTTGACTTTATGTTCCCCTTAAAAAAAAGTTTTAAAGTCTTTCAAAGTTTGGAATTTTTAAGTTTTAAATCTCTTAATAATTTAAATACTATACCTGGAGAAGGGAATGGCAGCCCACTCCAGTACTCTTGCTTGGAGAACCCTATGTACAGAGGAACCTGGCGGGCTACAGTCCATGGGGTCACAAAGAGTGGAACAGGACTGAAGTGACTTAGCACGTGATAAACCATAATTAAAAAGAATATGGAAAGCAGTATATATGTACATATACCTGTATGTATATATATATATATATATATATATATATAGGGAAAGATTGAAGGCAAAAGGAGAGGAGTGTATATTCTACACCAGAAACTAACAAAGAGTTGTAAATCCTATACCTCAATAAATAAATAAATACTATAAAAATGCAATTTATGTTCTTGGCAATCTGAAATTAGGAGGAATTTAAATAGAGTCTCCAGGTTTTTAAAGTATTAGAATCAACTTCAGTTCTATCAAACCTAGAATATTGTATTTTTGAGGTTTATTTCTAAGACAGATCATTTTTTGAGAATCAAAAGTCTTGTTTTGTCACCTATTGATTTACATTTACTTTTAGATTTGAGAATGTAGCTTCCAAGAAGAAGGATTTGTAGCCTTATAGTATAAGGCTACTTTTTTGTCTACTTTAATTCTCTGCTACATACACAGAGAATTCAACTCACATTAAGAGAATTCTGTAATAAGGGTAGTAAGTTTTTTTGTATTTGTGGTTATTTATTTATTTAGTGAGGATAAAGACATCAAACTGCTCTCAGTTTGAGGAAATTTTAGTAAGAATTTTTTTTTTTTTAAGTTTTAACAATCTCTTCTAACAACATTAGAGCCCAGTTAATAGTGGTTAACTTAGTGAAAGAGTTAAAACAAAATTCATATTTGAGAGATTTGCATGTCTGCCAGTGAAAGCATGAATGTATATAGTGAATTTACATATTGTATAGTTTTTCTTGTGTTTGTCAAATAACAGAGACTTTCACATGGAATATTAAATATCCTTGTACAGGTGTCCCTAAGTTTAAAATAAATGGCTTAAGAAAGAATTCAAAGTGACAATGACAAAAACATGCCAGAAATAATGTAATAAGTATGCAAATAAGGTACCAAGATAAAAGGAAAAAAGTTCACAGCGATTTCTATTGAGGATATTTTACTTATCTTTGAAAAAGCTGAAGAAAGTTTCTTAAGAATCATAATTGAGATAAAGTGAATGTAGTATAACATAGCTATTTAGCCTGGTTTATCTAAACTTAAACTATTAATAGAACATTGAAAGTAAATATAGCTTTAAGGAATAACTGATTATGACATTTTAGTCTTAACTATCTGGAAGTTACAGCCTCAGTTATTTAAAGCTGTATTCAGCACAACATAAAGTTGTGTACTGGAGGAATATGGATATTTAGTTCATTATAAGGAAGATCGATGGGGCTTCCCAGGTGGCACTGGTGGTGAAGAATCCACCTGCCAATGCAAAAGACATAAGACACGCATGTTGGATCCCTGAGTCGGGAATGTCCCCTGCAGGATGGCATGGCATCCCACTCCAGTGTTCTTGCCTGGAGGATCCAGTGGTCAGAGAAGTCTGGCGGGCTATAATCCATGGGGTCACACAGAGTCGGACACAACTAAGAACACACACACACTGCTGCTGCTTCGTCTCTTCCATCGTGTCCGACTATGTGACCCCACAGACGTCAGCCCACCAGGCTCCCCCGTCCCTGGGATTCTCCAGGCAAGAGCACTGGAGTGGGTTGCCATTTCCTTCTCCAATGCGTGAAAGTGAAGTTGCTCAGTCATGTCCAACTCTTAGCGACCCCATGGACTGCAGCCTACCCAGCTCCTCCATCCATGGGATTTTCCAGGCAAGAGTACTGGAGTGGGGTGCCATTGCCTTCTCCGCACACACACACAAATTATCCCAAAACATTTTTATAGATCTTTTCTGCTTTTGAACCATGAACCCCTTAAGGTAGACGTGTTGTTTTTCTTTTTTAAGGTAAACATGTTGCATTTGTTTACATCTCTAGGGTCCTTTCAGTTCAGTTCAGTTCAGTCCAGTGGCTTAGTCCTGTCGGACTCTAAGATAGCATGAAGAACCCTTGTATATTTGCCCCACCCCCATTCACTACTTGTTAACATGTTGCCACACTCCACCCCCCCCCCAATGTGTGTGTGTGAGAGAGAGAGAGAAAGTGTGTGTGTGTAGAGTATGTGTAGAGATTGTAGGGGTTTCTTATTGTTCCATTTTACAGTTAGTTGCAGACACAAACTGATTTCCCCTAAATACTCCAGATTATAATATTTTGGAATCACAAGAATTTTCTCTTCCAAAACTACAGTGCAGTTATCAACTTCTGCAAATTTTACTTTGATACATTATTATCTAATATATAGTCCATATTCATATTTCACCAGTTGTCCCAATAATGCCTTTATTATCCCCACTTTTTCAAGATTAAAATCAGTATCACAGATTGCATTTAATTCCCATGTCTTTTTAGTTTCAAATAACCTGAAACTGTTTCCTTAGACTTTATGAATCTTTCAAAGAAAGCTTTTTTTTTTTTTAAGGTTACAGATCAGTTGTTTGGTAAAGTGGTTCAATTTGTTTTTCTGGTATTTCTTCATTTTTAAGTTTAAGTTATATATTTTTGACAGGAACATTCTTATTAGTGTTGCAGCCTTCTCACTGTATTATATTAGAAAGTATAAAATGTCAGTTTGTGCTGTTAACTTTGATCACTTGGTTTCATAGGTTTCTACACTTTCAAATAGTCATTTTTCCCTTTGTAATTTGTTTGAAACTGCTCTTATTCCTCATCAGACTTTCAGGCAGAATATAAGGAAATAGGGAAGAAGTAGAACTTATCTCAGTAGAAATAATAGTTTTGTTTTTATAACCATGTTAATATTCACAAATTTAAAACAGAATCAACCTCGATGAAGGGAAAAACACTAAAATTGAATATAAATGGAAACATGTAAACCTATCTGCATTTTAAATTACTAACATAAACCTACTAAAAGAAAAAGAAACAATCTAAAAACTCTTAAAGACGTTAGTATTTTGTAAACCCAAAAGAAAAATAGACTACAGACAAAAATCTTCACTTCTACTTAGGACATTTGTATTTTATGTCACGGATGAGCGACATATAGGTTTAACTATGTAGGTTATATTATAGGGCTGAGCACATGAATAAATAAGAATACTGAAAATTATGTAATCCAGGTCTCTGATTGTAGGAAGAGAAGAATGTAGAATAAGGCAAGGAACAATGCTATGAACTTGTACTGGAATTAGAGGATCAATATGAACTCCATGATTTTAAAATGACATTATGTTTTGGATTGAATCACATAAAGTTTCCATTTCCCCCCCACAACTATCTACTGAAAAGGGCCTAGAAGCAATGGATCTTCAGCAGCAGTAAGCACATTCAGCATCCAGATCTGTCTGTCAGAAGTTTTAATCCACTAAAAGAAACTAGGGCTTGTTGGGGAAATAGCTGATTTGAGAGCTGGGGCAGGAAGAGTATAAGGGAAGTCTGCAGAAAGTCTTGTAGTGTCAGAAAGTAATTAAGTACTTAGATGGTTGGGGCATGTCAGAGGAATGCAGGATATAGCTTGAAGGAGCTCCCACTAGCCAAATTCAGGACAATGTAACCATCAGAATGAATGATGTCAGCTCACTGGATAAAATAAGAAATAGAGTACGTAATGGTTATAAATAAAATTTTAAAATGCATACAGGGGACTTACAATGTCATTACAGTATGATGATGACTCATAAATGTAAAAGGAATTACAATTGGAGTCATCATTTTGCAACTGTTAGACTGGTTGATTCAGCCAAGATTCTCAGACTTTTCCCTTTATTACTGAACTTTTAACTAGTTTGCTTTTCCTTACCTACCCAGGTTCAATCCCTGGGTTGAGAAGATCCCCTGGAGAAAGGGAATGGCAACCCACTCCAGTATTCTTGCCTGGAGAATTCCATGGACAGAGGAGCCTGGTGGGCTATAGTCCATGGGGTCACAAAGGGTTGGACACAACTGAGCAACTAACAGTACTACTAATAAAAAAAATCTTAATGCTTTTTATTGATCATTTAGTTTGTTTTACCTGACTTCTCATTCTACTTTATGTTATCTGTTCACATAAATGTCATTTCGTATTTTTGTTTATTTATGGTAGTCTTTTAAAATTTTGTTTTTCATATTTATCTATATATTTTTCATAAAAATTGCCATTCTGGATGCTGTTGGAAAACTAACCCAAGAAGCATGACTTATTCTTCACAATATATTTATCTGGTTCTAGGTATTTGAACAGGTTTATCAACATTTCTCCATGTATTCCACTTCTCTTTTTCCCTTCTCCTATATAGGATGTCAGGACATGATATTAGGACTCTGGCAAATTAAAGTAGGATGTGGGGTCATGGGTCCCTTACTTCCAAGTAAAAAAGTTAAAAAAAAAGAAAGCAGAGAACCTTCCTTGAGGCTGCAAAACAACAGACGGGTGATGCCCAAGATCCTTCTGCATACAGGCTAGGCAGAGATCCCCTGAGCCCTTATCCCACTCAAGCTGCTGAGACCTATCCTATCAGTGCTCAACCAGTCCATGCTTTGAGTACTGATCACTGGCGCTCTGTGAGTTTCAGGCTTTGGCAAATTTAGTCAGTGGGTCATTTTGACATTTCAATCTTATGAGGCTCTTTTGTATCTAAAAACAGTAAAAATAATAATAGTAATGACAGTTTTTTTAGGGAAAAAATTAACTTTACATCATGACTCTGTACACATATACCTGTGTGTGACTGAAATATATCTATAAAACAATACTTACATTCTTACAATATATGTTCATGCTGGTATTTTCTACTCTGTTTTCTTTAACCTTCAAAAAATTGTTTTGTTACTCATGACTAACCACAGTCATCTCATGATGTTAACGCTGAACTGAGGCATGATAGTCCAGTACAGTTTTCCTGCACAAGCACTTTTTCCATTTGTAAGTCACATTGCTCTTCCAGTTTGAATTCGGAACTGAAATGGATTTACTGAAGCTGAAGTTTCAGGGTGTCTCATTTGCAAAGGGCCCTGCCAAGGTCCTGTACTGAGTTTTGTACTTGTATTTTTTTTCTCTAAAACAGATTCCAAAGATTGTATTCCAACAAAACCTGTAAAATCTGTTTTTTCTCTATAAGTTAGCACATTTAATAACATGACTCTGAATTAGATTTTGCTTGTTTATCGTAACTAAAGAAATTATAATAATTAGGGATAAGAAGAAAAATTAGGCTCTTTTCATAGCAAGGACTATAGACCTGGGAATCTCAAGCAAAGTGGTGCTTACCTCCAGGCTATGTGGGGTGGTCTTTGAAACCGTCCAAGATTTGAGACAGCTGTTCTCTCTCTTTAGAGGATTTATGGTCTCTCACTCATAGTCTGTTTATTGTCAGTCCTCTACTACTGACTCTCTTTACGTATAGGCTTCTTCAGAGATATCTTGTATGTAGCCCTCAAAGATTCAGTTCATAGTTATTTAAACCAGTTTTTCTGTTTTCAAATAAATTGTAGCTATGCACTATGCAGGTAACTGTTTTGACTTTTTAAGCTTCAAGTTCCTCTACAGTTTAGACTCTTATTTAATTTTAAATGTGCTTTATATTTAGACTTTGATAAGAAAAGTGTGGTTGGTTTTGGTTTTCCTTCTTCACTATGGTGGCTTCCCTGGTGACTTAGTTGATAAAGAATCCGCCTGCAATGCAGGAGATCCAGATTCGATCCCTGGGTGGGAAAGATCCCCTGAAGGAAATGGCAACCCACTCCAGTATTCTTGCCTGGAAAATCCTATGGACAGAGGAGCCTGGTGGACTACAGTCCATGGGGTCACAAAGAGTCAGACACTACTGAGCATCTGAGCATGTATAAAAAAAAAAGGAAAAGAGCTTGAAATATATCCCAAGTTCTACTCCAAAAAAGGTAGTGGTGGTGGTTTTGGGCTTCCCTTGTGGTTCAGCTGGTAAAGATCTGCCTGCAATGCGGGAGACCTGGGTTCAAAACCTGGGTTGGGAAGATTCCCCTGGAGAAGGGAAAGACTACCCACTCCAGTATTCTGGCCTGGAGAAATCCATGAACTGTATGTATAGTCCATGGGGTCACAAAGAGTCAGACACAACTGAGCGACTTTCACTTTCTTCACTATAGTCTATAAAGAAACTAAATCACTAATGAATATTCCCAAATTGCATATGTTAAGAACTAGCCTTGTTTTGATAAGTAAAGCTTAAATTGCCACTTCTAAGAGTGTTGGAATAGCCATAAGATACAGTGAATCACTTGGGTTATGAAACATAGCCTTCTGTTGGTATTCTGTCAGCATATTAAAGTTCTGTGAAGTCCTGATTTAAAGAAACTTTACTTTTTTTTAAACATAGAACCAAGGGACAAATATTCCCAAGGAAAATAGTCTGAAAATTGCCAGTACAATCAGTGATTTTCCCCACCTCCATTTTGTTGTCATTGTTGTTTCTTTTTCATTTAAACATTGTTTTCTCATTGCTCTGGTGTTATATTTTACTTACGGTCAAGGGCAAATTAATTTAAATATTAATTAGTGTGCAGGCAGCATTCACATTTCACATTCTACTATCCCGAAACTAAATAGGAAAATTGTGAGCCAAATTAAAAAATGACTGCAAAGTCACAGAACTTTAACCAGATTTTAATATACATAATTTATTATTTAAGCATTATACTCATATTTCTAGAATTTTGTTTACAAAATTGCAGGCTCTACCCATTATACAGAGTGAAGTAAGCCAGAAAGATAAAGACCAATACAGTATACTAACACATATATATGGAATTTTAAAAGATGTAACGATAACCCAATATGCAAAACAGAAAAAGAGACACAGATGTACAGAACAGACTTTTGGACTCTGTAGGAGAAGGCGAGGGTGGGATGTTCTGAGAGAATAGCATTGAAACAAGTATATTATCTAGGGTGAAACAGATCACCAGCCCAGGTTGGATGCATGAGACAAGTGCTCGGGGCTGGTGCACTGGGAAGACCCAGAGGGATGGGGTGGGGAGGGAGGCGGGAGGGGGGATCGGGATGGGGAATACATGTAAATCCATGGCTGATTCATGTCAATGTATGGCAAAAACCACTACAATATTGTAAAGTAATTAGCCTCCAGCTAATAAAAATAAATGAAAAAAAAACTGCAGGCTCTATAGAGACAGTGTATATTATTTCCCAATATCTTTTCTCTAGATTCTCCTGCACAGTCGGTATCCTCTGGAGTTCGTGCACCTTCTCCTGCCCCATCATCAGTACCTTTAGGGTCAGAAAAGCCCAGCAACGTCTCTCAGGATAGAAAAGTTCCAGTCCCTATTGGGACGGAACGTTCTGCACGTATCAGGCAAACTGGAACTTCAGCTCCATCTGTTATTGGAAGTAATTTGTCCACATCAGTAGGACATAGTGGCATCTGGTCCTTTGAAGGGATTGGTGGCAATCAAGGTATGGTATGCTATTCTGCTTATCAGAAGTTAAGTTTATACATTTAACTAAAATATTTAAATAATTTTAATTAAAAAAGCAGTATTTAATTATCATAGGCATTCTTTTAAGAAAATCTGTGTTCATATCTCTTCATTTGGACTAATCAATTTATTTAAGAGTTTGGAACTTTTTTGTTCACCTGTGATCTCTGAGTTAATCATTGCTGAGTATAGTTTAATGCAAGCATATTATTCTCTTCATTTCATCATATTAAGGAGATATTAATATTTCCTTTTGGGCTCTTTAGTTTTATCTTAGCTTTTTTTTGTTTTGTAACACACAGTGTTTAGGTTACATTACTAGGCTATTGTTTCACTACCTACAAACATGGACATATTGTGGTAAAGATATAAAAGTAGGTCATTATTCTGAAGGCATTCACAATCCAATGTAGAAAATATTAGAAATATATAGAGTTTTTTTTGCTGTTTTCTGATTTTAAATATCTCCAATTATTTTTTTCTGCCTCTTCATCTTCCCTCAGACAAAGTAGACTGGTGTAACCCTGGGATGGGAAATCCTATGATTCACAGGCCAATGTCTGATCCAGGAGTGTTTTCACAACATCAAGCAATGGAGCGAGAGAGTACAGGAATTGTAACTCCTTCTGGTACATTCCATCAGCATGTTCCTGCAGGATACATGGACTTTCCTAAAGTTGGGGTAATAGTGATTTAAAAGCATGTTCATTAGTTCTAAATGATTAAATGATTTTCTGATTATTAGCCTTATTTTACTCCCCATGTATAAGCATTTGTGAAATGGTGCTGGAGCTTTGGCTTGAAATTATAGGTGAAAATCTAGCTAAAATATAAATGTTTATAAATCCTGATTTTGTCCGAGTTGTTTAGAGAAATGTTTTTTGACGAAAGATTTTATATACTAGGCTTATACTATATTCTGTCTAATGCTGGAAGAAATCATATATTGGAAAATAATTTTTAAATCACTTAGATAACTTACATGTTCCAAAATGAGGTGAAGTTTCCAATACAATTTTAGGGTATTGATTATACTGGGAAAAATAACCAGTGACTTCAATGTGCATAATCTTTGTTTTCTTTTTTAAGGGTATGCCTTTTTCTGTGTATGGGAATGCAATGATTCCTCCAGTAGCACCACTTCCTGATGGTGCTGGAGGACCCATATTTAATGGCCCTCATGCTGCGGACCCCTCTTGGAATTCCCTGATAAAGATGGTTTCAAGCTCCACAGAAAATAATGGCCCTCAAACGGTAAGACTGACCATTCCATGAACCTTTATTTAATGATTATGAGCTGCCAAGGGGCTTCCCTGGTGGCTCAGACAGTAGAGAACCCACCTGCAGTGCAAGAGACCCGGGTTTGATCCCTGGGTTGGGAAGATCCCCTGGAGGAGGGCATGGCAACCCACTCCAGTATTCTGCTCTGGAGAATTCCACGGACAGAGGAGCCTGATGAGTTACAGTCCGTGGGGTCGCAGAGCATCAGACACAACTGAGCGACTAAGCATAGCACATAGCTGCCAAGACAGATGTAATAGAGATAAATCATGGTTGTGAGAGAGTTTGGTGAATATGGGCAGTTGGGGAAATTGAGCGAAATTTATTATAGCAGAAATATAGCAGAGGGATATGGAAAAGGGTACCAAAGGTAGTGGTTTGGGGCTAAAATTAGGAAAGACATAATATATTCCATTGAGTAGCAGGTGGTAGGTAAAAGATTTTAAGTTGTAAAGTTTTGTAATTTTATGTATCAAAATTTACTAGTTGTGTGAAAAGGTGCATCTAGAGGTTATTTGTTAAAAGTATTATAAATGTCAAAATAGTACGTAATTGTGAAAATGCTTAGAGATGGTTGTATATTTTAACTTATTGTGGTGTATATTTAATACCTGATTTTCATTCCACAATCATCAACCTGTATGTACTCAGATAATGGTTTTTTAAAAATGATGGTAATTCAGATCCTGTTTGAGGGATAAGAGTAGAGGCAGGAAAGCAAGAGATAATAGTGGTTTTTCACTGCTTTTCTTTATTGTTTCCCACTATGTTGCCAGTTGACTGAGAAACTTAGCTGGTTTAGTTCATAAATATTCCTTAGTGATTAAGAGTTTTATTTGAATCAAGTACATGTTAAATACATATTTAATAAAACATGTGCTTTATATTCTAGGTGTGGACTGGACCCTGGGCACCTCACATGAACAGTGTGCATATGAACCAGCTTGGCTGATGAGGATCAGCTTGTTAGCCTGCAGATTCCTTTTCATTCAGAGGAAATCACAAGTGGCCGAAAAAAAAAAATTATGCTCCCAAATCATTCTACTGATGTGCTTGACTGAAGTGTGTAGGCTTTTTGCAGAAGAACTTACTAACTGACCTATTTTCTGTGAACATTTGTGACTGCCCATTCCCCATCATCATCCGTTTTACCTTAGTTAGCCTTTTTCTTATCATTTTTCTTTTTTTCTTTTCCCTCTTCCCCTTTGGACATAACTTTCTGTTGAAGCTGTTCTTTGGCTGGTTGGTTTTAGTACTGTAAACTGCTTCTGAGCAAACACGGAAATTTAGCAAAATTATGTAAACTTGATCCTGAAGTTTTAGAATGGCAAATAAATGTACAATTGTTTACATAACAGAAAAGGCTAAGCAGAAAGTAAATTTCAATATGTCAGTATAGAGGCTCTACTTTACGTAGACTTAAATTAATGTGAGATATGTACCTTCATATTCAGAAATCTGGATGTTTCCTTCATACATTAAACTATTAATAAGTATAACTTTTCTGCTTGTGTAATTTAAGTATAAAGTAAAACAATGGGCATTATCAGTGAATGTTTCCTGACGCTGGCTTTTAAAATACCCATGCTGCTCTCCTTTTGAGTTTGTCTGCAGCAAGGCACATGTAGAGTAAGAAATTTTAACACTTTTTCCTGTCTTTTTATTCTCTTGTCACACTTTTAAAACCTAACACACACTTCTCTCTTCACTCTTTGTTTCTCTCCTCACCCTCACCACTAATACCAGTAAAATTTTCTTTCTGATCGTGAAATAATTCTATAAAGATTTTTACTCTAATGGCTGCTACAGAGAGATGGAGAATCTGCATCATCACCTGTGGTTTCTTCTAATCATAATCAGTCTTTCCGAGAATTTAAAAAGCCACCACTGGTTCCCAGTCAGCATATACAAGCTCTTAATATACTGTTTATTATTAAACAATTCAATGTACTATTTTATATTGGATAATATTGATTCTTAACATTGGCTTTGGAGTCATCAGGAGTCAACATAAAAATTCCAGTTTTCAATAATTTACTTAAAGTTTTTTTTTTTTTTCCAAATTTTAAAGCCTTAATTTCTACACTTGTTTGTATATTATCAGTGAAAGGGATCAACAGCTAACTTGGGGCAAGTAATAAAATAAATTTGGTATTTGTCATTAAGACAACTTATGGTAGACATGAATACACAGGTTACAAAATAAAGCCTCTGGTTTAACCTGTTTATGTAAGACACAGGGCCACACTAAACTACTCAGTGGGATTTATCTATTCATTTCACTTGAAAAAATAAACAGTAACATATTCCAAGAAGAATATGTGTCCTACCCTGTCTCATGTGATACAATAAATTATATGGTTGAAATATAAAAGAAAGTAAGCATAAAAGTGAAGTAATGTCTTTAAAAAATAATAGACATAATTCCTCATTGGTGAAACATAAACTAAAATTCAGATAGATCACCCAGGTTAACAATATTAATATGGTTCCTTGACTGTTCAAGTAAATTAAATGATTTCTTTTACTCTGGTTGCCTAAGTAAAAAGTAAAAATATTTCTCAAACATATCCAAAAATTTATAAACACATTTGTACCTTTTAATTTAGGAGGTGGTCTTAAAATTATATATAAATTTGTTTTTCTCCCTGTCTGTGATTGATACAACCATATTTTAAGGGAAAGCTAAATGATATCCTACAAATAAATGTAGCTATGACATAAAATTGCACTTTACTAAGAAAGGGGTATAATGCTATTTAACAGAGTATTTTATGTATGACTTTTGCCACTATCCTATAACTTTTTGCTTAGTTTCTTTTCTGTGTTTACTAGGGTTATTTTCTTAATTAAAATAATCCTGCTAGGTAACAGATACCACCCAGTATTTATCACAACACATGACTTGTGTTGACTCACAAAAGTGAATTTCTTAAGATAGGATGTCTTGCTAAAAAACAGAGAGAAAACTTTTTTTTTTTTTTACTTCAAAGCTATGGGACAGGGGGATATTGATTGGAATGCTCCTAGTTTAGTTTTTGGGGTCAGGCTTGTTAAATATAATACCATGGTTTTAGAAGTCTGTACTGGGAACATTTTTCAGATACATTTTTTATATTTCAGATGTAATGCAGTGCACTTTTATTTGAACAATAAAAAAAAAATCATCTTTTGAGACCACGCAGGTCTTTTTTTCCCCCCCTTTTTGGAAAGTATGTGGTATGTATAATTGCAGACTACATAAGGTATTTCTTTTCTCTTATATTCTTTTAAGAAGCAGCTTAACTCTTAGATGTAACAGTTAGGTTAGTTCACACTTTAAATCCCAAAAGAATTAATATCCCAATTACTGTGTAATCTGTTTATACCAATTATTCCATTTTAGAAATGATTTTGTGTACTGGTGCCAAGAGAATTCCCATGGTATGCCTTTTCAACATATACTTCAGCATATAGCAGTATATTCCAAAAAAGTGATTTTAGTATTTATGTGAAAGGTATTTTTCCCTTCTGTTTCCTGTTACTATAAAGTTAAATCAGTCTATTAGTAATTGAAAATTACTTTTTTTTTGGTAATTACTATACTTATCTTACAATCATTTTTCTTCTCAGGAAAAAGGAGGTAAATAGTTTACTAATAGTTCCTGTCTTGTTTTTCATGAAAATATTATTCTATTTTTCTATTGATTAAAATGACCTAATTATACATTTCATAAATATTTTTGCACACTTACTTTATTTTTAAGAACAATACAAAGTGTTAGATTAAACAGATAAATCTGGTGTGACATTTAAAGAATGCTAGAACTTTCAAATAACAAATTTTTAACTCAGGATTATTTCAGAATGATTCAAAATATCAAAGGAAGACCATTTCACTGTTTTTCGTTACTAACATGGAGATTCAGCATGCCAGTACTCTTTTTTTACTTTAGAAAAATGCATCTATTCAGATGTCTTTTAATGTTTGGAATATTTACATTATAATTTGTAAATTCTAGATGCTCCTGAATCTTTTTGGAAATATATATATCCCAGATTAAGCAAGTCACAACACTCAGTTAACTGAGAGTATTGTGAATTAACTGCTGTAAATTCCAAATGATTGGAATTTAGGATGAGAGCATCATTAATGCTCTAATATTTAATCTACAGTGGCACATACCTTGATTGCAAAAATACCATCACTTATATTTTGGATAAGTGAATACAGAGAAAAATGTGTTACTGTGGCTTTAACATAAATAAGAATTTCTTTATGTGACTGTAAAAATATAGGACTAATATATGGGTCATAAGAGGTTTCATATTAGACTTCTACCTTGAAATCAGTTCACACTTCTGAAAAGTAAAAGCCAATATTGTATACTTAGTACTTAAAAGTCAACGATAATTCAAGAGAATTTTTTTTAATGAGAAAAAAAGCTAATTCTACATTAGGTAACTTTGGTTTTAAAAAGCAATGCATTAATAGGAAAAAGAAATTAAATGTGATTCCAAGGGATCACTTTAAGTTGCTCATGAAAATATCCTTTAAAGTTTCTTTTGTTAATGAGACGGCGTATTTGGGAAGAGAGAAATTTAAATGACTATACATATAGACAGTCTATATATATATATATATATATATATATAAAATAGCCTGTATTCACATTTTGACGTCCATTCCTGTGTTCAGCACCGTGATGAATAAGAATTTCAGAAACTTCTGAAAGTAAATATATAGTCTTTGTTTTTAAGGAGCTTTAAATGAAATTAAGAAAACAGTTAGCTATGTGATGTAGTACAAATAAAAAGACAGGAATAAGCTAATAATAAGTAGTTGAACTTTTTAGAAATTTTAAAAATGAACTTTTTAACATAATATCCATTTGCAAAGTATTAGAGTTGACATAATTTCAGTTGGTTTGCCCAATATTTGTATGGTCACTCTGTAGTATACTTTTCCACTCAAAATACTCAGGGTATCACAAAGTTACCAGTACATACATATATACTTTGTATTTGCATTGTATTTGCATACAATACACTTTGTATTCTCCCTACATTCTATACCAAGTAGATAGCCAGTCCATTAACCAAATTGTAAACTGTATGTTTTAAGTATATCAAATTAGGTTAAATATTCATAAATTTTACTTAGATCACAATATTCAAACTTAAAGCAGTGGAGCATTTTTAAATGAGACTATAATCTGTGACCCCAAAATGTAGCAGAAAAGGTGAACCTACACTCATTGAAGAAGTTCCAGCCCCGACTCCTGAATACAAATCCACAGAAGGAAGTCTTAGGAATTTGAGGAATAGCTTGAAAAATTCTTGATTTAAAATATCTGAATAGTGAATGCATAAACTTGGAGTTTTTATTTTAGGATCTTTTTCCTTTCATTAACTCCTTTTCTCCTACATATCAAAAGGTCACAGTCCTTAGGCTTAAATGACGCTATGGAAAGGCCAAGTAATGTTATCAGGTCTCTGCAACGAGAGGAGTGCAGCAGCATAGAAGTTGTTCCTTTGCTCCCTCAACCTTCAGGCCAAGATAATTCCATGTAAAATTCTTTTCCACTTTAAACCAGTGGTCAGTACCAACAGGTTGCTTGTTTTAACTTGACAAACAGATAGGGAGACAATGATACAGGCTTTTACTTTTGGAAAAGAAATTCTATATGTAACATACGTTGGGATGTGTGTGTTAACATATAAAATTTCATGAATGGATTTAATCATGCAATTTGGAGGAAGATCACTTCCTGAACCCAGAGGAAATATATCTGGTACCCCTGGGTAGGTGTACAGTGAAGCAAGAACAGTAGCTCCAGTTTGACATTACCCCAATATTGGCCGGCACCTTCGTTTTAATCGATGATTTTGTTCCTCAACACAATTTGGCCTCTAGGTCTAGGGATGATCATTATGTTAGGAAATTCCATGTCATCCCACTGTGTTCCCAGGAACACAAAGCTAGAAACTAGTCATGTACATTTAGCCTGCTCCTTTTAACCAGAAGACACCTGATGTTCTTTCAGTTCAGGCTCCTGAAAGTTTACACCGGATGTTAAGCCCCAGTAAAGAAGTCACCGAGCTGCCAGTTATAATTCCCCTTAACTCAGGAGATGGTTCTCTACTATTAATAAACTCTACTGCTCTTTACAATGAAAGATGAAACACTGAAATTGGCTCTGAAAATGCTTATTAGGACAGATAAGCCAATTAAATGTTTATACCACAGACTAAAGTATGCTTAGTGCATAAAGACTTGATTTTAACAACACAGAAACTCACGCCTCTCTCTAAACTGGCATTTCAGCAACGCGTTCAAAATAGATTGAATGTAATCTCTCTCAATCCCTAGCGGAAGCAATCGGGGCGCACATAAAGACGTGGAGGGGTACCTTCCGATCACAAAAAGCTCCCACAAGACTTAAACCATGACATGATTAGCTAAGTCAAAAAGAACAGAAAGGTATATGCCGAAGACCGACTTTACAGAACGAGAGCTTCCTGGAGAACGCCTCGCCGGGCTCCGGGCACCAAGCCCCACCCCCAACACTCCAATTCCGGTCTAGCCTCGAGGAGCTCCACCACAGCAGCGCGAAAGTTTCGTGTCTGCGCAGTAGGCTTGCTCAGTGCCGCGTGGGAAAGGTGGGCCTTTCCTGCCTCGTGCGTCATCTCTAGTGCGACTCAGTACGTCACTGGCTTGACCAGGAAGGTCAATTGTGGCTACCCGCGGGCTCACGCCCACTTTACGCCGGGGTCGCGGCGCATGCGCGTAGCGGCCTCGGAGGAGCGGTGCGAGCTCCGCAGGTCCGTGAGGCCGGCGTTTCGGGCACAGCCTCCGCGCAGAGATGCTGTGCCGGCTCAGCGTTAGGTGGCTGCGGCCCCGGCCTGCCCTGCGAGTCCGTGTCCTGGAGCCATCGCTCGCACGGGCCCCCGCGGGCGGCGCCAAGCGCTCCGCTCTGCCAGTGTGGGCGGTGGCATCGGTCTCCACAGTTGGCCCGAGCGGCGCGGGAGGCTGGTACGAGGCCTTGGCTACGTCGGCGCCGGTACAGGGCGCAGAGGACGTGCTGCTCTTGGCCCACACCGCCTCGGGCCTGCCCTGGTGGGGTAGCATTCTCCTCACCACCGTGGCCCTGCGCGGGGCCGTCACGCTGCCCCTGGCCGCCTACCAGCACTACATCCTGGCCAAGGTGAGGGGTGCCGAGCCGCGCGTGGACCGTGCCTACCCGCTTCCGTGCTGAGGAGGGTCAGCGTCTCACCCGGAGCTTAAGGTCCCCAGTTACTTCCGGAGTACTGACCGTTAGTCATCAGCACCTTTAAGGCAGTAAGCTGCTTTACAAAGAAGAATTAACACAGGCAGAAGCAAGTGCAGATTCTTTATGGCTCTGTAGCTACAAAGAGCATACTAAAGACTCTTAATAGACTACCGTTTCTTCAGTTTATATTACTGGAAAACCCAGGAATTGAAACATTAGAAGTGTGGAGTGTAGGGTTTATTTAATCCTTAAAATAACCCTGTGAAGTAGGTTCTGTTATACATTTTATATAAGAGGGAACAAGACTTTAGAGGTTGAATAATTTGCCCAACATCACACTGATAAGTGTATAAGCTGAAATTTTAATTTGATTTCAGTTGAGGATATCTTAACATCTTGTGAGCAATCTTAGAGTTTCTTGACACAACCAGTAAACCTCATTTTTTTAAATGAGTTTAGGGAATAGAGAGTAAAGTTAGGAATGGTTATGAATACAGATCTTTAATGTGCTCATAACAAAGTCTGCTTTTTTTTTAGCTAGGTGGAAAATTTGCAGCCAGAAATAAAAAACATTGCACGACATCTTAACCAAGAAGTTGCAGTTCGTGCACATCAGTTGGGATGGTCCAAGAGAGTTGCCAGGTAAGCTAATTCACTGCATCTAAGACCATGAAAAAATAGATATGTATGTATGTATTTATTACAGGGTGTGCTATTCTGTAGCTTTAGCAGCAAAGTCGTTCATTTTACTCTTTAATATTTTAAAAAGTGTTTGTGGCATGATAGGTTTATATACTGGATTGAAAGCAAAAAAAGAGAGAAAGGAGAGTTCCTTGATCTTAAAGGACTCCAGACTACTGGAAAGGACAGATGTGTAATCAAATAATGACTGGATTAAGTGACTGTAAAAAAGATGATGTACGAGGAGTTAGGTCATCATGGGAAGTTAGGGAAGGCTTCACAGGATGCAGATACTGTGCCAGTTTGTTGAGATTTTAGTCAACAAAAGATGCAGGTTATTTACAGACTTGATCTTTTGACAGCATAGAGCAGGTAGCTGCCTAAAAGAATGCAGAGACAGAAAATATAAATGCCATGGTAAAAGCAACTGGGTAGGCTAGGAGTTGTTACTCTGCTATAGCTATCCTGTGTCATCTCCCTGAGCTCTTTGAGAGCCCTTGCCCAAGGGTGCTTGACCATGTTGTAGTTCTGTGTGGGCAGCCATCCACTAAGCACTTTTAAGTCTTCCTCCTCCTATCAGCCTGCCCTAGTTCTGCTTAGTTAGGTTCCCAAATTCTGATTCTTACTAGACTGTGACAAAGTGTTCAGCAGCTCACAGCAATGAGAAAAATAAGGGTTTCTTAGTATAAATATATAATGTGTATATATATGGGTATATGTGTGTTAGTCAGTCAGTCGTGTCCAACTCTTTTGTGACCCCAGAGACTCTAGCCCGCCAGGCTCCTCTGTCCCTGGGATTCTCCAGGTAAGAATACTAGAGTGGATTGCCAGATCCTTCTCTAGGGGATCTTCCCCACCCAGGGATCAAACCCAGGTCTCCTACATTGCAGGCAGATTCTTTACCATTTGAGCCACCAGGGAAGGCCCTGTCCATATATTTTTATCTATATAGGTATAAATTTGCCAACTATCTTCAATATGAAATTGAGTCCCTCTTTATATAGTGTTTAAAGGACCTGCCATTTTTAAAAAACCATTCTTATAGCTTAATGTCTTTACTTGATAAAATAAAAAGATGGTAAACCTGTAGTTCTGAAGTTTTACTGATCAAGGAAGTCTGAGGGCTACAGCTCTAGCCCAGAAGAACACATAGAGCTGCTCAGGTGGGTTACAAATGCAGCCTAGATAAGACTGTGCCACCGTACTTAGGCAGCCCTGGCGCGATGATTGTCCAGACGCATCCCCACACTGATGAATGACTTTCTAGAGGAAGACATCATCTGAGGGTTTCCTGCATTGACAGTGGAACCGGCTTTTGAAGAATGAAAGGGAATTTGTCAGGTGAACAAACAGCCAGGAAAGTGGACAGTCTGCAAAGATGATATAATAACTTCCAAGGCATACTTATGTGAAAGTCTGAGTTGTTGGATGACCCAGGTCATTCAAGGGGCCAGAAAAAGAGTAACAGGAAATAAAGTTGAGAGTGGGCGAAGACTGAATTACAAGGAGTCTGGAATGTCTCTGTGTACTGTCTTAATTCAGTGCGTTATAATTTGATTAAATTCCGCAAACCTATTGAAAACCTACCTTGTACAAAACATGCCACAAGAGATTTAAAGATGAAGACCCATCCAATACTGTAGTCTGGAAAGTGGGACTTAAGAACAGAAGTTAAAAAAAAAACAGAGGAGTGACTAATATGGTTTACAGAGAAACAGAAAATCTTTATGAAAGAATTGACTGAAGAATGGAGACTGTTTTGACAGGTCAAGAGCATACATAGTACAAAACCACATTGCTCTAAAAGGTATGTTCGGGGATCAGGTGATTGAGTTTGGCTGGAATGGAGAAATTTGAGTAAAATGTGCTTTCACCTCCAGTATTTCTTTTTTTTTTTTTCTGATTTAAATTCTGGTCATACCATGTTAGTAGTGAAATTTCCCTTGCTAAAGCCTAGTTTGCCTAAGACCTCCAGAAACAAAGCCTATAGTTTGACAGCGTCACATTTCTCAAATTATTATGTAATTTGTTTACATTGTGAACAAACTTTGAGTGAAAGGCTTTATTTGCCTTTTTGTTTAGGCAGCTGCTTGGTGTAGCCTAGGGGCTTCCCTTATAACTCAGTTGGTAAAGAATCAGTCTGCAATGCAGGAGACCCCGGTTCGATTCCTGGGTCGGGAAGATCTGCTGGAGAAGGGACAGGCTACCCACTCCAGTATTCTTGGGCTTCCCTGGTAGCTCAGCTGGTAAAGAACCCATCTGCAACGCAGGAGATCTGGATTCTATCCCTGGGTTGGGAAGATCCCCTGGAGAAGGGAAAGGCTACCCAGTCCAGTATTCTGGCCTGGAGAATTCCATGGAGTATGTAGTCCATGGGGTTGCAAAGAGTCAGACACTACTGAGCGACTTTCACTTCACTTTGCTGTAGCTTATGACAGCCAAAAATCCTGCATAAATCCTTTCGCCAGTAACCACAGCATGGGTGTGTTTATCCTGTAGGGATAAAGCACAACTAGTATTCACATGATATTTTCTCCTTTCCCTTTTTCTCTCTTCCCTCAAACTAGGCTCACTTACCTAAAGACTATGCGGAGGCTTGTTTCAGAGCTCTATGTTCGGGATAACTGCCACCCCTTCAAAGCAACTGTGCTGGTCTGGATTCAGCTTCCAATGTGGATCTTCATGTCTATCGCTCTCCGAAATTTTAGCACAGGGGCAGCGCATTCAGAAGGTAGTTACTGTTGAAATATAATTCCCCCAAACAAGTTCTCTAACACTGTCTTGTATTCTAAAGAAAAAGCAAAAAAATAAAAAACATCCAAACTTTCTGTAATTGGAATACACTTTTATCATCTCCCTTACACAGGTATAGAATTTCAAATATTAAGTGTGACCAAACTAGCTGTATTGAGAATACAAATCAGTTTAGGAAGAATGTCACTAGTACTACTTCTTGGAAGTCTTAATAAAATTAGTGTTATAATTCCATAATATGGTTTCAGGGCCATGAATTTTTTCTATTTATAAATTTAAGAAGCCAGAAAAACTTTCACAGTTATAAGTGTAAGTATTAATATGAAAGGTTACAAACTAAGGGGCTTGTTTTACTTTCATTTAAAGGCATTTCTAACCATAAAGTAATCTAAATTGACTTGAAAGAAAGCAGCCTGTAGACAAGTAATTTTTTTAATTTCACTCTGTAAGGGTTACTGCTACGTGTCTTTAGTGTCTCCACATCCATTTGCTCCAGAAACTTCTTACCTCTTTCTCAGTACAAGAACTAACTTATGTTGTGTAATGAAAATAACTTGAATAAAAAATGCAAGTCTTCAGTGTGAGGAACACCTTACTGGAATCACTTCCCTCTGCTATTTTTAGAAATTCTTTTGTTTTATTTATAAAAATGTTTCAGCAGGTTTTTCTGTTCAGGAGCAGTTAACTACTGGTGGGGTCCTGTGGTTTCATGACCTCACTGCTCTGGATTCCACTTGGATTCTGCCTGTTTCCGTTGGTGTCATCAATTTATTAATAGTGGAGGTCAGTGGTTTTAAATAAGATTTGCTTGCCATTTAAATCACTGAGATTTTTGTTGCTGTCCCCACATCAGATATAAATGAATTTGAATTACTGGTGATAGCTCTGAGCTAACATTGAGACTCCTTGTTTTTTTGTTTTTTTAATATATATTTTTTTATTTATTTAACTGCACTGGGTCTTAGTTGTGACATGTAGGAACTTTGAGTTGTGGCATGTCGGATCTAGTTCCCTGACCAGGGATCGAACCTGGGCCGCCTGCATAGTGGGCGCAGAGTCTTAGCTAGTCATGAGACCCCTTGGTTTTGGTCACAGATCAGCTGTTGATTAATTTTCTGGGGCCAGTTCCTTAACTTCTCTGGGGGATCAAAATGCTCATAATTTAAAATAAGAGAGCTGAATTGGAACAGATCCAAAATCTCCTTCAACTGTAAAATGGTACCATGCTAGTACATAACAGTTTTGTGATTCGATTTTTGGTAAAGGCAGCGGTTAAGATGTCAATCTGGTCTTATTCCCACAATATGTTGATGTTTTGTGGGTATGTTTAAATATGTCAATTAAACATACCTGACTGCCATTTTTAGTCATAGAATTTCTTTATAAAATGGAATGGAAACATACATATGAAATACGACCCCTTAGCCATATCTTACCATTAGCTCATGCTACTTTACTCAACTTGAATTTAGGGGAAACTTGTCTTTAGTTCCATAAAGAATTGTTCTTAGACTCTTGAGAAGAACGTAGACCCTTTAACTAGACCCTTTAACTAGAAATCTTAGAAGAGATCTAATGCAGTTGAGATTTCACAGACCTCATATCTGCTGATCACTGTTTGGGAAATCTAGTACACCCCTTATTTTTTGAAATAAGATGAGAAATATGAAGATTCTCTCAGGTGTTAGAAAAGACCTGAGGAAAGACTCTGTGTAGTCTAAGTGTGTTACCCTAAGAGCATCTAGCATAGTTTTGTGAACTTGGTTAGTAATTAGTATTTCTTAGGAAGAAGGAAGTGATGACACAAGTTCACAGTGAATTAATGTCAGTCTTCTCATCTTTCTTTTATTCCATCTAACAACCCAGCATGCATAAATTTAATAAAAGCCTATTCTTGCCTAACATTTACTATGTACCAGGCACTACTGTAAGCAATTCACATGAATTAACTCATTTAATTCTTAACAATAGTCCTATGATGTAGGTGCTATTATTATCCCCATCTTAAGGTGGAGATGGGAGGCATAGAAAGGTGAAGTAACTTGTCCAAAGTCACGTAACCACTAAATGCAGGACTGCCATGTGATTCTCGTAATTTGAGTGTAGAATTGCAGAATCTGTGCTCATACTCATTAAGCTAAACTGCCTTATAAGTGATTCATAAACCATAACTCCTCTTCCTAGCCTTCTTATTTCTTTTCCGTGGCCCACGTAACCAGATCACAAACCTTTCAGATACTTGCTAAGTTCTTTCTCTATGCCAGGCCCTGTATTTAGTTGCTGAAAAACAAGGGTAATGATTCACACATAATACCTATCTTGAAGGGACTTCAGTTTTACAATCTTTAGAAAACACTGATCTCTAAAAATTATGCTTTGATCCTATTTAATATAGATGAATCTCTTTATTGCTGTTACTTAGTTCCATTTAAGAATTTTACATAATAATTACCACGTTTTTTAAAAGATGGTTGATCAACCAATGATAGTTGACAAATCAGTGTTTTGTTTTTTTTATTTTTATTGCTTTTGTTAAAATATAGGTAGAGGCCAGTCGAAGATCGCTTTGCATTTTAAAGCCTGTCTCACTTAATGTGTATTTAGATAATCAGCATGTGTGTGTATATTTTACCCCTTCAGATTTTTGCTCTGCAAAAACTTGGAAAGGCTCGTTTTCAGAAGTATGTTACTTACTTTGTTCGTGCACTGTCAGTGTTGATGATTCCAATCGCGGCGACAGTACCTTCAGTGAGTAAGCACCAGCATTGTGTGAAGCGTGAGCTAAATATAAATTCTCTCTGTTTTTAGCTTAGACTGACTGACGTTGTGCCTCTTCTGTTGTGCTTCCTCTGACTACTTAATCCCCTACTGGTTTCTGATTTCTGTAATAACAAATCTACTGACTCTGTCACCAGGTGACATCTGAATGTTTCTTGGGCTTGGTTAATCTTCCTTTACGTGAATGTTTCTTACCCCTCCATTTTCCTCCTTTTTTTTTTTTTTAATCTTGCAGAGTACTATGAACAGTACTATGAATGTAGCATTTGCTCTGTTTGATTAGTTGATGTATTGAATTCTTTTTGTCTTCACAGAGGGATCCAAGGAATTTAGCATTTAAAAAAAAAAAAAAATTTTTCCCCACCAAGGGTCCACATGGGTTCATATGTAATATTATTTGATCTCATAGAAATTTTATGAGATAGGTATACTTGCCCCCATTTATATGTAATTAAACTTTTATAGAAATAGAAAAATAATGTTATATTTGCAGTTATTTCATTTTTTAGCCTTTTGCTTCTTTTTCATGGATACTTTAGTGCTAAAATGGTTAAAGCTGTATCAGTATATCTGTCTTTGCTCAGAATCAACACGGAGACCATAAAGTAGTAGTCATTTGTTCCTGGTGGTTCAAGTTCTGTCCCTTGTATAAAAGTACTTCATAGGACTTGTCTTAAAAATTTGAAATAGTATGTTTTCAGCATCAGAAATGTCTGTTAAATACTTTTCATCTGTCACTTAGACATAGTACTGTCATTAATCCTCATTTCTAAAATAGACACCATAATGTCTATGAAAATTAATGAAATAACAAGTGCCTGTTATAGTACTTATCATATAATAATAATGTTATAAAATACTCTGTAAAAACATAATAATGCAAATTCACTACATTTCTAAGGAGAAATAATACCAGTTATAACTGAGGAAACCCACAGATCAAGTAAAATAGCAGTAAAGTTCTAATGAGAAGTTGGGTTCCAAGTGAGTAACAGAGACCTTTTCATACGTAGGAGAGTCAGAATGAGGCGTTTAATGTAGAGCTGATACGGCAGCTCGTGAAGACATGAGAAAGACTGCCTAGTTCTCTCAACGCTGCATCGTCCACAAGCTGTCATTCTTGTCTTGAAGGCCGCAGGATCGTCATGATGGCCACTGAGGCTTGTTATCTTGCAAGAGTAGTAAAAGCGCGCTTCAGCTACAGTCAGATGCTTCAGCTACAGTCAGCCACTTAAGAACCCTTGCCAGATGCCACACCAAACACTTGTGCTTACATCTTAAATATGTGGCCATACCAAACTGCAGAAGAGGATGAAAAATATAGTCGGTTTTTTTTTTCAGATGGCAATATACCTTGCTGAAAATTAGGATTTTATTACTAATGAAGATGAATGATACTTAGTAGGCAGTTTGTAGTCTGAAGTAGATGCGACCAGGGTACTGTTTGCTTCATAGATAAGTTTGATGATAATGCTAGCTAATATTTAATCAACATGAACTTTGTGCCAGGCCCTGTTTTAAGTCATTTATGTACATACATACATACACACACACACACACATGTATGTATTAGTACATATATTTCTCCCAACAGTGCACTGAAGTAGGTGCTATTATAATCTTCAGTTTAACCCTGAGAGAGGTTAAGTAACTCATGGTCACTCATCTGTTCAGTGGCAAAGTCTTCATACACATCCAGGCATTTTGGCTCTTACTCTTTAGCGACTATGCTTATCTGCCTTTAAGATTTCATTACTTCCCTTAAAAACTTGTTCTGGAACAAATAAATGCTTAATATGAGCCACTTACTGTGCTTACTACACTACATGGATTTTCTCATTTATTCTTCACAGCATCCCTGGGTACAGTCTGTCCCTCATTTTATAGAAGAGAAAACTGAAACAAGAGAAATAACTTGCCAAAAGTTAAATAAATAGATTTCAAACTCAGGCAGTTTGACCCCAGGACTGGACTCAGCTAGCATATGGTCTTGCCTCTGGGTCCTGATTACCTTCTGATACCAAAGAAAAGTTGAGAAAAGATGTATGTGTGTATGGATGTATATTTGTATGTATGTGTAGGGTTGTTTCAAGAGGCTGCAGACTAAAAGACTACCAACTATATCTGAGGAAACCCCCAGATCAAGAAAAGTAGCAGTAAAGTTCTAATGAAAAGTTGGGTT
The DNA here is from genome assembly GCF_019320065.1 of Cervus canadensis. Classification (NCBI taxonomy): domain Eukaryota; kingdom Metazoa; phylum Chordata; class Mammalia; order Artiodactyla; family Cervidae; genus Cervus; species Cervus canadensis. Next base: position 25,165,208 of record NC_057411.1, on the reverse strand, counting down.
CCAAGTGAGTAACAGAGACCAAAAAAACAATGCCTTAAATAGCCAAAAGTGGATCCTTTCATATATAGGAAAGTCAGAATTAGGCAACTTAATGTAACAGCTCTGTGAAGACATGAGAAAAACAGCTCTTTGACCTAAATAACTGGATCTCAGTGGTGGTAGAAAAGAAAGTAGAGGGTTGGGCTGAGACGCTTTGTCTCAGGAAAAGGCAAAGACAATCTGTTCCTGACTACACTTAGAAACTAGTTCCTGGGAAAATTTGGAAGATAGGTGACTGTGTATAGGTGTAGGGAAGCTAAGTTTGCCGTCATAAATGGCCGTGCCGCCAGCAGCCTGCCTGCTGGGTAGCCGTTTGTCGAGACTCCTGGTGGGGAAACAGTATGCTTAATTGCCAAAGAAGAAAATGAGACCTCTCTTGGACCCCTGCCTGGGAGCAGTTCTCTGCCATCCACTTTCTGTCGCCAATATCTCTCCTTTTGGTTTCTTTTCATTTTGGGGGTCTTCCTTTCAACTTTCTTACCTATCTGTTAGATCTGACCCAGGTATCTATTAGCTACTGAAGGTCTTATTCAGTCCTGGTGTTCGATTTACAGAGATTGTTGATTTTCTTTTTTACTGCCTACCTGTCTTTAGACCTTGGAGAATGGAGAGATGCTGACATTATGTCCTTTTTTCTCGTCGCAGTCAATCGTCCTCTACTGGTTGTGCTCCAGCTTCATGGGCCTTTCACAGAACTTGCTGCTCCGTTCTCCTAGATTTCGCCAACTCTGCAGGATCCCGTTGACCAAGTTAGATTCAGACACTCCTTATAAGGACCTCCTGGCTGCCTTTCACTCCAAATTCATTTCAAGAAAACCACGTACTTTATAGTAATTTTTGAAACAATTACAGGTTTCACTGTTAATGTATTTAGAAGATTTAGAACTTCAGATATGATTTAATTTGCTTTTGTTTAAAATCATGAGCTCTGTGAAGTACTGTGGATTAAGATACAACCCAGATATATATAACAATACTTAAAATCTTTTACGTGCTGAACATGTAGTATATTTAATTGTATGCTAAGACTGTAAAAGTGGAATCAAAGTGTCAGGCCCTGTTTATAAAATTACAACTTGCTAGAGGTTCCAGAACTTTGGAGAACAGGACCAGAAAAGTTTATAAAATAAGATAATCCAGTGAGGTGATTTCTAAAATTTGTAGGATGTGGAGGATCATAGACCTGTTTGATCTTTTAATAAAGCCATGGTTTTCTCTTCAGAAAAGTCCTTGAAACACAAATGGAGGCCTTTATTAAGCCTCCCTCCCAACTCCTGAAGGCCTTCTGGTAATTCCTGGTTAATAATTCCATTCTAATGGAACAAGTTAATGTATGATTTTAAAATGAAAGGGACTTGAGATACATGCTGTGGAGTAGTCCACACATGTAAGAAAGTACCTAACATGGTAGGTGGTGATGCTTTTCAACTGTGCTCTGAAAGAATATAAGAAGTGTACGTTCCTGTCTCTCTAATTTAGGAAGTCTGCAGTACAGGGCATGGCACTGAGTGCTGCTGGAGCCCAGAGTGGACAGTCTTAGGCTAATCATAGAGAACATGAAGGGACTCAGTGTCTCTGAGAACCTGTTAAGTAAGCGAAAATTTTGTATTAGGGACGAGATAATGCTAGTCAGGAGATTTCTTTAGACCTGTATGTCTTGATGTGATAATACATAACATTAAGTTGGTCTGAGAATATATATTACCAAATTCATAATTTCATAGCTTAAAAACAAGCCAAATTTTAAAAGCTTAAATGATCAGGATAGTATTTACCAAGTTTTAATAATAATTACTGAATACATGAAAATACATTAGTTTCAATGTTCAGTTAGTCAGTTCAGTTGCTCAGTCGTGTCTGACTCTTTGTGACTCCGTGAACCACAGCACGCCAGGCCTCCCTGTCCATCACCATCTCCTGGAGTCCACCCAGAGCCATGTCCATCGAGTCAGTGATGCCATCCAACCATCTCATCTATCATCCCGTTATGTTACTAGAAGTTAAACAGTACGTGAAGAATCAGCTTATTCAGCCAGAAAGCATGCATCTGAACAGCATGTCTTCATTCATTAGAGATGTAATTGTTGATCACATGATTGTGAAATAGGATTATTTTGCAGAATTCTGGAGATGGAGTTGTTTGAGTCTTTTCTGTAATCTCAAAGTACAGTAGACCCTTGTCTGTTGTGGGCCCAAAGCCACAACCATTAAAAGCTTTGAACTGTCAGCAGCTGGAATCCCAACAAACTGCTGGATCAAACTTCACTAGCTAAGAACTTACATAGCCATGGGAGGGAATGATTCCGTGATTCCTGTACATAATAACTGGCCTGCCATCATTTGTGGAATACAGTCTAAAAGTAAAAAGGACTGTTAAAAATCTTTGAACTTTATTTGGTAATTGTATGGCCCTTGTGAGTATTGTGTTTCTGTTTTGGAACTCTTATTCTCAGATGAAGTAAAGTGATATTTACTGGTATATTTGTTTTCTGTGGATGCTGTTAACAAAATCTTCATGCTGCTTATGTACCAAGAGGAAGATGCTGTTGAATATATTGGATATTATATATCTCTTTCAGATTTTTCTTTTAAGGGATAGATTTAGGGATTGCCCTTGAAATAGGTCCTACAAGAGGGTCCTCCCCACAGTTCACCACTGCTGCACTCAGAAAGCCTAGCCTTCATGTCTGTTTCACCTAAGACTTCCCATAACTCAGTTAAGAATTGGTAAAATTCTTGTTTTATAGCAAAATAAAAGTTTACAGTTTTTCTTTACCCCTTTGGGCTTCCTCCCTCCCCTTTAGCCTATATTGTGCATCTGCATAAACCAGAGCTCCTTAGGAGATGACATTCCATCTTAATCTCATCAGTGGACACAAGGAGAAACACTTCCTTCTTTTTTTAATTTTGTTTTGGTTTTGTGCATTAAAAATTTTAGTTAGTACTCAGCCCACACACAAACAAATCCTCCCACACTCCTCCTTGTAAGGGACTGTGATAACCTGTGGCCCACTATTCCTGTGGGTCTGGATTGTGTAAACTCTAAATAGCATAAACAGTGTCATACTATCATTTGACATAAACCCAAAAGGCTTTCCCAGTAGTTGCATGGTAAAGAATCCACCTGCCAATGCAGGAGACACAGGTTTGATCACTGGGTTTGTACAGTACAGGGGGATACAACCCACTCCAGTATTCTTGCCTTGGGAATCCCATGGACAGAGAAGCCTGGCAGGCTACAGTCCACGAGGTCACAGAGTCAAACAACTGAGCGACTGATTACGCGCCACCAGTCCTCATCTTTGTCCCCAAAACTTAGGGTGCGTTGACCTCTAATTGGCAGGACAGTCCCCAGAGCTTTCTGATTGTCTCCCAGATTATAATCCTCAAATTGGCTTGAATAAAATTTCACATCTTTTTCCTTAGACTGTTAATTTTTTCTGTTGGCAAAGCTGTGTATTAAAGCATTTTAATCCTGGTTGATTTCCTGTCCATAGGAAGTGCAAAACCTAGCAGTTACCACAAGAAAGAAAAATTACCAGCTGAGGAATGGCAGCAAAAGATTTAATAGAGGGAGCTCTTTCACACTGAGGCCTTGCCTAGTTCTTAAAACAGTAACTTTTTGCTTTGCTGTCCCTTGAACATGAGGGAAATGCACAACTGTCCCAAAGGAATATATAACAAACCTCTGTTCCTTTGTCCTCTACCATGACTACCTCTTGACTACCCAGTTTTTACATAACTTGCAAGATCGTCTAATTGACTAAGCCTATACTGCTGATTTTGTTCTATAAAATGAGGACTCTGGGGTGTTTGAGAACAAAAACATTGATGGAAAGACCAAAATAAAAATAAATGCATCAGGAAAGCACCCAGTCTTATTGAGTTGTTCTAAGGCAACAACAACAAAAAAATTTCTGTCCTTGAAGATCCCTGCTAAATCCCAGAGAGCCAAGCATTACATGACAAGCCTCTAGGGACCATTTTGAGGAAACTTCAGTGGGCAGACTTTTCCTTTTGTATTCCTGATAAGGCGATTATATTTGTTTTTCTTTAGTTGAGAAGGCAGCATTATATTTAGCTTTGGTTTTTTTCTTCTGCCTAAGTTGTAGCTCTCCAGGAAAACTTAAAACTGGAGTATAAAATAGAGTGAACTATATCCCTTCCATTGCAGCTGCATTTCTGCATGTTTCAACAGTGGTATAATTAATAATTTGAGGAATTTCTTCTAATTATAACCTCAAACTTCCTGGATTTTCTGAGGGTAAAGAGTATTTAAAATATCAATTCTGTATCTATGTAAGAATTAACAGCCTCTTATTTCATGCTATTCAAAATGTATCCCATACGTTGCTACACTTGGGAAAACTGAAATTCCATTATAAAAGCTTCAGTTATGCTTGTATCAGGCTTCAAATACGGATGTTCCATTTTGGGATCCAGATAAAAACTAGAAATTCCCATGTAAAATTACAGTCATGGGTTAAATGTCAAGTCCTAGTAAAAGGTAGTGAGTGCTTATAAAATAAAGTTAAAAGTCCACAGGACTTCCTTGGCAGTCCAGTGATTAAGATTCTGGGTTTCCAATGCAGAGCGAGTAGGTTCAGTCCCAGGATGGGGAACTGAGATTCCATGTGCTGCATGATGGCCAAAATAAGATAAAAGTCACAACCAAGTAGAGATTTTGAAATGAAATATGTTCTCCCTTATCTTTGTTGTTGAGTCACTCAGTTATGTCGACTCTTTGCGACCCCATGGACTGCAGCATGCCAGGCTTCCCTGTCCTTCACCAACTCCCGGAGCTTGCTCAAACTGCTGTACATTGAATTGGTGATGCCATCCAACCACCTCATCCTCTGTTTTCCCCTTCTCCTCCTGCCTTCAATCTTTCCCAGTATCAGGGTCTTTTCCAATGAGTCATTTCTTCAAATTAAATGCCAAAGTATTGGAGCTTCAGTGACAGTCCTTCCAATGAATGTTCAAGACTGATTTCCTTTAGGATTGACTGGTTGGATCTCCTTGCAATCCAAGGGACTCTCAGGAGTCTTCTCCAACACCACAGTTCAAAAGCATCTATTCTTCAGCGTTCAGCTTTACGGTCCAGCTCTCACATCCACACATGACTACTGGAAAAACCATAGCTTTGACCAGAAAGACCTTTGTCGGCCAAGTGATGTCTGTGCTTTTTAACATGCTGTCTAGGTTGGTCATAGCTTTTCTTCTAAGGAGCAAGCGTCTTTTAATTTCATGGCTGCAGTCACTGTCTGCAGTGATTTTGGAGTCCCCCAAAAAAGTCTCTCAGTGTTTCCAGTATTTCCCCATCTATTTGCCATGAAGTGATGAAACCAGATGCCATGATCTTAGTTTTCTGACTGTTGAGTTTTAAGCCTACTTTTCACTCTCCTCTTTCACTTTCATCAAGAGGCTCTTTAGTTCTTCTTCACTTTCCACCATAAGGGTGGTGTCATCTGCGTGAAAGTGAAGTCTCTCAGCCCTGTCCCAGGCTCCTCTGTCCATGGAATTTTCCAGGCAAGAGTACTGGAGTGAGTTGCCATTTCCTTCTCCAGGGGATCTTCCCAAACCAGGGATCAAACCCGGGTCTCCTGCATTGCAGGTAGGTGCTTTACCATCTGAGCCACAAGGGAAGCGTGTCTGAGGTTATTGATATTTCTCCCAGCATCTTGATTCCTGCTTGTGTTTCATCTAGTCCAGCGTTTCTCATGATGTACTCTGCATGTAAGTTAAATAAGCAGGGTGACAATATACAGTCTTGACATACTCCTTTCCCGATTTGGAACCAGTCTGTTGTTCCATGTCTAGTTCTAACTGTTGCTTCCTAACCTGCATACAGATTTCTCAAGAGGCAGGTCAGGTGGTCTGGTATTCCCATCTCTTGAAGAATTTTCCACAGTTTGTGGTGATCCACATAGTCAAAGGCTTTGGCATAGTCAATAAAGCAGAAGTAGATGTTTTTCTGGGACTCTCTTGCTTTTTCGATGATCCAGCAGATGTTGGCAATTTGATCTCTGGTTCCTCTGCCTTTTCTAAATCCCGCTTGAACATCTGGAAGTTCATAGTTCACGTACTGTTGAAACCTGTCTTGGAAAATTTTGAGCATTAACCTTGCTAGCATGTGAGATGAGTGCAATTGTGCAATAGTTTGAACATTCTTTGGCATTGCCTTTCTTTGGGATTGGAATGAAAACTGGCATTTTCCAGTCCTTTGGCCACTGCTGAGTTTTCCAAATTTACTGGCATATTGAGTGCAGCACTTTCACAGCATCATCTTTTAGGATTTGAAATAGGTCAACTGGAATTGCATCACCTCCACTAGCTTTGTTCATAGCGATACTTCCTAAGGCCCACTTGACTTCACATTCCAGGATGTCTGGCTCTAGGTGAGTGTGAGTGATCACACCATCGTGATTATCTGGGTCATGAAGATCTTTTTTGTATAGTTCTTCTGTGTATTCTTGCCACCCCTACTTAATATCTTCTGCCTCTGTTAGGTCCATACCATTTCTGTCCTTTATTGAGCCTATCGTTGGGTGAAATGTTCCTTTGTTATCAAAATTTTCTTGAAGAGATCTCTAGTCTTTCCAATTCTGTTGTTTTCTTCAGTTTCTTTGCATTGATCACTGAGGAAGTCTTTCTTATCTTTCCTTGCTATTCTTTGGAACTCTGCATTCAAATGGGAATATCTTTCCTTTTCTCCTTTGCCTTTAGCTTCATTACTGTCATTACCCCTACCATAGTTTGACCTGAGGCCAAACAACAGAACAGGTTCTGGGGTCTAGTTCTCACCTAATTGGTGTGTAGTTACCCCTTTCAGCTGGGTGAGGGCCTTAGTTCCTTCAGGACTTGAAAGGTATGTATCAGATTGTCATGTATGTCCCTTGAGGAAGAACTGGGACTCTTTTTTACCTTTGAACTGTTTGATTCCTGACTGCTTTTCCTTTGTTCCTGCATTCCCTTATGATAGTTGATGACCTGTTCAACGGCAAGCACTATAGGCAGGCTTAGATCACAGAACGGCTTAGGTCACAGATGGCTTCTCTTAAGATGGGACAGCCATGCCTGGGTCACCCCCCACCATATCTGCTTGCAGAGTCAGTACAGATGACACAGTCCCACAAGATTGCCCCTTCCCTCACTTCAGCACCAGTCTCGGGTACTACCTACAACTTCTGCCCGACTAGGTTGCAAGTCTGTGGTTCCCGTAACCCCTTCCTTGGGTTTGATGATTGGCTAGGACAGCTCACAAAACTCAGGAGAGCATTTTACTGACTATTATCTATCTATATTAAAGGATGCAATTCAAGAACAGCTATATGAAAGGACTGCATGGGTCAGTGTGTGTAGGGCTGAGAACACAGAATTCCCATGCTCTGGAGGCTTCATTATGTAGGCATGAGTGAATACATCATTGGTCAGTGGTGATTAAATTCAGTCTCCAGCCCTTCTCCTCAGATGGGAGGTTAAGGGATGGGCCTGAAAATTTCAACCCTGTAATATTGTGATTGGTTCCTCTTGTGGTATTCAGCCTCCATCTTTGGTTATCTAGCAGAGGATTTCTGAAAATTACCTTGTTACCATAAACTCAGCTGTGTTTGGAAGTCCTTGTTATGAATAACGAAACTCACAGCTCCTTTAGGAACAGTTTCAGAAGCATAAAAGACCAAATAGTATAAGTAAAGATCCTTCTGTTGTTCTTTTCACCTAGGAAATTACAAGTGTTTTAGGAGCTGTGTGTTGGGAATCAAGACCAAATACATCTTTCTTATATATATTACAGTATCAACAGAGTTTTAGTTGATGAAATTAGTGGCTTTTTAATCACCACAATCGATATTTGAAATGGGTTCTCATTGGTCAGATTAGTTGTATGAAGGCATTGGGATTAGTTGAGATAGTCTAGAGACATGTGTATATTTGAAGGAATGTTGTTCATTTGCTGAACAAATGACTCTGCAATCTGACTCTTTGTCTGACTCTTTGCGATCCCATGGACTGCAGCACTCCAGGCTCCTCTGTCCTCTCCTATCTCCCAGAGTTTGGTCAAATTCATGTCCATGGAGTCTGTGATGCTATGTAACCATCTGTACCTACAACCTCAGTGATGGTCCTAAGGCTTAATCTGTGTGAGTAGTTCTGATTTCCTTTCGAGAATAGCAGAACCCTGCCTGTAGTGAGTCTTCATGTCAGATGTGATGAGGTCACCTGAAAGAGACTGGGATTTCATAGAGCTCAGAGCACAGAGCTGAACTTTTTGTGTCTACTTGCTAATCACATTTTTTTCTTGTTTCATAAATGTATATGTGGTAAAAGTTAGTCCGAGACTTTCTTTCATTTTAATTTGCTAGGGAAATTGGAAAGTAAGATGCAGGAATAACTAACATTCACCCCTATCAAACTCGTGAAAGAGTTAACCATTACCAGCCAAAAAGAACCTAACAATTTGGTATATAGCCAGATTGACTTATTTGTTTCTTTTGCACAGCCATAATAAATAAATATTGAAAAAAATCTTACAAAAAAAAAAAAAACCCACTGTCCCCAAACTAGTTATTATGGTGAGAAAAAAAAAAGCCTTCAAAAAGCCTTTGAAAAGACATTGTCGTCAAGATGTTCTGTGAGTTGGTGTTTTTAAGAAACATTTTAAGAACAGTTCCAAAAGTGGTAAAAGAAAACTAGAGGGGCTGCCCTACTGGGATTGGTCCCTGGGCCCAGATTTCAGCACTGGCCTGCTCTTAGGAACTAGGACCAGCTCAGAAACACAGCTCTTTTTTGTTGTTGTTTAATTTGTTTATGTACTTACTTGGCTTCACTGGGTCTTAGTTGTGGCACTCACAATCTTTAGTTGTGGCCTGTGGGATCTAGTTCCCTGACCAGAGGTTGAACCCAGGCCCACTGCACTGGGAGTACGGAATCTTAGCCACTGGACCATTAGGGACGTCCCAGAAGCACAACTCTTCCAGGCCTCAGTGGGTGCCTCTGAGCAGACCCTGACCCCTGCGCAGCTGAAGCTCATTATTTGGGAAAACACATGGTTGCCTGAATCCATTGTGCCTGATCACTGGGTCTTTCTGTTATCTGTTCTGTCTGAAACTCTCATTCTGATCTAGGTTTCCCTTCTCTTAACTAAGCCTCCCACTGTACCCCTACTCTCCTAGACTTCTCCACTCTGCTTATGTCTTATTTCCATGATAAACAAAACTCCTTGGAGTGTTTACATCCCTTTCAGCTCTTTTTTTCATTTCCCTAGTGATGAGGATGGTGAATGGTGAGGGACCTCTCAACTTTTACTCATAAATTACTGTTCCCTTACTTTTATGTAAAAATAACTTTTTCTTGATACACATGCCGCCTGGGTATAGCACTGCCCACCCTCCATTTTTTCTGGCATCTACTGACTGCCTCGTCACCCCTCTATTTAATGGCTTCCTCTATGTCCTCACTCCTGTCATCAGGCTGGGTGACTTTGGTAGCTAAACAGAGGTTCCATCAGACAACTTTACCACCCAGTTGTTCTACCTGTCTGATATGTTTATAATTTCCCTTCCACCTTTCAGGAGTAAGATTTTTTGTTGTTTAACTCGTTGACAATTCATTCCCATTGCAGGCCATAGATGATTGGGTCAGGGTTGTTCAAGTAGCCCAAGCTGGACTGATGAAATCTCTCTTGGAAATTTGAACTCAGATAAGGAGATCAGGACATCTCTGGTGGCTCAGTCGGTAAAGAAACCACCTGCAATGCTGGAGACCTGGGTTTGATCCCTGGGTCGGGAAGATCCCCTGGAGAAGGGAATGGCAACCCACTCCAGTATTCTTGCCTGGAGCATCCCATGGACAGGGAAACCTGGTGGGCTACAGCCCATGTCATAAAGAATAGGACACAATTGAGTGACTAACACTAGCACTTTCACTTTCAAGGAGACCAAGGGCTTACCAGGTGGCGCTAGTGGTAAAGAATCCATGTGCCAATGCAACAGATGTGGGTTCAATCCCTGGGTTGGGAAGATGCCTTAGAGGAAGGCATGGCAATCAACTCCAGTATTCTTGCCTGGAGAATCCAATGGACAGAGGAGCCTGACTATAGTCCAGGGGGTCAGAAAGAGTTGGACACGATAGAAATGACTTAGCATGGCAGGGAGACCAAGTCAGCTGGGGAACAGATTCATGCACAGTGAATGCTAGACCAGCCATCCACAGCCCAAGCCCTCATGATATCATCACTGGTATCTTTTTTTATTAAATTTTTTATTTTGTGTTGGAGTAGAGCCAATTAAAAATGTGATAGATTCAGGTGGACAGCAGAGGCATTCAGCCATACATATACATAGGGAATAGACTTTTTTTTTTTTTTAAGAAGAAAACCCTGCCAAATGGTACATTTCTTTAGTAGCCACCTCTCACTCTTTCCCTATTGACCACACTTCATGATATCTAGGCTAGAATTTGGCCTTCATAAGTATAGGGAGGAAAGTGATCAATCAACAGAAGTGTGTATATAGGTTTTACTCTTTGATTTTATGAAAAAGCTTCATGGACATGAATTCTTTAAGTTCGTTAAAATTAGCCAGGGAAACCCGCTGTGGTGGGTAATGTATGCTCAAATGAATGCACTGGCCACCAGAGTCACATTACCAGTCAAGACACTCCGCCCTCTTTGTCCTGAAGAAACAGTTCTACAAGTGCTCTCGAGGTGCTTCCCAAGTGTCTAGAGGTAAGATGTACAACCTCAGCCTCCCATGGGCAGAATTTCTCAGGAGATGGCAACAGCCTTTTTTTTTTTTTTTTTCAAGAAAGCTTTTATTTCCATTTCATCCTCACAAGTAAGAGCCCAGTTCTCCCCTTCACCCATGTCTGAAGCTTCAGATGTTTTAGATAAAGTTTTACCACTTCTCAAGCTCTATCTGAGATATAGACAGTAGGGTTAGGATTAAATAATTTAGGACTTCATATGTGCCCAGGGCTTCCCTGATAGCTCAGTCGGTAAAGAATCCACCCACAATGCGGGAGACTTGGGTGTGATTCCTGGGTCAGGAAGATCCACTGGAGAAGGGAAAGGCTACCCACTCCAGTATTCTTGGACTTCCCTTGTGGCTCTGGTGGTAAAAAATCTGCCTGCAATTCAGGAGACCTGGATTTGATCCCTGGGTTGGGAAGATCCCCTGGAGAAGGGAAAGGCTATCCACTCCAGTGTTACAGCCTGGAGAATTCCATGGACTCCATAGTCCGTGGGGTCACAAGGAGTCAGACACGACCGAGCGACTTTCAGTTCCACTTTCATGTGCCCAGGTAGAGAGGCATGGACTGTGGGGGACCCATCTACTCACCACTTTCTCTCTCCTCCAGTATTCCATACTGTTCTGATGATCTTGCTGGTGGACACCTAAATCTCCATGGTTACCCCAGATGGAAAATAGATGCTGAAGTTATAGTTTGAGAATACCACCTTACAGCAGTCCTGGGACATGCCCAATTTACACAAACTAGAAAGATAAGGGAGTAATGATGAGCCCACGCTTGAAATCATTCCATCAGTTTATATCTAATTGCCCACTCCAGTTCTAAAATTTCTAATTTTTTTTTAAATTTTTTGGCCACACTACTCAGCTCATGGGATCTTAGTTCCCTGACCAGGGATTGAATCTGGGACCACAACAGTGGAAATAGAGAGTCCTAACCACTGGACCATCAGGGAATTCCCTAAAAAATCGGATTTATGAGCGGGAATCAAAGCTCTGTAATTCCATAGACCCTCAACTAGCAAAGCAACAAACTGTTCCTATTCTTTTCTTCTCTGGAATTGTATTACACTGACCCCAAGCCTTCTGAGACTTCCCCTGTGGCACCAGAGGTAAAGAACCCACCTGCCAATACAAGAGACATTAGAGATGTGGGTTCAATCCCTGGGTCTAGAAGGTCCCCTGGAGGAGGGCATGGCAACCCACTCCAGTGTTCTTGCCTGGAGAATCCCACAGACAGAGGAATCTGGCAGGCTACAATCCATGGGGTGGCAAAGAGCAGGGTACGACTGAAGTGACCTAGCATGTATGCACCCAGGCACGTGGGAGGGTGTCCTGTGTAGGTCCATATTGGTGCTGTGACACTCAGTTACATACAGAATGCTCACCAGAATGCTCAGTTCAGTTACATGTAGAATGCTCATCTGCAGACTTCTTCGTCAGTGCCAGGATAGAATGGCTCCACCCCTCTTGCAGTGCCCAAGGCTGCCGAGGGTCATCAGAGGACAGAGAAGACAAGCTGGTTCCCTAGCGAAAGTGGAACCTCAAGTGAAAATGGTGCGAAGAATTGGAAATCCAGATCCTTAAACAACAGCCCACCTGTAACTCCCAGGTATAACGTCTCTAGTTCTCTACAGCGCATGGGACAGGGCCAGTGTTTGAGCAATTATTCCAAGCGGTTGTGTTTGCCTTTAGCTGAGATAACAAGTACACACATATTTAACACGGAAGAAGCACATTAGACGAGCTCCACAGGGAAGTTTCAGATGTGTTTCTCTAAGGCTGTCTACTGATTTAAAGTATCTTGTTCTTCCAAAGACTTACCAGACACAATGAGATTGTCTTGATGCACCATCGTGTCCAAGGAATTTGCATTCCCAAGCACTTTCTCCAGATCAGGTGCTGAAAGGTAGTTGGGGTCCCCAAGACTTAGTGTTTCGTTCTATAAAATATAGAATTAATTATTTTTTTCCTCTAAGCTGGACGTATCCTTTATTTTATCTTAATTTTCCTTTTTTTCCCCCCATTAGACAGCTATTGACTTGTCTACGAGATTTTTCCTCCCTTTTATTCCCAGGTGTATTCAGATATTATGTACCCACTAGCCTCTGTCTGGGGGCAGGGGTCTTCAAATGGGTTTAAAATGGTATCTGTTCAGTTGGTCTAAGGGGTGAGACTGCAAGTCTGCCACCATCAGCCAAGACTTTGCCTGCTCTGGAGGGAAAGATTCTTTCCTGCTTTTTTGGGAAAGAAATTGTGGACCTGTGGTGATATTAAATCAAACCTTTCTTACCTCATGCAGTATATTGAAGGGAAAGGGTTCTCTTCTGTTGTAGACAGTAATCACCCAGAGCAACGTTAGAATGAAACTTTGCTCTAAAATACTGACCTAAGAACATTCTGACATACGGGAGGAAGGCAAAATTGTACAGAAGCTTGTGGGAAGGGTCATTTGACATTTCAGTTCAGTTCAGTCTCTCAGTTGTGTCCAACTCTTTATGACCCCACGGACTGCAGCATGCCAGGCCTCCCTGTCCATCACCAACTGCCAGAGTCTACCCAAACTCATGTCCATTGAGTTGGTGATGCCATCCAACCGTCTCATCCTCTATCGTCCCCTTCTCTTGCCCTCAATCTTTCCCAGCATCAGGGTCTTTTCAAATGAGTCAGCTCTTCGCATCAGGTGGCCAAAGTACTGGAGTTTCAGCTTCAGCATCAATCCTTCCAATGAACACCCAGGACTGATCTCCTTTAGGATGGATTGGTTGGATCTCCTTGCAGTCCAAGAGACTCTCAAGAGTCTTCTCCAACACCACAGTTCAAAAGCATCAATTCTGCACTCAGCTTTCTTTATAGTCCAACTCTCACATCCATACATGACTACTGGAAAAACCATAGCCTGACTAGATGGACCTTTGGGGACAAAGTAATGTCTCTGTTTTTTAATATGCTGTCTAGGTTGGTCATAACTTTCCTTCCAGAGAGTAAGCATCTTTTAATTTCATGGCTGCAATCACCATCTGCAGTGATTTTGGAGCCCAAAAAAATAAAGTCAGCCACTGTTTCCACTGTTTCCCCATCTATTTGCCATGAAGTGATGGGACCAGATGCCATGATCTTAGTTTTCTGAATGTTGAGCTTTAAGCCAACTTTTTCACTCTCCTCTTTCACTTTCATCAAGAGGCTCTTTAGTTCTTCTTCACTTTTTGCCATAAGGGTGGTGTCATCTGCATATCTGAGGTTATTGATATTTCTCCCAGCAATCTTGATTCCAGCTTGTGCTTCATCCAGCCCAACATTTATCAGGATGTACTCTGCATATAAGTTAAATAAGCAGGGTGACAATATACAGCCTTGACATACTCCTTTTCCTATTTGGAACCAGTCTGTTGTTCCATGTCCAGTTCTAACTGTTGCTTCCTGACCTGCATACAGATTTCTCAAGAGGCAGGTCAGGTGGTCTGGTATTCCCATCTCTTTCAGAATTTTCCACAGTTTGTGGTGATCCACATAGTCAAAGGCTTTGGCATTGTCAATAAAGCAGAAATAGATGTTTTTTTCTGGAATTCTCTTGCTTTTTTGATGATCCAGCAGATGTTGGCAATTTGATCTCTGGTTCCTCTGCCTTTTGTAAACCAGCTTGAACATCTGGAATTTCATGGGTCACATATTGCTGAAGCCTGGCTTCGAGAATTTTGAGCATTACTAGCATGTGAGATGAGTGCAATTGTGTGGTAGTTTGAGCATTCTTTGGCATTGCCTTTCTTTGGGATTGGAATGAAAACTGACCTTTTCCAGTCCTGTGGCCATTGCTGAGTTTTCCAACTTTGCTGACATATTGAGTGCAACACTTTCACAGCATCGTCTTTTAGGGTTTGAAATAGGTCAACTGGAATTCCATCACCTCCACTAGCTTTGTTTGTAGCGATGCTTCCTAAGGCCCACTTGACTTCACATTCCAGGGTGTCTGACTCTAGGTGAGTGATCACACCATTGTGATTATCTGGGTCGTGAAGATCTTTTTTGCACAGTTCTTCTTGCCACCCCTACTTAATGTCTTCTGCCTCTGTTAGGTCCATACCATTTCTGTCCTTTCTTTGCATGAAATGCTCCCTTGGTATCTCTGATTTTCTTGAAGAGATCTCTAGTCTTTCCCATTCTATTGTTTTCCTCTATTTCTTTGCATTGATCACTGAGGAAGGCTTTCTTATCTCTCCTTGCTATTCTTTGGAACTCTCCATTCAAATGGGTATATCTTTCCTTTTCTCCTTTGGTTTTCGCTTCCCTTCTTTTCATAGCTATTTGTAAGGCCTCCTCAGACAGCCATTTCACTTTTTTGCATTTCTTTTTCTTGGGGATGGTCTTGATCCCTGTCTCCTGTACAATATCACAAACCTCCATCCATAGTTCATCAAGCACTCTGTCTAACAGATAGTCCCTTAAATCTATTTCTCAGTTCCACTGTATCATCATAATGGATTTGATTTAGGTCATACCTGAATGGTCTAGTGGTTTTCCCCATTTTCTTCAATTTAAGTCTGAATTTGGCAAGAAGGAGTTCATGATCTGAGCCACAGTCAGCTCCCAGTCTTGTTTTTACTGACTGTATAGAGCTTCTCCATCTTTGGCTGCAAAGAATACAATCAATCTGATTTTGGTGTTGACCATCTGGTGATGTCCATGTGTAGAGTCTTCTCTTGTGTTGTTGGAAGAGGGTGTTTGCTATGACCAGTGCACTGTCTTGGCAAAACTCTATTAGCCTTTGCCCTGCTTCATTCTGTACTCCATGGCCAAATTTGCCTGTTACTCCAGGTGTTTCTTGACTTCCTACTTTGACATTCCAGTCCCCTATAATGAAATGGACGTCTTTTTGGGGTGTTAGTTCTAAAACATTGTGTAGGTCTTAGTAGAACCATTCAACTTCAGCTTCTTCAGCATGACTGGTCAGGGCATAGATTTGGATTCCCGTGATATTGAATGGTTTGCCTTGGAAACAAACAGAGATCATTCTGTTGTTTTTGAGATTACATCCAAGTACTGCATTTCAGACTCTTTTGTTGACTATGGTGACATTTAGATGGTTTGAAAAATTAGTCAAGGGTGTTCTCCAAGTGAGAGGAATAGTTTGTGCAAATTCATAACCATGCTTTGGGCAATTTGGATTTTATTGAGATGAGTGGAGAACAAGGGGCTGAGATAATATGTGGGACGGAATAAAGAAGAGCAGTTGCAAGGACCCAGTAGAAGGTTCTCTGGGTCTCTAACACTATTTTTTTATCTTACACTATTTTTAATGCTTATATAAAGACCAAGCGTGTTTTTCAGACAAAAAGAAAGCTATTTCATAATGATTTTACAAGTATTATACATTGACTTTCCTTATAGCATTTTGTATACTCAGAAGGGACATGCAAATACTTGTGGTAAGTAATTGAAGAACAGGAGATAATTTTCACTATCTGCCAACTAATTTGATTTCCAATGAGAATTAAGATTGTTATGGTAATAGCAGAAGGTCCCAGGGTTTTCCATAATAACAGGCCGTCTTCTGTGAAAATAGCCATTTCTTAAATTTAGGAAAAGATCCTGATGCTGGGAAGAATTGAAGGCAGGAGGAGAAGGGGATGACAGAGGATGAGATGGTTGGATGACATCACTGATCAATGGACATGAGTGTGAGCAATCTCTGGGAGATGGTAAAAGGCAGGGAAGCCCGGCATGCTGCAGTCCGTGGGGTCGCAAAGAGTCGGACACGATTGAGCAACTGAACAACAACAAATTTAGGAAAGCCACCACCACCACAGCAGCTACACTATTTTGAAGTCCCAACATGGAATATTGATCTACTTTATTCAGTTTATCACGTGCCATATTCCACATGTCTTAATTTTGTTGGATTCCAAAATCCAGAGACTCTGACATTAATACTTCATTAATATAATGCTTTATGTTAGTGCTAAATCACCTCAGTACCATAAGACTCTTTGTGACCCCATGGGTTGTAGCCCACCTGGCTCAAGAACACTGGAGTGGGTTCCTCCTCCAGGGACTCTTCCCAACCCAGGGATGTGTCTCTCCTGTGTCTCCTGCATCTCTTGCACTGCCAGGCGGGTTCTTTACCACTAGCGTCACCTAGGAAGCCAGTAACTTATGTTAGTAATTTTCTATAACAAACCATTTTTTTCTAGGATATTCCCTAGTTAGTTTGATTATAAGGCCTCTTTTGATCACAGTAGATGGCACTCTAATTCAATCTAAATTCAGAAAAAGGAGAATATATTTATTCACATTTTTAACTACGAAGTTTATAGGTCATGTTGGGTTTAAGCATGGATGGGCCTAGAAGTTTAAATTGTATCCTCAGGACCACTTTCTGTTATCTTTCAACTTTGCTTTCCCTTGGGTTGGCGTGACCCTTGAAGCTCAAGTGGCAAATATGGCCAGTAGTTGCTCTAGGCTCACAATATGTCTTTAGTCATTGCTTCCTACACTTCTAGAAAATAATTCTAGGCAAGACTTTGATTGACTTGTGTGGTGTAGTATATTATTTGGCCAAACATGGGTTATGCTTACCCCTTCCAGAACCAGAGTTGGGGTATCTCCAGCCTGAACCATGTGAATGGAGTGTTGGGAAGGAATGGATTTTCAAAGGATGTAGGACTTCTCCATCTAACACCTTAGCTACTCAGCAGCATACATATGTATAATATAATTTGTTATAATATAACTAGGTTTATTTCATGTATAATTATGTAGAATTAATATTAATTTTAATAGAATTTTTAAATTACATTTAAATTGTATATAAATATATAATTTATGGGGTTTCCCTGGTGGCTCAGTGGTAAAGAGTCTGCCTGCCAATGCAGGAGATGTGGGTTCAATCCCTGGTCCAGAAAGATCCCCTGGAGAAGGAAATGGCAACCCACTCCAGTATTCTTGCCTGGGAAATCCCATGGACAGAGGAGACAGGTGGGCTACAATCCCTGGGTTCACAAAGAGTCAGACACCACTTAGCAACTAAACAACAACATGTAATTCATATAAATATATAACTTAGAACATAACTATTCCTTCTTAACAGAAGATAACCCAAATTCCAAATTCTTCTATAGTTCCTGCATTTGCTTTTAGAAACAAGTGGTTTAAGGGCTCTAAAGTCAGGCTGACAGTTGCCCTCTCCCCTGTCTTCATATTTGCCAAATCCCCAAGCTTAAGAGTACCCTCAGAACTGCTCTCTCCTTTCATATGATGCCTTGCCTGCATATGCTTTCCTCATCATTTCTAGTCCATTGATGTTACCCTTCTTTTTCATCATTGCTATAGATTCTTTTTAAATCTCTCTCTCTCTTTTTTTTTGTTGTAATTTTTAGCGATTTGAGGAATCAGGTAGGCATCCCAGCCTGTTAACTGGATTCCTTCTTTCTCTTCAAACACTGTGTCAATGCAGTAAACCTCTGCAGCCTTCCTCAGACTTAGTTCAATCCTTATTTTGCTTAACTTCTTAATTTCAACCTCTGGGCAGCATTTGGTATGCTTAACCACTTTTTTCTTCTTTAAACACCCCTTTTTCTTTAATTTCCATGACAAAGCATGCTTGGAGTCTTCCTCTCCTATTTCTAAGACTTGCTCTGTGGACTCCTATTCCTCCTAAGTCTTGACCATTAGAGTTTTTCCTAGGTCTTCTCACTCTGCAACATCCTCTTAGAGGATCTCATTGGTTCCTTTGGCCTCAGTACTATCTACGCATTGATGTATTCAAAATCTGCACCTCCAATTCTTCAGCCGTCTAGAGCTTCAGACTAACAGAGTTACTTGACTAGTGGTCATTTCCATGAGGCTGTCTACAGGCAATCAATGCAATATACTTAAAGTTCAACTCGTTATCACCATCTGATAAAGCCCCTTCCCTTTTTCTATATTCTCTACTAAGGTTAGAGAAATAAGGTTTATTTGTCGTAATCAATGCCTAGCAACACTGCTTCCCTCTTCAATCATTCTGCAGCTGAAGTGTCATTTCCTCTGAGAACTTTCCCTTATCCCACAAGTGGTCCTCTTTGCTCCATAGCGCTTACCTAATTCTACATGGCACTTATTTACACTGTATTGTAACTGACTTGGATGAGTATCCTCATTAGCATATATCCAATATGAGGGCAGATAGAATGTCAGGTACAAGTTTTACCCCTTAGACCTAGCACATGACAGGTCCTTGATAAATTCTGAATGAAAAACAATAACACTATTCACCACATATTTCATGGTACTTGTGTTATACCCTGTCCTGAGTGTTTTTTATGCTTTCACTTATTTACTCCTTGCCCCCTCCAGTATTCTTGCCTGGGAAATCCCATGGACAGAGGACCCTGGCAGGCTACAGTCCATGCAGTCGCAAAGAGTAAGACACGTCTGAGTGACTAACACTGTCCACTGTCTACTCCTTGCAAGAACCTGGTGAATTATAGGCTGTTATAATCCCTGATTGACCAATGAGGACATTAAGGTTTAAAGAGGTTAAATCTCAGACTCAAGGATACATAGTAATAAGTAATCTTATAAGTAATAAGTAATAAGTCTGGAATTGAATCCAAGTCTCTACTGAATCCTAAAATGAGAATGGAAAGAAGGAGGCTGGTGGCTGGGGAGGACTATTAACCAAATTTGTATGGGAATAGTGGATGGGTGTACGTGAATCTAAGACATTTACTTTATGATTCCTTTACAGTAACTTAAACAAAAGCATCTGCTATAGGCTGAATGTTTGTGCCTCCCCCACCAAATTTACAAGTTGAAATCTAACTCTCAAGATGATGTTATTTGGAGGTGGGGTTTTTGGAGGCGATTCAGCATGAGTGTGAAGCTCCTGTAAATGAGACTAGTACCCTTAAAGAAAAAAAGACCCTAGAAAGCGTCTTGCCCGCTTCTGCCATATGAGGACAGAGCAGGAAGATGGCCTTCTATGAACTAGGGTGTGGGCCTCACCAGACACTGAATCTTAGAGCGCTCTGATCTTAGACTTCCCAGCCTTCAGAACTGTGATACATAAATATTTGCTGTTTAAGCCACCCAGTCTCTGTGTTCTATTATAGCATCCTGAATAGACTAGGACAGCATCAGAGTTGATCAAAGTCAGTGTTAGAAAAGTCACTACAGGGTGTCCTCAGATACCCAGGAGTCTACTTAAAATGGCTGTCTGAAATGAATGAAGGCATCTGAATATTGAAGCATCTATAATTATTGCCTGGTTGTTTAATCTTTAGGTTATGCTCAGATATAAAAAATGTGTACAGACACTGCTATGTTTAAAATGGATGACTGGTGAGGAACTATTATGTAGCACATGGAACTCTGCTCAATGTTATGTGGCCGCCCGGATGGGAGGGGGTTTTGGGGGAGAATGGATACATGTATAGGTATGACTGAGTCCCTTTCCTATTCATCTGAAGCTATCACAATGTTGTTAATTGACTATACCCCAATACAAAAGTTTAAAAGAATAAAAAATGTGTACAGAGATTTATCAATAAGAATATTCATTTCAGTGTTATGAAATTAGAAACATTAAGTTTCCAAAAAAGCAATTTACTTAATTTTTTCTTATGCTGATGATGTACTACTGTGTAGACATTAACAAAGGTGATGGAAAATGTAATTAATGACAAGGATATTCATGACATAATATATTGTCATGAATAGCTTCCAACAAACATAAGTCAACAACCAGATGGCATCACAGGTGAATTCTACGAAACATTGGGGAAGAGTTAACACACATCCTTCTCAAGCTATTCCAAAAAGTTGTGGAGGAAAAAAACGCTGCCAAACTCATTCTACGAGGCCAATATCGATACCAAAACCAAACAAAAATATCCAAAAAGAAAAATAATAGGACAATATCCCTGATGAACATAGATGCAAAAATCCTCAACAAAATGTTAGCAAGCCAGATCCAATAATACATTAAAAGAATTAAATGGCATGATCAGATGGGTCTTATCCCAGGGATGTAAGGATGGCTCGCTATGCACAATCAATTAATGTAATGCATATTAACAAACTGAAGAATGAAAACCATATGATAATCTCAATAAATGCAGAAAAAAATTTTTTTATGAAATTCAACATCCACTTATGATAAAATTTTTTCCAGAAAGTGGGTGTAGAGGGAACACAATTCAATATAATAAAGGTTGTATATGATAAGCCCACAGCTAAAATCATACTCAACAGTGAAAAACTGAAAGCATTCCCTGTACAGGAGCAAGACAAGGATGCCCATTCTTGCCACTTTTATTCGAGATAGCATTGGAAGTCCCAGCTGCAGTAATCAGAGAAGAAAAAATAAAAGGAATCTAAATTGAAAAGGAAGAAGTAAAACTGTTTGTAGGTGACATGATACTATATATAGAAAATCCTAAAGATATTACAAGAATATTACTAGAGTTCATTAATGAATTCAGTCAAGTTGTAGGATACAAAAGTAATGCACAAAAATCTGTTCCATTTCTATGCACTAACAACAGACTATTGGGAAGAAAAATTAAAGAAACAATTCCATTTACAATCACATAAGAAAGAGTAAAATACCTTGGAATAAACCTACATAAGGAGATAAAAAGCTTGTAGTTGGAAAATTGTAAGACAGTGATGAAAGAAATTGAAGATGACACAATTGGATGGAAATATACACTGTATTCTAGGATTGGAAGAATTACTATTGTTAAAATGGCCATACTATCCAAAGCAATCTCCATATTCAGGGCAACCCCTATCAAATACAAATGACATTTTTCACAGAACTAGAACAAATAATTTTAAAATGTGTATGGAAACATAAAAGACCCTGGATAGAAAAAGCAATCTTGAGAAAGAACAGAGCTTGGAGGAATCATGCTCCTTGACTTCAACTTCCAGTACAAAGCCACAGTGATCAAAACAGTACAGCACTGGCACAAAAACAGAAACATGGTCAGTGGGACAGAAGACATGCAGATGGCCAACAGGCACATGGAAGAATGTTTAACATGGCAAATCATCAGAGAAGTGCACATCAAAACCACAAGGAGATACCACCTCACACCTGTCAGGATGGCTATCATTAAAAGGACCGCAGATAACAAATGTTGGTGAGGTTGTAGAAATAAGGGAACCCTTGTACAGTGTTAGTAGGAATGTAAATTGGTGCAGCCACAATGGAAAACAGTAATAGAGGTTCCTCAAAAAGCTAAAAATAGAACTACCATATAATCCAGCAGTTCCACTCCTTTTGTGTATATCCTAAGAAAATGAAACTACTAATCTGAAATGATACATGCACCCCAATGTTTATATTAATAGCAGCATTGTTTACAATAGCCAAATATGAAAGCAACCTAAGTGTCCATCAACAAATGGGTTGATAAAGATATATAGAAGAATACTATTCAGCCATAAAAAACAGAAATTTAGCCATTTGTGAAAACGTGAATGGACTTGGAAGGTATTACACTTAGTGAAATAAGTCAAACAGAGAAAAATACTGTTATCACTTATGTGGAATTTAAAAACTAAAAGTAGTGAATATAACAAAACAGACTCACACATATAGAGGACAAACTAGTAGTGATTACCAGTAGGGAGAGGTGAGAAGGGAGGGGCAATATAGGTGTGGGGAATCAGGAAGTACAGACTATTATATATGAAACAAATAAGCTTCAAGGATAGATTGTACAGCACAGGGAATATAACCAATATTTTATATGTATAAATGGCGTATAATTTTTTAAAATGGTGAAGCACTATGTTGTACACCTGAAACATATTGTGTTATATGTCAATTATACCTCAATAAAAGATAAATTTAAAAAAGCAAAAGCTGTTACACCAAGGAAAAGCCACAAAATATAAAGTGATATTTTCAAAATGTTAAGGGGTTTCTTGTTTTTTTTTTTTTTTTTTCTTTGTGACCCCATGGACTGTAGCCCTCCAGGCTCCTCCGTCCGTGGGATTCTCCAGGCGAGAGTACTGGAGTGGGCTGCCATTTCCTTCTCCAGGTTTCTTGTTTTTTTTTGTGATTTTTCTGAACAATTTCTAAGGTCAAAAATAGTGAAACACTTGCCATTATAAAAAAGGTAGTTATACATGTCTTTTCAGAAACATTTGGATAAAGCAAAAATTTATATTATTATATAAATTTATGTAATTGTTTTCATTAAATAAGATCTTAAGTCTTTTTTGAAAAATTATAATTTTAATGAGTTAATATGATAATTGAAGTGATTAATTAAAGCTTGAGCTAAAAATACCAGAGTGGAGCCTAATCATTAACTTATAGTGAAAATGAAATGAAATCTAATGCTGAGACTTTAATTCTTCAGACTTTTCTTGATCTACGTGGTTGGTGGGTATTATAGCACAGGTGACATAGTACTATTAGAGTAATGGCAGGCGGTCTGCTGACAGTTCTGAGAAGCTGCAGGAATTCTCTTTTGCCCACCCTACAGGCAGTTTATCTTAACCAGATAGCCCAACACTGCCCACTAGTGGTTCGTAGAAAGAATCCGTTCTAATAAAGAGCAGATGTTTTAATATGACTTTCAAATTATAAGGAAATATTTGTAAGCCCGTAGAACTTTACAGTTCATAATAGACAGCCTCTTTATTTTACAGATGAGAAACGGAAAAGTTAAATGAGTAGCCATAGATTCCAAAACTAGGTCGCGATATAGAGGCTAGAACCTGGGACTTCAGTGTCTATAGCTAACATTATTTCTGCCAAGCTGAGCTCCTAAAAGTTAAAAAAAAAAAAAAAGTTGAGGTATTTGTAAAACTCAGTCCTGAGTTGTAGGCTGAGTTAATCATAGGAAGCCCATGCCTGTGAATGCTAAGTCGCTTCAGTCATGTCCGACTCTTTGTGACTCTATGGACTGTAGCCCGCCAGGCTCCTCGGTCCATGGAAATTCCCAGGCAAGAATGCTGGAGTGGGTTGCCATGTCCTCCTCCAGGGGATCTTCCCGACCCAGGGTTTGAACCCTTGTCTCTTATGTCTCCTGCATTGACAGGTGGGTTCTTTACTACTGGTATAACCTGGGCCCCGGAAGCCCATAGTTCCTTATTTAAACCATCTCCTAACTTTGCCTGGTGATTTCTAATACCTTGGGTATAGATTAGCCTTTGAATACTGGGGACTCTGTTTATGTATTCGAGTTAGATAAGATGTGCAGATGATCAATTTAAAACAGTACCCAGATATCTTGTTATTGCTGATTAGATAATGCCAGCGCACGAAAGATTAACTTTCGTGTTAGTGGAAATGGAGTCCTTGTCCCTCATAGCAATGGTAACTGGAGGATCTATTAATAACATCATTTATTGCAGACACATTTTCATTGTTTTAAAAGGGCATGCTATTTCTTGAGTTAAGGCGTGTGTGCAATTATTGTGCTTATGGTTTCATTAGCTCCTGATCCCCCCAAAGGTAGAATTGTGGGCCTTGTGTTGTTCATCTTTCTTGTAGAAAAGGCAGCAAGTGAAACCACAAACGTGCTAACGAATGGACATGGAGACAGATAAGCCAACCGTTTGATAGGGTGGGTCTGTTTGCATATATCTTCATTTAGTCTAGGTCACTTCTCCTGACAGCCTTTAGAGATGGGAACACCTTACTTGATTAATTTTCAAGTCTGTGATTAGAGGAAGAACTCACCTGGATTTTGAACTGACTTGAATCAGTTCACACCAGTAAGAGTCAGATGGAGGACTGATGCCTCTAGGTGGTGCCTCTGACCTACACTTGGATCTGGCAGCTTTGTCAGAGGCAGAGGAAAAACACTGTGCAGGGCGGGAGGGGGGGGGGACTTTCGTGGGTGCGGGCGTGCGTGCATGCATGTGTGCGCGTGCATGTGTGCGTGCACGTGCACATGTGTGTGTGCATGCATGTGTGTGTGTTTTTTCCTTTCCAAGCTCTGTGGGGAGGCAGTGTGAAAAACCCAAAGGAACTGGGGACCCTATATATTTAGAGTTCTCCTTTTCCCAATTCCTTTTGTTTTCTTCCTTTTTAGAACCAGAGTTCACAAAAATGATACAATCAAGACTATGAAATTCAGGAAGAAAATTTGGAATTTTAAAATCTCATGACTAAAAGCTTCTGTGTTTAGGAGTGATGAAATGACACTTTCACGTGTACATGAGCGTGTGATCGTTGTGTGACAAGCATGTACGGAAGGCATTCTGCTCGAATCCTAATCTTTCTCAGTGATGTGCGTGTACAGACTGTCTTTTCCTCTTCTTTGCATTTCAGTCCGAATGAATAGAATATCCATTGTTTTCAGCTCATTGGGGTTAATTTTATCACTCAAGTGTATTTTTCCAGTTGACTTCCATGTATTAGCTTAGAAAGCAGAACTGGAAGGACCTTTAGAGATCAGCAAGGAACCAAGTTTTCAGATCTTTGGTTTATTAGATCAACAACCCTTTCAAGCAGAGAGGGTTTAATCACATCTTGGTCACATAATCTGTAATTAATCCATTCTGGGGCTTCCCTGGTGGCTCAGCTGTAAAGAATTTGCCTGCAATGCAGGAGATGCAGGTTCGATCCCTGGCTTGGGAAGATTCCCTGGAGAAGGAAATGGCAACCCACTTCAGTCTTCTTGTCTGGAGAATCCCATGGACTGAGGTGCCTGGTGGGCTACCATCCACGCACTTGCAAAGTTAGCAACTGGGCATGCACACACACACAAGTTAAAGCCTGGGTCATCCAGTCTCTGGATTGAACTGTCTTTTTGCCATACACTCTTTCAGAAAAAAGTTTTTTTCAGTAGATTTCCAATGATATCATGGGCCCCAAATTTGGGGCCAGTTTTGGGTTGGCGATGTTTT
The DNA here is from genome assembly GCF_019320065.1 of Cervus canadensis. Classification (NCBI taxonomy): domain Eukaryota; kingdom Metazoa; phylum Chordata; class Mammalia; order Artiodactyla; family Cervidae; genus Cervus; species Cervus canadensis. The sequence goes on along the minus strand of NC_057411.1, from coordinate 25,139,562 downwards.
ACTTAATAAGTACATTCAAGCCACCCCTAAGATCAGGTCATTATTGCTTTGTAGAAGGAGGGATGTTTTAACACCAAATGGGTAAGAAGATTTTCTCTCAGAACCAATGACAATCTTTTACTTTAGTAATTTAATTTCAAGTAAGAAATTGAGTTTCTTACATGATTTCTACATTGTTCATTTCACCTAGAGCAAATGAACTCTTCTTTGTTGGCGTTCCAAGAGCTGTATTAGAGACTCACTGATCTATGACAATCTCTCCCTTTTTTCAAATGGAGAAACTGAGGCCCCAATAAATTAAGTGATATGTTTGAGGTTATGTCTAATGAGTAGCAGAGAGCTGAGTTTTCCTTTTCAGTTTCAGTAGTTAGGAATATGGACGGTTTTCTCCCACTCTTTCCAGCTGTTGCTAAATGAAGGACACAAAAGCAAAGAATCAGTATATGGTAGGCAGATAGTATATCACATAATGAAAATTTCAATCCTATGTCATTATGGCAGTTTGATTTTCTGTCAAATCCACTTTGTTTCTTTTTTTTTCCTTTTTTACTGTTTTGTTTTTATTTTTCCCCAGCTTTATACTTTAAAAGTAAAATTGCATATTCTTACGGTGAACAACCTGATGATTTGATATGCTAATACAATGTGAAATTCTTACCACAATCAAGATAATTAACATATCCATTTCCATAGATACCATTAGTGTGTGTGTGTTAAAGGCCTATTTTGTTTGTGAACCCTAGTTAGGTATCTATCATTAGTTTTTCAGGGGAAAGAAATAATGTTTACTGAATATATGCTTTATGGCAGGCACTTTGAGAGATGTTTTGCATACTTGTATCATTTTCGCTTATCTCACAGGAAAGAGTGAAATCTTTATAAATAACATTAAAAGCCTAAGTTTTCCACACCACTGATTTTCATGATGTTTGATATTTTCTTTAGAAGTGTAAAACAATATCTTCTTGCCAATGGAATTAACCATATTATTGTCTATATATATATATACAAATTCTCTCTAGTTCTTTTACTAGAGCTGTCGTCAAAGGAGGGGCTTTTTAGAAGGACCAAACAGTAGAATTGGGGGAGGGAAATAAATTGTGATGAGCTGAATTTGTGTGAAGATTAATGAAGGAGGAAGGGTAGAAGATTCATCAATGTCATTTCATCTTTTGGAACCATTTCCAATGCTTGAAAAATCAATGAAAATCTCCGGGGCAACCAGTCTCACTACATGACCACCAGAGGGCGTTCGACACTGTCAGATTGCAGTGGTTCTCTCTCCAGCAAAATTATATATAGCCCCGCAGGTTTTCTGTAATTATGTCTTTTCTTTCTGTCCATCCTTAATTTTTCAGAATAAGTTCACTAGGCAGACACTTTATTCTTTAATGTGTCTTGACTTCTGATGCTCTAAGAAGATTTCCTGTAAAATAAATAGTCCTTTTATGAGGTTAGATCATACATTATATAGGAAGTGTTGACCTTTACCTTGAGATTGCTTCCTAGGACAAACTTTCTAGAACATTCCATCAAGATGATTCTGCAGGATGAACACGCCACTCGAATGCCCTCAGGCTCCCGTTTCCAGTTTTCTCATTCCATGCCAGCCCGTCCTGTATAGTCAAAACTTAAATTCCTTTCTCTTTGATGAATTTTTTCCTGGCCCCTTGGTTATCAGAGAACTTCCTTCTAAAGTATTTTGGTGTCAGATTCAAAGTCTCCACTTAGTCCTGTCTTGTCTAATATCATTGACTTCTCAAGTGTTTCTTTTCCTCCACCAAGTCGAGGGCTCCTGGAGAATAAACAATTGAAAACTTTCTCCCCAGGTCACAATGGTATAAGGATGAAACTGTGGTATCCATGACTTACCCATTCTGTGAGAACTCCAGCTCCCCCAGATTCTTCCAAATTAGTTCCGTTTAGAGTCTGCCCAGACTTTCTTCTGTGTGTTTCTCGGTCAGTTGGAGTGGCTGCAGGGTCCCGGCTCTTTCTTCCCCCCTGCAGTGACTGTTGCTGCTGCCCCCAGACGCACCCGGAGTCCCTGCTGCGTGGGCGGTTCATGCCAGCCCGGCAACCCCCCCCGGCCGCCCACCGAAGCAGGCCTTCTCTCTGACTTCTTCGGCAGATGTGGGCCCTGGGCCTCCCTGCCCAGGCCCCTGTGCTACAAAGGCGATCTGAAGGGGACGGGTAGCTGTAACCCACACTTGTGCTGTGTTATGAAGCATAACTGAATACAGTAGAAACTCGCATCATCACACCTCACAGAAATCTTAGAAAAGTAGGTATTTTAGTGCTTAGTACGGGCGGCTCCTGCGATGCAGGAGACCCGGGTTCAATCCCTGGGTTGGAAAGATCCCCTGGAGGAGGACATGGCAACCGACGCCAGTATTCTGGCCTGGGAAACTGAGTGACTAACATTTTTACTTTTCACTCTTTGTATACCGATATCCTTAGTGAAAAGCCATCCTTTAAATGTCTCCAGTTTACAAAATTTGCTCTTACTTTATTTTGATCTTTCAAACCCACATGAGTGAGATTTGCAGATTTTGTATTTTAGACCCTCCTTGGTCACCTCTGCTATTTTGGTTGTGCTAGCTTAATAAAATGAACTGAATTACCTGCCAATGAAGTTGTCTGGTCCTAAAATCTTTTATTAGAGGTAATTAGTTGATAACATTCAATTCCTTTCAACTTAATCGATCTTTTTTGTTTGATATTTTTCTTGACTTAGTTTTTATTACACACACACACACATATATATATATAAATATATATATGTTTCCTCTCAACCTTTTACTTTGTGGAGATTTTGGAATTTATCAGCAGAGGCTTGTAGATTGTAATTATTTAATTTCAGAAAAATCCCATCTCTCTTTTCACTGTAAGGCCCTCCCTTCCTGTCCCTGTGACTTAAGCATGAGAACATAGGAGCAGGACTGGAAGAATGTCTCAGAAACTGACATTGAGCTTGACTTATTTGCTATTATCTCATCATCTGTGAACCATACATGTTTTGAGGTATGTTATTCTATTTGTCAAAAATTAAATTATTATAGAAAAGAAGCGGTTTGTTTTTTCTCCTGTATTTGTAGACTGTGATTCCTGTGTACCGTTTCACAGCTTGCTTTTTATTAGAATGAATGACTTCTTTTCCAGGAAGCTCTCCAGTTCCTCCTACAAATAATACTCTAGACTGAATTCAGGTTCCCTTTTTTCAGACTATCCCAGGTACGTCTGAGTCCTAGGATGTGATCTTTCAAGATGACGTCTGTATGACATACATTGGAGCTCTTCAATGTGGCTCCAAATTGAAAAATTATCAGTAGACAGAAGTTATATGAAGCTGGACTCAGAATCAGTGTAAAGAAGAATTTTTAATAAATCGAGTCCCAAGCTAGGATGGGCTTCTTTGGATGGTTATATTCTCATCATTGGAGGTATCTGAAAATTGAATACTCCTTCAGTTAATGTTTCAGAAGGGACTCAAGCCTTTGAGGGAAGCAATTCAACCGGTAGTAGTCTCATCCTGTTCTGGGAGTCTATGGTTGTGCTCTTGGAATCTCCCACAGTACATAGTTAAGTGCCTTATCACCAAGTGAGCAGGAAGTCAGAATTAATAAACTAAAAGTAATCTGCAATAATACTTCAGTGTTATAGGAAGCAGAGAAACAAACATGCATGATGGAATCTGGCTCAGGCTGTTTCTTGGGTTTACAGAGACCATGGAAACTATAAACAAATACTATTGCTGATGTTAATAATGTTAAAAAAAACAAAATTCAGCTGAGTAATTTAAAGATCATATTGCCTTTATTCAGTGATTCATGAGCTGGGCAGCATTTCACCTAACAAAGAGAAAGGAGCTCCCAGGAGGTGTACAAAAATGAAACTTTTTAAAGGCAGAAAGGGGGTGGGACAAAGAAGTCATAAACAAAAGAATTTCTTTTTTCCCCAGCAAAATCACCTTCCTTTGTGGGATGAATGGGGTCTGCCTTGCAGATTCGCTCACCAGTACTAATCAGGTAATTCCTCAGATTGACTGGTTAAAGGTCATATTCTTGGGAGATACTGAAACTGTAATTAAGTCTTGGCTTGCTGACATGGGACTCAGCATAAGTGACTCCATTTGGTGCTTGTTATTTCTTTTTGAACAATACTAATCGTAGTAACCCTGATGATAACTACCATCAACTGAGCCCCTACATGTTGACCATCTAGAGCAAGCATTTTGTCCATGATATTTTATTTATAGTTCACAAGTGCTCTGTGAAATAGACATCATCTGCCCCATTTTATGAACTGGTACCCTATGGTTAAAATAAGGAAACTGGACTCTTGAGAGTCCCTTGGACTGCCAGGAGGAGATCAAACCAGTCAATCCTAAAGGAAATCAATCCTGAATATTCATTGGAAGGCCTGACGCTGAAGCTGACGCTCCAATACTTTGGCCACCTGATGCGAAGAGCCGACTCATATGAAAAGACCCTGATCCTGGGAAAGACCGAAGGCATGAGGAGAAGGGGATGACAGAGGACGAGCTGGTTGGATAGAATCACTGGCTCAATGAACATGAGTTTGAGAAAGCTCCGGAAGATGGTGAAGGACAGGGAAGGCTGGTGAGCTGCAATCCGTGGGGTTGCAAAGAGTCAAACACGACTGAGTGAACAACAACAAGGGTTGTGTATGCAAGTCGATTGTAGGAATGTCCACACATGATCCTCTTAGCCCTGGAGATGGGTAGGAAGAGCAAGAAACACTTGGATTTCCAGACCAATCACCTTTGACTAAGTGCTACCTCTCCCCAGTGTTCTATAGAAATACTATAATTCTCTATGCCTACCAAGACGTGAAAATTGGAAAGCACATCAAGCTACCTAGCTAAGGTGACAAGCTTTGGTAGAGCCTAATTAGAGATCCAAACCAAGGTGTGCGTGACAGCAAAGCTCTTTTTCTTTCCTCGATACCTCACCGTCTTTAAAGATTTGAGAAGTGATGTTAAAGAAATGTCAAGTCCTTCAGATGGAAGCAGAAGGAGGCAGTAGGTGACGGCTAATTATGTAACATGGGTTTCAGATTGAAGATGTAGATTTGAACACGTCAGCACCTCAGGGGCTGGACATGATGTACGCTAGCGTGAGGTTAAGACTGAGTTCTGTTGTCAGTCTGCCTGGATTTAAAACCAGACTCCCTCCCTTACTAGCTGTTTGACTTTGGGAAAATTACTCTGCTTCTCTGTGCTTCAGGCTTCTCATTTGTGAAATAAAGATTAATTTACTGAATGAGTCAACAAATATTTGCTGAGAGGCTTCTATTTGTTAGGTACTATTCTAGGGTATGAAAATGCAGCAGTGAATAAAGTACTTGATCTCTGAGTTTATCCTGCTTGGAGTTCTTGAGCTTCTTGGGTGAATAGATTACTTTTTTCTTCAACTTTTTTGAGATATAATTGAATATAACATTGTGTAACTTTAAGATGTACAATGCGTTGATTTGATAAGCTTATCTATTACAATGTGATTATTATGGTAGCACTAGCTAACACTTCCATCATATCACGTAATTACCATTTTTTTTTGTGGTTACAACATGTAAGATTTATACTCTTAGCAGCTTTCAAATATATAGTACAGTATTATGTTGCATATATGGCACTATATATATATACATATACATATGTATATATATATGTGACATCATACAGTATATGCCTTTCTCTCTCTGACTTATCTCACTTTGCTAATACCCTCAAAAGGGCTTCCCTGGTGGCTCAGATGGTAAAGAATCTGCCTGCAATGCAGGAGACCTGGATTCGATCCCTGGGTCAGGAAGATCCCCTGGAGAAAGGAATGGCTATCCATTCCCATATTCTTGCCTAGAGAATCCCATGGACAGAGGAGCCTGATGGTCACAGTCCACGTGGTTGCAAAGAGTTGGACACAACTGATCGACTAACACTTTCAACTTCTTTCATTTTCGGTGTTGTCAAGGACCATCAGTTTGGTTGCATATGCCAGTATTTTGTTCTTATGTCTGAATAATATTTTGTTGCATAAATATTTGCTATATCTTCTTTAACCATTCATACATTGACAGACACTTAGGTTACTTCCATAGCTTGGCTATTATAGATAATGTTGCAATGAATATGAGAGTTCATGTATCTCTGAGATCCTGTTTTTATTTCCTCTGGATCTACTCAGAAGAGGGATTGCTGGATCATGTGGAAGTTCTTTTTTTGAATTTTTTGAGGAACCTCCATACTATTTTCCGTAGTGTCTGTGCCAATTTACATCCCTGTCAACAGTGTGCAAGTGTTCTCTTTTTTCCACATCCTTAACAAGGCTTGTTATCTCTTGTCTTTTTGATGACTTCCATTCTAACAGGTATGAGGTGATATTTTACTGTGATTTTGGTTTATATTTCCATGGTGTTACTGAGAGTGAGCATCTTTACAGGTACTTGTTGGTCATTTTTTTGTGTTCTTTAGAAAAATGTCTGTTTATTTTCTCTACCCATTTTTTAAATTGGATTGTTTGTTTTTTCTATTGATTTGTAAAATTCTTCACATATTTTGAATATTAATCCCTTATCTGATATATGTTTTGCAAACATTTTCTCCTGTTCCATAGATTTAGTGTGAAGTAGTCCCACTTGCTTATTTTTGCTTGTTACATGTGTTTTTTGTGTTACATTTTTAAAAAATCATTGCAAAGAACTATGTCAAGGAGATTTTCTTCTATGTTTTCTTCTAGGAGCTCTACAGTATCAGGCCCTACATTTATGTTTTTAACCTATTTTGAGTTAATTGGGGGGGGTGGTTAGAGATAAAGGTCCAATTTTTCTTCTTTTTCTTTTTTTGGTACAGATTATTTAGTTTTTCTAACAACATTTATTGAAGAAATTATCCTTTCCCCACATAAGTATTCTTTAGCTCCCTTGTCAAATATTAGTTAACTGTTAGATTAATTTTTTATATTAAATCTGAGAAGTTGTTAACAACTGTTTATTCACATTTTTTTCCTGCCACTTTCTCTTTATTCTCTACTTCCATGACTTTCACTGTGCATATTTTGACAGCTTGATGGTTTCTCATAGGTATATGAAACTCTTTTCATTTTCTTCATTAGTTTTTATTTCTTTTACTTAACCTAAATAATCTCAAATGACCTGTTTTCTGATTCTTTTTCTTCCAGTTCTGCTATGAAGGAGCAGCAGAGAGTAATGTTCGAGGTGGTGTTACTTTATCTCTGGTACATATGGAAGCCCTCTGAGGAGGTGACATTTGACTTGTGATTTGATAATGGTTAAATAAACACTTCCTAAACATGGTGGGCTATTCTCAGGCTGAATAGTAGATTCTCATTCCATAGGTTGGAGAAGGGGATCAATCCTTCCCTGGTGATCTCCATAAACGAATGCATTTGATGGAAATTTCTGTGTCTCTACTTGGGCTCTCCAGATACGCTATACAAATAAATGTTCTAGTTCTGAGGGCTTTATTTGTTAAAATAACTCATTGCTGATAGTTCTAAAATCCCTTGCATTTGCACAGGAACCTTTATTATTTAGGCAGACTTGATTTTTTTTTTCATGGAGGAGTGGGAGGATTTAATTATAGTTTCAACACACATTGGCATGCTTGGAACAATTCAGAAGGAAGTAAAAAAATTTTGAGAATGTAAGCCAAGATACTTATTCCATCTTAATAATGTTGTGACTTGACGTTTATTTTACTGCTAAATATTCCCATAAGTATCAGGTAATTGGGCTTTATTCTATGGCCTGAAGGCCAATATTTCTGAACTTGGTGAAACCAACTGAAAAAAGATGAATTCCGAAGATGGAATCTCTCCATGGAAAATGTGTTGCTTCCAGCCCTTGGTATTCACACCTAAGGCCTGTTGGCAGCTGTTCTTTGGCCAGCTGAAACAAGTATGCTGCTACGTAAAGGTAGTTTCTATGGAAACCTGAACTCAGATGATACTGAGGCTTTGATGATCAAAGGCAACACCCTGAATTGTTTGGAGAGCCCAATGAAGGTTTCAGAACTTTATTGTTCTCCACAGAAAACAGAACTTTATTGTTCTCCACTCTAGCCAACACTTTGAAATGTTTTCTTCTCCAGGTACATTAGAGCCATGCAGACGAGATAGAAGTTTGAACTTGGCTTGCAAATTTACCTGTTTTAATTATTTTACCAGCTACTTTACAACATGTATCTCTGCCATAAAGAAAATTATCATCTTCCATTTTCCCTTTCTCATCTTTATTTGATTAAATATGTGAAGCCATAAGACACATAGAATATGCTGAACTTGTATTTTTGTCTCAGATAATGATTCCTCCCTTTCATAAATCATGGATAATTTATTCAGTATATCATTTTTTTTCACACTTTAAAAAATAAATGCAAATGACCACATTGCCAGATGCACACGCAGCTGAATTGCAGTTGTGCCCGTAGAGATATGATCTACAATCGTGTTCCCTTACATAGTGTAGTCTTTGAACTGATTCCTTTAGTACTTATGACTCAAACCCTGTTATTACAACCTTAGCAGAAATTAAAGTGCAAGAAAATATTTTCCCATGAATGTATCTTCCCAAGAGTACATTTTGTGTTTATTTTGTGGATCTTGATATAGATATATTTCTTCTAACAAGTTCCTATTTTATAAAAGCTCCGATGAATAACAGTGGGGCATAGTCTCCTTGTTGATAGATATTGTCAAGATAAAATATCTGAATTTATGTATTTATCTGTGGCCATTGATGTTCTTGGCTTCAGGGCCATTGTAGAGTTGGCTGGATATACTATGTATGGTTAGTTACAGTATTCAAATGCACCATATTCAACAGGAAGTAATAAAATGAAGACTATGTGTGTTACACCAAGGTTTACAGTTAATCTATGTACATAAAATATGAAGAATGGGAATGGTACAATTTAACCTTCATGACTTCTCAGAGATGTCCAGAACTAAAGTAGTAAATCTACCTAGACTGTATTTACTGGAGTCTAGATTTTGCAACATTTCCTGTAGAGAGAAGTTACTTTTTTCCACCTTGTAGAAGCAAACCTTCTCTGCTCCTTCTCCTCGGGACAGTTCCATTTTGTCTCAGCTCCATTTCCAGGTAGTTTCTATGTATTCCCTTTACTTCTCACTCTTGCTTTTATCCCTCATCTATAGAGAATCAGTGTCCATTTGTCAAAATCTTCTTTCATTATAACTCTGTTTTCTCCTTCCCCTGCCATGAAGAACGGACATTTGACTTAGGATTGTGATATACCTTAATGTGGAATTTAAACTTCTATGTAAAGCATTAGATTTCAATAGTGAAAAAAAATGGAAAAAAAAAGATTTAAATAGTGATTTATAACTGGGGTTTTAATCAAACTGGCAAACAGCATGTTTGCCGTTTAACATACAGACTCATAGGATGCAAGATATAGAAGGGACTTTGGGGCGTGTTTGTCAGTATTTTCCCATCATTTTCCACTAAGGGATTTCTAATACAGAAGAAAAAGAGCCTATTCACCAGATGTCTGGAGGAATAGAGATAGTTCCACTCAGAGTGAGCATCATATGTCTTTGAAGTCTCCTATTTTATCTTTTAAAAATCCTACAACTTCAAAATTGACTCCAAGTTGTATCTTTCAAAAATTTTGTTTTTAAATTTTGTTTTGTGGTATAGCTGAGTAACAAACAATGTTGTGATAGTTTCAGATAAACAGCGAAGGGCTCAGTCATACATATACATGCGTGATTCTTCCTCAAACTCCCCTCCCATCCAGGCTGTCACATAACATTGAGCAGAGTTCCATGGCTATATAATAGGTCCTTGTTGGTTATCCATTTTAAATATAACAGGGTATACAGGCAACCAGAAGTTCGTTCTCTAAGTCTGTGAGTCTCTTTCTGTTTTGTAAGCAAGTTGATTTGTATAATTTCTTTTTAGATTCCACACATAAGAGAGGTCATACAATATTTCTCATTATCTGTATAACTTACTTCACTGAGTATGAAAATCTCTAGGTTCATCCTTCAATTATATCTTTACTTATTTTCTATTAAAAGAACTATTTTAAATTATTTACCAATGAGTATAATGGTCCTTACCCTTTCCCTTTATGTACCATTTAGCACATGTCCAATATCAAAATATAGACCATATATATATATAGTATATCCTATGGTAAATGAATGAAATGTAAGGAGATTTGCTTAAGATCGTGGTAGAATCAGCAGAGAATTGAGGACTAGTGTCTTCCAGCCCTGTGGGTTTCCCATCAAACCCTAACAGATGTTTCTACCTGATGTCTTTTCCACATGAGTTCCTGGAAATTAGAGTTTCTGGAAGTCGGGAAAATCTGGAACCTGACTGATCCCATTTAACCTGTAAGTAAAAGTAAGTAAACCTAGAAAACCACTGTAAGAGTAGTGTGCATCTATATACGTGTCTTATAGCAGCCTATCTCAAAAGGGGAGTTGTGGGGATGTGTGTGTGTGTGAGACAGTGGATAAATGAAGGGTGAGAGGTTAGGTAGTGGCAGCATAGGCAGGTGGCTTCCAACAGCAGATCTTCATATTTTCCCATTTTCTGAAACCACAACTCTTTGCTGAAGCCCATTAGTCCGGTTCAGGCTTCAGGCTGCTGGAGGAAAACATCATTTAGTGAGTGCTGTAGGAACTGATTCTTGTGGAACCCATGAGAGTTAGATCTTGCTGATGTTAAAATTTTCATGGGATTTTGAATTTTCAGAGACATTTTGTACTCTGCTTTGATCTTGATATAAACAGTCTTGTTCTTTGTCTCCCAGATGAAATCCATGGATAAAAAGAACTTAGTTTGTCCCCTATGGAAGATAGAAAATATATTTGAGTGGCTGAATAGATAAATCTTTGTGGATGATCATCACTCAAATTTAAATTGTCATTTTCATGAATGGTGGGGAGGGATTTGCTATTTTAAATCTAATTGAAAAGTAGAGATAGGTAATAGTGCGTCCATTGAAAGACTGTAATAGAAGAAAAATGTACATACTCTAATCAATCAAACAGAAATAAGAAAAGAACTTTGCTGCTTCCTCTCATTGGTCAGACTGGAGAATTCTGGCTCCTCTCTTTGGTCAGGTGAACTACTCATGGGTATTTGTTAAGTGAATGCATTCATCATTCCTTCTTGGTACCATCACTCAGGTGAAAGTTGGGAATACAAAGTTGGCAAAGGTCATTTGAGCCTCAAGTTTCTTACAATCCAGTGAAAAGACAACTTTGTGAATAATTAACCAGAGTATAATATAATTAACAAATTTTATGCTAGCGATATAAACCAGAAGAGGGATTGTGTTCATTGATATTATCTTGGGATAGTAAGGAGGGTTTCACTATGAAGATAAGTTGAAATGCAAGGATGTATAAACATTTTTTTCCAGGCAGAAAAAGGGAAAAGACATTGTAGAAGGAGGAGTGCAAAGGCTCCTCAATGGGTGAATGTGGGAAAGTGCCATGCTTGATCTCTTGGGGAAATAAAATGAGACAAGGTAAGTGCGAGCTTACCAATGTGGACGTGGAAGCCAGCTAGGCTTTCGACCAAGAAATCACTGATTGGACATGGACTGTTTAAAATGATGTCTCTGACAGGGCCTGGTAGAATTAATTGGGAGGGGGCAGTATAAGAAGACTGGATACAAAGGGGAGGCGATGTTATCTAATCCTGTAACTGCTTTTTTCATACAGATTCCAAAAATGTTGCTAAACATAGACAGGTTTTGGAAAAGCTGATTTCATCTCAAATTGGTGGCCTAGGCAAAAGTATATACAGATAAAAAGAAGTTGCATGCAATGAGAGAGGGGTAGGTCTAGGAACTGTATAAGGAAAGAATAAAAAGCTCTTTAATTTTATTAATTTTTATTATCAGCTGCGCTGAGTCTTCACTGCTGTGCTGGGGCTTTCTCTAGCTGCAGGGAGCTGGTACACTCTCCAGGTGCAGTGTGCGGGCTTCTCATTGCCGTGGCTTCTCTTGTTCGGAGCACAACTCAGGCTGGAGGGCATGTGAGCTCAGTAGTTGTGGTCCACTGGCTTAGTTGCTCCTCAGTGTGTGGAATCTTCCCGAACCTGGGAGGTGCCCCATGGCCTTGCTTTGGCAGGCATATTCTTAACCGCTGGACCACTGGGAAGTCATAAAAACTCTTTAAAAGAAGAAATTCAGAAAATGACTTGTCTGATGTTGTAGGTATATTAGAAGCAGTTACAATATTATTTTTTAGCCAAGAAAGAGGAATGAGAGAACATAGAGAAGGTATATCCATATTATGCATTTATTTATTTATTCTGCATGAGTTAATATTAAAAGAAAAATATATAGGTAAGAAACTTAAAAAAATAGACATATCCCCCAACCCTCACATATGCAAGCTCCTCAGCTACCAACATCCCGCACCAGAGTGGTACATTTGTTAAACTGATGAACCTACATTAAGGCATCATCGTCACCCAGAGTCCCTGCTTCATATGAAGGTTCAGTCTTGCTGTTGTATCTTCCATGGGCTTGGACAAATGTGTGATGTCATATCCACCATTACTGTGCCTTTCAGAATGGTTTCACTGCACTAAAAATCCTCTGCACTTTGTAAAAATTTTTAATAATCAATTACATTTTTAAAGAACCATGTGGTATACATATGATACATGTATGTAAAAGATTAGAATTAAATTCAGCAGCTTGTTTTTTGTTTTCTGAGTTTTTTAGTTTCTGGCTGCACTTCATGGCATGCAGAATCTTAGTTTCCCCCAACCAGGGATCAAACTTGTGCCCCCTGCAGTGAAAGTGCAGTGTCTTAACCTCTAGACTGCCAGGGAAGTCCCCAGCAGCATGTTTTAAGAGTCCTGATTCTGGCTTATAGATCATACTTCCTGCTTACTCACAGGGCACACCACCATCCTTTCCTGTCATCTGGCCTTTTACTAGATTACTCTACATGTTTCATCATCAGATCTAAACAATGGAGAAATTTGTGTCAGGAGACAGTTCCTTTTTTTTTTTTTTTCATGAAAATTTGCAATAAATTATGGGGGAGAGAGGAAAAGGCTCCACTTAACTCCATGTAAGAGCAGTGAAATAAACACGCCACCGCTGCTGCTGCTGCTAAGTCACTTCAGTCATGTCCGACTCTGTGCGACCCCATAGACGGCAGCCCACCAGGCTCCCCCGTCCCTGGGATTCTCCAGGCAAGAACACTGGAGTGGGTTGCCATTTCCTTCTCCAATGCACAAAAGTGAAAAGTGAAAGTGAACTCGCTCAGTCGTGTCCGACTCTTAGGGACCCCATGGACTGCTGCCTACCAGGCTCCTCCGTCCATGGGATTTTCCAGGCAAGAGCACTGGAGTGGGGTGCCATTGCCTTCTCCAAATAAACATGCTGGGGACCTCTAACTAATTTCAGCATATCCATTTCCCTGGTGAAAGAGGGCAGTCATTTAAGCCCCAAGTGCTCATATCACTGTCCTTTCAGACCCTATGATGGCCGAGTGAACGAGCTAAGAAATCCCAGCACATCCAACTGCAGCAAAGCAGCTGCCTAGGGTGGTGCCTGGGTTTAGTTATGAATGGGTTCAAAAGGAATTTTCATAGCATTCTCTAAATAGGAGTTCTAGTTCTGTCTGAAGATATGTGGATAGTTACAGGATTTTAGATAAGAGAGAAAGCCCAAGTTCATGGGCAGTCTTAGAAAAAGAAAGACTGATCTTTTAATAAAATCCAAAATTAGAATATTTGAAAAGAGGAAATGACCGGGTGGTGTTTTCTGGGATGAAAGAATAACCCTTAGAGCCATTACCCTCGCTCCCGTGAATTAAACGTGGGCACAGTCGCCTTGCCGCTCAGCCACCGCTCACCAGTCCGGCACTGCACAGCTGGAGCGGTGAGCGGCGGAGGGGAGATACCCTATGTCCCAGGTCAGTAGCTGCAGCCATGAGGAGATACCCCACGTCCGAGGTAAGGAGCAGCGGCTGCGCTTTGCTGGAGCAGCCGTGAAGAGATACCCCACGTCCAAGGTAAGAGAAACCCCATAAGATGGTGGGTGTTGCGAGAGGGCATCAGAGGGCAGACACACTGAGACCATAATCAGAGAAAACTAGCCAATCTGATCACAGGACCACAGTCTTGTCTAACTCAATGAAACTAGGCCATGCCGTGTGGGGCCACCCAAGACTGAGGCTTCTTGGTGGAGAGGTCTGACAGAATGTGGTCCCTGGAGAAGGGAATGGCAAACAAAGTATTCTTGCTTGAGAACCCCATGAACAGTATGAAAAGGCAAAAAGATAGGACACTGAAAGAAGAACTCCCCAGGTCAGTAGGTGCCCAATACGCTACTGGAGATCAGTGGAGAAATAACTCCAGAAAGAATGAAGGGACGGAGCCAAAGCAAAAACAACACCCAGTTGTAGATGTGACTGGTGATAAAAGCAAGGTCCAATGCTGTAAAGAGCAGTATTCCATAGGAACCTGGAATATTGCATAGGAACCTGGAATGTTCAGTCCATGAATCAAGGGAAATTGGAAGTGGCCAAACAGGAGATGGCAAGAGTGAATGTTGACTTTTTAGGAATCAGTGAACTAAAATGGACTGGAATGGGTGAATTTAACTCAGATGGCCATTATTATCTACTACTGTGGGCAAGAATCCCTTAGAAGAAATGGAGTAGCCATCATAGTCAACAAGAGTCCAAAATGCTGTATTTGGATGCAATTTCAAAAATGACAGAATGATCGCTGTTCATTTCCAAGGCAAACCATTCAATATCATGGTAACCCAAATCTATGCCCCAACCAGTAATGCTGAAGAAGCTGAAGTTGAACAGTTCTATGAAGACCTACAAGACCTTTTAGGACTAACACCCAAAACAGATGTCCTTTTCATTATAGGGAACTGGAATGCAAAAGTAGGAAGTCAAGAAACACCTGGAGTAATAGGCAAATTTGGCCTTGGAGTACAGAAGGAAGCAGGGCAAAGGCTAATAGAGTTTTGCTAAGAGAACGTGCTTGTCATAGCAAATACCCTCTTCCAACAACACAAGAGAAGACTCTACACATCAGTTCAGCTCTGTCGCTCAGTTGTGTCTGACTCTTTGCGACCCCGACTCTTTGTCTAGGTTGGTCATATCTTTCCTTCCAAGGAGTAAGCGTCTTTTAATTTCATGGCTGCAATCACCATCTGCAGTGATTTTGGAGCCCCCCAAAGTAAAGTCTGCCGCTGTTTCCACTATTTCCCCATCTATCTGCCATGAAGTGATGGGACCAGATGCCATGATCTTAGTTTTCTGAATGTTGCACTTTAAGCTAACGTTTTCACTCTCCTCTTTCACTTTCATCAAGAGGCTCTTTAGTTCTTCTTCACTTTCTACCATAAGGGTGGTGTCATCTGCATATCTAAGGTTATTGATATTTCTCTTAGCAATCTTGATTCCAGCTTGTGCTCCATCCAACCCCGCGTTTCTCATGATGTACTCTGCATATAAGTTAAATAAGCAGGCTGACAATATACAGCCTTGACGTACACCTTTCCCAGTTTGGAACCAGTCTGTTTTTCCATGTCCAGTTCTAACTGTTGCTTCCTGATCTGCATACAGATTTCTCAAGAGGCAGGTCAGGTGGTCTGCTATTCCCATCTCTTTCAGAATTTTCCACAGTTTGTTGTGATCCACACAGTCAAAGGCTTTGGCATAGTCAATAGAGCAGAAGTAGATCTTTTTCTGGAACTCTCTTGCTTTTTCAATGGTCCAACGAATGTTGGCAATTTGATCTCTGGTTCCTCTGCCTTTTCTAAACCAGCTTGAACATCTGGAAGTTCATGGTTCAAGTATTGTTGAAGCCTGGCTTGGAGAATTTTGAGCATTACTTTACTAGTGTGTGAAATGAGTGCAATTGTGGTGGTTTGAGCATTCTTTGGCATGGCCTTTCTTTGGGATTGGAATGAAAACTGATGCTTTCCAGTCCTGTGGCCACTGCTGAGTTTTCCAAATTTGCTGGCGTATTGAGTGCAGCACTTTCAAAGCATCATCTTTTAGGATTTGAAATAGCTCAACTGGAATTGCATCACCTCCGCTAGCTTTGTTTGTAGGGATGCTTCCTAAGGCCCACTTGACTTCACATTCCAGGATGTCTGGCTCTAGGTGAGTGATCACACCATCGTGATTATCTCTGTCATGAAGATCTTTTTTGTATAGTTCTGTGTATTATTGCCATGTCTTCTTAATATCTTCTACTTCTGTTAGGTCCCTACCATTTCTGTTCTTTATTGAGCCCATCTTTGCATGAAATGTTCCCCTGGTATCTCTAATTTTCTTGAAGAGAAATTAGTCTTTCCCATCCTATTGTTTTCCTCTATTTCTTTGCACGATCACTGAGGAAGGCTTTTTTATCTCTCCTTGCTATTCTTTGGAACTCTGCATTCAAATGGATATATCTTTCCTTTTCTCCTTTGCTTTTCACTTCTCTTCTTTTCACAACTATTTGTAAAGCCTCCTCAGACAGCCATTTTGCTTTTTTTCATTTCTTTTCTTGGGGATGGTCTTGATCCCTGTCTCCTGTACAATATCACAAACCTCTGCCCATAGTTCATCAAGCATTCTGTCTATCAGATCTAGTCCCTTAAATCTATTTCTCACTTCCACTGTATAAGCATAAGGGATTTGATTTAGATCATACCTGAATGGTCTACTGGTTTTCCTCATTTTCTTCAATTTAAGTCTGAATTTTGCAATAAGGAGTTCATGATCTGAGCCACAGTCAACTCCCAGTCTTGTTTTTGCTGACTGTTCAGAGCTTCTCCATCTTTGGCTGCAAAGAATATAATCAATCTGATTTTGGTGTTGGCCATCTGGTGATGTCCCTGTGGTGTTGGAGAAGACTCTTGAGAGCTTTTTGGACTGAAAGGAGATCCAGCCAGTCCATCCTAAAGGAGATCAGTCCTGGGTGTTCATTGGAAGGACTGATATTGAAGCTGAAACTCCAATACTTTGGCCACCTGATGCGAAGAACTGACTCATTTGAAAAGACCCTGATGCTGGGAAAGATTGAGGGCAGGGGAAGAAGGGGACGACAAAGGATGAGATGGTTGGATGGCATCACCGACTCGATGGAGATGAGTTTGAGTAGACTCTGAGAGTTGGTGATGGTCAGGGAGGCCTGGGATGCTGTGGTCCATGGGGTTGTGAAGAGTCAGACATGACTGAGCGACTGAACTGAACTGAACTGAACAACTCTACTGAACAGTTGCCTTCTTAAAAACATTGGAATGCCACCTTTTGAAATACTTTTCATTATTTTTTATTTTTTGGCTGTATTGGGTCTTCATTGCAGCATGTGGGATCTAGTTCCCTGACCAGAGATGGAACCTAAGCCCCCTGCATTGGGAGTGCAGAGTCTTAGCCACTGGATCACCAGGGAAGTTCTTGAATCCCTGAAATACTTTCCATTTTTAAAAATGACATGTTAAATAGGAACATATTTTGGATATGCTTGAGAATACAGGAAAGATTTGGTTATATGGAAATCTATATCCAGCTATAAATCCATTATCTTTACCCGTTGATTTTTGAAGCCAGTGGTGAGAGAGAAGACAGCATGTGGTGAGTGTGTGGATAGAGACAAAAGGATTTCTGGGTCTGCTGTGAGGCCAGTTTCTCCACTCCTCACCTGCCCTCACCATTTCTAGAGTTTTGTTCTGAATCCATCATAAATGTGACCCCAGTGAAGCGCATCTCTCTTCTTCAGAGCCCTGTTCACAGTGCCAGTGTGTGTTCCATCTCTGAGCTGCTTCTGTGTAAAAAATAAGTGCTGCTTTATCAAAATCAATAGATGCAAAGGCATAGACTAAATATCAAACCTTCAACTTTTTTTCCTGACATCATTACCAGTGCTAACTCTAATTCATTATTTATGTAGCAGAAGCAATTATCCTTCAATAAAAAATAAATTAATTAAAAAAGAAGTGTGAGTGGCAGTGGAGGAGGGTGGGGAGGTGTTCCTGCTCACATAAAGATGTTAGGATATCAGGAACTCTTATCAAAATTCCTTTTTGCAAGGGATTCTCTAAGACCTCTGGGAAAAGCAAACTAACTGGCTCTCTCACTGGCCTGCTGCTGCTGCTGCTGCTAAGTCGCTTCAGTCGTGTCTGACTCTGTGCGACCCCATAGACGGCAGCCCACCAGGCTCCCCCGTCCCTGGGATTCTCCAGGCAAGAACACTGGAGTGGGTTGCCATTGCCTTCTCCAATGCATGAAAGTAAAAAGGGAAAGTGAAGTCACCCAGTCATGTCTGACTCTTCACGACCCCATGGACTGTAGCCTACCAGGCTCCTCGGTCCATGGGATTTTCCAGGCAAGAGTACTGGAGTGGGTTGCCACTGCCTTCTCCACTAACTGGCCTACTAACTAACAGCAAAGAGACATTCACTGAACTGGAAGCTTGTGCTGTGTGTAGCCTTCTAAATATACGATACATTTAACAAAATTTACATTAAGAAATAGCAGGGAGGAGGGAGGTTTAAGAACGAGGGGATATACATATACCTATGGCTGATTCATGTTGATGTATGGCAGAAACCAACACAATATTGTAAACCAATCTCCTCCAATTAAAAATAAGTAAGTCTGAAAAAAGAGAACGGAACATAACAAAACAAAAAAGAAATACTGGGGAGAATATTTGGGGATTGGCAGCTACCCAGGCCACTGGCACTTAAACAGTAAAGAGAGAAATACTGATGCTGGTTTTTAGTGAAAATATCAACTCCAGGTAGGCAATTCACCTGGAGATAGCCAACAACTGGCCCTAGAACTTGGGATACTGTTTAATTGTTCTGGGGGAGAAATGTTTTTGAGACTATCACTTAAAAAATAACAACACTTTTCATCATAGCTCCGGGGGAGTGTGTCCCACATGCCATCAGGGAGTGGGCCATAAATATGGAACTAGCAATCTAAGCAATTTTAGTTGTCAGACATATACTTGTACACTTGCAGATGGATGCTTGAGAATTGGAAAGAGAAATTCATCAAAGATGAGATATGAGAATTTGTTAAGAAGTGGTCCAGCAATGGTGCAAGCAAGACTGCTAGAAGATTGGAAATGATAGCAATAACAAAGTTCATTAGAGATTTTAATCCAAGGAGAAAATGACCCCTGACCTCTCCAGGACTCAGTGATACAGGGAAGTATTAAGGATTTGAAATCTCAGAGCTTAATATTGTGAGGCTGTCACGGCTAACGCCATGACAGGCAGCCTAGATTAGGAGTAGGCCTGGTTTCCCGGGGTAACATAATTATCAGGCCTCCTGGAGCCAGCCAGTCAACATATGCCTAGCAAGAAAAAAGGGAACCTATCAGGGGAAAGCTGAAAGCCCCACTGTTGGGCCAACAAAAATTACCTTGCAACTGTGTAACCAATTCGCTTGCGCCAACTACCTGCTGCTTTTTTTGACCTAATAAATACCCGAGAGAACTGGGGCTCGGGGCCTTTCATCCTCACACACTTGGTGAGGGCGGGAGGCCCTGGCTCGAGTCAGTAATAAATTCCCCTATTGCAAGTTGCATTGTTTCGAAGAGTCTTCTTTCCCGACCAGAGACTCGGACTATGGGCAGAACAAATATTCAAATAAAACTAGGATTCACACCTACACATTTGATTGTCCCTATAATTTCCTCCTCTCCACCCTAGCCCCGCTCCATGTAAGTGACTCGGGGAAACAGGGTTATATCTTTTTTTTTTTAACAGGGTTATATCTTAATTGCTATTTTAATTGTCATCATATCTTGATTGTTTCTTAAATGGGAATGATTTCAGAAAATAAGGTTTACATTTTAAAATAGCTTGAGTGTGGAGGATGGACTTCATTTAAAATATGTATGTATGAAAGTATAAACCATGGACAGAGGAGCCTGGTGGGCTGCAGTCCATGGGGTTGAAAAAGAGTCAGACACAACTTAGTGACTAAACAGCAGCAACAATATTCAATCCTCTCTTGTGGCATTACTCACTTCACACATAGATAAAAAGCAACTTGTTTATTTAGGGCATTGTGCTAAGTGACAAGTAGGGTACAAGTTAAGACCTAGTCTCAGCTCTGAAGAAATTCATTGAGAGAACTGATAAACTATTAATCTGTTTCCAGATTTTTAGTTCTAGGACTGAGTGGTGGTTTGTGTAATGAATTATTCAAAATAGGCTAATAGCTGTAAAAACAAAACAATTCCCAAACTGAGCAACTTACATGTCATAGTTTGTTGCAGGTCATTGGCGGGGGGAGGGGGGGGCGGGGGCCGGGCAGTGGTGTGAAGGATCTAGTCCATGCAGTAATTTAGAGCCCTGGATTCCTTCTGTTCTATGCCTCTGTATCATGCAAAGTCTTGGAGTCCTTCCTTGGATTCTCTGCATCTGGGCTTCAGTTAGGGGCCAAGCCTGGAAGATTTTTTCAGTCAGTAGGTTTGAAAGTGATGACGGTCACTTCTTCTACATTCTAATGGTCACATGACCCACTGACGGAAAGGAGATCTGATTATTGCATTCTTTCTGTGTTCACAGAGGACAACAAAGTCGAGCCTCAATGATGTACAGCATAGTCTATGCCATTGGAAGGAAACTCTCAGGATGACATTTTCTAATTTCTGGGAGCTTCAAATGGGTTTGATTATCAGTCATTAAATTTCCAACCATTTAGTAGGAAATGAATGCATAGATGACAAGGAACACATCAGTTGCCTACGGCATACCTGAGTATGTATGTGCTAAGTTGCTTCAGTCATGTCTGGCTTTTTGCAACCCTGTGGACTGTAGCCCGCTAGGCTCTGCTGTCCATGGGATTTTACAGGCAAGAATACTGGAGTGGATTGTCATGCCCTCCTCCAGGGGATCTTCCCAATCCAGGGTTTGAACCCACATCTCTTACATTTCCTGCATCGGCAGTCGGGTTCTTTACCACTAGTACCATCTGTGAAACCCATTATGATCTCAATTAGCCCTCAAACAAGCTACTTCAATGGGTATTATTCTAGATTACATATGCAGTTGCTGAAGCTAGGAGAGATTAGGCAGCTTGCTTGAGGATAGTTAGAGAATATTGATGGAATAAGTATAGGTCCACATGGGTGTTTCCAAGGCATTTGCTCTTTCATTATCTCTGAAGTATGAAGTTTGGTTCTGGATGAACAAATATTTGTTGAATGAATGAAAAGGTGAAAGAATTAAGTTATACAAAAAGACAAAAGTAAGCAGTTCAGAAAATAATTCAAGAAACATTTATGGGGTTTAATAAAGAAGAAAAAATAAAATAAAAAGTAAAATGTGTGTGCTTAGAATGATAAGACATAGATGCTCAGCACTTAGCATCCTAACCCTAGGAAGCAGTGATTGGTTCTTTTGTTTTTAAACCATTCATTCATTCAACAGCCATTTAATGAAAGCCAACCATGTACATGGGATTCCCTGGCGGCTCATTTAGTAGAGAATCCACCTGCAGTGTAGGAGACCTGGGTTTGATCCCTGGGTCAGGAAGACCCCCTGGAGAAGGGAATGGGTAGCTACTCTAGTATTATTGCCTGGAGAATTCCATGGACAGAGGAGCCTGGCCGGCTACAGTCCACGGGGTCACAAAGTATTGGATATGACTTAGCCACTTTCACTTCACTTCAACCATGTATGTATAAGATGTGGGGATAAAGAAGACATAGTTGTTTCCCTCATGAAGCAATTTTACACACACATGGCATATGAATAACCACTCTTGTACGCTTTTGTTGAATTTGGGCAGCCCTTTCATTTTTCTGCCTGCTGTGGTTGAACCTACCTAATGAGAACTTTGTTCTTTCCAGGCAGGAGAAGAATTCCTTCTTGTAAAGCAGGGATTTGAGAATTCTTTTATTTGAGGAAGTGCAGTAATAAGAAAATTGTTTCTTATAACTGAAGCCTTCCAACCACCAGTCTGCTTTTCTAGAAGTTGTTTAATGGCTTCTCCCAGACACAAAGAAGAGCATAACATTTAACTGTAATATCCAAAAGCTTCTTTGGAGCAGTGTGGTTAAATAGGTTCTTAAAGGTTGAGGTTACATCTTTTCAGCTCAGCAAAATCAGCATCTATCAGCTTATATATGTGCATCCTTCTTAACTAAATGTGGTGATTTTTCACTTCCTAAATTGATCTGTGGCAGAAAGATCTCTATGACTAGGGATGTGAAGAGGAAATGTCAGGTGTTGGGCAAGACTTTTTCACTAACTCTGCAGCTGGAGAGTCCCTGAATGAAAACCACACTGTAAAATACAACATTATAACAAACATACAAACAAACATGATTATTTCTTTAAAAATAAGATTCTAATTATAATTTTAACACATTTTGAGATGCTAAAGTAATCTATAATACAATTATTTTTAAGTCAGATTAAGTTCGATATATTCAGTAGCCAATGAGCTAACCCTTCTCCATATATATACCATCTCTTTCTGAAGTTCTCTGATATGTCAGTTTGGAAAAGCAGCTTTCTCCTGTTGAAGTGTTCATCAGATGTATTTAGTTTTTTGGTCACTTGAAAAAGTTATTAAATCACATCAATATTTCTTGAATGTTTCCAGAATTATTCACTTTGTTCTCTTTGTATGGTTAAATTAAATTTTCTTTTTCTATCATTCAACAAATAATCATCTAACATTTCTATGTATCAAGCCCTGTACTAGGAATAATATATGAATCAACTGGAAAAAGTCCCTATCCTTGACCTTGGCTCTAGCAAAGGGAGATAGACAATAAACACTAAGAGTAGTACATTATGTGGTTTATGTTTTTAGGGTGGCCCTCCTTGAGAAGGTGACTTTAGAACAAAGACTTGAAGGAGATGAGGGAGTAACCCTGTATATATCTTGATGAAGAGGCTTCCAGACAGTAGGAGCACTCTCTGCAAAGGCCCTGAGGCAGGATCAGGCTTGGCACATTTGAGAAGTGGTAAGGTCAGTGCCTGGAGCAAAGAGGCAGGGGAGATGGGCTAGAGGGGTAAAGTGGGCCAGCCGGCAGTGGAGGTGTAGGCCATTGTGAAGATCTTGGCTTTTATTCTGAAGGAAGTAAGGATTTTGGAATTTCTCTCCATCTATTTTCATCTGTTCTAACCCTCTTTTGCTGTCAGACATTTTTATAATATTTATAATGGTGTTATCAGTAGTCTCCAATCATACATAGGGCTTCCCTAGTGGCTCAGTAAAGAATCCTAGTCCGTAAAGAATCCTCCTGCAAAGCAGTATACCTGGGTTTGATCCCTGGGTTGGGAAGATCCCCTGGAGGAGGGCATGGCAAACCCAGTCCACTATTCTTGCCTGGAGAATCCCCATGGACCGAGGAGCCTGGAGGGCTACAGTCTACGGGGTTGCAAAGAATTGGACATGACTGAGAGACTAAACACACACAATCAAGGATAAATTCAAATTTTTATCTGGTATCTGTTGCCTACAGAATACAAAATAGAGACTGCTACAGCTTAGTTATGTAAAGAAACAATTCTCTCGTTGTGGGATTTCAAGTGGTCAGGAGATTTCTGCATTCTGATTGACTGACTGCTTGTGACCCAGTCAGTCCAAATATCAGCCTGGATGTACATTTACAGAGTGCAGATTTTAGTATCTAATCTTAGAATGAAGTAATATTTGCACATTTTATAACTTACTGATTCTATTTCTTCTAGACGGATCTCTGAACATTTACATTTTAATAAACTTCCCCAGATGAAAGCTTTCTCCATTTATGCAATGGCTCCCTTATATGTTTGAAAACAGGAGAAAGCATGTGTTTTAAAGTTTATATCCTCTGCCCTCTGTGATGGAAGTGTGGGACCCTTCATGTGCTATGACAGAGTATTCTGTATTTTCTAGTTAGGTTCAGAGGGTGTTTTAGATATTGCCCCACATGCATGATCTGAGGAGGTTGTTTCCCAGGTTGCCCAGTTCTCTTCAGGGTAATGGCCAGGTAGTTAAATGTGTGAACACATGGAGTTATGTGCTCCTGACTTCAAGTACTAGATCCTTTTGAGGAGAAAAGTTGTGGTTCTAGAAGAGCCACAGATTTTCCAGCTTCATACAATTTCACACAGAAATCTTGAGAACTGAATAAGATTTATCTGAGTTTGATCATAATTGCATATAAAAAAGTTTTCACAATCTATAAACTCCTAGTAGATAACATAGGAGAATAAGTTTATGATCCTTTTTTCTTTTTTTTTTTTGAGGAGTCCCAAATACATGTTTATTTTCAACACTTAGGCTTTTCTCCTCTGTGTCAGCTCTCTTAGAAAACAACCAATAATTACTTTTTGGAGTCAGTAATTTAAATTGTGTACTCTTCTCAAACCAATTTCTGTCAGAATTAAATTGCTTCCTTCATCCCAAGAAAAAGATTGCTTTAGCACACAAATATTTTAAAATTCAAAATAATTTTTTTGAAATGTGAAATATCATTAGAAAATGAAAGGCAGGATAGCCATAAACATTAACACTACTTTAATTAGCTATCATTTATATATGCTGTCTTATACTATACTGAAGAATTAGTAAATTTCATGATCATTCTTCATTTTCATTCAAAGTTTAAATATTGAAAGAATCATTTAAATGCCTTCTTAATTTCTTTGCCAATTCATACACATCATGACTTGTATATAAAAGTTCACTGCTTTGTTTATGAAATTTAGATTCCACTGAGATTGAAAGCAAATAAGAACTAAACAGCCTCTTGATGAAAGTGAAAGAGGAGCGTGAAAAAGTTGGCTTAAAACTCAACATTCAGAAAACTAAGATCATGACATCCAGTCCTATCACTTAAGGGAAAGGTCCATCTAGTCAAAGCTATAGTTTTTCTAGTAGTCATGTATGGATGTGAAGGTTGGACTATAAAGAAAGCTGAGCACCAAAGAATCGATGCTTTTGAACTGTGGTGTTGGAGAAGACTCTCAAGAGTCCCTTGGACTGCAGGGAGATCAAACTAGTCAATTCTAAAGGAAATCCATTGTCGATATTCATTTGAAGAACTGATGCTGAAACTCCAATACTTTGGCCACCTGATGAGAACTGACTCATTGGAAAAGACCCTGATGCTGGGAAAGATTTAAGACAGGAGGGGAAGGGGACCCCAGACGGTGAGATGGTTGGATGGCTTTACCAACTCAATGGACATGAGTTTGAGCAAGCTCCAGAAGTTTGTGATCAACAGGGAAGCCTGGCGTGCCGCAGTCCATGGGGTCACAAAGAGTCGGACATCACTGAGCAACTGAACTGAGATTGTTTACCTGTCTGAAACTTCCCAACCAGTAAAGTACCATGCTCAGCTGGAATTTAACACTCTTCTCATTTTCCCTTTAATAAGTTTCTGATCTTGATGTAGGGAAATATTTTTTAAACAACACACACACACACATTTTGGAGAATGTAATGAGCACTCTGGGCCTTCTTCTCCAGCTTCCTAAATTTTGTTTACAACATAAGGGAGTTTATGGATCCTAAAAACTATTGAAGTAGGTCTCAGAATGAGGAGACACTAGACAGAAGTCTCTGTCTCTCTATATATATCAGTCAGGATAGGTTAGAGTATGTTTCAGTAACAAACAAAGCCAAAAATTTCAATGGCCTAAGACTACAAAGTTTATTTTTTACTCATACTTCATTTTCACTGTGAGTCAGCTGGAGGTCTCTGATTTAAGTTACCCTCACTCTGGGATCAAAGCTGGAACAGCAGCTAGAATATGGAAGGTTGCTAGTTGCTCTTGGGGGGTCTCAGCAATAATGCAACATTCTTCCTGGAAGTGACATACATCACTTCTGCCCACAACTCTTCCATTAGAACTAGTTATTTGGCCCTGCCCAAGCAGAATGGGAGGTACAATCATTCCATATACCAGGAAGGGGAAGGACCAGAAGCATTTCAGGAACAATACTGCTGACCATCATGTGGGACTACTCCTACCTCAACTAGGAAGCAATTTTGTACTTTCTGAGATCCCATTTTTCCTTCCTACGTACAGTCTTTAATATTCTTCTCCACCTTCTAACAGAGTGTCTTTCTTCCTAGGAAGGGGATATTTAAAATAATTAAAAACAAATCTTAGTAACTATGAGTTGACATGAAAGGCACAGATAATTTCACATCAAAATCTAATTATTATTCAGTTGTATAAGGTGATGGGCAATTAGGACATTAAGTATGCAATAATTAGTCAGGGGAGAAGTCTATTTGATAGCAGAGAGGAAAGGTATCAAGGTAGCCACAGACTAGACTAGCTGGTGGCTAGTATGCTCTGGTTTACTTCCTGTTTACAGCTGGTATACATTCTGATTTGGCGAATAACATCCATTCTGATGTATTTTTCATGTCATGTCTGTTCCAAATACTTTGAGTATCATCTCTAGTTAGTAGAAATAAGTGAATTAAATTAGTGAATTCAGGAGAAAAGACAGGTCAGCAGGAACTTATGTATATAGACAAAACATGTAAGTCAGAAGAATTATGAAATGTTTTACCATCTTACGTCTATAAAATTGAGATGAGTCGACAGCATAGTTGGAATTTGATCAGTTAGAAGATCCAACTGAGGCTGACCTTATGCCCTCCTGGTTGCCCTGGCAACAAGGCCCCCTTCCCATGTCAGCAATATTATAGCGTGAGTGAAGTAAGAATTGACGATAGAGAAATATGTGTTCATGTCAACTCCTACTTCTGGGCATGTTAAGGGAATAGTTTACTAAAGACGAGGGATGAGGTCATGAAAGGGAAAGAATTTCAATTAAAAACTAAAAAGAAAAAGAAAAAATTAAGTATGCCCTAAGCTTTAAAGCTCCTGGGCCTAGCACTCCATATAGCAAAATTTCATTCCTGACTTTTGCTGAAGGCAGATAGATAGTAAATCATATGGTTGCATATCTACATTATCTCTTCCACCATAATCCAGAAAAAGCACTAGATTGGAAAACTGTGACCTGTGTAAACTGGCTTGTATTGGAGCCATCTCTTGTGTGGATTGCTCTGCCTGCTCTTAATGTTCTTTAGGAAATTCTCATTTGCCTGAAAGGGTCAAGAGGGAGTCAGAACAACTTTCCCCATATTTTCTGTGAATTTATTTTGTTTTTATTTTTAATTTTTGGAAGTGGAAGTGAAAGTCACTCAGTAGTATCTGACTCTTTGCGATCCCATGGACTGTCCATGGAATTCTCCAGGCCAGAATACTGGAGTAGGAAGCCTTTTCCTTCTCCAGGGGATCTTCCCAATCCAGGGATTGAACCTAGGTCTCCTGCATTGCAGGCAGATTCTTTACCAACTGAGCCACAATTGTGGCTACATTGGGTCTTTATTGCTTTGGATGTGCTTTCTCTAGTTGCAGTCAGTGAGGACTACTTGGATGAAGTGTGCAGGCTTCTCATTGCGATGGCTTCTCTTGTTTCGGGGCACAGACCCTAGGCATGTGAGTTCAGTAGTTGTGGCACATGGGCTTAGTTGCCCCATGGCAAGTGGAATCTCCCGGGACCAGGGATCGAACTGCATTGGCAGGTGGATTCTTATCCACTGGGCCACCAGGGAAGTCCTTGCTAGCTTTGTTTTTAAGGTTGTCCTTAGGTGTATTTTATTCTTGCCAAGTACTTTTCAGATTTCGAAAACAGAATTTTTGCACTGAAGAAGCGTATTTGGGGGCAACATATTTTAGTTTCCTTTGATGGATTGTCTATAGTACCTTTAAAAGGTTTTTAAAAAAGGGTGAGAGAAACATCAGTTTGCTGATCATACAGGTCAGAGGCACAGAAGCAATCCTCGAATCTTCCATACTGTTCAGCTTTCTCACCAGAACAAAGGGCTTCATCAAGGTTTCAAGACAGTGAGATGATTTCAATTCTTTAGTCTTGTTCTCTGTGTGCATATGTTTATCCAGCTACTTAGCAGGACAGACATTATTTTCATGGGCATTTGGCACTATTGATTTAATTTATCTCCTTCCTCCAAAAAAGTATTGAGAATTATGTTTTATGTTGGTATGAGGTGTCTTAGCATGCATATACATCTAGCACACAAAGATTAATATTAGGGCTTCCCTGGTGGCTCAGTGGTAAAGAATCCATCTACCAATACAGGAGATGTGGATTTGATCCCTGGGTCAGGAAGATCCCCTGGAGAGGTAAATAGCAACCCCACTTCAGTATTGTTGCCTGGGAAATCCTATGGACAGAAGAGCCTGAAGAGCTATAGTCCATGGGGTTGCAAAAGAGTCTGACATGACTTAGCAACTAAACAACAACAACAAAGACAAATATTATATTTAAAAATATTTTCTGATCTATAAGTTTATTTTCTCTCTGCTTCTAAAAGAAATTAAAACATTCTCATGAGCAGTTGGAGAGAATAGAAGAGAGAAGAGTGACCAAGCAGTTATAATATAGGTTGTCACACTTTATTGAAGGAGAAAGTGATGGTTCTGAGAAAGCTTATGGGAAGAGCACCTAACTCAGATTTGCAAGGCACAGGAGCAAATAAGCTTTTACAGATGAAGTGAAATCACAGTTGAAGATTGTAGGGTAAGTAGAAATTAGCAGATGATGAAAAGGAAGAGGAGTTGGGGAGGAGGAGCAAGAGAGGAGCATGGGAAGATCTCACGCTGTCAGAAGAGGCAAGGGGGGTCACAGGGGGGAAAAGAGGGTGCATTAGAGGAACCACAAAGAGTTTGGTATGGATGGAACATAGTACTTTGGGGGGAAAAGGAGAAGCTAGAGAGTTGGGCAGAAACCATAAAAACAGGGTGTTGAAAATCATGATGAAAGCTTGAACTTTAATATAATAGCAACAGGGAGCCATGAGGAGTTTTAAGCAGTGGAGGGACATGTTTGTGTTTGCATTTAAGAAAGATCATCCTGATTTTAGGGTATATTGAAAAGAGAAGAGTATGTGTGGGGGAGAGGGAGAGATAAGGGTCCATTGCCATTAATCCAGGCAAAGAAGATGGTGAGGACTTGAGCTATACTAATGGCAGTGTCTGTGCAGAAAAACACATGTGTCTGAAAGATGTCTTTCTAGGAGCTCTCATTGACAAGACTTATGATAGACCATGGAAGCTGAGAGAGAAGTTTATCATACCCTGGTTTGGAGTGTGCATGTTCAGGTGCTCAGGTGTGTCCAATTCTTTGTGACCCTATGGACTGTAGCCCGCCAGGCTCCTCTGTCCATGGGATTCTCCAGGCAAGAATACTGGAGTGGGTTGCCATGCCCTCCTCCAGGGCATCTTCCCCATCCAGGGATCAAAGCCACATCTCCTGTCTCCTGCATTGGCAGGCAGATTCTTTACCACTAGCACCATCTGGGAAGCCCACCCTGGTTTGGGGGCTAATACAACTTATTTGTGGTATTGTTCAACAAAAGAGAGGGACTAGAAAGTGAATTGAAATAAAAATCACAAGGAAGATCGATCTTTGCAGATTAACACTGAATTCACCCTGATCACATCTAGGTGTGATAATCCTATAAAACTGATGCCCCATTTGGCCTCTATCATAACCACATCTGTGGTAGCACCATTCTGTATAATTACCTTATCTTCTTGTCTTTGTCCTCTTCCTTTCATCCTGTAAGCATACCATTTTTCGCTCCAACTCCCACGCCTTTGTAGAAGAAACAGTCCCAGAACGCCAGTCTCACGGTAGGGCTGTTTTCAACAGGAGACTCAGGCAGGCCCAGCAGCTCTGGCGGCACCTTGCTCTGGCTGTTGGATGAAAGCCCTAGACAAGAATGTGCTGCAGTTTATTTGGGCATCACTTGATTTTTGAATTGGCCAAGGAACACTATTGCCTTTGCAATTTGCAGAGAAAAGCAGATTGTTACTAAATTTTCACCACACAACCTCTAAAGCGGCCAAACTTGCCTCCATCTGGACTAAAGGTGATTCCATCTTGGGTTAAATTTGGGGGAAAGAATCCTGGAGTGGTGAGTGAGTGGGTGGAAGTTTAAGGTACAAGTCCTATCAGATATTTCCTCTGA
Organism: Cervus canadensis; assembly: GCF_019320065.1. Lineage (NCBI taxonomy): Eukaryota > Metazoa > Chordata > Mammalia > Artiodactyla > Cervidae > Cervus > Cervus canadensis. The sequence continues at coordinate 25,109,514 of NC_057411.1, read as the reverse complement.
AGATGGTGTTTTTCTCTGAAAAAGATTATTTTCTTTTTTCTTTTTCTTTCCCCCATCCTTCCCCTTTTTTCTCCTCTTCCTCCTTCTTTAACATGCACTCTCCATCTCCTTTAATTGTGTCTTGCAATCCACAGATGTTTGCCTGGCGAGTATGATTAAGGCGGTCAGAAAAAAGAAACAGCAGCAGCGTTCCGTGTGCCAGGCGCTGGGGCGTGAGCTTTCAAGGAGGCAGTGCTTTCCCAGTGCCTACTGAACAGTGAAAATGTTTTACTCTCAATCCTCCTTTTTTTGGAGGGGGTTTGTTAGAAAAGGGTTGGGTGGGAAAGTTGGGTTGGACTGGAAAAAGGGAAGGAAGAAGAACCGGGAGTGTTTTTCTGTAGAATAGCTGAGGTCTTTGTACCATATCTTGTGTTTGGTTTACTTTTCATGGGCTCATAGTTTAAATACATACCAGTTAGGTGCCAAAAGGATTGAAAAGTCATTTGGAATAAGGATAGGAGCTGTACATGACCTCATGGGAAGAATGTTGCTCAGTGGAGACAAGTGGGAAACTTACACAGATGTGGGAGATTGACACATTGTTCCCTTTCCAGGGGAGGCTTGGTGGCGAAGCAGGCCAAATGCTGGTAAAATGTTCTCAAGGGCAAACCCTGCATGGCCTGAGCTTTGGGAATTTTAGGTTGTTTTTTTTCTATTGCTTCATTTTCCAACTCCTTCTTGGGCATAGGAAAGCTCTCTTCAATTTTCTCGTAGGTTATTAATTTCTTAATATGTAGGCCTTTGTCTCCTTGACTAAATCCAAGCCAAAGGTGAACAAATGAGAATTTATGGTCTCATAGTTATGTGAAAATTGAAATTATGCTGCCATAAGCCAAGGAACTAGCAGAAGCTGGGAGAGCGGCTTGGAACAGGTCCTTCTCTAGCACCTTTGGAGGGAGTGTGGCCCTGCTGACACTGTGACCTTCAACTTCTAGCCTCCAGAACTGTGGGACAGTAAATCTGTTTTTTACGTCATTCATTTTGTGGTACTTTGTTATGACATCCCTAGGAAGCTAATACACACCATCTAAACCCTTTAATAAAGTGAGTGCTAGGGTCTATGCTTCACGGGCCTTCTCTCTTTGTCTCTCTCTTTAAAAAAAAAATTATTTATTGAATTTATTTGACTACATTGGGTCTTACTTGTGGTACATGGGATCTTTCCTGGTGGCATGTGGACTTTCTAGTTGTGATAGACAGACTCCAGAGTGCGTGAGCTTCAGTAGTTGCAGTTCACAGGCTTAGTTGCTCTGCAGCATATGGGATCTCAGATGCCTGATCAGGGATCAAATCCATGTCCCCTCCACTGCAAGGCAGATTCTTAACCACCACACCACCAGGGAAGTCCCCTCTCTGTCTCTTTCACAAACATTTTTCTCTGGCAGGAAGATATTAATACCTAGCTCACAGATGGAGTCTTTGCAATATCATTACCAGTAGCTTTGTTTCTTTGCCATTTCTGCCTATGTGGTTGAGGTAAGCATTGCTGAGTTATGGGAATCAAAGTATTTCAGGGTAGACCTCAATATGAGCTCTGGATGAATATGTCCTTTATTTTTGATAGTTCTTAAAAATATTTGAAAAAAATACCTTTATATTTTTAGATGGATTTCAAGGACAGCTAAACACTTCCTGCATGTAAATAACTGTTAGAATGAGTGAAGTTGGCCAACCTCAGGTAAGTCATTTACCTCTCTGAATAATACTTATATTTTAAATATGATGGTAACAACAGTTTCCTGCTTATATCAAAGGGTTTCTTTTAAAAAAACAAACTAAAGAGTGTGAAAGGCCTTTATGAACTACAAAATATTATACACTCTTCTTGTTGACATTCAGCAGTTATATGATTTTTGCTTTATTTATAATTTTTACTCTGCATTCTTAGACAACTTACAATGAAATTCACAAACTCTAAGATGATTAAAATAGAAAACAGAACTATTTAGGGAAAAGGGAACACAAATATACCCCAAATTCTAACCTAGAATAGTGTGGTAGAGATTGCCTTAGCAAAGAGCTAGACTACAATTCCCAGCCTTCTTTGCAGTTACAGTAGCCATGTGACTTGGTTCTAACCAATGAGTCCGACTGGATGGAAGTGATCTGTGCCAGTTGCAGACCTGCAACAAAGCTTCTTCCTACAGGGGCTTCCCTGGTGGCTCAGTTGGTAAAGAATCCGCCTGCAATGCAGGAGACCCTGGTTTGATCCCTGGGTTGGGAAAATCCCCTGGAGAAGGGAACAGCTACCCACTCCAGTTTTCTGGCCTGGAGAATTCCATGAACTGTATGGTTCATGGGGTCGTACGACTCAGTGACTTTCATAGGGTGCTTCTCATGCCATAACTCATTCATAAGGGATGAAATGATGACATGAAGACCAGAGTGAGCTTGGAAGTCATACACTGAACATGGCAGAGGTTTGTTAGCCTAGCATGATGGTTAGAAACTTATCCTTTCTTTCCTCCACAGGTAATCAAGAGCACCTGCCCTTGCCTGCTATCTGAGCATGTAATGAACCTCTGCTATTAGTTCATTTGGGGTCTGCTTGTTAACAGAGGTTTATGCTAATATTGGGTTGGCCCAAAAGTTCATTCACCCCATAAGATATTACAGGAAAACCCAAACGAACTTTTGACCAACCCAATATATACAGTTACTGTATTTTAGTATTAAATTTAGCAACCAAAATACTTGAATCACAGACTTCTGCAACTGGAAGACACTTTAGAGATCTGGTCCACTCCAAACTTTTCAAGTTACCATGTCTTTCTGTTTCAAATCCCCCAGCATCTCTAGACTGCCTTTGTAATTAAATTCAAAGTTCTTAACATGGTTCACAATCCATGTTCCAATTTCTCCCTACTTCTCCATCTTGTTTCTTGCCACTGTTTTCTTGTAGATCCTTCTCCAATTAAAAATAAAAACTTGCCTTTCCTCTAGCTTTCTCTTTTCTGTGCTCCTTGACTATTATGAGAATATCTCAACCTCACCTCCTTTGGAAACCTTTTCCTAACTCTCTCTGTTTCCCAACTGGTTAGATGCCCCTGTTACATGTTTCCACAACACTTCATATGAATGATTCTCATACTTTGTTCCATTATAATCACTGGTTTCATTTAGGGACTTGTTAACTAGATTAGAGTTCACTGATGGCAGAAGTCATTCTCTGAGACATTTTATCTCCCTAATTCCTAACTTAGTATCTGGAATGTTTTCAAATAAGCGAACAATTTATTTCAGCAAATATTTATCCAGTGGTTCCCATGGGCCAGGCACCTGGTTAAGTGCTGAGAATCCAAGGGCAACCCAAAATTGACAAGGCTCAGTTGCAATCGGAGATTACAGTCTAGTGAAGGAGACTGATATGAATCAGATAATCACCCAATCAGAAATACAACCTTGGTAAGTGCTGCACATATACATTAGCTACTAGTTCCTTTCCAGTCTGACTTCTCAGCACTTAAGCAGAAGGAATTTACGATTTGGCATGCAAAATTATAAATTTTGAGTTTCAGAGGACTTCCCTCGTGGTTCCGTGGTTAAGACTCTGTGCTTCCACTGCAGGAAGTACAGGTTCAAACCCTGGTCAGGGAACTAAGATCCTGCATGTTGCATGCTCCCTCTCTCCCCCAAAATTGTTGCAGTTTCTGAGCATGTAGAATCATTGAATCCCATAAATGATAATCTTAACTATCATATTTGAGCACTTTTGTGAGTAAGGCACTGATGGATTAGCACATTAAGATCTCATTGAATCCTCATGAAAATCCTATCAGCTATTGCAAGTAAATGAATTTATATTTAGGGTCTGCAGACCAGATTCAGAATTAGAACCATCCATTTAGGAGTGTAGTCAGGCACAGATAGGGGAGCTGACTTTCAGATATGCCTCAGAATAGCTCGGCTCAAACACCCAGGGTTGTCTGTGAATTGACCTATAACTCACCTTTCTTCACAGAGGGAATTAAACAATGGGGTGCTTCTTAGACTCTCTCTAAATGAGTAGTATCATTGGCATCTATGTATTCCTGTGATTCTTGGGGAGGCCTGGGAAAGTGTCTCCACTTGAAAATTTACTTCATGCTTCCTCCCTTCCTCCCTCTCACCTTTCTTTCTTTCTCTTTTCCATCATTTCCTGCTTCCACACAGTTATCCCCATTTTTCAGGTAAGAAAGTTGGAACTTAGAAGGATTGTGTTATAGAGATAATAAGTGATAAATCTAGAGATGTAATGTGATTTGCCTAAATTCATTTAGGAAAAAATAAAGCAAGCTCTGTTTTCATACATATGAGAATAGATGACTTATAGAGATAAGAAAACCTAGGTTTATAATTTCAGTTATCTTTTAAAAAAGGGAGCACTCCAGTTTTTTAGGTGATACACTTTTGGCCTTTAATTACAGAAGGAATTGTTTAGAATTTTACTATTCATTCATTCATTCATTTACTCTTTCACATATCAGAGTGATAATGTTCCATAGACCATTGTCCTTACTCCGGAGGAAAATGAAAGAGATATACAAGCAAACACAGGAAGGAACTGGCATTTGATCTGGTCCCTTTGTGTGTGTGCTAAGTCACTTCAGTTGTGTCTGACTCTTTGTGACCCTAGGGACTGTAGCCTTCCAGGCTCCTCAGTCCATGAGATTCTCCAGGCAAGAATACTGGAGTGGGTTTCCATGCTCTCCTCCAGGGGATCCTCCCAGCCCAGGGATTGAACCTGCGTCTCTTATGTCTCCTGCATTGGTAGGCGAATTCCTTACCACTAGGGCCACCTGGGAAACCCCTCAACCCCGTCCCTTTAGTCTGAGTGAAAATTCATGAAACTGAGAGAAAAGAGAAGATATACACTAGGTAGACGTTCAGAGTGTAAATGAGCTTGAAAGTATTACTGGGCATGTAGGTAAAGAACAGAGCTGAGCATTCTTGTCACAGAGGTGATGGGAAAGTGGTGGTGCTGAGAGTGGCTGGGCAGCCAGACCATGGAAGTCTTTATAGGCTATGACTAAAAGTTCAGACATTATCTTATATGAAATAATAAAATGTGAGGTTAATTAAAATATTCAGGACAGGAAAAAGATATAATCGTGTTGGTGTCTTCAAATGGTAGAGCTGAAGATAGGAAAGGGGGATTGCTTTGAGGAGCATCTTTTCAAGATAAATTTAGGGGATAGAATCTGTGGGATCTGATGGCAAAGTGATTTAGGTGATATGAAGGACTACAGTTGTGCTTTCCTGTAGGACAACCACATGTGGCTTAACAGTGACATGACTCCAAAATCACTGCAGATGGTGACTGCAGCCATGAAATTAAACGATGCTTGCTCCTTGGAAGAAAGGCTATGACCAACCTATATAGCATATTACAAAGCAGAGACATTACTTTGCCAGTGAAGTTCCATCTATCAAAGCTATGGTTGTTCCAGTAGTCATATATGGATGTGAGAGTTGAGCAAAATGAGCATTGAAGAATTGATGCTTTTGAATTATGGTGCTGGAGAAGAAGTCTCCTTGGACTGCAAGGAGATCAAACTAGTCAATCCTAAAGGAAATAAACCCTGCCATATTCATTGAAAGGACTGATGCTGAAGCTGGAGCTCCAATCCTTTGGCCACCTGATGTGAAGAGATGACAGACTGGAAAAGACCCTGATGCTGGGAAAGATTGAGGGCAGGAGAAGAAGCAGGCAACAGAGGAAGAGATGATTGGATGGTATCACTGACTTAATGGACATGAGTTTGAGTAAACTCCTGGAGACAGTGAAGGACAGGGAAGCCTGGCATGCTGCAGTCCATGGGGTCACAAAGAATTAGACATGACTTAGCAACTGAACAACAATGTGGCTATTTAAATTTAAATTAATTAACATTAAATGCAATAGAAATCCATTTCTTCAGTCCTACTAGGCATGTTTCATGTGCTCTGTAGCCACAAGTGGTTTATACTACCATCTTGGACAGAATAGACACAGGACATTCCCATCATCACAGAAAGTTCTGTTGGACAACATTGGAGTAAAGAATTAGTCCATTTTAAATTCAAACAGTGAATGACAATGGCACTTATATAGGGAATATAAGAGAAAGAGAAAGTTTGCAAGAAAAAGAAGAGGACTTGTATTTTGGACACCATGAATTTGAGATGCTGTCGGGCAGTCAGCTGAAGATGTCAAGTATGCTATTGGAAATTAGGTCTGGCACTCAGGATAGAGGCAAGAGTTAGACAGACTGCAGAGTATTCTTTGTAGGTACTAACAGAAGACTTGGCAATGGGTGTGAGAAGAGAACCAGGAATAAATATCCCATGGTCTTCCTCCACTTGAAGGGGAGCAGAGGAATAATGGTGCAGTTCAAAAAGTGATCCACGGAGGAGCAATCTGAAAAGTCAGAGGGAGAATCCTGAGACAGTGATAATCCTGAAGTCAATAAAGACAAGTCAGTCAAAGATGTCCAGAGCCTTAGAGCATCCAAATAGGACTGGTTTATGGAAACACTCCTTTGGTTTTTTGAGTTCAGGAAGGCATTAGTAATTTTACCTGGAGAGGTTTCAGTGAGTGCTAGAAGGTGCTAGAAGGAACTTAATTGCAGCAGAGCCAGGATGAAATTGATGTATATGGGTAAGTGGGATGGGCTGGGGAGAGGAGGGGGGCTTGTATAATAAGAGAGCTCTCCCTCCTTTGCGAAGTTTGGCTATGAGGACGACAAAGAGAGGTTATTAGCTTAAGGGACAGGAAAGAATAAGGGAAAGTTTATTTATTTATTTTTTTAGAAAATGTGAAACTTGAATTTTCTTTACCTGCAAAGAAAGAGTGGGTGGAGTGGAAAAGACTTCAATGAGCTTGGAGTGAAGGTGGAATTACTCAGCCAAGTGTCAGAGATACTGGAAGAAAGGGTGGGTGAATCTCGGAAAGGGAAAAAGATTCTTCTGTTTCTCAGATCCAAGATGGAAGGAAAGAATGATTCATATATGAGGGTTGAGGCAGAGAAACTTGGAACTGTTAACATCTTAGTTTTGTAATATATTGTTTCAACTATGATTTATAGACAATACAAAAACATTATATGTATGGATAATGTTGAACCTTGATAAAATCCAAAAGTGTGTGTTCAGCATATAATCCGTATAATTATAATTCATATAATTTTGCACTGTGGAAAGCTAATGAGGTCCAAATGAACAATAGTCTAGACTGGAATGACTTGATAGTACATTCATTAGGTTAGCTCTTCATATATCAGTGTTTTAATTAGACATCCATAGACCTGATTATTAATCAGCTCAACTTAAAATTTGTGGTTAAGTGAGATCCAAGGAAGACTAAATAAACAAATAAATGAATCTACACTTGGACTCATCATCATTAAACTGCACAACACTAAAGACAGAACATAAAACAAAACCTGAAAAACTAAGAATGAAGAAAAAGCATTATCTGCAAAGGTAGATAATTAGGTTAGATTGGCAACAAACTTCTCAGTGGCAGAAGGACAGAAGAAAAGTATTTTTTAAAGAAATCTGAGTTGATGATCTGGTACACCCAACTAAATTATGATTTAGGGGCAAAGGTAAAAGGAAGACATTTAACAATAATCTTGAAAGAATTTACTATTTATTTTCATTGAAAAAATTACTCAAGAAAATACTTTAAAGGAATTAAACAGTAGAACAAAAGAATGAGAAGCAAGAAGCAATGTGACAAGAAGAAATTGGTAAATATTAGTGTATCTAAATAATCACTAACTCTGTACAATGACAAAAGTAATACTGATTACTTTGAAGGTAAATTACAAGTGGAAATAAAATACTAAACAATAATATTGTGTAAAATAGAATGTGGTTGGAATGAAAAATTCTTAAGACCTTTTATTATTCAGGAAGAAGAGGGATAAATTGTTTAAATTTTAAGTCAAACTATGCATGTGGAAGCACTAAGGGTAAGCACAAAAGTTATAGAAATAGAGTAAATAAATTCTAATAATTCAAAATCTGAAAACAAAAAAGATAAAAGAAAACTTAAGCCAAGTAACAGAACAGAAAAAGAATTGTAGAGAATTTTTCACAATGTGGCAACTAGCTTTTTAAATTTTAATTAAAGCATTTCTCACTATTAATGAATAATTTTGAGTTTATGGGGTGAGGGAAAAGGGAGAATATGCTGTATTCTTCTCTGTCTACTATGTGCCAGGCAACATAGTGCTAATAGTGAGTGTTATGTAGTGTCAGTTTGGTGTTGAAATGATCACATCCATAGAAATTCCAACAGAGTTAACAGAAAACTTAGATTATAAAGAGAATTTAGGAAAATTTTGGGTACAAGACCAAATATTTTTCCTATACCAGCAACTATCAAGTAGAAAATACAATTGAAATAAGATGCTATTTATAAGATCTCTCAAATTGAATAAATTCCTAGGAATCAACCTAAGAAAAAAATATGTCTTTGTGGAGAAATATTTAAAGCTCTATTAAAGACATATGAAAAGTTTCGAATAAATGAATAGGCCAATTCAATGTGGTAAAGAAGTTAATTTTCCTCTAATGAATCTATAAACACAATACAGTTTCAGTCAAAATTCCATCTATGTATTCTGAAGAACTTGAAAAACTCTTCTAAAATTTATTTGGAAAAATGATGGTCCATGAATAGCTAAGCCATAAGTGAGAAAGAAGAGAAAAGGCAAAATTTACTATATTAGATATTAAGACATTTGACAGTTATGTGGTTTAAAAAGAACATAACTGAAAAAAATACAAAATAAAAGGCACATGATTGGTTATGGAACAGACAAATAGATCAGTGGAAATCAATCAGATCAATCAGAAATCTAACTGTGTATGCTGCTGCTGCTGCTAAGTCGCTTCAGTCATATCTGACTCTGTGCGACCCCATAGACGGCAGCCCACCAGGCTCCCCCGTCCCTGGGATTCTCCAGGCAAGAACACTGGAGTGGGTTGCCATTTCCTTCTCCAGTGCATGAAAGTGAAAAGGGAAAGTGAAGTCGCTCAGTTGTGGCCGACTCTTAGCGACCCCATGGACTGCAGCCCACCAGGCTCCTCCGTCCATGGGATTTTCCAGGCAAGAGTACTGCAGTGGGGTGCCTTCTCCACAAACTGTGTATATGGGGGACTTACACAACTGACAGATAAAGTGGCAAGAGAATTAAAGAACAGATTATTTTAGCGGCATTGGAAAATTTTTCACTTATAAATTTTCACTGTATACAGAGGCAATTCAGCATGAATTAAAGACATCATTGTGAAAGTTAAATCTTGTAAATCTCATAGACAAAAGTATTCATAGAAAAACATCAGGATAAACAAAAACCAATAAGAAACTCAGGGAAGATATGGGTTGGGACTATGTAAAGGCAATGTAGAGACGGAAATCTGAATGGCTAAGAAGTTCACAGAGTTCTCAAATGCTATAATCAGAGAAATTAAATTAAAGCAGCAGTGAGATGCCATGTTAATGCTATCAAAACACAGACATTAGAAATATGCATGCAAAGTGTTGGTCAGGATAGGTAGTGGTAAATACTGTTATGTTCTTCTATGGATCTGTGAAGCGGCATGTTCATTGTTGTTATGCCCTGTGACCTAGCTTATTCTTGGGTGGTTATCTCAGAGAATTTCTTGGATGTATCTGTGAAGATACACAAAAGCGATGTTAAAGCATGAAATAACGTGAGTGTCAGAACTGATGAAAGTATGAAATATTTGAAGAGAGGAGAAAGTAGGGTAGATTGGTCAGATGCCAGTAAACTTATCCTTTCTTTGGGGTTTGAGTCTTGTGGGAAGCCCATAAAGTCATCTGGATAGGTATGAGGGAATCCTGAGGTGTCTGGATTATTTGTGCAGGTCGTTATGCAAAGCCTTGCTTTTTGGCTTGAGCCACGTCTGACATGGTGAGAGAAGGAAAGAAACGCAAGTGGAGAACAGTGTCTGGAGAAATAAACCAGAGGTCCTGCGCCTTATTCCACAGTGCAGAAGGCAGTGAAAGGACAGCAGACTGGACTCAGGAGACAGAGGCAGCACTGTGTGGGGACTTTTTGAGGACAAACCAATGACTGTGTCCACTGGCTTCAGCAGTGGGTGTCCACATGATGCTCCGTGGGGCTAGGAGTGACTGGCCACATTTCGGTAGACATCATCATAAAATGCCCAGGGGCCAAACCATGTCCAGCTGCATCACAAACCCAGGTATACCAAGAAGAGGCGTGTGTGAAGTGAAAGTGTCAGTTGCTAAGTTGTGTCTGACTGTGACGCCGTGGACTGTAACCCACCAGGCTCCTCAGTCCTTGGAATTCTCCAGGCAAGAATACTGAAGTGGGTAGCTATTCCCTTCTCCAGGGGATCTTCCTGACCTGGGGATTGAAGCAGGTCTCCCACATTGTAGGCAGATTCTCTACTGTCTGAGCCACCAAGGAAGCCCTGATAAAAAACCTATTAATACAAGTGAGGAATGTAAGCCCTCTTGCCTTTGATGGTTAAAATCACATGAGTTCCCTTATACTTTCAGAAACTGGAGAGGAGAGAGGGGAAGAGGAGATATTCTAAAAAGGCAGAAAACTTACTGAAAAGAGAGTTAACCTGAAAAAAATAGTTAAACAGGAAGAAAGGAGTCACCTTTAATTGGCATGGGAGACTAGATCAGTTTTAAAATAAGACAAAGCTGTATTTCCCCCTACATACCTGGCATAAAGTCTGTGGCATGTCCTTGCTATATTGCCATATGCATTTTCATTGCCCTGCATTAAATATGTGATCCAGGCAATTCTTTTCCACATTTGATCTAGACAGATGGAAACCCCGTGGAGCAGATTACTGGATGAGTCGGTGTAGGAAACACACTTTCACAAGGAAACAAGAACCACGAGGCCACGGTGTTCATGTGTAATGGGTTCTCCCACAACTGATTAAACAGAAGTCCTTCTGGAATAAAAGCAACTTCTATAAATCCTAAGAGTTTTGACAAGCTGGGAAGCTTGAGTCAACCTCACTCAGATGAGTTCAGGGTTCCATAAGCTTATCCCCATAAAAAAAAAAAAAACTTGTCCTGACAGAGGCTGTCCTTTGCTTAACCATCCTAAGTTAAAGTCTTTATTTTCCATTCAAATGCATGCAACTCAACTTAATGTTGATTTAAAGCAATTTTCTCCAACAGAGAATTTATTGTAAGATACCTGTTTCTTAGTTTTAATTAATCAAAGATACGGAACAGTGTGGGGCTTCTCAGGTGGCTTCCCATCACTGGTGGTCAAGAACCCACCTGCCAATGCAGGAGACATAAGAGACTCATGTTGGATCACTGGGTGGAGAAGATCCTCTGCAGGAGGGTGTGGCAACCCACTCCAGTATTCTAACCTGGAGAATCACATGGACAGAGGAGCCTGGTGGGCTACAGTCCACAGGTTCACAAAGAGTTGGACACAACTGAAGCAACTTAATATGCATGCATGCATGCATAAACAGTTTAAATTAGAACTTTCGGTCTGCATCTTGAGCTAGCTCTTATCACTTCACTTCCTTGGTATTCTCCAGGCTAAAATTACTTCCTCCGTACACATTACCACTTCCAACGCCTCTGAAATGAACGCAGAGTGAACTAAGAAGCTAGTACTGTGCAGTTAGAAAGGACGTGATCAATTATTGAATCAGGTCACATCCTAGCTTGGGACAGGGACGCCCGGCGTCCATGGGGTTGCAAAGAGTTGGACATGACTGGGTGACTGAATAACAAGATCTTAAACTGAGTCTCAGTCATGTACAGGAGATAATAGGACTTCCTGCACTGTCGTGGGGAAATTTATTGGGTTCAGTATGTGTAAAAGTTCCTTGTATTTCATACAGTTTGTCATAGTTATTTTAATTTCAGGAGTTGTTTATAAGAAAGTGGCCTAATATATGGAAACATTTATGTACACAGACCTATTTGGTAAGCATTATTTATGTATAAGTACGGTATTTCAGTTTTGCCCTATTTTTATTTAACTTTACTGCTGGAAACAAGTGTTAGTTGCTCAGTCATGTCCAACTCTTTCGGACCCCATGGACTGTAGTCCGCCAGGCTCCTCTGTCCATGTGATTCTCCAGGCAAGAATACTAGACGGGGTTGCCATTTTCTCCTCCAGGAGATCTTCTTGACCCAGGGATCGAACCCACATCTTCTGCATTGCCGGCAGATTCTTTACCATTTGAGCCGCCAGGGAAGCCCAGCTGTAAACAAGGAGGCTTTAAATAAGAATAAAAGCTAAAGTTAGTAGTTATTTAAGAAGATTTGGTGAATTCTTTGTTGGAATTCCTCCCAGAAATTGAGACAGTGAAGGACTCTAAAGTGGGTAACAATGTTTTTCCCAGTGAGCTACTTTCCAATTCTTTAGCTAATCATTTAACAAATTTTGATTATAGAACACTACTAGTTTCCTGGGCCCACTGTAGCAAAGTACTACAAACTGGGTAGCTGCAAACAGCAGAAAGTGAAGAGGCTAGAAGCCTGGTATCAAGGTGTGAGCAGGGCCGGATTCTCTCTTAAATCTGTCATTGAGAATCCTCTTAGCCACTTCTAGCTTCTGTTGTTTGCAGCAATCACTGGTATTCCTTGGTGTGGAGATGCATTGCTCTAATTTGTTGTCAGATGGCTATCCTCTTCTCATGTGCCTTTACCTCATCTTTTCTCTGTGTCTCTGTCTCCATTTCGCCTTTTTGTAAGGGCACCAGTCATATTGGATTGGGCTTCCCTGGTGGCTCAGATAGTAAAGGATCTGCCTGCAATGTGGGAGACCTGGCTTCAATCCCTGGGTTGGGAAGATCCCCTGGAGGAGGGCATGGCAACCCACTCCAGTATTCTTTCCTGGAGAATCCCCATGGACAGAGGAGCCTGGCGAGCTGCAGTCCATGGGGTTGCAAAAAGTTGGATATGACTGAGCGACTAAACACAGCACAGCATATTGGATTAGAGGCCCACTCTGCTCCAGCATGACCTCATCTTAACCTAACTAACTGCTCTTGCAACAACCCTGTTTCCAAATAAGATCACATCTTAGCTTGCAGTTAGAATTTCAACATATGAATCTGGGGGAGGAGGGAAGGCAAGGGGGCACCATTCAACCCAGGGTTTCCCTGGTGGCTCAGATGGTAAAGAATCTGACTGCAATGAAAGACCTGAGCTCAATCCTCGGGTTGGGAGGATCCCTTGAAGAAGGAAATGGCAACCCACTCCAGTACTCTTGCCTGGGAAATCCCATGGACAGAGGAGCCTGGTGGGTTCATGGGGTCGCAAAGAGTCAGACACGACTGAGAGACTAAGGCACTAACATGCATTAACTATTCAACCCATAATGAGAAGGTTAGAATTTTAGAGGAAAGAAATTGCTAACTCATAGCCAGATGATTGACCAAGAACCTTGATAATTCTGTATGTTTTCTGTTTTTGTTTTTTTTTTCCCAGGCTCTGAGTCAATAAAATTTGGGAGTTAACTTAGTCCATGGTTGGACAGCTCTTTGAAGGCTGTAGGCCCATCAGAAGCATAATTCTATTCCAAGGCAGCTTGGTGTATGGAACTCTCATGGTTAAAGGCAGTGGTAATGTGTCGGTGAGTCAGCAGGAGAGGTGGATGAGCCCAGGCACAAATTGAAAATGATCTTTCTACTCCAGATTCACTTCCCAGCACGTCACAGGAAGAAATTCCCACCAGACCCAGGGAAAGCAGCTATCCTCTCAAAAGAATAGTGACCCTCTCCTTCCAGAGTCCCAGATTTATGAGTTTTTCTGTTGATTTCTTTATTTTCATCTCCCTAGTTGCTTAGAGGAAAATTGGGATAATTTTGAAAGTAGAGCTTTCAACCTAAGGCCTTTTATTGCTCCTGAGTTTGTGGTTTTGTGTATTACTCATACATTTACATCCACAAAGTAAGCCTGAGTTGTTGAAATGTGGTCATTAATTAATCAATTAATCTAAGTAAAACCTTCCCTGTTAAGCATTTCTTATATCATCTTTCTAGTGAATTTGAAACCAGGTTTCCAATACTTTCTGATCATGAAGTATCCTCTGGCTTAGGACATGGTAGAGAAGTTCATGGAAAGCCTAGGGTGTTAGTTTCTTTCCCGGCTACATTCCAGCTGGTTTTAAATCCCTTTGTTTGCTTTGGCTTGCCCACATTACCTCTTTATGTGGGTGTTATTGGAACCTTCCTCTCAGTGTCCAGTAAAACTCACCCCTTCCCTCTCGATCTTGCTACAAAAGGTTGGAAAAAACCCAGTGGTGATCTTACCTTAAAATTAAGGCCAAAGGATAGACAGAGGCAACTAAGAGGGTGAAGTCAGGGGTGGTTATAATTTTTCACACTGAACTGTTTGTGAGATACAGTTAGGAAAGCGCCCCACAGAGAATATGGCCCTTTATGTAATGAATTCTTTGGAGGAAATATGAGTCTCATGAGAATTAGAGGTTCGCCTAGAGGTTTAAGAAAGGATTAGCAATTTGTATGTGCTACCAGCCAAAGGCAAAAGGAAGTTGTTCTTGGGTAGTGGGTGGTCAAATGTCCTCAGAGCTGTGGGATTGTCCAACAGAGATAAATAGCAAAGTAGAAAACTAAAGAAGGGATTTCTTCTAAGCAGATAACTGGACTATTACATCATCCAAGCACTGAGCACTGAGGGCGATGCTCAAATGTAGAGAGTACCACACATTCCCAGGAACTCCAAGGATTGGGCTTTTGTGTCTGTTCTGCCGTTAAGTATGTGGAGGATTGAGTGCAATCCTTTCATGAGTCTTTGAATCTCACTTTCTGAACTTAACACTCTTTACCATTGGCTCTGGTTCAAGTAACTTTTTCATGGGTCTGTCCTTTTGCTTAAAAGCTCTTTTGACCTAAATTTTGTTTAAATACACATAGATGCATTTGGGAGGAATACTATTAATATTAGTGCTTTTTAAAAAATGCTACTACTGGTATTGAATCATGAGGGCAACTTTGTCACAAGCACCACAATTTGAGTGGTTGATATCTGCCACTTTCTTTGATCCTAATGGTGATCCTAAGAAGAGGTTGTTGTTCAGTTGCTAAGTTGTGTCCAACTCTTTGTGACTCCATGGACTGCAGTATGCCAGGCCTCCCTGTCCATCATCAACTCCTGGAGTTTACTCAAACTCATGTCCATCGAGTCAGTGATGCCATCCAACCATCTCATCCTCTGTCATCCCCTTCTCCTCCTGCCCTCAGTCTTCCTCAGCATCAGAGTCTTTTCCAATGAATTGGTTCTTCACATCAAGTGGCCAAAGTATTGGAGCTTCAACTTCAGCATCAGTCCTTCCAATGAATATTCAAGATTGATTTCCTTTAGGATTGACTGCTTTGATCTCCTTGGTGTCCGAGGGACTCTCAAGAGTCTTGTCCAGCGCCACAGTTTGAGAAGTATGATCATCCTTTACAGCTGGCTATTAATGTGTTCAAGTGGAGAAAAAAGTTAATTAAAAAGCACCCAACCAGTCAATAGGTCCAATGGAAATGGGACTCAGGCTGACGAGATTGTAAAGGTGGGAAAGGCCTGTGATGAGGTTGGGGCAATGGGGGCTGCCTTGTTCAGGGAAGGGGCAAAGAGAGATGTTTGGAGGACAGTGATGAGTGCTGAGTACCTCAAGGAAGAACCAAAAAACAGGAAAGTACAGGAAGGGAAGATGCTAAAAGATAAATTTTCATTAAAAATCATTTCCCCCTTTTTAGAATTACGAAAATAACACATGCACATTGAAGAATAATCAGATGATACAGAAAAGATTAAGGAACTGAAGAAAAATATACTATAGGCCTTCTTCCACAATTATTTTCATTGTTGTATATTACCTTATCCTGTGGGTGATACCACTGTAATGGCAGAAAGCAAAGAGGAACTAAAGAGCCTCTTGCCGAGGGTGAAAAAGGAGAGTGAAAGAGTCGGCTTAAAACTAAATATTAAAAAAACTGAGATCATGACATTTGGCCTCATTACTTCATGGCAAATAGAAGGGGAAAAGATGGGAAGTAGTGACAGATTTCCTGTTCTTGGGCTCTAAAATCACTGTGGATGGTGACTGCAGCCATGAAATCAGAAGACATTTGCCTCTTGGCAGGAAAGCTATGACAAACCTAGACAGTGTGTTGAAAAGCAGAGACATTACTCTGCCGACAAAGGTCTGTACAGTCAAGGCTATGGTTTTCCTAGTGGTCACGTATGGTTGTGAGATCAGGACTATAAAGGCAGAGCACTAAAGAACTGATGCTTTCAAATTGTGGTGCTGGAAAAGACTCCTGATAGTCCCTTGGACAGAGGAGATCAAAACAGTCAATCTTTAGGGAAATCAATCCTGAATACTCCTTGGAAGGACTGATGCTGAATCTGAAACTCCAGTGTTCTGGACATCAGATGGGAATAGCTGACTCATTGGAAAAGTCCCTGATGCTGAGAAAGATTGAGGCCAGAAGGAGAAGAGGGTATCAGAGTATGAGATGGCTGGCTGGATGGCATCACCAATGCAATGGACGTGAACTTGGGCAAACTTTGGGAGATGGTGAGGGACAGAGAGGCCTGGTGTGCTATAGTCCATGGGGTCGAAAATAGTCAGGCACGACTGGGTGACTGAACAACAACAACCACATATGACCTTCTAATTTTTGTCTAACATTCTAATTTTCCTCAGGTTGCAATCTGCTTAATATTAAATCATAAACATTTTCCTATGTTGTCATATAATCTTTATTATCAATACTATCATTTCACATGGCGACATACTAGTTCATATTATATATAAAAAACCATTTCTCCATCCATGGCTGGATAATGGGAGCTATGCAATTTTTATGGGTAACTTGTCTGAAATGAAAATATCTCCTGCCATGTCAATAAACAAGAAATGTCACAGTCATCAGCGATTTCTGGCCTCCAGATGTGAATGAGGGCTCTCAAAACTGTGATCCAGCTGATGCCACCAGCCCCACAGAGATGGCTGAGGACCTGGGAGAATGCAAGAACCCAGGTGAACAAGGAAGCAGGACTGGCCCAGACAGCTGAGGTGCATATGAAAGGAATGAATTCAGTGAGCCCAGAGGCTTGCATCTTCCCATACATAGAATGCTAAATTCTTTAACTTGATACCTGATCTTCGCAGTTCAGACTTCCTGCTCCCTTTGTTGCAAACTTGTACATAGCCTAACTTCCCCTCTGTCTCCTTGGAGCAGTTTTCTCAGAGCTACTGATCTGCTGTCTCCTGGGCTTGGAGTCCTAAACATTCTCACCAAATAAAATAACTCTACTTTCAGGTTGTGACTATATTTTTCAGTTGACACTTGAAATAAATTTTTTCATAGGAGGTACTTTGATTCATTACATTCGGAGGAATCTGGTTTCTAGGGACACTCTTGGGTTCAATGGACCTATGAATTTATTAAAAATGAGAGTTACCCAGTATCTATTCTACCAGCTGTTTGTAGAAAACAAATATTGGAAGTTGCTAGCATGGAATTAGTATTCTAAAAAAAGATTAAAAAAGAATAAAGGAGTGGAAAGTGCTCTTTGGGTGTCAAGGAGAGTCAAAGAGTAATTTAAGACATCAATAGAGAAATTAGTGACTGTAATAATGTATTTCTGTGTTCCGTATAAGAAGGCATACGGCATAGTCTGTGCAAAATGAAGCCAGAATTCCAAGCAGAAATGGAATAACTTTAAGAAAACTTTTCTTGGCACTGTAAGCTCACACATGTACTTTTATATGCTACAAAGTTGAAAAAAAAAGTTAAAAAATTCTGAAGTATTGAGGCCATAGCTATAAAAAAATTAAGGTTTTAAACTAGATTTGTGAGAGTAAGAAAATATGTGTTCTGGTATGCTGCTATTTTGTACAGTACTTTTTCATCCTGGCAAATATTCTGTTTCTGCCAATGTGAACAATTATTTTTTTCTGGCAAAAACAGTTTGAATAAAAATAGTAGCAAGCCACCATTTCTTAACATAGTAAAGTTGAAAATTTTAAACATTTAATGGAAATTCTTTACACATTTATTTCATTGCTATTCAAAGGAAGTAGTAGGAATTCCATGAAAGTTTATGCTATGACAAAAGTAAATTGCTAGTGTGAAGGTATTTGGAAGCTAGAAGAATGATAAATAGGAGATGATTTAGAAAGAAACAAGTGTATCTATTTTAAAACATTGTTATTATTAGCTTCAACCTTCTCTGACTTGACAAGACTCCCTTAGACTGGAAAAGATCAGGCAAGTAGACTACCAAATATTTATTCATTTCTTCTTTGTATTTAACAGAAACTGAATTTAGCTCAGTACATCCATGGTCCAGGTAAAGTACTTTCCCAGACTTGTTTGCAGTTACGGGTGACTATATGACATTTTCAGCTGATGAAATAATGGACAAAACTTGCTAGGTTCTGCCTCTTTGCTTTTTCTTTCTTCTTGTTCTTGCCTGGAAAGCAGGTAGTGAGGTTGAAGGTAACAGCCAATCTGAGACCATCTCACAGCAAGGACGAAGAATTAAGCTACCCAATGAAGATGTGTGCTTAGCCGCTCTGTCTTCATGGACTGTAGCGCCCCAGGCTCCTCTGCCCATGGAATTTTCTAGGCAAGAATATTTGAGTGGGGTGCCCAGGGGATCTTCCCAACCCATGGATAGAACCTGCATCTCTTGGATCTCCCGAATGGGGAAGTGAAAAGAAGTAGAATCGTGTGGCACTGGTGAAACCATGTAACCACTGGGTCACTCTTCTCTGCACTTTGTTTATGAGGCCAGTTCTGTGAAGCTGTTTAGGTAAGCCACTGTCATCAGATTTAGGTCACATCCGGTGCACACGAATCCTAAGTAACACAAGAGCCCTTGATGTAGTCTCTGTTTGTAACCTGTACTTTTATTTATGAATTGCCCATTATGACGGAGAAGGCAATGGCAACCCACTCCAGTACTCTTACCTGGAAAATCCCATGGACAGAGGAGCCTGGTAGGCTGCAGTCCATGGAGTCACAATGATTAGGACACGACTGGGGGACTTCACTTTAACTTTTCACTTTCATGCATTGGAGAAGGAAATGGCAACCCACTCCAGTGTTCTTGCCTGGAGAATCCCATGGATGGAGGAGCCTGGTGGGCTGCTGTCTATGGGGTTCCACAGAGTCAGACACGACTGATGTGACAGCAGCAGCAGCAGCCCATTATGATAATGACGAATTTAATGATTTATGTTCTCAAACCATCTGAGCTATTAATTACATTAGCAAGTTAACACTTATTAAGTATTCCCTCTTCCTCATCCTTGTATCTAATACCAAAAAGTGTCTGACACGTTGTGTGCACTTAATAAATATTTACTTACCAGCAATTTGGAAAGTTGTTTTGACTCCAAAGTGCATGTATATGTATATATATGCATGTACATATCTTTACATAAGCATGTAGCTGAGCAAACATTATATATAATTATAAATTATGTGTGTAAAAATACTTAAATGGCTTTTAAATACTCAGATATTAAAGAATTACTCTATGAGAATCAGTTCAGTCACTCAGTCATGTCCGACTCTTTGCAACCCCATGGACTGCAGCATGCCAGGCTTCCCTGTCCATCACCAACTCCTGAAGCTTGTTCAAACTCATGTCCATCGAGTCGATGATGCCATCCAACCATCTCATCCTCTGTCATCCCTTTCTCTACCTGCCTTCAGTTTTTCCCAGCATCAGGGTCTTTTTAAATGAGTCAGCTCTTCGCATCAGGTGGCCAAAGTATTGGAGTTTCAGCTTCAGCATCAGTCCTTCCAATGAATATTCAGGACTGATTTCCTTTAGGATGGACTGGTTGGATCTCCTTGCAGTCCAAGGGACTCTCAAGAGCCCTCTCCAACATCACAGTTCAAAAGCATCAATTCTTTGGCACTCAGCTTTCTTTATAGTCCAACTCTCACATCCATACATGACTACTGGAAAAACCATAGTTTTGACTAGACTGACTTTTGTTGGTAAAGTAATGTCTCTGCTTTTTAATATGCTGTCTTGGTTGGCCATAACTTTTCTTCCAAGGAGTAAGTGTCTTTTGATTTCATGGCTGCAGTCACCATCTGCAGTGATTTTGGAGCCCCCCAAAATAAAGTGTCTCACTGTTTGCATTGTTTCCCCATCTATTTGCCATGAAGTGATGGGACCAGATGCCATGATCTTAGTTTTTCTGAATGTCAAGTTTCAAGCCAACTTTTTCACTCTCTTCTTTCACTTTCATCAAGAGGCTCTTTAGTTCTTCTTTGCTTTCTGTCATAAGGGTGGTGTCATCTGCATATCTGAGGTTACTGATATTTCTCCTGGCAATTGTGATTCCAGCTTGTGCTTCATCCAGCCTGGCATTTTGCATGATATACTCTGCATATAAGATACACTCTTTGAGAATAACTGCCACAATTTCCTTTCCAGTTAGGGTTTGTAAAGGGCTGTAATAATCGACACTGTATTGCAGTGAACTCTAAGGTCTTAGAGAGAAACACAAGAGAACTGATGGGGTAGGAAGGGGGATAAAGAAACAATGACTTTAGATTCCCTCTAGCAGCATTTGTCAGACCACCTGAATAAGCATTCTTTGTACAAACAATACAAAGGGGCTTCCTAGGTGGTGTAGTGGAAAAGAATTCGCCCAGCAGTGCAGAGGACATGGGTTTGATCCCTGGTCCTGGAAGATTCCACGGGGAAACTAAACCCATGTGCCACAACTGAGCTCTGCCCTCTAAAGCCCACAAACTGCAGCTCATTAGCTCTCTCTGCCGCAGCTACTGAAGCCCGGGCGCCCTAAAGCCTGTGCTCCTCAACAAGAGAAATCACCGCAGTGAGAAGCCTGGGCATTGCAACAATGAGTAGCTGCCGATCAACACAACTACAGCAAAACCTACGCGCAGCAACAAAGGCCCAGCACAACCAGAAATAAATTAAAAAAGAAAGAAGACATGAAGTTTGGAAAAGGGAGGAAAACTTAACACTTTTTACAAAAGACAGAAATTCTTATTTTACCGTGAGGGTGGGACATTTATTTTGCTCTCCATTTTATTTTTGGTGGCCAGAAAACCTATGTAACACCTAAGTGCTCAGTAATACTTGGTGAAAAGGGTGGCCTGATGAAGAGAGGAAATCTCTTGAGAAACCAGCACTCCAGAGAGAAACACCCTGGGAAATCCATTTAAGAGCCATGACTTAATGAGCTTTCTGAAGATTTGAATATGCCGCACATACAGTTTTTTTTTTTTTTTCCAAATTCTCGCTGTTTGGAGTTTTGATATTTTTAAATATCCAGTGATAGAAAAGAAATAATTGATGGCTATTAGTCAAAATCCTTCTCAACATAGTACTCCAGGGAACTGCTAGCAATTGACTAGAGTAGACAAGAGACCTTATTGCTATCTGTAATATAAGACTTAATATTCTTTTTTCCAGGTCAAGTAACTTAAAATTGTTTTGTAATCACCAGGGGCTTCCCCACTGACTCAGTGGGTAAAGAATCTGCCTGTAGTGCAGGAGACTCGGGTTCAGTCCCTGGGTTGGGAAGATGCCCTGGAGGAGGAAAGGGCAACCCACTCCGGTGTTCTTGCCTGGAGGAGTCCATGGACAGAGGGCCTGGTGGGCTACAGTCCACAGGGTTGTGGAGTGGACACGACTGAGCACAGACACTATAAAGTCACCAGACTCACCTCCCTAGCTGCCGGGAGCCAGCACACGAGATCCCACCGATGACAAGGTCGTGAGGAGAAGACCTGACAGGCAAGGCAGATCAGGACCTCAGGGATTTCGAAAAGCTGCCCCGGCGCTCACCTTAAAGATGATCTCTGTCTTTCTGATGCTTGCTGTATTAGACTACTCCCTAATTTCTGTGACACGGGTAGAAGGCCTTCCCCGATCTCTTTCCAAACAGAATCAACTTAGAACTTTAATCAATATGTCCCCCGGACGGTGGTATCCTATAAGATTATCCAGGATGAAAGGAGTGTTTCAATTTAGACCCCTTTGCTGGCATTCTAGCCTGCTTGGCAAATGCTACTAATGCGCATGACTGCTCACAACACCTTAATCATGAACAGCATAAAGAACCTGATCACACAAAGGCCCTAATAGGCACAGAGCCCTTCAGGGGTGAGGAAGACCTATTCGAGAACACAAAAATATTATTCTAAAAGCGGTTATAGTTAAAGATTTAGAAAAATAAGAGTTTAGAATTGTTCATTTTAACCAGGAATGCTAAACAGGGGCTGCCTCACAGGAGCTGCAGTCTTTGTGTGGTAAACCTTTTAGATAAATTTAATTGATAACTTCTGCAAAAGGACTGACCCTTGTGTTCATTAAAGAATAGATTACAGAAAACAGCTTTGCATTCACCTAGGTCATAAAATGTCAATAGGCCCTATGGCCAGAAGATAACGTACAAGACTCTCACAAAGAAGTATGCAGAAAACACCCTGGTTTCATGAAGGATAAGCCGATGTAATATTAAACTATCTTCCCCTTAAAAATGTACTAACTTAGAATATAAAAGCTACGGTAAAAAATAAAGATTGGCCAGACTCTGCTGCACCCCCAGTCTGGTCACTCTCTCTCTTTTTTCTCTCGCCAACGCCGTTCATCCTGAGGGTACCCCTGGATCCTGCCGAGGCTGGACCCCAGCACCTAGCATTTTCTGAAGACAGGTGATTTTTTTTCTCCTCAAATACTATTGTGGTAGTTTTAAAATAGTTTCAAATTCTTTGATATTCCTTCCTTTGGTGGAGGGGAAGGAAATTCCCTTTCCGTTGAGTATGAGCTGGAGTGGACTTAATGAATCTACTTTTCTTTTGTTGGTGAAGTGTTTTGTTTTTTTTTTCCTTTTAAAAAAATGTTGTTTATTTATTTATTTGGCTGTACCAGGTCTTAGTGGTGGCATCTGTTGCAACATGCAGGTTCTTTTTTATTTTTAGTTGCAGCATGTGGGATCTAGTTCTATGACTAGAGATGGAACCTGGGCCCCCTGCATTGGGAATGTGGAGTATTAGACCCTGGACCACCAGGGAAGTCCCATGAATCTCATCTAATAAAAAGAATATAATGAAAGTGACAGTGCATGGCTTTGAAGACTGGGTATAAAAGGCGCTGTGACTTTCTGCTAATCCTCTTTCTCTATCCCTGTCTGTGAGATGATTTGCTGTGGGAAAGCTGGCTGCCATGTGGCAATAAACCAAGGCCTCCTGCAAACAGACATGCGCATGAGCCGTCCAACAGTGTCTCCGCCAGCCCCAGTCAGGCCTTCAGGTGAGACTGCAGCGTCTGCCAGCATCGTAATTACAACCTTATGAGAGACTGAGCCAGAGTCACCCAGCTAATCCACTTCCAAAATCCTGACCCACAAATAGTAACTGAGTATGTGTTTACTGTTTAAACCATGAAATTTTGGAGTAATATTTCATGCATAAATGGATAAATGTTGTTGGTTAGTCACCAGTCGTGTCTGACTCTTTGCGATCCCATGGACTGCAGCACACCAGGCCCCCCTGTCCCTCACCATCTCCCAGAGTTTGCCCAAATTCACGTCCATTGCATCGGTGATGCCATCCAGCCATCTCACCCTCTGATGCCGTCTTCTCCTTCTGCCCTCAATCTTTCACAGCACTGGGGACTTTTCCAATGAGTTGGCTGTTCACATCAGACGATCAAAATACTGGAGCTTCAGCTTCAGCATCAGTCCTTCCAAAGAGTATTCAAATATTGATTTCCTTTAAGACTGACTGGTTTGAGCCCCTTGCTGTCCCAGGGACTCTCAGGAGTTTTCTCCAGCAGCACGGTTGGAAGGCATCAATCCTTTGGCACTCCAAATACTGTTATTATCTGGATAACAATGGTTTGATCTCCGGGTTAGGAAGATTCCCTGAAGGAGGGCATGGCAACCCACTCCAGTACTCTTGCCTGGAGAATCCCATGGACAGAGAAACCTGGCAGGCTACAGTCAGTCCAAAGGATTGCAAAGAGTCGGACACAGCTGAAGTGACATAGCACATAGCTGTATTAAATTTTTTTTAAAAGAAATAAAACTCTTTTACAGCCCCTTTTAAGACTAACAGCCTCTATTCCCAATTTCACCACCTTGGTCTTGTCAAGTTAGCTACTTACCCATCAATACTTGCTTTTTTCTTTCTTCTACAGCAGGGTCAGAAAACCCTTTTTATACGGGGCCAGATAGTAAATAGTTTAGGCCTTGTAGGCCATGTGGTCCTTGTCACAACTACTCAGCTCTGCTCTTGTGGCAGAGAGCAGCTGTAGACAATATTTAAATGAATGAGTGTGGCTGTGTTCTAATAAAAGTTTATTTATGGATACTGAAATTTGAATTTCACATAATTTTCACATCACGGAATGTTATTCTTCTTTTGATTTTTTTTCAACCACTCAAAAATGTAAAAACCATTCTTAGCTTGTAGGTCACTTGAAATCAAGCCTTGGGCCTGATTTGGCCCACGGGTGTGGTGTGCTGATTCCTGTACTAAAGTAATGGAATTCTTGATATTTAGCTGGCACACGGATGCCCAAATAAAGATTTTTTTTTTTTTTCAGACAGTAGCCATGTAACCACACTATGGTTAATGAAAAGTAGGTGATATGTGCAAACTCTGAGTCATGCTCTTAAAGGAAAGTAGTGTACTCTCCTCTTTTATTCCCCCTTTTTCACTTTTCACTGGCCAGAATGAAGATCACCTTGGACCATGCCATGGCAGAAATATCCTTGGTATGGTAGAAAAAATAGAAAGAGCTTGACTTCCTGCCTCTGGACCGTGTGTGGTCATACTGCTACAAGAATGAAAACTAAGACTACACTCGTTTTGTAAAGAGACCTCTGTTTTAGGGCCTTTTCACACTTTGCCAAATCTATAATCTAACATCAGCTGGTTAGACTTTGGCTAACATCTCTAAATGTAATGACAGCTTAATGTGTTGTACTTTCAAGAAGCACGGCAGAAACTTTCAAGAAACAGCTAAGTGTGGAGTTAAAAAATTCATTCTTGGTTCCTTATCAAGTCAAGATAGTCTGGATATAGGACAGCTTTTTTTTTTTTTTTTAGGACAGCTTTAACTTTTTATTTAAAACCAGAATTTCTAAATATTGCAGGTGTTGTGCCTTTTCTTCTGCTTGTTGATTTCCCGCGATTTGAAAGTGAACAAAGGTGTCTTTGTATCCTTTTTCTCCTATCTCCATCACACTTACAGCCAAAGAAAGAACATTATTAATTGGGAGAAACAAACAAATTTACTTCTTGTAATCTCTGATGAATAATTAATTCACATTGTCCTTTGTGGATTTTATTTATATAAATGAATGGACTTAAAATCTAGCCTCCACTCCTACCACCCACAAGTATCCCATGGTCCTATGGACTTTTTCATTTATATGATAGCTGAAAGAAACTATAGTTTTAAGAGACACACTTATCTTGTGAGCATGTTTTATTTTCCACAGCAGAACTTGGGGGGTCCCAGGCTGTAAACAGCAGTGGCAAAATGATCCCACAGACCACTATAAGAATCGTCAACCACCACTTAGCCGCACCAGAGTATCAGGCATTGTCCGAACACAGTTGTTTGAGTTCTTGTGCTGACCCACAGTACTTCCCATTCACCTCTCTCCCCCTCTTCTCTCCTTGCCAAAAACCAAACTAGCTTTAAGTAGGCACAGTCTTTCAAGTCCTGGCTGCTGTTGTCCCCAAGAGATTTAAGGGAGAAGCAGTCTTGGCTGATGCTTAGAGCCAGAGGTGGAGCTGTGAGGGGAACAATGTCTGGCTTTTGAGAACAGCCGGAGCTTCGGAGGGAGAAAGCAGCTTGGCGAATGAGGAAAGAATGTGCTTGTCACTTCAAGAGGCAAGAAACTTCCATTCCCCACTGCCTCTGCCAACTAGTGTTTATTGGAAAGGACAGAGTGGTGATGATGGCAGGTGACTTTGGTTTGGATTTTATGGAATTTTTCATGTTTATTTTGCCTTCTCAAAGAGCAGATAAATGTACGAACCCCACAGTTAACTATTCTGAATTCTGCTTGTGTTTTTATTGGAAAACTGAGTGTTGTTCCTCAGTTATTTTGAAGAATGCCACCCCTGGCCCATTTTAAAACTCTGCTTGCTTTCCTTGTATATGAGCTAATATTTGTTATAGGGGTTTTGGAGAAAAGTAGCAGAAGGTATTTAAATGGAAAGTGAAGGCCCAAGGGAGACAAGATCCTGCTCTGAGAATACAAGAGAATTTATGATTGAGAGGATCAGGTGGGTCCATGTAGACAAAACAGTTTTAGCCGAAACCAAAGGTGAGCTTATGAAAAATTTGACATGGTAGTGGGGAAAAGTTTTTTAAGGTGTCATACTCTTTGGTCATGTTTTGATTTCTTGTTTATTTTCTTGGATTCTTTTGGAAATGGATAGAACAACAGAGACTATTTTCCCATTCTGAATTCCATTTGTTAGACTTGGAAAGTGTGACCTGATTTTGAATATCACTTTTAAAATGAGCAAAAAGACATTCCAATATTAATATTTGAAAAATAATGTTACCATTTTAAAATCTCTTTCCTCTCTCTCTGAACTCTCAACAATTTTGCCTGCTTCCAGAATTCTCCCTTTAGTTGTACCTAACTTTTATTTATTTATTTAAGTTTGGCAGTAGGAATGTTAGTTGGATCTTGGGACATAAATACATCTAAAAGTTAAGGGAATAAGGTGGGAGTATTGGGAAAAATATTTCTTGGGTTCTGCCTATGTGATAGACCTCTTTACTAGGCCCTTTCCTTATTAGAATCTGTGAAGTAAGAATTATTATGACCATTTGGTGGGGGGGTTGGGGGTAGGGGTGGGGGATCTGCACCTTGAGGCTTGCAGGATCTTCATTCCCTCACCAGGGACCAAACCAGGGCCTTCAGCACTGAAAGTGCCGAGTCCTAACCACTGGACTTCCCTGCCAGGGAATTCCCTATTACAACCATTTTAAAGAAGGGAGACCGAGGCTCAGTAAGGGTCTTTATAACTAATATTACCTGATGTTCTATTAATAGTAAAGTCAAGTTATCTGTATTTAAATAGTTTTGATTCCATATTCTTTCTACTGCTCTTTGTCCACATAATAATATCTACATTGATTATGTTTAAATTGATTTTTTAGTCACTGAGTTGTGTTTGACTCTGCAGTTCTATGGACTGTAGCCCACCAGGCTCTTCTGTCCATGAGATTTCCCAGCAAGAATACTGGAGTGGGTTGCCATTTCCTTCTCTAGGAAGTCTTCCTGACCCAGGGATCAAACCTGTGTCTCCTGCATTGGCAGGCAATCATTAAAAATTGATTGATCAGGTACTTCCCTGGTGGTCTAGTGGTTAAGATTCTGAACTCCCATTGCAGGGGCCACAGATTCGATCCCTAGTCAGGGAACTGGATTCCACATGTCGCAACTAAGACCCAGAGCAGCCAAATAATTAAATTTTAAAAATTGACTGATCAGAAGAAACTTGTGTATAATTAAGACTCCTCTTTTGCTAGTGTACTATGATTCTAGGGAATAAGACTTCATTATCAGGATTCAAGGGACTGTAGAATCAACTACATAGTTACTTTGCACCTCCAGATTTCCAAGACTAGAATTAGTACTTCTCAAGACAAAAATAATCTGATGTGGTCTCTTGTCATTACCCATGATGAAATTTCTGGCCTGGCAAGGTTCAGCAAACCACTTCCGACATGGTGGCCTTCTACACGTCCTGTGTGGTAACTTTTCTTGATCTTGGGCACTCTTCATTGAGGCCAGAGTAGAAGTTTCACAAGGCATGCCTGGTGTGAATCATTACAACTTCTTTGTAGAAAGTATCTCTCAGAGATGCTGTTCATAGAAGTAGATTGTGAGCAAAGCAGGAACTTGGAATTTCATACTCTTTCCCAGCACATGTATAAAGAAATGAACTGGATGCAAAGAAGTCAAAGAAGTCAGTGAACCTCAGAGAATATTGCAAGAGCAACATCTGCTACAGTCTTCTTTATTCACCAGCATCAAGAGCATCTCCAATGGGTTGACACATTTTTCTTTTTTTTGAGTGTCTGCTTTATGCTAATTGTGCTGAAATAATTAAGAATGCTTTTAAAAGGTAGAAAAATTCTTTACTCAGAGAGATCATTGCTTTGCTGTGTTTACAAATAAAATAAATTAATCACAAACATGGCTTAAGGAGTGTCTCAGCCACTCTGGGAATGTAGAAGTATTTCTTTTAATCCAGAATATTTAATGAATCAGAACTTCTAGTTCCCAAGCATTTCAAGTAATTAGTATTTTCCTTTGTGAGTGTCAGCTGAAGAATCATTTGCATGATGATGACATATCTAGGTTGTTTAATACACTTTCTTCTGAATCTTTCTTTAGCATGATGTTGGATATACATAGGAAATGTACATTTAAACAGTCACAGCAATGATTGTAATGATTTCCAAGTGGGACTGCATGCTCTAATGCCCATGAATTGAGGGGTAATATTTTTATGTTACTGTTTTCCATAATAAATTCTAAAATCAGCTGCATATGTCTGGCAATTTATAAGTTTCAATATTGACATATTTCTCCTAAGAATTAAATAAGTGGAATTTTAAAAAATTATTTCTTTTACTGAAGGATAACTGCTTTACAGAATTTTGTTGTTTTCTGTCAAACCTCAACGTGAATCAGCCATAGGTATACATGTATCCCCTCCCTTTTGAACCTCCCTCCCATCTCCTTCCCCATCCCACCCTCTAGGTTGATACAGAGCTCTGTTTGAGTTTCCTGAGCCATATAGCAAATTCCCGTTGGCTATCTAAAGTGGAATTTTTATTCTACAACTATTAATGCTTTTTAAAATAGTGTGTAATCGTGTAGAACCAATGCTGTTGGTATAACAGAACTTTGCTATTAAGTTGATTGAACAAAACATGTAAAAATATTTTCTCTTAGCCAGTGCTCTCTGTTACAGGGCAAAGTGGATCAGAATAGTTGTCCAGGATGATGTAACTTCACAGGTTTCACACTGCTATTGTCTTTATTGTAAAACTGAAAAATTTTAAATATACATACTTCTATGGTTTTCTTGATAGCTCAGTTGATAAAGAATCCACCCACAGTGCAGGAGACCCCAGTTCCTCGATTGGGAAGATCCCCTGCAGAAGGGATAGGCTACTCACTCCAGTATTCTTGGGCTTCCCTTGTGGCTGAGCTGTTAAGGAATCCGCCTGTAATGCGGGAGACCTGGGTTCGATCCCTGGATTGGGAAGATCCCCTGGAGAAGGAAAAGGCTACCCACTCCAATATTCTGGCCTGGAGAATTCCATGAACTATATAATCCCTGGGGTCACAAAGAATCAGACAAAAAATTGACAGTTCTTAAATATGGATACTTCTGTGTGTGAAAAATTGAAGAACCTATTTCTAGATATTGTAATCTGATATTTTAATGATTCACTAAATAAATTAGTAAATTAAAATATTTATTAAGGGGTAATTTTTGATAAATTTTCTAGTTTATGTATATTCTTTTTAATGTTTTAAAAGCTCATGTGATTAAAATTAAAGAACAACTGGATAGAAAACCAGTCCCTCCTAAAGGAGGTCAGTCCTGGGTGTTCACTGGAAGGACTGATGTTGAAGCTGAAACTCCCATACTTTGGCCACCTGATGCGGAGAGCTGACTCATTTGAAAAGACCCTGATGCTGGGAAAGATTGAGGGCAGGAGGAGAAGGGGACGATAGAGGATGAGATGGCTGGATGGCATCACCAACTCAATGACATGGGTTTGGGTGGACTCCGGGAGTTGGTGATGGCCAGGGAGGCCTGGCGTGCTGCAGTGCGTGGGGTCACAAAGAGTCGGACACGACTCAGCAACTGAACTGAACTGAACTGAACTGGATAGAAGACATTGTCTGGGTATATCAACTAGTCAGTATGCCCAGTCTGGGCTTTTCCTAGGACTGACTCTGGGCTAGTGCTACCACTGGACATGGTCTGGCCTCATCTTTTGGCCTGGGTGCTCAGATTTTAGGGGCTTGAATTACCAGGCATCAGAGAAACTAAACAGAGCTTAGCACACCTCTTTTTATGTGTAGCAGTTTAGCTCTATTTAAAGTTTTAGCCTGGAGAAGGAAATGGCAACCCACTCCAGTATTCTTGCCTGGAGAATCCCATGGACAGAGGAGCCTGGTGGGCTACAGTCCACGGGGTCGCAGAGTCGGACACGACTGAGTGACTAGAGAATTAATCACATAGGTTGCTAGAGACAGACTGCTTGATGAAACCCTGGGCTTGCTTTTTACCAGATCTTCACTCTGATCTCTGTCAGTCTGTGTGATCATCTGAAAAATTAGGAAGATAACAGTACCTCATCTGTTACTATGAAGGATGAATGAAATGATGCTTATCAAGCACTTAGCCCAACTCTTGGCAATACTAAAGACTCAATAAATGTTGGATGCTATGATTGTTGTTGATGATGATGTTACTATTGTGGTTCTTCATCTTTTTATTACTAGCATGAGCGTTTTTTTAGTTATTTAAACCAGAAAGTTAATAAATGAATTTGTAATGAAGCATGAGATAGTGCCTGGAATGCTTGTGTAACCTCTCTTAATTTCTTGGTTTATAGATAATTTAGATATAAAATGAATAGTTAGAAAGCTGCCTGGTTAATGACGAGAAAATATCGGTTTACAGACAAATTAAAGCATCTCTTTTTTCTTTTTTTTTGCTTGAATTCTTCTTACAATAGAAGTCCCTGCCTCTGTTGATAGAATGCAGGTTGTCAGTATATTTATTTTTGATTAATTCTTTCTACTGAGGTGAAATTCACATAATATAAAATTAACCATTTTGAAATGTACAATTCATTGGCATTCATGACATTCACAGTGTTGTGCAAATGGTCCCTGTGTATAGTTACAAAACATTTTCATCACCCCAAAAAAAGCTCATACCCATAAACCAGTCACTTGTCATTTCCTGGCTCCCACCCCCCAAGCTCCTTGCAGCCACCAATCTGCTTTCTGTCTTTATGGATTTACTTATTTTGGGTACTTTGTATAAATGGAATCATACAATATCTAACCTTTTATGTTTGGCTTCTTTCACTTAGCTTAATATTTTTGAGGTTTGTCTATGTTGTACCATAGATCAGTATGTCATTCCTTTTTATGACTGAATAATATTCCATTCCATATATATTTATATGCTATATTTATCCACTCATCTGCTGGTGGTCTTTGATTAATTTTCAAAATGGAAAATTACTTAATAAATATAGCCCAATAAAAAAACACTTTCAACATGGGATTCAAAAGGGAAAATATTAGGATTAGGAGATATAAACTCAACACCTACATAGCAACCACTGGATCTCCAATGACTAGTATAGTTTGTGGCACATAGTAGGTACTCAACAGATATCTATTGCGTGAGTGAATGAATAAACCACTGTAATATGCTGTTAAAAACTGACATATATAGAATCAATGCTCTCTATCACAGAAACCCAACTGAAAGGCAGAGGGCAAGGAAGTTCCATGATAGCATTTAACCAGGTCAATCATAAGGATACAGAGCAGATTGGAGAAGGGTGGATCTGGAACTGCAAACTGAGAAAGCCAGCATATGCACCAAGAGTCACTCAAGTCATATGTGGGCAAGTGGCAGCATCTCATCTCATTCAGGTCCATATAAGAATTAGTGTTAAATACCATAGACATGGGGCTTCCTTAGTAGCTCAGTTGGGAAAGAATCTGCCTGCAATGCAGGAGACCCAGGTTCAATCCCTGGGTGGGGAAGATGCCCTGAAGAAGAAAACGGCAAGCCATTCCAGTATCCTTACCCGGAATATCCCATGGATAGAGAAGCCTGGTGGGCTGCAGTCCATGTGGTCACAAAGAGTCAGGCACAACTGAACAGCTAACACTTTCAATTACTTCCCATAGACATGTAGGCTTCCCTGCCGGCTCAGTGCATACAGAATCTGCCTGCAATGCAGGAGTCACAGGAGACTCAGGTTTGATCCCAGGGTTGGGAAGATCCTCTAGAGGAGGGCATGGCAACCTACTCCAGTATTCTTGCCTGAAGAATTCCATGGACAGAGGAGTCTGGTGGGCTACAGTCCACAGGGTCACAAAGAGTTGGACATGACAGGAGCGACTGAGCACACACGTATATCATAGACCTAACACCTCACTCTTGTGCTTTCCCTCATTAAACATCTTATGTTCTGGCTATTAAGGTAAGGAGTTAAAAAATAGCATAGAAAAACTTATGGTTTTGATTGATATTCAGTTACATTTTTGGAAACTGGGAAATTTTAAGACCCTCAGAATGACAGTAATGTGAAACTTTAAGAAAAATGGAAACTTACTACACGATGAACATCATATGTCCTAGATTGAATTTCAAAGAAGCAAAGTGAAATTAATAGAAATTTTGCCAGTTTAAGAAGTCCAGGAAAAGATCTTGTGCTGAAAGAACTCACTACATTTTGCAAACATGAATCAGCCTTTAAAAAATATTTATTTATTCAGTTACGCTGGATCTTAGTTGTGGCATGCAGACTCTGGTTGCCCTGCAGCATGTGGGATCTTAGTTCCCCTACTAGAGGTTGAACCCTTGTCCCCTGCACTGGGGGCTTCCCTGGTGTATCAGATGGTAAAGAGTCCACCTGCAATGAAGGAGATGTGGGTTTGATCCCCGGGTCAGGAAGATCCTTTAGAGGAGGGCATGGCAACCCATCCCAGTATTCTTGACTGGAGAATCCCATGGATAGAGGAGCCCTTCGATTGAATGACTAAACATGGCCCTGCATTGAACGGTGGACTCTTCACCACTGGCCTACCAGTGAAGTCTCCATACACCAGCTCTAAGACATAATTTTCCTTGAATGGCTAAAGAATAAATGTCCTTCTTAGCCTATTTTACAGGCATAATCAGGATACTTCCATCACTAAAAACACTGTTTGGTTATTCTGAAGACTAAAATAAATTTGCTCTGCCTTAGAATTGCCCAATGTCCCACATGGGCTTTCCTGGTGGCTCAGATGGTCACATTGACTAAGCACCCATGAATGTCCTACATTCTATAAAATTTTCAGCTTTTATTTAGCTAGCTTAATTCAAGATTTGAACATAAATGCTTTTATATAATTTTTAAATAGTAGTTTTGTGATTTGAATTTTCCAAGAATTAGATGTAATCTATATACAGAGCAGTTTGATATATTTCATTGAGAGATAAAAAGTTAAGAGGTTGGGGGAGAAAAACATACATGAGTAAAATAGGAAAATAATAAATGGGAAATGGCTAAAGAAGTGGATATAATTTAATTTAAATAAGGGATGTTTGAAAAAGAATTAATATGGAAAATGCTGACTAGCTAGATCGTTCTCTTTATTTAGGACACAGGATAATGAACTTAAAAATATAAATTAAGGATATGAATACTGGATTCAAAGAGACTTGGGTTAGAGTCCTATCTCCAAACACTTGCTAGCGGATTATAACTTGGAATTAGTATAACTTATTCTTTATTGTTATAACTTATTCCTTAACTTATCTGACCTTCAGTTTTCCCATAAGAAAACTACAGATAATAACAGTAATTACCTTATTGAGAGGATTAAATGAGCTCAAATCTGTACCCTGATGCACAGTAAATAGTCCTGTAAATGTCAGCTACTTTTATTGTTCAAAGTCAAGGACAATTTAAATATTGGGGTAGATCATCAAAGGAGTAAATCCTTCCCTTGAGAACAGCTGAGAATATGAGAGGGTCATCTCTGTCTGCAAGTGGCTTTCTTCTCCAGATGACCCATTTATGTATTTTTCTAGCCCACAATCCTAGAACTAAACTATAAATAAGAAGCAACTGTTGTAAAAAATCCTTTTTATACTCTTTCAGTATTGGCTTGCTATCTCTGGGAAGAAAAATTTTGCTGCTGAAATTTCATGTTCGTCATTCTGAAACTGGGTTAGAATCTGATGGGACTATACCGAAGCTTCCAGCTGGTAGTCAGTGTCGGACGCACAGGCTGCTATTTGTGACATACTCTCATTTCTTGGGCAAGCCTTGCTATTTCAGTGAGACCAGCCATATCTTCCCAATGTTTCTTCCAGAGCCAAGGACACCTACTTTGCCTGGGCATGTGGCAGGTGAATGGGCCAGGGAAGTGACGCCCCCAGAGCAGCCCTCACCAGTGCCTATTGGAGTTGGTAGATGAGCTCTCCTTTCCAAGTAACAAAATATTCATTTACACTCTTTTCTCATGGGAGCCCATCCCAGACACTCACACAGGATTGACTTGATAATTCACCTTTATTGGCTGCCTTGTCTTCCTTGACTCTTTTCCCCTACCTCTTCCTCTAGTGTTTGGGGTCATCTCTCAAGTAAATTGCTTGCATTCAAAATCCTTGTTTCAGAGTCTGCTTTTGGGGGAGCCAAACTGAGGTAGGGTGTCAGTGACTTTTGTAATTTTATTAATTTTTCTAGCTTGAGATATAATTGACATGTAATTGTGTAAGTTTATGGTGTCAAATGTATTGATGTGACACACATACATATTGTATCTTTCATGTTTTCATCACAATACAGATTATAAGAGATTTGGTGGGAATGGGAAAAGACAGGATTTATGGGGGGATTTGGAAAGATGAATGTCCATTGACTTTAATTACAAACATCTTATTTAATACAGGCATACCTTGTAGATATCTCAGGTTTGGTCCCAGCTCACCACAATAAAGTGAGTGACATAACTTTTTTGTTTCTCAATGCATATAAAAGTTATGTTACATTATAGTCTATTAAATGTGCAATAGTATTATATGTAAGAAGAACATACATACATCAATAATTACTTTATTGCTAAAAATTGCCAGCCATTATCTGAACCCTCAGTGAGTTCTCATCTTTTTGCTGAGAGACACAAGCAAATGTGTTTCTTGAGAGACACACATTCAACTGGGAAAGACAGACATAGCAATTTATTAAATCCAAAGTGATCCACGACTTAAGCAAACTGAGGGCAAGGTGCTATGGGAGTACAGATGGCTGTACTCCATCAGAAGGCTGATGGACGTGTACTTCAGATTCAGTGATATTTGTACTAAAGGACTAGTAAGACTTTGGTAGAATAAGGTTGAGAAGCGCCTTCTAAGCAGGAAAAACATCTTGCATAGAGTTTGAAGTTGCATGGAATGTTTCGGTGGACAGCTGGAGAAAAATTCATTGTGGGGTAGAAAACCCAGGAGATAGAGTTGAGGGAGTGGAAAAGCCTGAATGTGAAAAGTCTTCTTCAATTGTAGAACAGATGATAGAATGGGGAAGTACTTGATGCAGCAGAAAAACCAAGTGTGATTATGCTTTGTCTTAACATTTCCTTTTCTGTACCTCTCTGGGGCAAGGAGAAAGGGAAGAGGAGAAGAAACACAGAGAGAGGGTGTGTATTTTCAGCTACCATTCATGACAAGTGAAGTTATTCAGTCATGTCCGACTCTCTGCAACCCATGGCCTGGAGCCTACCAGGTCCTCTGTCAATGGGATTTTTCAGGCAAGAATACTGGAGTGGGTTGCCGTTTCCTTCTCCAGGGGATCTTCCTGACCCGGGGGTTGAACCCAGGTTTCCTGCATTACAGGCAGACGCTTTACTGTCTGAGCCACTAGGAAAGCCCTTTCATGAATGATGATCATTTGCCAGGTCCATCCCAAAACTTATCCCACTTCAATCTCATGATAAACCTGTGAGTGAAGTGAAGTGTTAGTTGTTCAGTCATGTCTGACTCTTGGTGACCCCATGGACTGCAGAGGACCAGGGTCCTCTGTCCATGGGATATTCCAGGCAAGAATACTGGACTCGTTGCAATTTCCTTCCTTTCGCTTGTTATGAATGGTAGCTTAAAATATATACCCTCTCTCTGAGTTTCTTCTCCTCTTCCTTTTCTTCTTGCCCTGGAGACATACAGAAAAGGAAGGGTTAGGACAAAGCATGATTGCACTTCACCAGAGGATCTTCCCGACCCAGGGATCAAACCCGGGTCTCCTGCACTGCAGGCAGATTCTTTACCAACTGAGCTACGAGGGAAGCCCAACCTATGAGATAGGAATATTAATCAGTAAAAATGTCACCTTTTACTGATGAGGACATTGAGGCTCAGAAAAGAGCTCAGGTTTTTGGTTTTTTTTTTTAACTTAGAGTTTATGATTGCCTGATTCCAAAGCTATTACCCACTGCATTATACTACTTCTCTTTTGGAAGAAGCAAGTGTGGGGTGGACAGCAGTTACTGTGATTGTTATTATCTGGACAGGTACAACAGTTAGGAGGAGTCCACTGAAGGGAGAAGCCCAAGTGCTGAGTTCTGCTTACTTGGGGCATCTAAAATCAGAAGAAACTGGAAGGAGCAGTCATCACACTGAAAGTCATTTGTTTTTATTATTGACTTTGGTGAAGTCTCCAAGAAGTATTTTGGATTTGGAGTATTTTGTTCAGTAAATTCATCCTTAGCAGCTGCTAAGAGCATCCAACAGAGGCAGAAAGAATAAAAAATTAATTTAAATCACAACACTACCAATGCCAGAGCTATAGAGTGTTTTGGCCTGTGTTTAATCATTTCCTCTAAGAGCCCCCATACAGCACCACCAT
This sequence comes from Cervus canadensis, assembly GCF_019320065.1. Lineage (NCBI taxonomy): Eukaryota > Metazoa > Chordata > Mammalia > Artiodactyla > Cervidae > Cervus > Cervus canadensis. Next base: position 25,072,790 of record NC_057411.1, on the reverse strand, counting down.
AATTCTATAGTACTTCAAAGTTTATCTGTTTAAATAAAAGCCTTAAGTAAACAAAATCATAGCTTTTCTGCTATGCTCCCAGCATTTTTGAACTGTTTAGTTTTTTTGAAGTTTAAATTTTTTGTCTTCATAACCTAGTTACTTGAATGAAAATGTTTGCCATTAAATTAACAGTTGGGGAGAAAGTTGGCCTAATTGGCATGACTTTTTAAATTTTTTTTTATAAACACCATTTTAAGTCTAGATAGATGAAAAAATGGACCATATCTTTTTATAAATCAATAATGAAAATCTAGACATTTAAAAACCAGACATTTAAATACTTTTGAAAATGTTAAACACCATGCATTCTCATGCTATGCCAGAACAGAACAGGTAAGGAGTACACAGACCAGCTAGGAAATGGGATGTGTGTGTGTGTGTTCAGTTGTGTCTGGCTCTTTGCTACCCCATGGACTGTAGTCTGCCAGGCTCTGCTGTCCATGGGATTTTCCAGGCAAGAATATTGGAGTGGGTTGCCATTTCCTCCTCCAGGGGATCTTCCTGACCCAGAGATCTAACCTGCATCACTTGCATCTCTTGCATTGTCAGGCAGATTCTTTACTGCTGTGCTGCCTGCCAGGAAGTGGGATGGTCTGTTTTAAACATGTGAGCTCAGCATTAATGAAAAAGCTCTGCAAATTCCAATATAATCCATCCTTAATCTTCTTCTTGTAGACTAATAGTCTTATTTATACTCAAAATCTACTATAATCAGTGCAATGTTAAACTTTTTTTTCCAACTAAAACATCATTTGAAGCATTCCATCTTTGTAATAGATTTAAAAATACCCACATCGTTAGGGGCCCTAAAAATACCGCTCCAGAGATAAAAGAAGAAGATCATAGAGTGCAGTGACTGGAAGTTTTGAGCAGTGATTGTTTCAAATAGCATTCTTATAATCAACTTTAAGACATTTTCCCATCAGCCACTTGAAACCCTGTTTCCCCTTTAGACCTGGAACAATGTTTACTCTATACCGCAGACTCCCAGCGGTCTTTAAGAAACAACCTGGAAATGTTAACTTGCCGCTCTTGGTGATGGCTGATGGTAGTTCCTCTTTAGGCTGAAGAGGAAAAAATCTGATGCGTTCATCTAAAAACTTTATTTGCTATGGGAATTGCTTTGGCTAATGCAACTTTTAAGACCTGTTGGTTCATTCAAAGGTCAAGGAACATTTATATAAGGAATCTTCAATAACATTCTTTCAGCTTGGCAAGCAGTGAATGCCCTGATGCCAGTTTTTCCCTCTTCTGAGTATTAAATTTGTGTATGCCTTCATTGGAATTCCCACTAAATAGTGAAATCGTTTTCAAAATATGCAGATAACTTCCTGTAAAGTTAGAGACGGTTATTTTACCTTTGTTCTTTGCAGCTGTTGTTCGGTCACTAAGCTGTGTCCGGCTCTTTGCAACCCCATGGACTACAGCACGCCAAGCTTCCCTGTCCTTCACTATCTCCCAGGGTTTGTTCAAAGTCATGCCCACTGAGTCGGTGATGCCATCCAGTTATCTCATCCTCTGCCGCCCTCTTCTCCTCCTGCCTTCAGTCTAACCCTCCTGAATCAGTCGCTCAGAAGAGTCCCTCTGCCTGACGTCAGTGTTGTTTGAGCTAATAGAACAAGGCTGCGTTCTGTTCCGAAGCAAAGGCTTTCATCTCTAATCAGAGGGTGGAGTGGTCCGAGCTTGCCCTCTGCAGCACACCGCTGTCCCACTCTCCCTGCTCTACCTGGCAGGCCATGAGCGGGGCTGCTCTCGCTGGATCTCACGAGTGGAGTGGAGTTCTTGTGGGGCCAGCATGGCTGTGCTGCACCGGCTTCAGACCCCGGTGCTGGGCGCTGCGTCTCTGCACACGGCCCGCCGCAGCCATCTTGAATTGCCACGTCATCTGCAGCGCTTCTGCACATGCGCACCAAGCTACCGTGTCGGGCACAGCAGGTTTGCGCTAGGAGCTCTGGTCTGAACTACCAGGGCCAAGGCCTCTGCTCATGGCCGCGCAGGAGCAAGTGAAACTACGAAGCACAAAGGAAAAGGGAAAAAAAAGAAGGTTAGACTTTATTTTATTACTCAGAGTCTATTTTGATTTCCCGGAAGTTGCTAATGGGCTTTGCTGGTGACAAATCCCCCCACCCCCACCCGTCCCACCCGTCTTTTATCTGGCTCTCATTCTTGAGGTGCACAGGTCTTTCTGTAGCAGCTTCCTGATGGTTTGGGGGCGACTGTCGTCATGACCCCAGGGAAAGAAGCAGAGCTTCTCCCCAGCAGCCTTTAGATGTTTGTCCCCAGACCTCAGCCCTGACTGCATCCCTGAGCGACCATTTTTGTTTGAGACAGAGGACACTGGACGATTTAACATATTATGGCTCCAATATTAGCGAGAGAATAATGATCACACGATAAATTATTCTAAAAATGTAGGTATCTAGGTCTTTCGCCTGTAGGCAAGTGTGCCCTGATGTGGAGGCTCACTGCCAAGGCCTGAAGATCCGTGCTCACACTTTATTTTTCAGAGGCAAAGAGAGGTTTGCGGGTGGTCCATTGCCCCAGGTTGTTTCTCCACTGTTTGGGGCTTAGGGGCTTTCTTTCCTGGAGTGTGATGTACCCACAAAGTGAACTACTGCAACGTGAGGGCAGAATGAGCAGTTAGGGTCAACAAGTAGGGTCAGTTCCCCATAGGAGGGAGCTGATCGTGGAGGCTGCCAGCTTTCCAGGTTTTTAGGTTCACTCAGTTTCCTTCTGGCCAGAAGTGGTGGGGAGCCAGGTCAGTGGGTGCAGGTGGCATGGTTACCAATATTCCGTGAAGGCTTCATGAAAGCCTACCTGGATGGCACAGTTGAGTGGTTCCATTTTGAGAAGTAAGGTGTCCCTTCTCTTGGGCTTGGGGAATGGGTCTACCATATATAAATTCAAATGTACTTTCATTTTAAAATATTTATTTTTATTTATCTTGCTGCACTGGGTCTTAGTTATAGCCCATGAGATGTTTTAGTTGTGACATGCAAACTCTTCGTTGTGACATATGCAATCTAGTTCCTTGACCAGGGATTGAACTTGGGTCCCCTGCATTGGGAGTTGGAATCTTAGCCACTGGACAACCAGGGAAGTCCCTAAGTACACTTAACTTTAATTTATCCCTTGGGGCCAATTGTGTGCAGAGCAGAACAGTCAGGAACAACTTAAACCAATTTTCTGGAGTCTTCTGAAACAGCTTGGCTTAGGCCTGTTTTAAGGTCTAATTCAATTTCTCTACTTTCGCCAATGATTGGGGTCTCCAGGCTGAGTGCAAGGTCCACACTGTTTTTAAGAGCTTCAATAAACACCTGTTTATTCTCTCTAGTAAGAATACCTCTTTCTTTCCAAATAGCTCCATGTACATGTAGGTTCATATGCATACAGGGAATCTGTGAAAAATTTATGATTTTCCTTGTCCTGAGCTCTAAGGTTTGATTGAAGGCCACCAGCTCCACCTCTTGGGCAGAAGTCCCTGGGGGTAAGCTTCTTGCTTTTATGACTTGGGTCTGGAAGGTTACTATTAATATGTATCCTGCAGCCTCTCCCCCTCTTTCATAAAACTCCTTTTGTCTCTGAACCATTCCTCTTCAGCATCTGGGAGAGGTTCCCTTCCTAGGTTGGGGTGACTGGAATAGATCGTGTCTAAGCCTCCCAGGCTTCCCAGGTGGCACTAATGTTAAAGAATATGCCTGCCAATGCAGGAGATGCAAGAGATGTGAGTTTGATCCCTTTGTCCAGAATATCCCCTGGAGAAGGAAATGGCAACCTACTCCAGTATTCTTGCCTGGGAAATCCCATGGACAGAGGAGCCTGGTGGGCTATAGTCCATAGGGTCACAAAGAGTTGGATATGACTTAGAGACTAAATAGCAACACTCTAGAGGATTGCCATTCTATTCCCTGAGAACTTATAGCCTGAAGTTGTGTGGAGTCTATATAATAATGATTGACCAAACATTAATTTTCAGCCTCCTTTAGCAGGGTTCTAGTAGCAGCTACTGCCCATTAGCAAGGAGGCCATTCCTTAGCAGTTGATCTAATTGTTCATGGAAATAAGCAAACACCTGAATAAGCAGCTCCAGTTTTTGAGCTAATATAGCTCAGTTGGTAAAGAATCCTCCTGCAATGCAGGAGACCCCGGTTCAGTTTCTGGGTTGGGAAGGTCCCCTGCAGAAGGGATAGGTTACCCACTCCAGTTTTCTTGGGCTTTCCTTGTGCCTCAGCTGGTAAAGAATCCACCTGCAATGTGGGAGACCTGGGTTTGATCCCTGGGTTGGGAAGATCCCCTGGAGAAGGGAAAGGCTACCCACTTCAGTATTCTGGCCTGGAGACTTCCATGGACTGTATAGTCCGTCCATGGGGTCATAAAGAGTCAGACATGACTGAGCGACTTTCACTTTCACCCAAAGGGCAATTACCCTACTCTCAATAACATAAAGGTTGAAGAATTTAGTTAAATCTGGGAGGGCTGTAATGGGGACTTGAAGTAATTGCTTTTTCAGTTCTTGAAAGGCCCCTTTGCATCCTGAATTCCATTCAAAAGGATCATGATTTTTTTCCTTTCAACTTTTTCATATAGAGACCTAGCTATTAGACCATAGTTAGGGATCCAGATGTGGCAGAATCCAGCCATCCCCAAGAAACCCCATAAACTGTCTTCTGGTTTCAGGAGAGTCAGGGCTGCAGATGGCTTCTTTCTCTTCCTGAGGTTAGGCTTCTCTAACTTCCTGTGAGAATGAAGTCTAGGAAGGTCACCCTAGATTGTGATATTTGAGCCTCTTTCTTGTATACCTTACATCCTTTATCAGCTAGAAGGTTCAGGGTGGTTACAGTATTTTTGTCAGAGGCCTCTTTAGTATGAGAATGTCATCTGTGTATAGGAGGAGATCTGGGAGGTAGATCTTTTAGGTCTTTAGCTAAAGTTTCACCAAAGATGGTGGGGGAGGTAGAATTTTTGAACCCTTGGGACAGGTCTTTTGTTTCATGCTTGGATCCTCCACTCAAAAGCAAAACATTCCTCATGACTCTGGGGCTCATGGACTGCAGAGTCAGGGGTCTTTTACATCTAACACAGATATCAGCTCCTGGTGGATAGTAAAGTGGCCAGTAGAATGTAGGGATTAGGGACTGTTATATGTGTGTCCTAGTGGCTTCATTGACTTCCCCTGAGGCCCTGTACCACCCAGTATTCCCCACTGGGTTTCTTTATCCTTTTGGGGTATTACAGGCTGACGGGTTTGGTCTAAGAAGGCCCTGGTCAATTAGATCCTGTCGAACAGGGGCAGTGCCCAGCAGGGCCTCCTGATGGAGAGAGTACCATTTTGTATTGAGACACACATGGCTGAACTTTAGATGGACTATCATGGGACTGGCTCCATCAGCTTGTCACACCTGTCCTTGAGCCCAGACTTTGGGATTTATTTTATTTACTTATTTTTTGAAATAGTTTTAAATATTTAGTATATTAGGAAATGATTTTTTTATTTGTTAGGCTGCGTTGGGTCTCGGTTGTGGCTTGCAGGATCTTCATTGTGTCAAGTGGTATCTTTCCTTGCGGTGCATAGACTCTCTAGTTGTGATGCATGGACTCAGTAGTTGTGGCTTAGTTGCTCTGTGGCATGTGGGATCTTAGTTCCCCATCCGGGGATCAGACTTTCATCCCCTGCATTGTAAGATGGATTTTTAACCACTGAATCCCCAGGGAAGTCTCCAGACCTTGAGGTTTACTCCAGGTAGATTGACTTGCTCTATTTGGGGAGGTCTGTCCTCAGCCATTAACATTATCAGGGCTTCCCAGGTAGTAAGTGGTAAAGAATCCACCCGCCAGTGCAGGAGATGTGGGTTTGATCCCTGGGTTGGCAAGATCCCCTGGAGAAGGAAATGGCAACCCACTCTAGTATTCTTGCCTGGAAAGTTCCATGGGCAGAGGAGCCTGGTGGGCTCCAGTCTGTGGGGTTGCAGAAACTGGGCACAGCTGAACACAAGCACACACACACATTAATATTGTCACCTTGTGCACTTTGTCTAAGGGGATGTCCATCTCCAGTTTGTCTCCTGTTAGGGGGACAGTAGTCCCCAGTTTAGGTAAGCTGTCCCTTCCTAGCAAGAGTAGAGAGCATTCAGGAATCTATAGGAAGGAATGGATGAGAGTGTGTTCATCTGATTTGCATTCTAATGGCTCTATGAATGCCCATTCTTGAACCTTTTCTGATGCCCTCATAATTCTGTGACTGAGTTTGCCTGATCTGGTGTTCAGAACCAACTAAGCCCCACCAGTGTCGACTAAGAATTTGACAGGCTTTCCCCCAGTGTCCAGTGTCAGCTGGATCTCCTCGAGGGTCAGTTGGAGTGTCAGCTTAGGAGCCCACTGACCCATCATTCTTCATCTGTTTAGGACATCTGCCATCAAGGCTAGAGGTTGGGATCTGCCATTTACATCTTTCTCTGGGGGCAGTGAGGACATTCTCTTTCCCTGTGTCCCTCTTGTTTATATGGGGTACACTGACTGGGTCCTAGTTTCCTTGGTTTGCTATCCCTTGGAGGGGACTGGGGGTCATTTACCAGAGTTGAGAGTCTTTGTGAGCAGTTAGTCCACATTCCCGTGCCAAGGGTTGACATTGGAAGGCAACAGCCCAACAGCAGGTGGGCTTGCTGCTGGACCTTTTTATCTTCTGCCTTTCCCCCCTCTATATCTTGGTTATTGAATACCTGGTAGGCAACCTCAATCAAGTAAGATGTAGGTTGTGTTATCTGGGTCTATTTCCAGTTTCTGAAGTTTATGCCTAATGTAGGGGGCACCTTGGGAAATGAAATACAACCTCAGGATTGTATTCCCGTCCGGTGACTCAGGGTCAGGTCTGGTTGGTCTGTTAGGTAGTGGCACAGCTGTCTGAGACAGGGTCTTCTCTTTTTCCTTTTTGTCCAAAAGGAGGAGTTTTCAGTCTTCCTGCCAGGTGAGGGCTAAAAGCACGAGGGATTCCCACAGGGCACTCACCAGATTGCTGGGGCAGCTGGTATTCCATGCCAATAGCAGGAGAGGAATCCATGGAACCTTGGTTGATAAAGATTCACCCAAGGTTCACCAGACAAGCCACGAGGGGAGGGGAGGTCGGGTGGTGGGTGTTTCCTGTTCTGTTCACCATCTCACAGGGCTTCCTGATATGGGGTTCATGGTCTTGTGAACAGTTCACAGGACTTCTCAGCTTATTTCAGAGAAACTAGTGTTGACAGGAAGAGGTCAAGTTGCTACCTTAGAACAGTTCTGCACTTAGGTGTCCCAGATGCTTTTTCCTGAACTCAGATCCTGCAGCCTCATTCATTCATTTTGTCATTAGCTGGACCTTTTCACTATTTGGCCTCTTGGCTTACAGGGGTGGCATTTTTCTCCTTACCAAACAGAAAGTGACTATGGAGAATGGTACTGTTGACCTCTAGACGTCAGAAAGAAGAGCAAAAAAGCCCTAGTGTGGCTGCTGCTGCCTTGTACAGGGATCAAGAAGATGGCCCTACTGGCCAGAGAGCAGGCGACAGCAACAGGGCTCCCTTTTTTCCATAGGTCCTACCATCCCTGAGCATCTGGCACCATGAGACGGCAGCAAGAGGCAGCAGCAGACATGTATGATTTTTAGTTTTAGACTCCCAGTGATGCCACAGTGTGATCGCCTTAGGGGGGCATGGTCCAGACTGTTCTGGGATCTGTACTGCACAGGTACCACACCCAGGTACCGCATTGCTGGGTTGTATTTGTTTGAAGGCTGTTGCTGTTCTGCCTCATCAGAGTGTCCTCAGAGAACAGAGTCAATCCTCACCCAAACCTTCCAAAGCCTCAGCTGTCCTCCTGCTAGAGCAGGGGCATGCCCAGACTTTAGTGGATAGGTGCTGGTGAAAAAGGCCGTCTGGGTTGCCAAAATTTGTTACCAACCTGCTTGAGTTGGGCCCCCCAAAGGGTCCTCCTGCCTGGTGGTGTTCCAGGCAATAAAACAAGACCAAGTTCAGTCCAGAAGCAAAGGAAATCTTTCTTCTTTGATCAAAGAATAGAGAGGTGTGAGTTCATGCTCTGGAGCATACATTCTCCCAGAAAGGCCATCAGCAGGGAAGCTTTATAGGGTTCTTGTAAGCAGGGAGGGGGAAGGGCAGAGTTCTTGCAAGGCAGGTGCAGCTATTTTTCTCACAGCGCAGCACTCCAGATTGCAGAGCCGGGCGCACCATCTCTGCACAGTCCTGCCCAGCTGAAGTATTAGGCACAGCCATTTCACACTAGAAACTCTGGTGTGAAGTGCAAGGTGCAGAGCCTCTGTACACAGCACCCTATGAGCAAGTAAAATTAGACTAGGCACGGAGGAAAAAAAAAGTTAGATTTTATTACCCAGATTCTATTTTTATTTCCTAGGAATTATTAATGGGCTCTGCCAGTGACACATCTCATTGTTTTTCTTTCTTAATCAAAAGCATTTGCTTTTGGACGTTGATCACAAGAAAAGCCTTCTTTCTATTTATTTCGCCAAACAAATCAGTTTGCATTAAAGATGCTCCTTAACGGGGTGCTTAGGTGCATATTCCAAAATATGTTCTGCGAATCTTTAGTTCTGAACACTGGCTTTTAGGATGGGAATAGCTGTTATTTAATGAAGATCTTTTATGATTAAGTAAGTTTGAGTGATTCTAGGAATGTAGAATGTCTTTCTCCTGCTTCCGATTTAAAGTTACTTAGCTCTCTTGAGCCAGATATCTGTTGGGCGTGTGGGCCCTGGGGTGTGGGTGAGGCTTTAAGCTCTGTTTGGTCCTTTTGGTGAAAACTGGTTCAGGGTTTGCTTGGATTACAGAGTACTTTGTAAACACTTTGTCTGAAAGTCAGGCACTCAACCCCGGAAAATTTGGGGGAAGATCTACCTTAATTTCAGGTGAGTGTGCTAGGTCTCCCCTCCCTAAGTGTCCGTAGAACAAGAGAGAGAGCTGAAAGGCTAATCTGCACCCGACCTGCCATCAGAGCAGGGTGTTGCAGAGAAATTCTGCATGGCTGGTGCCCGGCCTTTTCTTTTCACTACAGGCCCCGGGTCCTGAGAACACTTTGCCTCTCACTGCCTGTGAGTCTCACTGTCCAAATGATAACCCACTCCAGTATTCTTGCCTGGAGAATCCCATGGACGGAGGAGCCTTGTAGGCTATAGTCCACGGGGTGGCAAAGAGTCGGACACAACTGAGCGACTTCACTTCACTTCACTTCAACAATAAAATCTAAGTCCCAAAGAAGCTACAGAGAAAGATAGCAGCCCAGTCAAGAGGGACCAGCTGCCCAAGAGGGAAGAAACAAGTTGAATCATCAGAGCGCATGCCATGGAAATACAGAAATAGAAACACTGGGGAGGAGATTTCAGTTCAAGATGGTGACGTAGGAAGATCCTAGTCTCACTTTCTACTGAGAGGATACAGGAAATCTCTAGCTACATATGGAAGGGCATTCTCTGAGCAACTGAGCAACTCCTACACGTGTAGTGAATGAAGGGGGGCCCATATCAAAGGTGGTAGGAGAAGCTGGGACACAGTATTTGCCGTAAGCCCCATGGCCAGTACAGCACCCCACAGCTGGGGAGGAACTGAGAACCTGGAGTTTTCCCTGAGGAGTGAAGGCTTTGAACCCCACTTTAGGCACCTCAGATTTAAGACCGACACCTAGGAGATGAGCCCCAAAGCATTTAGCTTTGAAAATCACCAGGGCTCATGTCCACAAGACTCACACGGCTATGATGATCTGTGAAACAACTCTTAAAGGGCTGGCACACTTGGACCCATCTGCACCAGGACTTGGTGCAGAGGCAGCCCTTTGAGGGGCCCTGACTGTGTGAATGAGGCTCATTTACTGGCTTTAAAGTGTCAACCTGAAGGGCAGATGTCTAGCTTAATACACATCTAGGGGCCTGTTGGCTGGTGGGCACCACCTATACACTCTCCTGCTGCTTCATTCCAGCTGGTAGGCACCTCTTTACACTCTCTGTCTGCAGCTCTCCCCTGCTCTAGAGTGCCAGTATCTCTCAGAAGGGAGATTTATATGCTTCTGGTGCCTTGGTTTTTGTGGCTGCCACTCGGGACAATTTTTGATTGCTTATCTTTGGAGGCCAGGGGTCTTGTGGTCTTGGGTCCCACAGGACTGTAACAATTGGAGAGACAGTTCTTGACTGTCTAGAGGTAGTTCTTGACTACCATTCATGGCACTGCATAGATTGCAGACTGAAACACACTCCCAGTCTTTCTGTGAAAGAGACTTATTTGCTTGTCCAGGATCTTGGGTCTGAAGGGCAGGCTTCTGGTTTGGCACGCATCTGGAAATCTACAGAGGTGCCCTCAAGAAACAGAGGCTGGGGGACATCGTTTTTGCATTTTCCTCTACTTAAATACAGCTCGCTACTCTTTCCAGAAAGGAGCTTACACACTTACCTGTAGTCCCTGTTTTTGCAACTGCTAAACAGATGATGTCTCCAGATTGCCTGGGTCTGGTAGCTAGCAGTTCCACAGGATTGTATGTATTTGCATATTTAAAGCTGCTGCCTAAGAGTCTGGTTTCCTATCAGTCTTAACCTAGATGCTGACTGAGATGCTCCCCTTTGGGACATTGATAGGTCTTGGTCTTCCTCAACTACTGGGAGCTATTAAAAAATAAATTAGGCTGCTTGGGAAATCACAAAGGTTTGAGAGACAGCCAAGACCAGGGCAGAGATGAGTGATAAGATTCATCTACTACACAAAGCCAACCCTTCAAGACTGGGCAAGGTGACTGTTTTAGCTAATGCAGAGAAACCAACACAGAGAGTCAAACAAAATGAAGATGCAGAGGAATATGTTCCAAAGGAAAGAACAAGATAAGACCTCAGGAAAAAAACCTTAATGAAAGTTAGATAAGGGATTAACCTGACAAAGAGTTCAAAGTAATGGTCATAAAGATGAACACAGTGTGAACTTCTACAAAGAGATAGAAAATATAAGAAAGTACCAAGTAGAAGTTACAGATATGAAGAGTGCAATAATTGAACTGAAAAAATACACTGAGTGGTTCATTGGGAGCCCTGTTGAAGCAGAGGAAAGAATCAGTGAACTCAGTGACAGGGCAGTGGACCTCACCTAATCAGAACAGCAAAAAGGAAGGATAGAGAAGTACTAGAAAGGAGATAAATACCTGAATTAAATTATTAGAGCACTTTAGGTGATCCATATGCCACATAGAAAAGAATTTTGTAGCTTAAAAATATGACTTAAAAACAAAAATATTCAGGACTTCCCTTGTGGTCCAACAGTTAAGAATCTGCCTGCCAATGCAGGAAACACAGATTTGATCCCTGGTCTGAGGAGATTCCACATTCTGTGGGGCAGCTAAGCCCATGTGCCACAACTACAGAGCCTGTACTCTAGAGCCCATGAACCCACTACTGAACCTATGTGCTGCAACTACTGAAATTCACATGCCCTAGAGGCCGTGCTCTACAACAAAAGAAGCTGCACGTTGAGAAGCCCATGCACTGCAACTAGAGAGTAGTCCCCAATTGTCGCAACTAGAAAAAGGCCAGACTGCTGCAACAAAGACCCAGCACAGACAATAAGTAAATGTTAACAAAAAACATTCTTAAATTTTAAATTCTTAAATTTGTGGAAAATTATTAAAGAGATGGGAGTACCAGACCACCTGACCTGCCTCTTCAGAAATCTGTATGCAGGTCAGGAAACAACAGTTAGAACTGGACATGGAACAACAGACTGGTTCCAAATAGGAAAAGGAGTACATTAAGGCTGTATATTGTCACCCTACTTATTTAACTTATATGCAGGTCAGGAAGCAACAGTTAGAACTGGACATGAAACAACAGACTGGTTCCAAATAGGAAAAGGAGTACGTCAAGGCTGTATATTGTCACCCTGCTTATTTAACTTATATGTAGATCACATCATGAGAAATGCTGGGCTGGAAGAAGCACACGCTGGAATCAAGATTGACGGGAGAAATATCAATAACCTCAGATATGTAGATGACACCACCCTTATGGCAGAAAGGGAAGAAGAACTAAAGAGCCTTTTGATGAAAGTGAAAGAGGAGAGTGAAAACATTGGCTTAAAGCTCAACATTCAGAAAACTAAGATCATGGCATCTGAGCCCATCACTTCATGGCAGATAGATGGGGAAACAGTGGAAACAGTGGCAGACTTTATTTTTGGGGGCTCCAAAATCACTGCAGATGGTGACTGCGGCCATGAAATTAAAAGACACTTACTCCTTGGAAGGAAAGTTATGACCAACCTAGACAGCATATTAAAAAGCAGAGACATTACTTTGCCAACAAAGGTCCGTCTGGTCAAGGCTATGGTTTTTGCAGTGGTCATGTATGGTTGTGAGAGTTGGACTATAAAGAAAGCTGAGTGCAGAAAAATTGATGCTCTTGAACTGTGGTTTTGGAGAAGACTCTTGAGAGTCCCTTGGACTGGGAGGAGATCCAACCAGTCCTGGGTGTTCATTGGAAGGACTGATGTTGAAGCTGACACTCTAATACTTTGGCCACCTGATGTGAAGAGCTGACTCATTTGAAAAGACCCTGATGCTGGGAAAGATTGAGGGCAGGAGAAAGGGGCGACAGAGGATGAGATGGTTGGATGGCATAACTGACTCAATGGACATGGGTTTGGGTGAACTCCAGGAGTTGGTGATGGACAGGGAGGCCTGGCGTGCTGTGGTTCATGGGGTTGCGAAGAGTCAGACACGAGTGAGTGACTGAACTGAACTGGACTGAACAAAAAAACAAAATATTCAGTACATGACTAGTGGTCCCTGTTGAGACACAGGTTAGCGGTCCAGAAAACCAAGTGTAAAAACTAATATCAATACATAGAGCACAAAGCTAGATGAAAATTAGAAGAAAAAGATAAGAGATTGGAGGGTAAATCTTGAAAAATGAACATATGGATAATAAGCATTGAGAAGGGGAAAAGGGAACAGATGGAGGAGAAGTGGGATCCTCCTATTTCTGAGGTCCTCTCCCTTGGGACATTGACAGGTCTTAATTAAATCCGAGGGCTGAACTAAGTTCTTAAGATTTAAAGCACACAAATTTCCAGGATGGACTGATGAGAAAAGATACTCACCTGTTTTTTTCTGATAAAACTCCTGATATTCTAATAGATAAAGAAAAACATTTTATAATCTTCCAGGAAGAAAGGTTAAATAATAATACCATCTGTAATCAAAGGAAACTAAAAGACAAATGAATGACATCAGAGGAAGATGATAGAACCTCAAGAATGCCATATCCAGCAAAAGTATTTACCTGAATAAAAATATTCAAGAATAGGTGACAAAGCAGAATCATTCAAGTAACTCCTCTGAGCAAAATATTTGAGCTAATCTGAATAAAATATAGATGAGTCCAAATTAAGAACTCAAGGCAGAGGAAAGATGAAGAGGACAGAAATAAAAGATGAACAATGAGTTTTGCCATATGAACAGATTCATTCAGTTACTATTTATTATGTTCCTAATATATGCCAGCATGCCTCTGCCACTTGGTGGCTCAGTTGGTAAAGAATCTGCCTGCAATGCAGGAGGCCATCTGCAGTGCAGGAGACCCAGGTTCAATTCCTGGGTTGGGAAGATCCCCTGGAGAAGGAAATGATAACCACTCCAATATTCTTGCTTGGAAAATCTCTTGGACAGAGGAACCTGGTGGGCTACAGTCCATGGTGTGGCAACAGTTGGACACAACTTAGAGACTAAACCACCAGTATATGCCAACATAGTTTCTGACAATTAGGATACTGCTATGGATAAGATAGATAAGAATTAAATCTTAATGGATGAAAGTGATCTGTCTGGGAATAAAATAATGTTAATTGAGGATGACTGAATCACAGGGAACACACTATAATGAATATTTAAATAAATGTTAAAATATGCCTGTGAAGCATGAGAAAAGGGGTGGGGATGAGTGAATGCGTCCCAAAAGCTTCGTGGAGGAGACGGAAATGACAGCTGTTGAGGATTGGTGAAGTGGAATTATAAGTATTCGAAAGGGGAGAAGTGGGGAGGTAGTTGTTTTACTTGCAGACATCAGCTATGGTAGGCTGAAGTCTAAAGATGCCCTCTCACAATTTCTTGCCCTAATCCCCAGGACTGTGAATATGATAGGATATCACGCAGTTATCCTGCACGGCCAAGGAGTTTTGTAGAGGTAATTAAGGTTACTACTCAGCTGACTTTGAGTTCCTCAAAAAAGCAGTCATGGGATAGACCTAATCTAACCCCTCGAGCACCACAAAAGCAGTTTTCTGTGCTGGTAGCGGAAGAGGAAATCATTCAAAACCCAAGAAGGATTTGATACACTGATGGTTTTGAAGATGGAAGAGGCCACATGCAAGAACTGGAGAGTGGTTTCTAGTTATTGAGAGCAACCTCTGGGCAATAGCCAGAAAATAATGAAGACCTCAGTCCTACAAATGCAAGGAAGTGGATTCTACAAGTAATGTGAATGAGCCTGGAAGCAGTTTCTTCTCAGATCCTTCAGGTGACTCCAGTATGGCCAACTTCTTGATTTTGGTCTATGAGTGATTCCAACTGCCCAGACATCTGACATACAGAACTGTGAGCCAATAAATGAATGTTGTTTTATACTGCTGAATGTATGGTAATTTGTAGTACATCAATACAAGACTAATACACTAGTTTCTGAAAGGAATAACTGACATTTGATTTTTATTACACATTTGAATGGTTTTAAATAATAATAATTTTCTAGTTACAATTTAACAGCATTTAAATAATTAGTTTGTAATAACTAATAACTAATATCTAAACTGAAATAAATACTAAAGAAAATAAAGTATTTGGAAGCCCTTTGTAGATCAGGGAGTGTAATATATTCTGTAGAGTGTATAGAGAACTTTAAGACATGAATATAGAGCATTATTCTTCAGTTCGTTGACTCACTCCTCAGTATGTCTCTTGTTAACATTAAATGTGTTAACTCAAATGGAAAGTGACCTTTGGCTAAACTAATATGAGGCTTTTTTAATGCAAAACTTTAACACAGAAAGTTGCTATATGCCTTTTGCAGAGACTTGTCTGGTTAATAGATTTTTATCATGTTTTATCACTGTAACCTTTTATATTTAGGTATATATTTTTTAATTTAAATTTCATCATGTCATTCTCTTACCTTCAGCTTTATTTTCACTTTTATGGTTTATATCCTCCTCAACTTTTACAGGGACTTCCCTGGTGGCTCAGATGGTAAAGAATCTGCCTACAATGCAGGAGACCCGGGTTTGATCCCTGGGTCGGGAAGATCTTCTGGAGAAGGAAATGGCAACCCACTCCAGTATCTTGCCTGGAGAATTCCATGGACAGAGGAGCCTGGCAGGCTGCAGTCCATACAGTCCATGGGGTCGCAAAGAGTTGGACACACTGAGTGACTAACACTTCCACTTTTCTTTCAACTTTTACAAATGCAAATTAACCTGTTATTCCTGTTTGTGTTATTCCTGTCTGTGGAATATAGAATATAGTATTTCTCAAATAACTAAGACACTATATCTGGGTTTACTTAATCTCACGGTTTCTTCCTTAGAAGATATTTCAAAGTTATACAAAGCTGGAGAGGCAGTGTGAAACAGTGGAAAGAATAATATTAGAAGCTGGAGAACTGAGTTCAGTCTTCAGACTTCCATTAGCCAGTATTGCATACTTTAGACAAATTTCTTCTCTTCCCTCTCAGGCTCTACCTTTTAACGTCTGAAACTCAAGGGAGTGGTTTTCATGCTGTAGAATCCTGATTTTCCCCAATTTTGCTCTAGAGATAAGAAATCAGGGACCAGCAGGGTGGCTTTGGGTTGGCTACTACTATTTTAATTGATGTAATTTTTAAAAAGCTATTTTATATAGTGGCTTCTGTATCCTATTGGCTTCCCATAGCTCAGTTGGTAAAGAATCCACCTACAATGCAGGAGACCCTGGTTTGATTCCTTTGTCGGGAAGGTCTGCTGGAGAAGGGACAGGCTAGCCACTCCAATATTCTTGGGCTTCCTTGTGGCTCAGCTGGTAAAATATCTGCCTGCAATGCAGGAGACCTGGGTTCGATTCCTGGGTTGGGAAGATCCTCTGGAGAAGGGAAAGGCTACCCGCTTCAGTATTCTGGCCTGGAGAATTCCATGGACTGTATAGTCCATAGGGTTGCAAAGAGTTGGACAAGACTGAACGACTTTTACTTTCATTTCGCTTTTCTGTATCATATTTCATTTCAAGAAATAGCTGTATGGCTTTTTAAAAATGAACACCAGGGGATTAAATGGCTTCTAAGATTTACCCTGGTTTAAATATAAGTTTCCTTATCTACTGAAATCTTTTTTTAGAATTCAGTAAGTTGAACAGATCAGATGCAAAGATATACAAAATACTATGTATTAGTCATACTCCATAGGAATAGACCCAATGGGATATATTTATTTTAAGGATTTGACTCATGTGATTGTGGAGGTCTTTAAGTCCAAATCTTCAGGGTAGATAGGCTAGAAACTAAGGAAAGAGTTCCTTTTTGAGTCCAAAGGCAGTCTGCTAGTAGATTTTCTTCATGGGCTGTTTTTGGTGTTGGTGTCTGTCTTTGTTCTATTAAGCCCTTCAAATGATTGGATGAGGCCCACTCATATTTTAGAGGGTATCACAAAGAAAGGCAGTGCTAAAGAATGCTCAAACTACTGCACAATTGCACTCATCTCACACACTAGCAAAGTAATGCTCAAAGTTCTCCAAGCCAGGCTTCAGCAATACGTGAACCTTCAGATGTTCAAGCTGGATTTAGAAAAGGCAGAGGAACCAGAGATCAAATTGCCAACATTCGCTGGATCATCGAAAAGCAAGAGAGTTCCAGAAAAACATCTATTTCTGCTTCATTGACTATGCCAAAGCCTTTGACTGTGTGGATCACAATAAACTGTGGAAAATTCTTCAAGAGATGGGAATACCAGACGACCTGACCTGCCTCTTGAGAAACCTGTATGCAGGTCAGGAAGCAACAGTTAGAACTGGACATGAAACAACCGACTGGTTCCAAATCAGGAAAGGAGTACGTCAAGGCTGTATATGGTCACCCTGCTTATTTAACTTATATGCAGAGTACATCATGAGAAACACTGGGCTGGATGAAGCAGAAGCTGGAATCAAGATTGCTGGGAGAAATATCAATAACCTCAGATATGTAGATGACACCACCCTTATGGCAGAAAGGGAAGAAGAACTAAAGAGCCTTTTGATGAAAGTGAAAGAGGAGAGTAAAAACGTTGGCTTAAAGCTCAACATTCAGAAAACGAAGATCATGACATCCGGTCCCATCACTTCATGGCAGATAGATGGGGAATGGAAACAGTGGCTGACTTTTATTTTTCTGGGCTCCAAAATCAGTTCAGATGGTGACTGCAGCCATGAAATTAAAAGATACTTACTCCTTGGAAGGAAAGTTATGACCAACCTAGACAGCATATGAAAAAGCAGAGACATTACTTTGTCAACAAAGGTCCATCTTGTCAAGGCTGTGGTTTTTCCAGTGGTCATGTATGGATGTGAAAGTTGGACTATAAAGAAAGCTGAGCACCGAAGAATTGATGCTTTTGAACTGTGGTGTTGGAGAAGACTCTTGAGAATCCCTTGGACTGCAAGGAGATCCAACCAGTCCATCCTAAAGGAGATCAGTCCTGGGTGTTCATTGGAAGGACTGATGTTGAAGCTGAAACTCCAATACTTTGACCACCTGATGCGAAGAACTGACTCATTTGAAAAGACCCTGATGCTGGGAAAGATTGAGGGCAGGAGGAGAAGGAGACACCAGAGGATGTGATGGTTGGATGGCATCACCGACTCAATGAACATGGGTTTGAGTAAACTCTGGGAGTTGGTGATGGACAGGGAGACCTGGCGTGCTGTGGTCCATGGGGTCGGGAAGAGTCGGACACGACTGAGCAACTGAACTGAACTGAACTGAATCTGCTTTACCCCAAATCCACCAATTTAAATGTTAATTTTGTTCAAATCACACCTTTACAGAAACATCCAGAATAATATTTGATCAACTGTCTGGGCGCTGTGGCCCAGACAAGTTGACACACACAATTCACCTTCATATATTATAAAGAGAGAAAAAAAATGTAGCTGTACTGTTATTCTTATGCCGTTAGATGAGAATATGTACTGATTAGATAAAATGCTAAGTGGGTTTTATTTTATGGAAGATAACGGAATTAGAAAAAATATCAAAGTTTTATTCCAGAAATAAGTAAAGCACACTATTTTTTGAAGCTAAAACAGCTTCAGATTTTTTAGGTAAGTTGCTTCAAAAAAAATTTCTCTCCTTTCGGTAAATGGTGGACATAGTATTATACAGAAATATCTGTTCCCAAGTGAGACCTACTTCTTCAACCAAAGAACTATCTCCATGGTCCTTAGAGACCAATGGATTCAATTTCCCAATCTTAATCTCTGCTCCTTTCTGAATCTTTTCTTCTCACATCCGTTTAGTGTTTCCCTTTGCTTATTCCTCCTGTTTTTGTTCATGTGTTGCTATTATCCTCATAAGGTTTTACAAGAAATAAATAAACATGATCTTAGTAGATTGTGGTCTATAAATAGTATATCTTTTTTTTTTTTTTTTAATTTATTATTTGGCTGCACCTGGTCTTAGCCGTGGCATTCAGGATCTTTGATCTTCGTTGTAGCATGTGGGATGTTTAGTTGCAACACGTGAGACCTAGTTCCCTGACCAGGGATTGAACCCAGGCCTCCTGCATTGGGAGCTCAGAGTCTTAGCTACTTGACCACCAAGGAAGTCCCATTTGGAAGTCTCGTTTTTTACATTGCTTTCATTTGGTAATTTTTCAACAGGAAAGGGCAATGTACATTCATTTTACAGAACAATAGAGACAGGAGGAAGTTGTTCAGATTAACTGATAAACATTATGAATAATGAAAGTTCCCTTTTCTCTGAGGCCCAAATGAAATTTACATAACTTAGTGACGTGTATCATAGAATAAAAATAGCTTGTGTACTGCTGTAGTTTCCCTTGAAATAGACATTCCAATAGTATATTTTTATTGCTTATTTAATCATCTTGTTATCTGTGTCTTAAGAATTCTAGAGCTATCTAGATGTTAATATGCCTTTTAAAAAAAGGAGCATTTCATTGTGAAATGATATGCATGATACATTTGCTTATAATCACACCATACTGCCAAATTCCCAAAGCAGCAACAGCAAGTTTCTCAAGCCCTCCTAACAACTCATTTGTATTCTTTCAACATGAATCCTTGATTAAGCACTATTTCCTTGTGTTGGGCCAAGGTTATAACTGATTTATAACTGATTTTGCAGCCTCAGGAAGAAACCTGTATTTTATCTCATAGAAAAAAGATGATGAATGAGAGTTTCAATATTTTTTAAGGCTGAAAAGATCTGACATAAAACTCTGGAATAGAGAGTAAAGATTTTTCATGCTCCCAAAGTAACTAAATTCAAGGAAAAAGCAATTGGTCAGGATGAACAGTGAAGACAACAACCTGATGAGCAAGAGTGTCCCCTCCATCTTTCAGGAAGTGGTCAAAGGGTGCTCAAAATATCACCAGATTTTTAGAAAAACATCATCTGCTAACCACCCTGGTTTGAGTCACTTTAGAAAAGAGAATAGTGGATCTGAGTTGCCCTTGAAATTGTTCTAGAAAAAACGTTCACTTATTGCCAGAGGTTAAAGGAGAAAGGAACAGATTTAAAAAACTTGAATATATAGTGTTTTACAGTTGAGTTAGTATTTCTCTCGCAACAGGAATATTTCCTTCCTTTCTGCTTCCCAGATTTATTAAGAAAAGGACTGTGTTTTATTTACTGTTGTGTATCTGGAACCTCACATTGGTGTTGGGATAGGATCGAATGCTAAAGAAACATTTATTAAGTTGAGCAGACCAAACTAATTTCTTACTATTTGTATGTTGTATTTTTTCCAAATTTGCTTGTCCTGTTCTACTGAGGGATCATAGAATTACTATGCCATTCTTTTAATAATCAGAAAGAAGCAAGTAAACAGCAGTGGCTTATAAAGTAACATCATCTGCTTTTATGAATCAACATATTGAAGAAGACTTAGAGGCAAATTGCAGGCTTAAATATAGAATGTTCATTTCCAGTGAGTTCAGTCCATTACTTCCTCAGAATTTCTTTCCTAAACTTTCTCTTAAAGCCAACTAATGAATAGCTATGCCCCTCTGTACTTACCCATACATTAATATCTTGCTTTATCACCTGCATTTGGTTATTTCTAACTCTGACCTTATGAGCAGATAGAACTAAAATCAGAAGTTGCAAACTGATGGTCTGCACCCAAATGTGTCTCTCCTAGTTGGTTTTGTTTTGTATTTGGAGGGGTTCCTGAAACCACTCTCAGGTTCTATGAGTGATTTACTAGGATTTACAGAACAAAGAAAAACTGTTAAACTCATGGTTATAGTTTATTACATCAAAAGGATTAAAGATTAAAATCAGCAATGAAAAAAAGTGTGTAGGGCAAAGTTCGGGAGAAACCACGCCCAAGTTTCCAGTTGTCCTATCCCAGTAGTCATGGGGACAGTGTTCAATTCTTCCAGCAACAACTATGACAGCCTGCTTGGTATATTGCTTTGTTGTTGTTCAATAATATATATATTGTTGTTGTTCAGTCGCTCAGTCATGTCCGACTCTTTGTGACCCCACGGACTGCAGCATACCTGGCTTGCATGTCCTTCACCATCTCCTGGAGCTTGCTCAAACTCATGTCCATTGAGTGAGTGATGCTATCCAACCATCTTATCCTCTGTTGTCCCCTTCTCCTCCTGCCTGCAATCTTCCCCAGCAACAGTCTTTTCCAAACAGTCAGTTCTTTGCATCAGATGGCCAAAGTACAGGCGCTTCAGCTTCAGCATCAGTCCTTCCAAAGAGTATCCTCTAGGATTGACTGGTTTGATCTCCTTGCAGTTCAAGGGACTCTCAAGAGTCTTTTTCAACATCACAGTTTGAAAGCATCAGTTCTTTGGTGCTCACCCTTCTTTATGGTCCAGCTCTCACATCCATACATGACTACTGGAAAAACCATAGCTTTGACTATGTGGACATTTGTTGGCAAAATAATGTCTCTGCTTTTTAATATGCTGTCTAGATTGGTCATAGATTTTCTTCCAAGGAGCAAGCATCTTTTAATTTCATGACTAGTCACTGTTGGCAGTGATTTTGGAGCCCAAGAAAAGTGTCACTGTTTTCATTGTTTCCCCATCTATATGCCATGAAGTGATGGAACCAGATGCCATGATCTTAGTATTGAGAATGTTGAGTTTCAAGCCAGCTTTTTCACTCTCTTCTTTCCCCTTCATCAAGAGACTCTTTAGTTTCTCTTCACTTTCTTGCCATAAGGGTGGTGTCATCTGCATATCTGAGGTTATTGACATTTCTCCTGGCAATCTTGATTCCAGCTTGTGCCTCATCCAGCTTGGCATTTCATATAATATACTCTGCATATAAGTTAAACAGGTTGACAATATTTAATCTTGACACACTCCTTTCCCAATTTTGAAGCAGTCTGTTGTTCCATGTTTGATTGTAACTATTGCTTCTTGACCTGCATACAGGTTTCTCAGGTGGCAGGTAAGATGGTCTGGTACTTCCATCTCTTGAAGAACTTTCCAGTTTGTTGTGATCCACTCGGTCAAAGTTTTTAGCATAGTCAGTGAGGCAGAAATAGATTTTTTTCTGGAATTCTCTTGCTTTTTCTATGATCCAGTTTATGTTGGCAATTTGATCTCTGGTTCCTCTGCCTTTTCTAAATCCAGCTTAAACATCTGGAAGTTCTCAGTTCACTCTTGGTACTGTTGAAGCCTAGCCTTGCTATCATGTGAAATGAGTGCATTGTGTGGTAGTTTGAGCATTCTTTGGCATTGCCTTTCTTTGGTATTGGAATGAAAACTGACCTTGTCCAGTCCTATGGCCACTTCTGAGTTTTCCAAATTTGCTGGTATATTGAGTGCAGCACTTTCACACCATTATCTTTCAGGATTTGAAATAGCTCAGCTGAAATTCCATCATCTCCACTAGCTTTATTTATAGTGATGCTAATCAGCAAAGTTATCTGAACCTTGGTATCTAGTGTTTTTCTTGGTTGGTCATGTAGGTATGACTGACTACCTATGTGGCAGGCCTTATTCTCCATTCTCTCAAGAGGTCAAGCTGATATCACATGACCTTAGGTCCCTATCATAAATCATATTGTTAGCATAGACTATCTGATGTGGTCCAAGGCCCTTAGATAAACAAAGTAGTCCTATCAGACAGGGTATTCCAAGGCTTAGAGGTTACTTTCCAGGAGCCAAGGGAAGCCAGATCCTCCTTTGGAGTGTAAAGAGTGTAGTCAGCCCAGATCTGTTGAGTCAATACTCTGCTGCACAGTGTTAATTGTAAACATAAGAGCTTCAAGAGATTTCACATTAAGTATGGATGTTTGTACTCTCTTGAAAAGCCAGATGATCTGGCCCATATGTTACTCTGGATGCCACTGATGGGAGCTGAGCCACATTTTTTGCTTTGGAAAAGGCATGTACTTTCTAAAGATTACCGGAGTCCTTCAGTATTACCCCCAGTTTGTTTCATAGAACAGTATTGTAACTGAAAGTGGGGGCTGATTGCTCACCCCTCAAAAGCCAATAAAGAGGCAAGCTTGGTGGGAAAGAAAGTTCGCTTTATTTTGGATGCCAGCAATCAGTGGGGAGGGCAGACTTGTATCCAAAGGCTGTTCCCCTACCTGATAATCACTCAGCAAGAGCGTTCATAGATGGAGGGAGGGGGCCACATATATAAATATAAATATAAATATAAATATAGAAACAGCACAGCCAGTTCTGACAGTCATCTTGAAATTGGTCATTGGTGGTCTGACCAGCATCACCTGATGGTTTTAAGTACAGTTAATTTTCAGTTCCATGGTTGGCGTATTCCCCTTTCTTTGAGGCCAATTTTCAGATTGGTGGCAGCTTATGTCATAGCTCCAGCCCGGTATAGTAGTTAACTTCTTCCACGTGGTGGGGATTTCGGTATCCATCCAGGATATGGATCAGAATGTTATCTATTGCCCTTGGGGAGGAACTAAAGGTCCTTGACTATGCTTAATGACTACACTAGTATAATTTAGTCTTGCTGAACTGTTTTCCTTTGTTTCTGCATTTTTTCACTTCTCTGATTAAACTTATTCTTTGGCTATAGTTTTTCCACAGACTAGGCAGGAAGAGGACTTGGGGGAAGGACCAGAGGGCCCTGTTCCATTTCAACATGACTTGCTTGGCTCTTAAAAGCATTGGGTTATAGATGGTTTGCAAACTAAGAGATTTGTTGAAGATTGAGAATCACATAAAAAATATTATCCTTTTACCTCCTGGATTTGTCATACATCTCTTCAGGGTGCTTTTCTATGCTACTCTGTTCATCATTTCTTTGCTTAACCCATGGGGTAAATTGTTATTCTGAAAACATTGCCATTATCCAAATAAAAGAATCAGAAGGTTAGAGTAATAGTTTAATTTTTTTTTAATCAGCAGACTAAAGATAATTTCTTTGCAGTTGTCTATTTTTTCTAAACTCATTCATTCCTTTCTCTTACTAAACTACTCTTACCAGAATTAAAGAAATCAATATTGTTCCTTATTTTAGTCAATATAACATAGATGTTTTAGCTTGGGAACCAGGACATCAATTTTAGATTGCATATGACCATTTGTAACACTTTTTGGGGAGACCTGTCATAAGTTACGGCTTCCCTGGTAGCATAAGTTACTCTCCTACAATCTGGCTACTAGGTTATAATGAAAGCGATTTGCAGAACAAAAATACCACACATTTGTGAAATAGGCCTTCTTCATAAAATAGGCACAAAACAATTGATTGTTTGGTAAACTTGATGAGTCCCAGCTCTTTGTTCTTTGAGAGTCTTTTGTTGCCTTAATCATAAGAACATTTTCTTAAGGCACACACCCATCAGTACAGAGGCAGAAATAAGGCAACCGAATTCCTTCTAATCCAAGGCATCCAAGCAGGACCTTTAGGGACCAGGCCTGAGCCCTACTCATAAAGGTGCAGGCCAGAAGCTTCCAAGATTCTCAGTCTCTGTTCAAGTATGTTTGAGGGTCATGAAAATAATTCAGTTAATACACATGTCTTGAATACCTTGAGCTCATTTCTAACAGTTGTCTTGCTAATTAACAAACCAGTAATTTCTCCAATAAAAACCATTTCTGATGCTTACTTCACTAGTTAACAAAGCCTCAGCTGTTGATGGAGATGTGGCTAACCAGACTGCCTGTAGTGGCCACCTTGGAGTGTGGCTTTTCTGAAATAACACTGAGTGACTCTCCTTATAGTCTGAATTTTACAGAGTGATTGTAGAATTGAAGCTTGAACTGACTGGCACATTCATAAGAGCACACTGTTTCTGCTGAATTATTTTAAAATAAATTACAAATATCTTAACACCTTTCCAGATTTCTAGTGGTAATTATTTCTAGAGGTAATGATTTCTAGATTACTCCTTGAAAAAGAGATATGACCTGTCCCCTACTCTGAAGCAGGAGTTGCTCTTAAAATATTCACATCTGTAGATGTCTGTCATATTCTTAAATTCTGAGATCTTTGCGAAGAAAGGAGAGCCTGTGTTAGTGAGTTGGTGGTTTTTACACTTTAACTCTTTTGCTGATACTTATTTTAAGAAAAAAAAAAGCCAAATTTTTAAACTTAAAAAGTAATGATTAATAAAGGAACATGACTTATATTACACAGAGCATGAGGTTGTAGAGCAATAACTCATAATGAAAAACTAGCACCCAGAATGTAAGGGTAAAAAAAGTCACAGGTTGCAGCAGCTTGTTTGACTGCCTTTGAGATTTGTTCTTCATAACAGTGGGCAAAACAATTATTAAAAAATCTAAGAACTATTGTGTTAATCTTAGTGAGGTAATGTAAAAGCAAGGTCTTTCCCTTGAGTTAGTAATTATCAAGAAATGAAAGTTCTCTTTATAGCTATGTCCTTAGAGCCATTATAAAGTCAGCTTTATTACTGAAAGTCCTGCAGGAAAGTTAAATTTGTTATTAAGACTCTGGAATTCTCTAGCTCTCAATCTCTTTTCCCCTCCATTAAAACCATTATTTTTACAGCATGGTTTTGGATAATTGTTTTTTAGGAACATAAGGATCACATTATAGCAGAAGAGATGGTATTTAATGCAACATTAACAGTATATATGGGACTAGAAAGAGGTAGGAGGATTTCTGAATATTTGAGTCATTTCCTTTAAACATTGTTGATTTTTCTTTCTTAAAACTTATATCACACAATGGTTACTTGAGCTTACTCTTTGTTATAAACACAATATTAAATATTACATTTTGTATATGTGTATACTCAATTGTGTATAATACAAGTATAGTTATACCCTTGCTTATACCCAGTTGTGGATCTAGTTTTCTTCTCCAGAGTTCTTCCTTCACATGTTCAAATTAAATACATTTTAGGATTTCTCCTCTTTGCCTGCTCGTTCAATAGCATTCACATTGAAAGATAAAAGTGATTTGGAACATATATAAAATACAGTGGGTAAAGGAGCAGTGAAAAAAAAATTGGAAAGAAATTCGGTGTCAGGAAAAGGGATGTTTTATGTGCAGGAACTGCAGAAGGCAGTAAGATGTTGGGCAGTATTTCTCCAACATTTGAAGGAAAGTCATAAAATGTGTTAATCATTAAGAGAACCAAACCCTTTTGGATGCCTCATTCATGTGCTATCTTTAAATGAATCTGAAGCTGGTGCTTGTTCTGCTAGTGATTTCCTGTCTACAATGGGGAAAAGAGGTACTATTTTTAATTATATTATAAGTGAAACCCTTGTTGGTAGGGCACACTGCCTTCATTTGAGAACCACTTTGCTATTTTGATTTCAGGGATGTTAACAGTGTATTTTATCAGTTTTGAAAGGTTTCCAGTTAAAGGTTTAATGAGTGTGAGGCTGAAGGGTGAAAGGGACAAAATAGAATAGGTCCCCAAATTCTCTTTCCAGTGCTAGCTAGAAAGCACCCTGTACTTTGAATTCTCCCTTTAGGAAAAAAAAACAAAAACAGAGAAACTGTGATATGTGGGTTTTTTTTTTTTTTTTATATTCATCAACTAAATAGGAAAAAACGCACAGAATTCAAGGTTTTTTTTTTTTTTTTTTTTTTTCACATAAAGCTATAAAGTCCGAGTATTTAGGGAAAAAACCCCAAGTTCACATTTAGATTAAGCCCAATGAATATATATCCATTGTTTGTATATTAAATTTTATTACTCTCCCAAGTGCATCCCTTTACATAACCAGATACATTTCCTGAAAACTTCTGGCATATACATATAACTGGTAGTCATCTGTAGGATGATGATGATGATGATGATCTGAAATTTATTTTTATAGGTGATCCATTGTAGAGTCTCAGTTCAGTTCAGTTCAGTTCAGTTGCTCAGTCGTGTCCGACTCTGCGACTCCGTGAACCGCAGCACACCAGGCCTCCCTGTCCATCACCAACTCCCAGAGTCCACCCAAACCCATGTCCACTGAGTTGGCGATGCCATCCAACCATCTTATCCTCTGTCGTCCCCTTCTCCTCCTACCCTCAACCTTTCCCAGCATCAGGGTCTTTTCAAATGAGTCAGCTCTTCATATCAGGTGGCCAAAGTATTGGAGTTTCAGCTTCAGCATCAGTCCTTCCAGTGAACACCCAGGACTGATCTCCTTTAGGATGGACTGGTTGGATCTCCTCCCAGTCCAAGGGACTCTCAAGAGTCTACTCCAACACCACAGTTCAAAAGCATCAGTTCTTCAGCGCTCAGCTTTCTTTATAGTCCAACTCTTACATCCATACATGACTAGTGGAAAAAGCATAGCCTTGATTAGAGGGACCTTTGTTGGCAAAGTAATGTCTTTGCTTTTAATATGCTGTCTAGGTTGGTCATAACTTTCCTTCCAAGGAGTAAGTGTCTTTTAATTTCATGGCTGCAGTCACCATCTGAACTGATTTTGGAGCCCAGAAAAATAAATTCAGCCACTGTTTTCACTGTCTCCCCATCTATTTGCCATGAAGTGATGGGGCCGGGTGCCATGATATTAGTTTTCTGAATGTTGAGCTTTAAGCCAATGTTTTCACTCTCCTCTTTCACTTTCATCAAGAGGCTTTTTAGTTCTTCTTCACTTTCTGCCATAAGGGTGGTGTCATCTGCATATCTGAGGTTATTGATATTTCTACCATCAATCTTGATTCCAGCTTGTGCTTCTTCCAGCCCAGCATTTCTCATGATGTACTCTGCATATAAGTTAGATAAGCAGGGTGACAATATACAGCCTTGATGTACTCCTTTTCCTATTTGGAACCAGTCTGTTGTTCCATGTCCAGTTCTAACTGTTGCTTCCTGACCTGCATACAGGTTTCTCAAGAGGCAGGTCAGGTGGTCTGGTATGCCCATCTCTTGAGGAATTTTCCACAGTTTATTGTGATCCACACAGTCAAAGGTTTTGACATAGTCAATGAAGCAGAAATAGATGTTTTTCTGGAACTCTCTTGCTTTTTCAATGATCCAGCAGATGTTGGCAATTTGATCTCTGGTTCCTCTGCTTTTTCTAAAACCAGCTTGAACATCTGGGTGGTTATTAGATAAGTGATCCACTGTAGAGTCTGGTGGTTATTAAGCTACTTATCAGTTTCACAAAGGTTGTGGAGAAGTGAACAAAACTGTGAGCTCTGAGATCTTCATCATTTTCATCTTTGTATGTTGAAGGTACCCTGGTATGGTTCCTGATATTTATATAGTAGGGATTCAATAAATGTTTTAGCTTGAGTAACTGGAAAAGAGGAATTCATAAACAGTGATCGACACCAGCGTGAGACAAAGGCATTCTCTCACTGAATGCTCATACCGTTGAGGCAGATACCATTTTTATCTCAGTTTTGTTAATGAGGGAACCTTGAATGGTGAGTTTCTGTAGCTTGTGCAGCATCATATAACATAAGAAATGGTGGAGCCGAAATTTGAAGGCACGTTCTCTAACTGACTGTTACACTAACTTGCTTTTGCCATGGCATTCTGAATACTTAGAAATTTTTAGAAGGAAAAAGTGAAAGTGAAAGTTGCTCAGTCATGTCTGAGTTATAGAGTCCCTGCAGTTCTCCAGTTCAGAATACTGAAATGGGTAGCCTTTCCCTTCTCCAGGGGATCTTCCTGACCCAGGGATCCAAGGCAGGTCTCCCTCATTGCGGGCGGCTTTTTTACCAGCTGAGCCACAAGGGAAGCCCAAGAATACTGGAGTGGGTAGCCTATCCCTTCTCTAGTGGATCTTCCTGACAAAGGAATCAACCGGGGTCTCCTGCTTGCAGTTGGATTCTTTACCAACTGAACTATCAGGGAAGCCCTTAGAATGAAAGGAGAATTTCAAAGTTGGCCCTGAGAGTGCTTTTGAGACCTAATGGGTCTGCTATGCCAGCACAGTGATTGGTGCATAAAGATTTTAAATGATGTTTGAATGCTTCGAGTTTCTGCTTTGGGCAGGAGATTTTTTTTTTTTCTTTTTTTAATGCAAACATTTCCAAATGGGAAAGGCAGAAAAAAATCTCAGAAATCTTTATTCTTTCTTGAAGAGTCTTTTGGAAACATGGGAAGAAAAATTCCAGCCCTGTGAGGCAGGGGCTTGGATGTAGATATCAGCGACTATTAGAGCTGATTACCACATTAGCATTATGCTAATAATGACATTGACTTGTTGTCTTTCAAGTTTCTACTCAATTTTCAGTCTAAGTTTAGATTTTTGTAACATTAAGCTGTTCCTGAAGCTGTTTCTAAGGAAACCTCCCAGGCAAGGTACTTTAGTTAATAATTAGAAAGTCATGATGCATAAATTCAGTGAAACAGGCTGTGTGCCTAGAGGAAAATCGACAGGAAGGGGTAGTTTCAAAGCTGTCAGCTAGAGTGGCTGCTATGTTTGATTCCTTTTCCAACAGCCCTCCAGAGAAATAAGTTTTCCAACGTCCCCACGGATGGCTGAGGTCAAAACATAGGAACAATTTTTCAGTTATCAAAATTTGCATGCAGGCTCTGACCCCCATCGCTTTATCCCTGAACCCTCTCTCTTTCAGTCACCGCCTTCCTTCCCCTCCCTCCCACCCCCACACTGCACACAGGTGATTTTAGCAGTGGGGATGGGGAACATGTGAGAGTGTCAGGGCTTGGATAGTCTCCAAGCATGCCAGCTCTGGGATTATTTTATCTGTTAAATTTCACTGAAATGCATGCAAACCCCCATCCTTTAACCTCACATCTAATGTCTGGTGGGGATGCAAAACAATTCCTAATGTTTTGGGCAAAATAAATTTTTTTTTGTTACTGGGCAATGGGATAGAGGCTGCGATATCCCTGACCTCCTCTTGCTCTGAATTCCTGCCTCTACCCTTCTGAACTCTGTCTGCTCTATATTTTGCTGTTCTCCACTCTGTTCTTTGCAGACTTTCCCCAGCTTAAAAAACTACATCCTATTCTGTCATTCACAGCAAATCAGTTTTCTGCAGCCATGACTGTGAATGTAACTCTAGACCTACTTACGCATATTTAAGAAAAAAATCAACAAATCTTGCTAAACGTAACTTCTGTGCTGTTAGCAGCATGAAGCACCCTCAGAAGCTTTGAAATCACAGTTTTTCCTTTATCTTGGGCCAGCTCAAGTTCTTAGGCAGGACTTTCTCCTCCCTAGGAAAGCAAAAGGCCACAGTCAGTATTGTTTATTTTGTTAATAAAGAATACTTATTTCCCAGGTTTCTTGTTTCCAGGCAGAGAAACATTGGGTACTGCAGGGGAGGAATTTTTTTTCCTCTCCCCTTCTGCGGTTGGTGTAATAATCAGATTAACAGAACAGTTTGGAATGATTAACAGGACCAAACCAATTTAATTACATATGTACAAGGCCTCATAAAAATATATGACCCTCAGGTAGTCAGACAATTGAGGCTTATATGACATCCTGAGTTAAGGAAAAGTAGCTAGGGGTCTGGGACTTCAAAATGGAAAAAGACAGTCACAGGGAGATGGGAAGAGTAAATGTTTGGTCAACAAATATTTACCATGCCGTGCAGAGACAATGGAACACAGAGAGGAATTTGATCTTGAGACTTAGCCAGCTCCCCTCCAGCTTACCACATCTAGCCCATATTCTTAGTATTATAGTTATCTCCGGTGATAGTGCTTTTCCTGGACCTGGCCTTCTATCTAA
The DNA here is from genome assembly GCF_019320065.1 of Cervus canadensis. Classification (NCBI taxonomy): domain Eukaryota; kingdom Metazoa; phylum Chordata; class Mammalia; order Artiodactyla; family Cervidae; genus Cervus; species Cervus canadensis. The sequence continues at coordinate 25,042,394 of NC_057411.1, read as the reverse complement.
ATTCTAGGCAGTTAAGGGAGAGGTAAAAGTTTTTCTCGAATCTGCTGGGTCTTGATTCTTTTCAGCTCAAAATAGTCTACATACCAAAGTGACACATTTTGGGGAGACTTGTTCTGATCCTCTTAATTACAGTGACACATTTGACCTCTCTTCATCTGTTCGTTTTGTTCTTTGGTGAATCTGGGACAAGAGACTGGGTGTGAGTGGCCCACATCCTTCCTCTGAGTCTTGGTGTTTGTGTGCCTGCCTAGAAGGACTGTACATTCTGAACTGGTCCCTCACCTCTGATGTCATGTTCCATTACTACTAATACCCTAAATCCCTAATGCCTGTTCCTCTCCCCCTTCAGTCTCAGAAGACAATCTAACCTCCTCTTTCAAAGGGAAAATCAAGTCAGCTGTGTCTTCCTTTGCCTTAAGTCATGAAGCTCCTTCCCCTCTTTCTGCTAGTCTTCAAAGAAGGAGCTGCTCCACTCTTGGCATAACCACTTTACATTGCTCTTAATCTCATGCCCTCAAGCCTGCCTTCAATAATAGGACATTACTCCATCTATTAGCACCTTCTCTGTTGAACCACTAATTTCTCTCCTGCTTACTCCTTTTTGGTGGCTCAGACGGTAAAGAATCCACCTGCAATGCGGGAGACATGAGTTTGATCCCTGGGTTGGGAAGATCCCCTGGAGAAGAAAATTGCAACCCACTCCAGTGTTCTTGCCTGGAAAATTTCATGGACAGAGAAGCCTAGCAGGCTACAGTCCATGGGATCCATAGAGTCTGACATGAATGAGTGACTTTCACTTCATTTCGTCTTCTTTTTCTGCCTATAAATATACTTAGGTGTCCTTCATCTTAGAAGTCTTTCCCAGTACCCTGTCTGCTTCTTTTTATTTATTTGTTTGTTTGGTTGCACCAGGTCTCAGTTGTAGCATGTGGGATCCTTTAGCTGCAGCATGTGGGATCTCATTCCATGACCAGAGATCACACTTGTGCCCCTTATATGGGGAGCGTGGTGTCTTGACAACTGAACCACCAGGGAAGTCCCCACCCTATCTCCTTCTCATGCCATATCCCCCTTTCTTCCCTTCACAAACAAGTGCCTTTAAAGAGTAGTCTATCCTCACAAATTACTTCACTAAGTCCATTTTTTTCTATGAATAATTCATTAAAGTCAGGCTTTGATCCCACCAGGCTAGTGGACCTAACAGAAGCAGCAGATATTAAGACGCGATAAGAATACACAGAAGAACTACATAAAAAGTCTTCATTGAAGAAGGAATTCATAGGGCCTGGACTCCATCTCAGGTCTATCCATGCTGATCATGCTCGGCCACCTCTCCAATGGACTCTGAACCCTGTGTTTAGTGTCTATGGAAACGACAACAGAAGGCTAAGACCCTCTCCGGACAGGGGAATCTTGAAGATCATATCCAGGTTACTCCTCGCCTAAGAGAATACATACACTAATCACCCCTTCCTCCAGACAGGCCATAAATTTTTCTGTACCTGTCGGAGTGTAACCTCGTGCTTATTGATTATTGGCTAATTGTTTAACTGTCGGAGCACATGGCACATGAGTGACGGGGTTATTGGGATTGTGTTTACCCTTCCTTTGTTTATGTAAGTCTCAAGGAATTTGGGGTGGTGGGTTCGGACATGTACACATGGGGTATAAAAGATTTTCACAAATGCTGGTCAGGGTCCTTGGCTAAGAGGAGACTCTGCCTTGGGCCCGCCGGTGTAATAAACTGCACTCCACTATCTGCAGTGTCCTTCTGAATGAGTTTGTTTCCCGGAACGCATGGCTATAACATCATGACCCAGATAACCATGATGTTGTGATCACTCACCTGGAGCCAGACATCCTGAATTGAGAAGTCAAGTGGGCCTTAGGAAGCATCACTATGAACAAAGCTAGTGGAGGTGATGGAATTCCAGTTGAGCTATTTCAAATCCTGAAAGATGTTGTGAAAGTGCTGTGCTCAATATGCCAGTAAACTTAGAAAACTCAGCAGTGGCCACAGGACATTAAAAGGTCAGTTTTCATTCCAATCCCAAAGAAAGGCAATGCCAGAGAATGCTCAAACTACCACATAATTTCATTCATCTCACATGCTAGCAAAGTAATGCTCAAAATCTCCAAGCCAGGCTTCAACAATATGTGAACTGTGAACTTCCAGATGTTCAAGCTGGATTTAGAAAAGGCAGAGGAACCAGAGATCAAATTGCCACCATCTGTTGGATCATTGAAAAATCAATTCCAGAAAAACATCTACTTCTGCTTTATTGACTATGCCAAAGTCTTTGTGTGGATCCCAACAATCTGTGGAAAATTCTTCAAGAAATGGGAATACCAGATCACCTTACCTGCCTCCTGAGATATCTGTATGCAGGTCAAGAAGCAATAGTTAGAAGTGGACTTGGAACAACAGACTGATTCCAAATAGGAAAAGGAGTATGTCAAGGCTGTATATTGTCACCCTGCTTATTTAACTTATATGCAGAGTACATCATGCAAAAGGCAGGGCTGGATGAAGCACAAGCTGGAATCAAGATTGCTGGGAATAATGTCAATAACCTCAGATATGCAGATGACACCATCCTTAAGGCAGAAAGTGAAGAGGAAATAATGAAAGTGAAAGAGAAGAGTGAAAAAGATGGCTTAAAGCCGAACATTGAGAAAACTAAGATCATGGCATCTGGTCCCATCACTTCATGGCAAATAGATGGGGAAACAATGGAAACAGTGACAGACTTTATTTTCTTGGGCTTCAAAATCACTGCAGATGGTGACTGCAGCCATGAAATTAAAAGATGCTTGCTTCTTGGAAGAAAAGCTATGACCATTTAGACAGCATATTGAAAAGCAGAGACATTACTTTGTTGACAAAGGTCTGTCTAGTCAAGGCTATGGTTTTTCCAGTAGTCACGTATGTATGTGAGAGAGTTGGACTATAAAGAAAGCTGAGCACTGAAGAATTGATTATTTTGAACTGTGATGTTGGAGAAGACTCTTGAGAGTCCCTTGAACTGCAGGAGATACAACTAGACCATCCTAAAGGAGATCAGTCCTGAATATTCATTGGAAGGACTGATGCTGAAGCTGAAACTCCAATACTTTGGCCACCTGATGCAAAGAACTGACTCATTAAAAAAGACCCTGATGCTGGGAAAGATTAAAGGTGGGAGGAGAAGGGGAGGACAAAAGATGAGATAGTTGAATGGTATCACTGACTCGAGGGACATGAGTTTGAGCAAGCTCCAGGAATTTGTGATGGACGTGGAAGCCTGGTGTGCTGCAGACCAAAGAGTGGACCAGGGTCTTGTGCTGGGGTCAGAAAGAGTTGGACACAACTGTGTGACTGAACTGAATGCATTTATTCTCATAAAAGTCTCCACTGAATTCTTAATTATGAGGTCCAGTGAATCTTTTTCATTAATCGTTCAACTTTCCTCTCTGCTTCAATTCATTTACTAACTCATTCTTGAAATCCCTTCTTGGGTTTCATGGCACTACTCCACTGTGTATTTTCTGGAATCTATTAGACTGGGGTTTCCATTCTACCTCTACCGCTTGCTGTGAGGCTTAACCTTTGAAAAACTCAGTTTCAGCATTTGTAAAATAGTGATAATAACAGTATCCTTCTAATAGAGTTGATGGGAGAATAAAATAGAAAACAGTGCATGCTAAGCTGTCACCCTAGTCCATGGTACTAAAGATCTTCGGTCCTACTGCTCCACTGAAATGGTACAAAGTGGGGCTCTGTGTCATTGAATCCCACGCATTTTTCATGGTTATCATTTTGAATTATCACAATATTCAATACTTTTGTCTACCTTTAAAACATTCTCTTCTCTTGGTTTCCTGGATACCATATGCTCTTGGTTTTCCTCCTATCCCTCTACGTCCACTCCCACCTTCCCCTTCCAGTCATCTTTTCTGACTCATTTGTTTAATATTCAAGTGGTTAGAGTTTCTTTTGTTGAATATATTACTATTATTATTTGGCTGTGCCGGGTATTTGCTGCGGCCCGCAGACTCTTCATTGCTGCCTGTGGGCTTTCTCTAGTTGTGGAGAGGAGGGGTTACTCTCTAGTTGAGGTGCAAGGGCTTCTCTCGTTACACAGGCTCTAGGGTGTGAGGGCTCAGTAGTTGCTGAACGCAGACTTAGTTGCCTCATGTCATGTGGGATCTTAATTTGTGGACCAGGGATCTAATCTGTGTTTCCTGCATTATCAGGTGGATTCTTAACCACTGGACCACCAGGGAAGTCCTTGTTGCTACTGCTGTTTAGTCGCTAAGTTGTGTCTGGCTCTTTGCAACCTCAAGGACAGAGGAGCCTGCTGTAGCCCACCAGATCCCTCTGTCCATGGCATTTCCCAGGCAAGAATACTTGGGATGCCATTTCCTTCTCCAGGGGATCTTCCTGCCCCTGGGATTGAACCCGGGTCTCCTGTGTCACCTGCTTGACGGGCAGATTCTTTACCCCTGCACCACCTGAGAAGCCCTAGGGATGTCCGTAGAGTTTCTTAAAGCCCTCCTGTCTTCCCAGGCTCTATTCTCTACCTAGGTGATTTCATCCGTATTCATAAATTCAGTTCTCATCTATCCACTGATGACTCTTAAATTTATTTTTTCTAGCTAGCCCTGTCCTCTGAGCTGTACAGTTATATATCCATCCATGTACTTCTGTATGTCACAGGGTGTCCGCAGATTCCCCACGCCTCAAACAAAACTGAAGTTGTTCTCTTCCCTCACCAAACCCTGACTTACCCAGAGTTTTCTAATATCACTGTTTTCCCCCAGAAATCTTTCCCACACTCATTAGTCTAGATCAAGTTCCCTATTTCAGTGTTCATAGCATCCTCTGTTTCTCTATCATAATATCATTATAGTCTTAATTGCATAAATAGTCATGTGATATCTTCTTTCCCAGACAGTACAAGCTGTATGACAGCTAATGTGTCTTCTTGTTAACAACTAAACAGTTTGCAGCGTTTTACCTTACATAGACATTTTATTTTTTAATTTGAAGGATAATTGCTTTACAGAATTTTGTTGTTTTCTGCCAAGTGTCAACATGAATCAGCCATAGGTATACATATGTCCTCTCCCTCTCAAACCTCCCTCTCATCTCCCTCCCCATCCCGCCCCGCTAGATTGTTACAGAGCCCCTGTTTGAGTTCCCTGGCTATCTATTTTACATATGGTATTACAAGTTTCCACTTACATAAACATTTAATAAAGAGGTGAAATAATAATATGTGAAAAGAAATTTGCTGTTTCCTGACATACTCAAAGATGTTAGCTACTACAATTTTAGCCCCCATCTTTTTCTTAGCCCCCACTTTTTAACTTCTCTTTTCTTCTCTAGCCCTTTAAATGTTGGCATTTTCCAAAGTTTTTCTTTCTCTTGTTTGATACCTTACATATCCTTTCTAAGCCGTATAATCTGCTCTGTGGTTTTTATCTGTCCCCATTGTGCTGATGTTATGATAAGGCACTTAATTTATACTGAAAGACCAGGGAGAGATCTCTGAGGAGTGACAGTAAGTGCTGAGACCTACAGGCCAGAGGACGTACAACCACCGTGGGAATTAGTAGCTCTGGAAAAGGCTGCTTTGGTTTTAAGTCAGCCACAAAGTATGAGGATCTGAAACTCCGCATTCCAAATAAATCCCCCACGCGCTACTACTGCTGTTTCTCCTTGTATTAAATTCCCATTCTCTCTGATTTGCTGAAGCAGTGCCACTCAGCTTGACGCTGGCTTCATCTTCTGTTGCCTTCCAGGCAGGTCATTCACTAAACTGCAGTGATTCTTCAAGATGCTGAGAGGAAGAATGCATCTCACCCAGGCTCAGTGCTGTAAACAGTTAAGATGAGACACAGCTACATGGTTCTGGGCTCCCGCTGTTAAATCTCTTTTACTGACAGTCACTCATTCAACCATTTTTAACAAAACAAAAATTATTAATAATATTTCCTTTCACTCTCAAAAATGTCTAGATTTTAATAATGCGTTATATGACCACCCTCCTTAACACCCAATCTAAAGTGGTTGGGTGATTGGAGAAAGAGAAGGGGTTCTATTTCTAGCCATTTAATATGCCCAAACGTAACCTCCCTCATACAACTGAGGTCCTGGCATTGAGCCAAGTTCATCAATCTTTGACCATCTCTTTTGTCAGTTTGAATGCCTTCTTCAGAACCTTTAGTAAACTTTATAGACAGTTGGCCTCATCAGGGACCTCATCAGTGCTGTGGTACTCTTTTTACATTGAATCCTAAAAGATGGAGAATAAATTTCAATCTCTCTCAATTTCCTAATGTGAATTCAAGCACTTTTTTTTCCCCCTGGGATCCTTTAATTCTGCATACCTGGAAGCCCAGAAGCTCTAATTTTACCTTCTACTTCTAAAACATGATTAAAATAGTCCACTGATAAGATTCAGTTAAGAATGAAGATCTGTCCAAGGTTACAGATTATCATTACCAAGAGACTTAGAAGTGGCTTACAACTTTTAAATGGCAAATTCTTGAGATTTTATTTATGCACATATATATATACCATACATGCACACATTTATGTATATAAGTATAGAAAGAAGCTTCAGGGTTATTTATGAACTGGTAAACTGGAAAAGCTGTTTTCAAGTCAAACTAAAGAATAAAGGCACACATAGAGATCATCCTGGTTACATTTTCCTCAGCAATCGTTTTCTGAATACCAGCTACATGATTGCTAGGCATTGTGTGAAGAACTGTCTTTTAAATAATATAAGCAATAAAATGATGTAATTTGGAGAAAAGTTGATCTTTCTTGTAGTTTGTAGTTCTCTGACCAAATGAATTGCACATTTATTTTTCTCCCATAGAAAATCATACTCACTCTCAGGATAACACACATCACAGTGTATTACAGCTATTTGCTTCCATTTCTATTGCCTCTGCCAGTCTGATCTTCTTGAGTAGAAGCTCTATCTTTTCGTCTTTATAATGCCAACTACTGGCCCAGTTCCTGTACTATAATAGGTGCTGTTTTTTCCTCTTGATGCTAGATTCTTAACTTTTCTTTATATAAATCAATTTATAGCTAAAATAACTGAGTGGAGTTGAAAACTGTGGAATAACTTTAGCAGCAAACTAAGGAAAAAGACACCAAAATAACTTACTAAGTTAACTGAATTGAAAATAAACATATAGACCTTGATGTAAAATTAGTTTGGAGGACAAGGTGTAAGTTTCAAAATAATGATGAAAAGTGAAATTGTTAATTGCTCAGTCACATCTGACTCTTTGCGATGTCTTGGTCTGTAGCCTGCCAAGCTCCTTTGTCCATGGAATTCTCCTGGAAAGGATACTGGAGTGGGTTGTCCTTCTCTTCTCCAGGGGACCTCCCTGACCCTGGGATTGAACCCCGGTCTCCTGCAGATTCTTTACCATCTGAGCCACCAGGGAAGCCCCAGAATGATGACAGGTTCCAACACATTTATTAGAATTGGCATATGATAAACTTTATTTTGAGTAAGGACCATGTTTTACCATATCTGTCTAGTACACCTAGATAATACCTTAAGGTAGGTGCTAAATAAATGCTCGTAGAATAAATTGGCCTACATGTAAAGAATTTGCATTAAATGTTCCACTACAAGTAGCATTTGTTTTGGTGTTAAATACTTATCTAATGATAAGGAGTGCTAATGTTAATTATAAATAAAGCATATACTTAGGAGTTAATATTTCCTTATGAGCAGAGCAATTATTAAGTGCTCAACAAATATTTGGTAAAATAAAAATATCAAGTGACCACAGTGCTCTTCTCTGTGACTGGTCTAGTGAAATTGGGTATTTTTCCTATTGTTGTTTCTTAATTTGTGTCTGTTGTAGTTTTTATTTTTATGGCCAGTATTGCTTATACAGTAGTCCCCTCACTATCCATAGGGGATACATTCCAAGACTCCCAGTGAATGCTTGAAACCTTGGGTAGTAGAAACTCTCCATATATTTTCGGTTTTTCCTATACGTACATACTAAAAGTTTAATTTCTAAATTAGGCACAGTAAGAGATTAACAACTAATAAAATAGACCAATCATAACAATATACTGTGATAAAGGTTATGTGAATGTGGTCTTTCTCAAAATATCTTATTATACTGTACTCACCCTTGTTGTGATGATGTGAGGTGATGAAATGACTGCATGATGAGATGAAGTGATGTGAATAGCATAGGTGTTTTGATTAGTTTTAGGCTACTACTGACCTTCTGAAAATGTGTCAGAAGGAGGATCATCTGCTTTGAGTGGTCCTGGATCATCACCCCACGACAGTGTAAATGGGATGCCAGGAGCTGACAGTGTCAATGGTGGGGAGCCCTGGACAAGACAGCAGGAAAGCAAGAGATTCTGCACTCTGCTTAGAATGGTATGCAGTTTAAAACGTATAAATTGTTCATCTCTGGGATTTTCCACTTAATAGTTTTGGACTGCAGTTGACTACAAGTAAACTGAAACCTTGGAAAGTGAAGCCAATGGACGGGGTCGGGGAGGAATCTGCAGTGGTTAGTTTTCTCACCTGTTGGCCTTATTCACTGTGGGCCCTTCAAGGGGCCAGTATACAGTAGCCTGAGACTGTGGCCCAGCTTCATCCTGGCTCTACGTCCTTTGATTCATTATTCAACTTCTGAGAGTCTCAGTTTCCTTGTCTGTAAAGTAGAGTAAATAATACCTTACCTCATAGGACAATTTTGAAGATTTATTGGGATTTTATGAATAAGCTGCTTCATGTCACCTGGTTTTCCAGATGTGAAATCACATTTTCTATTAAAAAAGTACTGACTCCTGTCAGATAAAGTAGGAAACCCAGTGCCTTCCTAATATTTCTGTGGATTCCCAAGCAAGGTTTGAGGAGGAGCTTCCATTCTCCTCCTGACACTTGAAGTCTCTGCTCCAGGCTTTTCCCCCATCTTAACTTCAGCTACTATTCCCTGTCCTTTCCCTCAAGTTGCTGACCTCTCTCCACTCCTATATGAACATCTTCCCTTTTCTCCAAAACACCATTCATATGTCAGTATGGCAAATACCAGATTTTCAGTGGTTTTGTTGCTGATTTAGAGGTGACAGGACTGGGGTGTTAATTTCCATGTAGAACAAGAACAGCAAATTCAGTATCAGTTTTCACTTCCAAGACTCTGATCACCTTTGTTCACCCCAGGAAATATCTGATATACTATTCCCGCCTCTCCTTAGGGCATGATCTTTCACCAAGCCACAGAATCCACAGCTAGGAAGTGTGTGTGTACGTGTGTGTGTGAGAGAGAGAGAGTGTGTGTGTGTTGGGGGTGATGGAAGGAAAGGATGACTTGTTATCTTTTGATGATGTCAGGCTTGGAATTTAACTCTGCCTTTGTATAACCTTTAAGGCAAATTATTTTTCTTCAGTGTGTAGTCTCATATACTGTTTCTTTAATCTTCTTAGGTATTCTGTGAGCGCCAAATATTTTTTACAAAAACATTTTATTGAGTTGTAATTTACATTCAGTACAATTTACGCATTGTAAGCTTACAGTTGATGAATTTTGACTGTGTACCTGTGTGTAATCATCAAAATGATCGAACTATAGAATAGTCTGCAATCCCCCAAAATTCCCTTGTGCCCCTTTGCAGACAGCCCTCTTCCACTAACCCTCAACTCCAGGCAACCACTAATCTGCTTCCTGTCATTATAGATTAGATTTCCTTTTTTAAGATATTTATATGAATGGATTTTTCTGGCTTCTTTCTCTCATATCATTTTTGAAATTAATCCGCAGTGTTGCATATATCAGGAGAGCATTCCTTTTTATTCCTGCATAGCATTACACTGTATGACTATACTAAATTTTATCTCTGCATTCACTTTCTGATGGACATTTGAGTTGCCAGTTTTGTACTATTATGAACAAAACTGCTATGAACATAGACTAATATAAGTCTTTACATAGTGAAATGTTTTTATTTCTCTTTGTCAAATATCTAGGCATAGAATTGCTGAACTATATAGTAAGTATATATTATACTTTATGAGAAACTTTTTTTCCACAAGAGTGATACCATTTTAAATCCTCACTAGCCACAGTATGGTTGCACTGTCTCCTCACCAATCCTTGATATGGTTAAGCTATTAAATTATAGACATTCCAGTGGGCATATAGTGGTATCTAATTTAATGGTTTTAATTTGCATTTTCCTGACAACCAAAGATATTGAGCAGCTTTTCGTATAGTTACTGGTGATTCTGCATATTCTGTTGTGAAGTGGCCATACAATTTCTGTAAAAACCAATTGGATCCTTTTATGTGTCTGTCTGCTAATTCCATTAACTCTATTATTTCTCTATTTGTTTCTGTTGATTGTTGATTTTCCTGTTTATAGGCCATATTTTTCTGCTTCTTTCTATGCCTGGTCAATTTTGTTGTTGTTGTTGATGTAAGACACTGTGAATATTTTGTTGTTGGCTGCTGGATTTGTTACATTCTTTAAATATCAATATTTTGGGGCTTTGTTCTGGAAGGTAAATGAGTACTTGGAATCTATTTGACCCAGTTAAAGCTCTGTTTGGGTGTGTCTAAATATAGTCTTTAGAACAATAGTCTATGGACTGAAAGTGAAAGAAGTGAAAGTGTTAGTTGCTCAGTTGCGTTAGACTTTTTGAGACCCCATGGACTATATATAGCTCACCAGGCTTCTCTGTCCAAGGAATTCTGCAGGCAAGAATATTGGAGTGGGTAGCCATTCCTTTCTCCAGGGGATCTTTGCGACCTGAGGATTGAACCCAGGTCTGCTGCATTGCAGGCAAGTTCTTCATCATTGAGCCACTGGGGAAGCTCAGTCTATAGACTATGGTGATAAAAATAAACTTCTGAAGATTCTACCTATGGACCCCTTTATTATGAAATCTTTTCAGTCTGTCTTGTGGGACAAAAATCATGCTAGCACTGGGCGAGATCTGAGAATTGTTAGATTGTGTTAGAACCACTGCTTTTGGGTGGCCCTTTACCCCACTTATGGAGTGTGAGGGTTCCCTGGTGCCTCAGATGGTAAAGAATCTGCTTGCCATGCAGCAGATGCAGGTTCAATCTCTGGGTCGGGAAGATCCCCTGGAGAAAAGGAATGCAACCCACTCCAGTATTCTGGCCTGGAGAATTCCATGAACAGAGGATTCTGGCAGGCTATAGTTCATGGGATCGCAAAGAGTTTGGACACGACTGAGCGAATGGCACTTTCACTATGGAGTGTGAATCCTTGTAGGCACAGCCTAATAGTCAACAAAAGATTTAAGATGAATTCTCTCCTCTTCTGTACTCTGTCCCATAAATTCTCTGTGCTTTCACCTTCTCATATTCTGATCTCTGTTTCCTCAACTTAGTATGGTGGGGCTCTGTTTGTGCTTCTTCTCCTGGTGCTGAGGCATGGAGACTCTTCCAGGCAGGAAACTAGGGCTCATTTAATTCACTTCTGTTCTATCAGAGATCTCAGTGGTGTACTGTCTGTTCTCCAGTGTCTGAAAGCATTTGTTGATATCTTCTGTCTAGTTTTCTAGTTGTTTCTTGAGGGAGGGTAAATTTAGTCACTGCAGTTTCTTCATGGCTAGATGCAGAGGTTTATGTATCAATATCATTGACAAACTTGAGGGCTGTAATAGGATTAATAGATTAAGAATTTTTAATTTTCTAGTTAAACAAAAGGATAATTTATACTTATTATCACCATCATTTCATGAAAGAAAGTATATTTAATGGTAAAAAGATAAGAAACAGTTATCACTATGTGGGATAATCCTTTCTATTAATATTAAATAAATTAACTTCATGAAAAAATTACATTATTAATTTCCCTCATTTTGTCACATGGGAGTAGAGTTTACTTATTAAACCAGCTATAATCTGTGTGATTTATGTTCAGAAACCACTGATCCAGGCCATGCCATCCTTTTCTTATATTCATTTTATAGGAAAAAGTACTGAGATTCAGATAAATTAATGACAAAGTGATAAATGTTGAGTGATATAGCCAAGTCTAAGACTCAGATTTCCTGGGTTTTAGTTCAGTCCTTCTTTTCTTGCATCACAGTGAGGTCTTCCTGTATGTGTGAAGATAGTAAAATTGAGCTGCTGGATACTCTAGACATTATCTTTCCACTGAAGTATTACATCTCATAAAATTATCTTGATCCTTTGTTACTATCCTTTCATCTGAGTTAAGTACAATTACTATTATGATAAAAATGCTATCTATTATTATGTAGTGCTTTATACTGCTTATACTGAGTACATGTTATTTTTGGCTTTTGGAAAGTATGCTCAATGAAGGAATTAAAATAAGAACCTTAATACAGCATAAAATACTTAAACATATTCAGATAATATTTACTGAATTGAATTGCATTTGATAAATACCAAACTGAAGAACGTTAAGCTTGAAGAAAATAATTCACTAAATTCTATTCTTTTCTTTTTGTTTTTTGACTGTGCTGGGTCTTTGATGCTGCCCATGCAGGCTTTCTGCAGCTGTGGTGAGAGGGGGCTGCTCTCTAGTTGTGGTGTGTGGGCTTCTCCTTGCAGTGGCTTCTCTTACTGCAGACAACAGTTGTAGGCATGTGGGCTTCAGTAGTTGCAGCTTGTGGGCTCTGGAACGCTGGCTCAGTAGTTGTGGCACATGGGCCTAGGTGCCACTCCGCATGTGGGATCTTCCTGGAGCAGGGATCAAACCCGTGTCCCCCGCATTGGAGGCAGTTCTTAACCACTGAACCACTAAGGAAGCCCCCTACCCCACATATTCTATTTAACAAATTATTGAGAAGTTACCTAAAGAAATGGCTTTATCTTACAAAGCACTTGACGTTTTTACTTGGATATCTCCAGGAAATTAGGATTTATATTTTCTGAAATTTATTTTCCCCCTCAAAAATCTCTTTTTTACCACTGCTCAATTGCTCATTTCAAGATCTTAGAAAGTATGCTTGATTCTTCCCTCTCCCTCAACTTCTACAATCAGGTCTCTAAATTTTGACAGCTTTACATTCAAAATGCATATCAAATCCTTATATTTTTCATCTTTATTACAAACCACTATCATTTCTCACTCTTAGATGGACCTCAACTATTGTTTGGTTTCATCACATCTATGTTGGTTCCTATTCTTTACTCAGCAGACTAGGGGATCTTTAAAAGATTCAAAACTGTTCATGTAGCTGAAGTTCATTAAACCCTCCATCTGCTCTCTAACGATTATTAGCTTCCTAGATTTAGACCCTGATGCTTGGAAAGATTGAGGGCAGGAGGAGAAGGGAGACAGAAAATGAGATGGTTGGACAGCATCACTGACTCAATGGACATGAGTATGAGCAAACTCCGGGAAATAGTGAAGGACAGGGAAGCCTGGTGTGCTGCAGTCTAGGGGATTGCAAAGAGTCGGACATGACTTAGCGACTGAACATCAAGAGTTAGGGAGGCCGTGTGACTCGTGGTAGCCAAGTGACTGTGGGCAGAAGAATAGAAAAACTGGAGTCTGACTCATCAGCTGCCTTTCCTCTGCTGTGGGGACCATGCTATGCTGTCAGCGCATTCCTGATGGTGAAGTTACCAGTCAGTCAGCGTTCCTTCAGCCCGGAATTTTGAGTGACTCTGGGAAGAATAGTCCCTGTCAATCTGAAATGGACATATGGTATGAATTAAAAGTGAACATTTTTTCCTTAAGCCTCTGGGGCTTGGGGGTTACTACAGTATAATTCTTCCAGGGCTTCCCTGGTGGCTCAGAGGTTAAAGTGTCTGCCCGCGATGCGGGAGACCCGGGTTCGATCCCTGGGTTGGGAAGATACCCTGCAGGAGGGCATGGCAACCCACTCCAGTATTCTTGCCTGGAAAATCCCATGGACAGAGGAGCCTGGTGGGCTACAGTCCATGGGGTCACAAAGAGTCGGACACTACTGAGCGACTAACACAACAGAGTATAATTCAGTCTATGCTGCATTCTCATTGGTTATAGGATACAGTCCCAGATTACTAACGAAGCCTTGAATGATTCTAAACATACCTGCCACTCTCCATCATCATCACAGTTTGATCACATCAGCTTTTCTCTTTTTTGTTAAATATTCTTTTCTCCTTAAGCTACTGCGTATCCTGGCAACTTTGAGGGTGACCAAGTGTTATCTTTTGTATATTGCCAGTCACTGTGACTGTGCTAATAGATTGGGTTAATTACAGCATGTCAGCATACATTGAAATTTTTACTAGAGTATTTCTCTTAGCTGGTATAGAAGTGGTCTTGTCAGGCCATGAATTGACTTAGGGGTAAATGGGAAACACAGTATAATATTAATTTTTAATGAAAAAAGATTAATCTGAAGTAATTTTAAAAGTTAACAACATCAAGTAATAGTTATTGGAAAGATATTTGGGTATCTCAGGGAAGATATTTAGGTATCTCCTAAGAAAGCTATTTGGGTATCTCCTAACATACTGGGATAGAATCAAAAAGTACATCTTATCTTAGGCAATACTTTTTCCCTTCAGTCTCTGGTCTCTGATTTATTTACTACACTGCTTTACTCTTTTATTCAAGTGAAATTATCTGCTTCTTTTTGTGCATGGGGTGGATGGCTACCCCTGGTTCTCAGGTTGGCATTATCTTGGTTCTGGTCATGTAGTGGAAGCTAATTAGGTATCTCTGAGCCTTTATTCCAAATTCCTAAGATAAATATGTTTAGCCTAGTTAGGGTTAGGGTCAGTTGTGTGTGCTTGGGAGGGTGTGTGTGGTATGGGAAATGGTTCTTAAAGAAATGGACTTACTGTGAAGTAAGCAGAGACCCTAAAGTTATTTCCATCCATTTGAAATCTGGGAAGCAGTGTCAAGAGCAGATCAAACTGTTGGAAGGTAAAGTTAACCAAGTTTTATCTAGGAAAAATAAAAAATCTAAAACCAGAAAGTTTAGTTATGAATCAGGAGAATTACTATTATTTTTTAGGCTGTTTATTTTGCATTGTAGTTGATTAATAATGTTATGTTAGTTTCAGGTGTAAGACAAAGTGATTCAGCTACCCATATACATGTATCTATTCTTTCTCAAATTTTTTTCCCATTTAGGTTGTTAAATAATATTAAGCCGAGTTCCCTGTGCTATATAGTAGGTCAAGAATAAAGAGAATTATTGATTGAAGATATGAACAGAGGATGAGGAAAATGCTAGATTTTGCTTAACTTTTAAAGGCTTATTTTGATTGGCCAAATGCTTATTAATTTAATGAGCTATAATACACAACATGGACTGCATTCAGGAAGCATTGAATAATTCCACCTCCTCTCTCATAGGTTTCCAACTTAGGTTGCTTTAAAAGAAATGCATAAATGCTAGAAGGGTTATTGGTTATATGAAGAGCAAAAATCAAAGAGATAATAAAAAGACCAAAAGTTTTCAGAATTTCCAAAAATGGAATTCAAGGTATCTCACAGGCAACAAGAGTGTTGTCAGAGTGAAGGAGAGCCTGATATCTTATCCAGAGGGCTCCAAAAGGCGTGCACACTCCCAAGGATAAAATGCTGGAGTGCAGAAACAGAACATAATTTCTGCTTATACTTCTTCTTTACCTAAAAGTTAAGAAGGAAATGAAGCTTTGCTAATATTTCATGTGCAGATCAAAGGTAGTAGCCTAACTTGAATTATATGTTAGACTCGAACTGCCTTGTGTTATAGATGATAGAAAGGGAATAGGCAGCATGGCAGATACCTTGAACTTTGCAGTCATACTCCTTGGGTTAAGTCTCATCTCTTAGACAAACCGCCTGTGTGACATATGAATTACTTAGCCTCCTTCTGCCTCTTTTGCCTCATGAGTGAAAAAGAAATGAAAATAATATCTCATAGAATTGTTCTGAAGATAAATGAACTGATTTATGTAAAGTGCTTGGAAGCATTGTTGATACACAGAAGCATGATATGAGTGTTAGGGACAACTATGAACCCAAGAGAAGAATGGGGTTCTGTACCACGGCGAGGCCTTCCCTCTTCTGTTCAGTTTCAGCATTATGTGATACATTGTGATTCAGAGGCATTTTATCAAATGGAATCACACAGATGACATCATTTACTTTTAGTGAGAATAGAAGGCTCCTTGGTATCTTTAACATATAGAAATTAGCAACAAATTATTATTTTTCATGTAAATGTAGAATAAGAACTCTTGAGTTTGACTCTCAGTGACTCTTAAGTTCTTTTCTTCTTCGAAGTGATAGTTTCTTGGCTATTGTTTGTTATCCACATCCAATTTATTTGAGCCATTTTAAGGCATTTAACTTAATGCAAGAAACTGACCAGAAAAGCACTATTCGATTAATTGTGTTGGGCATTGGCACTGTGATGGGATTTTCAATTGGGGTCAAATTAAAGAACTGACATCATCTTTGATTTGAAAAATAAAAACAGACCCCAAAGGTAGAATGTGTGCCTATAATTGTTATAATTATTAAAGGCCCTGAATAGGTTGGATAGTTCAGATTGTTTGGTCTGGTTGGGAACAGGAGCAGGTGATTGAGAGAATCTTCTTAGAGGATGGGTTAGATTAGATCAAGGAACTAATCATGTAATGAAACTTGTACATATAAAACCCTCTGGGCACCTGTGCCCATGTTGCATAGATGGGTAGCTGAGAAAGCATTTCATGTTTTGCAGAAAAGGCAGAAACACAACTGAACTGACATTGAGAATGTTTACAAACAGTGGAAAGTGTTTTCACATGATTTCCTAGGATTTAGAACCAGGAAGACCATCCTTAGTTGTGGAACCTTTGGCCTCCTTTCATTTTCCTTCACTATGCTTGGAGAGTCAGAATTTGGAGAAGAAAAACAACCACATTGAAGGATATGCTCAAATTATGTTATGGTTAGTTTCGTGTGTCAACTTGACTGGTCCACTTGATACCCAGGTATTTGGTCAAACATATTTTGGATGTGTCTGTGAGGGTGTTTTTGATGAGATTTACATTTGGAAATGGCAACCCATTCCAGTATTCTTGCCTGGAAAGTTCCACAGACAGAGGAACCTGGCAGGCTACAATCCATGGGGTCGGAAAGAGCCAGACTACACAGAGCAAGCATGCATGCACACACAATTGAAATTAGTAGACTGAAAAAAGCAGGTTGCCCTCCCTAAGTGGGTGGCCCTCATTCAGTCTAGAGACTTGAATAGAACCAAAAGACTGATGATTCCCCAAAATAACAGGGAACTTTTCCTACCTGAGCTCTGACCTGGGACAATGGTCTTTTTCCTCTCTTGGGACTTGAATTAAAACATAGGTTTCTCTGGGTCTCAAGCCTACCAGCTTTCAGACCGGAACTCTCAGCAGACTCTTATGAGTGTAGATCCTGGGACTTCTTAAACTTATAATCATATGAGTCAATGCCTTTATGTGATAAAAACACAAATATAAGTTGGAAAAAACCTCCTATTGGTTTTGTTTCTCTGGAAAATCCTAATACAAGTTTCAATAGAATTAGGAGTATCAGAATGAATAAAAATGTTCCACCTACAGGCTTAGGCGATATACATTTAAAAATTCAGTGGAGGAAAGAAATGTAAGTCAAACTTAAACAAAGTTTATATGCATATAAAAAGTGAATAACTGCATCTTTTAATAAGACAGCCTACTCTTCAGAATCATTCCTTACCTTTCTGGTGTATTTTATGGAGCTGAACATTAACAATAATATTTTCAAGGATTTTAAATTTGTATTTGTCTTCTAAACTTTAATTAACACAGACCCCACCATTCACTTAACAATGTGGCACTGTGATTTGGCAGTGCAGGAAATAAGCACTTGTAGCATGGTTTTTTTTTATTATTCCCCAAGCAGCCATGAAGCCAAATAAAGAAAAGATGAAACCCAGTGTTTTGAAATTCACTTCTTTTCCTATGTGCAAAATAGTCTGAGTTTGGTGAGAAAATATTCCCTTAAAACCTTAGAAAATGTTTACTTGGATTGAACTTCAAGAAAAATTAGAGTTAGAAAAATGAGAAAGATGCATTTTAATTTTCTGAATTTAAAAAAATAAAGCATAGGTATGATAAGTTCTCAAGCGGGACACACTGCATGTTTTTGATGAATTCTGTTATCTTGGCCTTTGAAATAAACTGGGTAGGTGCCTTGATAAGCAGGGGGACAATGGTATTAATGAAAGTGGTCAAGTAGCACTGAACCTAGCTCTGGCTTTACCAGTCTGTGTTTGCCTAGGCTTTTCCACCCGTCTCAGGTATGCTTAAAATAGTTGGAGATTCTGGGATTGATTTCCCTAGGCTTCAAATAGCCAAAAGTCAAATACTATTCATATTTCATTCCCAGCTTCACCACAAGTCCAAGCTTTTGCCAAGTATCCCAGTACTTGAATCCAGAATATATTCCTTACACACTTCTTCTCATAAGGTGTTTTTTATGGGACTGTCTTGGGGTCGTATAACATGACTTGATTTAACCAAAAGGTAATAACAATGCACTGGATGCTGCTTTGAGACAGTGTCTGTATGGGAACAGTGGTCTTTTGAGGAAGAATTAGATGTGCATGTATGGGAAAGCCTGCCAATTTCTAACAATAAAATCAGACTTCTTGGCAAAACAAGTTCTGGGTAGTATGCAGCTCTTACTCACAGATTGGAGGGGTCCAGCTCTTGAGCACTAAGGAAAATAAATCCAGGAAGGTGGAGTATGAGGGAGATTGTTACTCTTTTCCCCAGACAAGCAATTTTCAGTGCCAGTGGGAATGCACAGTTCTGAGAACTGCTTTGGTTTCTTGGTAGGGGCTAAGAAAGGAAGGTTAGTTAATGTATTTTATGTCAAAATATAAAATGAAGCTTTTAGACTGAAGTTTAACAGTTAGGTTAAACCTTATGGGGATGGGGAATCAAGGGGTTTCAGTTTCATATGTTAGAGAATTTCAGCCCTGTCTTTAAAAGCATGATATTTGTATGAAACCAGAAACAATAAAGTCACAGGTGAAATAGTAAACTGATAGATAATTTCCCCATACTTCTTTCTTCTTCATTTGCCACGCTGCTGTCTCCTTTCCTGTTACCCAGAGTCTTTATCCTTCATCATAATTACTCTTCCTGTGTCATTTCCCCTGAGGATCTTTCAGACTCTAATGAGAAAGCTAAAAATTCTATTTGGGTGATAATTCCAGTGACCAAATGTTGAATGATATGCTATCCCTCCTAGGTAATATCTGTAGTTTAAATGATAGTTTTCTGCATCTCTATCCGAAGGAGCAACCCATGATAAACAGTTTAGTCTCCTTCTTGTTATCCTAAATAATACTCTTTGACTCAAAAAGGCAGGTAGGTTAAAAAATCATTCTAGGTCTTAGAATTAATTCAACACATATTTAATAGAAGTCTACTACTTGCCAGGAACTGTTCCAGCTCCTGGAGAACTAGAATGGAGAACATGGGAGAACAAAGATGATAAAATACAATGCTTGTCCTCAGTGAGCCACTGTTAGTGGAAGGAAAGTGTTAGCGTCCCCAGGTGGAGATCGTTCACTATGAGGGTGTGATGCACTTAAGTTAGAGGTAAGACTTGGGAGATTCCAAATGCCTTGGACAGCAAGATCAAACCAGTCAATCCTAAAGGAAATCAACCCTGAATACTCATTGGAAGGACTGATGCTGAAGCTCCAATACTTTGGCCACCTGATGCAAAGAGCCAACTCTTTGGAAAAGACCCTGATGCTGGAAAAGCTTGAAGGCAGGAAGAGAAGGGGGTGACAGAGGATGAGAAGGATGGTGTCACTGACTCAATGGACATGAGTCTGAGCAAACTCTGGGAGATGGTGGTGGAGAGGGAAGTGTGGCATGCTGCAGTCCATGGGGTCGCAAAGAGTTGGGCACGACTGAACAGCAGCAAAAGTGATCTACTAATCCACTCCTCTGTTTCCTGTTGTACCACTCACACCTTATCTTCCTAACTCTACTGTGAGGTCCTTGCTCAGGAAACAAGTCTATCAGTACTTGTAGTCAGGAAGCCAATCAACAGTTGAGATTTTGCTACTACAACCTACCGTGACCTGGAGCACACTCATTTACCTCCTCAAGCCTCAATTTCCTCTTCTGTTAAAATGACAGAACAATAATTCTTAAATTGCTTATCTAGGGAAGGCTTTAATTGGATAATTCATGAAAGGCACATAGTGCAGTTCCTAGCACATAGTAAGCCTTCAAAAAATGTTGTCAAATGTAACATAAATAAAAACTGATGTACCACAAAACAGAAGATATTAAGAGATGGCAAGAACACACAGAAGAACTCTATGAAAAAGACCTTCATGACCCAGATAATCACGATCGTGTGACCACTCACCTAGAGCCAGACATTCTGGAATGTGAAGTCAAGTGGGCCTTAAGAAGCATCACTATGAACAAAGCTAGTGGAGGTGATGGAATTCCAGTTGAGCTATTTCAAATCCTAAAAGATGATGCTTTTAAAGTGCTGCACTCAATATACCAGCAAATTTGCAAAACCCAGCAGTGGCCACAGGACTGGAAAACATCAGTTTTCATTCCAATCCCAAAGAAAGGCAATGCCAAAGGATGCTCAAACTACTGCACAAGTGCACTCATCTCACATGCTAGCAAAGTAATGCTCAAAATTCTCCAAGCCAGGCTTCAACAATACATGAACTGTGAACTTCCAGATGTTCAAACTGGTTTTAGAAAAGGCAGAGGAACCAGAGATCAAATTGCCAACATCAGTTGATCATCAATAAAGCAAGAGAAAAAAAAAAGCAAGAGAGTTTCAGAAAAACACGTATTTCTGCTTTATTGACTATGCCAAAGCCTTTGACTGTGTGGATCACAATAAACTGTGGAAAATTGTAAAGGAGATGGGAATACCAGACCATCTGACGTGCCTTTTGAGAAACCTGTATGTAGGTCGGGAAGCAACAGTTAGAACTGGACATGGAACAACAGACTGGTTCCAAATAGGAAAAGGAGTACGTCAAGGCTGTATATTGTCACCCTGCTTATTTAACTTATATGTAGAATACATCCTGAGAAACACTGGGCTGGAAGAAGCCTAAGCTGGCATCAAGATTGACGGGAGAAATATCAATAACTTCAGATATGCAGATGACACCACCCTTATGGCAGAAAGCAAAGAAGAACTAAAGAGCCTCTTGATGAAAGTGAAAGAGGAGGATGAAAAAGTTGGCTTAAAGCTCAACATTCAGAAAACTAAGATCATGGTATCCGGTCCCATCACTTCATGACAAATAGATGGGGAAACAGTGGAAACAGTGGCTGACTATTTTTTTGAGCTCCAAAATCACTGCAGATGGTGATTGCAGCCATGAAATTAAAAGACACTTACTCCTTGAAAGGAAAGTTATGACCAACCTAGACAGCATATTAAAAAGCAGAGACATGACTTTGTCCACAAAGGTCTGTCTAGTCAAGGCTATGGTTTTTCCAGTAGTCATGTATGGATGTGAGAGTTGGACTATAAAGAAAGCTGAGCACTGAAGAATTGATGCTTTTGAACTGTGGTGTTGGAAAAGACAATTGAGAGTCCCTTGGACTGCAAGGAGATCCAACCAGTCCATCCTAAAGATCAGTCCTGGAAGACTGGAAGTCCTGGAAGATCATTGGAAGGACTGATGTTGAAGCTGAAACTCCAATACTTTGGCCACCTGATGTGAAGAGCTGACTCATTTGAAAAGACCCTGATGCTGGGAAAAATTGAGGGCAGGAGGAGAAGGGGATGACAGGATGAGATGGTTGGATGGCATCACTGACTCAATGGACATGAGTTTGAGTAAACTCCGGGAGTTGGTGATGGACAGGGAGGCCTGACATGCTGCGGTTCTTGGGGTCACAAAGAGTCAGACGCGACTGAGCAACTGAACTGAACTGAATCACATGTCTCAACCTTTACAAGGAATGAAATCAAAGGGAATAGAAAACCCATCCGAGAAGCCATGATGAATAATGTAGAGCTCTGATGTCATTTCCTTAAAGAAGCTGGTTCAGAGATTTTACAGAGTCTAATAGATAAAAAAAACTTCCAAGAAATACACTAGAGTATGTCTAGTCATTTGTTCCATTGTTGCCCCAAATTCCATAGCATTCATGACAATTGCTAAAACCTCTCTCACTTTCTTAGGTAAATTTGTCTTCCCATTAACTTCCCCTCCTCTCTTCCCTGAAGAGTCAAGTCAACATTGATCCTCATGCCCACACTTTGCACTCACTTCCCTACCCAGAAGTGTGGCCAGCTGCACTATGCGTGTATCTGCATGCTCAGTCGCTTCAGTCATGTCTGACTCTTTGTGACCGTATGGACTGTAGCCTTCCAGGCTCCTCTCTCCACGGGATTCTCCAGGCAAGAATACTGGAGTGGGTAGCCATTTGCTTCTGCAGGGAATCTTCTAGACCCAGAGATTGAACCTGCATCTCTTGTCTCCTGCATTGGCAGGCAGGAAACTAGCCCCACTTGGGAGATTTTCTCTTATATGCATTTGCTTTCTCATAAGCATTAGTCCTCCTGAAACTGTGGTGAATCAGTTACTATATCTTGTTGCATAACACTAATAACTCTATTAGTAAATGAATAACCAACTTACGTCTGCTGTTGTAGCCTGAGAAGAGTCCTAGATAATATGGAAACAGATGGGGTGTGGCTGTGTCCCAAATAGAAAACACATTTTAAAAAAGCACATTTAAAAAAAATCAGATGGTTTATAGTTAACTGATACCTGATGTGGAAGTTTGTCAACCACTGTAAGGACTTTGGGTTTTACTCCGTGGACAAAGGATAATGTTAGAGGGTTCAGGGCAGAAGGATGGCATAATCTTACCTTGAAAAGGATCCTCTGGGTCTGTGTTGAGAATTAGCTATAAGGAAAGCTTCATATAGGTAGGGGGATTATTGCAACAGAGAATGATGGCATGAAAGTGAGAAGTTATGGGATTCTGGGGATATTTTGAAGATAAATATTACAGGATTTCCTGATGGATTGCATATGGGTTGGTGGTTTAGTTGCTCAGTCGTGTCCCACTCTTGCAACCCAATAGCCTGTACCTGCCAGGCTCCTCTATCCATGGGATTTCCCAGGCAAGAATACTAGAGTGGGTTGTCATTTCCTTCTCTAGGGGATCTTCCTGATTGCTCAGTCCTGTCCCACTCTTGCAAACCAATAGCTTGTAGCCTGCCAGGCTCCTCTATCCATGGGATTTCCCAGGCAAGAATACTAGAGTGGGTTGTCATTTCCTTCTCTAGGGGCTCTTCCTGACCCAGGTATCGAACCTGGGTTCTCCTGCATTGCAGGCAGATTCTTTACTGACTGAGCCATACTAGAAGTCTAGCAGTGGGATGGTTATTTAGAAAGCAGTTCAGGAATCAAGATGAGGCCTGATGTTGGCCTGAACTAAGGCAATAGCTTATTGACTTTATGCAAAAAGCTGGCATGGTGTAGTTGTGAAGTGGTGTGGGTGGGGCAGATATTTACTCACTGATATTCTTTTCACATGGCAAAACTGTTGATCTGCCTCATTTCATGTCAACGCATTTCTTCTGGGCTGCTAAAGCAACTTAAACTCAAGAGAAAATATGAGAGGTTGCTGATAACCTCCCTCCTTGCTCTGTCTGAATGGTGAGTACCCTCTCAGCCTCTAGGGGGTGATGATTGCATGCCTAATACAAAGGCAGTGGGCTAATGTGTGACTTGGTTTCTGTCTTTATTCTACAATTTATTATGTGAGAATTTGAGCCTTAGTTATAGTCCTAAGAAGTTTTCCACATATATTATCAGGTTTATAATCACCTGATTATTTAATACATATTTCTTTTTATATTTTATATAACACACCTTTGTTTTTATAATTTTATTTTGTCATATACCATAAAATGAAAAAAAAATCACTGCCATTTGAAACACCATGCTTCTCTTCACCTCAGTTGGGAGATGTATCCTGATTTTAGAGCTGTCAGTCAGTCAGTCAGTTCAGTAGCCCAGTCATATCCGACTCTTTGCGGCCCCAAGGATTGCAGCATACCAGGCTTCCCTGTCCATCACCAACTCCTGGAGCTTGCTCAGAATCATGTCCGTTGAGTTGGTGATGCCATCCAACCATCTCATCCTTTGTCAACCCCTTCTCTTCCCACCTTCAATCTTTCCCAGCCTCAGCTTCTTTTCAAATGAGTCAGTTCTTCGCATCAGGTGGCCAAAGTATTGGAGTTTCAGCTTCAACATCAGTCCTTCCAATGAATATTCAGGACTGATTTCCTTTAGGATTGACTGATTTGATATTACTCCTGGCAATCTTGATTCCAGCTTTTGCTTCATCCAGTCCAGCATTTCGCATGTTGTATTCTGCATATAAATTAAATAAACAGGGTGATAATATACAGCCTTGATATATTCCTTTCCTGATTTGGAATCAGTCTGTTCCATGTTCAGTTCTAACTGTTGCTTCTTGACCTGCATACAGATTTCTCAGGAGGCAGGTCAGGTGGTCTGGTAATCCCATCTCTTTCAGAATTTCCCACAGTTTATTGTGATCCACACAGTCAAAGACTTTGGCATAGTCAATAAAGCAGAAATATTTGTTTTTTGGAACTCTCTTGCTTTTTTGATCATCAACTGATGTTGGCAATTTGATCTCTGGTTCCTCTGCCTTTTCTAAATCCAGCTTGAACATCTCTAAGTTCACGGCTCACATACTGTTGAAGCCTCACACATTCTGGCTTGGAGAATTTTGAGCGTTACTTTACTAGCATGTGAGATGAGTGCAATTGTGCAGTAGTTTGAGCATTCTTTGGCATTGCCTTTCTTTGGGACTGGAATGAAAACTGACCATTTCCAGTCCTGTGGCCACTGCTGAGTTTTCCAAATTTGCTAGCATATTGAGTGCAGCACTTTCACAGCATCAAAAGATAGAACTGCCAGCATGTTAAAAATATGTATCTTATAAGTCAATGAAAAACTGCAAAACAACAATGTAAGCTGAAAACCAAATGAGTTACTCTTTTGCACTTTTGCCCCAGGCACCCACAGTGCATCAGAATGTTCTTTTGAAACTCTAGTATTAACCATATCTGAATTTACAGAGCAATTAGTATAACTTATAAAGTCTACTTAAATTCTATTTTAGTGGATATTTAAAAAGTTATGCATTTTAAGAGACATCATTTGCCGACAAAGGTCTGTATAGTAAAAGCTATGGTTTTTCCAATAGTCATCTATGGATATGAGAGTTGGACCATGAAGAAAGTTAAGTGCTAAAGAATTGAGGCTTGGGAGGGGGGTTCAGGATGGGGAACACATGTAAATCCATGGCTGATTCATGTCAATGTATGGCAAAAACCACTACAATATTGTAAAGTAATTAACCTCCAACTAATAAAAATAATTGGGAAAAAAAAAAGAATTGAGGCTTATAAACTGTGCTACTTGAGAAGACTCTTGAGAGTCCCTTGGACAGCAAGGAGATCAAACCAGTCAATCCAAGGAAATCAACCCTGAATATTCATGGGAAGGACTGATGCTGAGGCCCCAATAATTTGGCCACCTGATACGAAAAGCTGACTCACTGGAAAAGACCATGATGCTGGGGAAGACTGAAGGCAGAAAGAGAAGGGGGAGGCAGAGGATGAGATGGTTGGATGGCATTACCGGCTCAATGGACATGAATTTGAGCAAATTCCAGGTGATAGTGGAGGACAGAGGAGCCTGATGTGCTGCAGTCCGCGGGGCCACAAAGAGTTGGACAGGATTTAGTAACTGAACAACAACAACAAAAGTCATGATTATAATGGCCATTTGTGTTTCAGAAGCCATTCTTTGTTTTATTCCTACACTAGGGGCTTCTCTGTCTCCTTTGCCAGTTCTTTCTCGTTTTCCTATATCCTGAACTTTCAGGTGCCCGGGGGCTCAATCCTTGCATATCCAGTCTTCTCTTTCCATACGTGGTCCTCAGGTGAGCTCCCTGACTTCCTGGTTTTAAACATTTTAAATATCACCATCAGCACTTCCTTCTGGACTTCTTTCCTATAACCAAATTATACACTTATCACTTCTACTTGGATGCCTGTTGAGCATCTCAAACCTGACATCTCCAAATGAACCCCTCATTTTCCTTCTAAAAGTTCTTCCTCTGGACTTCTCTGGTGGTCCAGTGGTTGGGAATCCACCTGCCAATGCAGGGGACACGGGTTCAATCCCTGGTCAGGAAAGATTCCACTTGTCATAGAGCAACTAAGCCCGTGTGCCCCAACTCCTGGGCCCAAGCTCTAGGGCCCACATACTGCAACTACTGAAGCCCGCGCACCCCAGAGCCAGTACTCCACAACAGGAGAGGCCACCACAAGGAGAAGCCTGTGCACCCACAACTAGAGAGTAACACTCATTCTCTGAAACTAGTGAAAGCCTACATACAGCAAGGAAGATCCAGCATAAAGATAAAAAACAATAAATAAAAGTTCTTCCTACTGCAGTCATTTTTATTTCAGCAAATGGCATTTCCATTTTTCCATTCGCTTAGGTCAAAAACTGGTGTCCTCTTTGCCTTCTCTGTTTCTCTCATCTCACACACCCAAGCCATTGGCGAGTTCTTCTCACTCCACCTTCAGATTATATTCAGAAACCCACGTGTCTCCACCTCCACCGTGATGACCGCTGCCCCTCACCTGCAGCTCAACAGCCTGTCCCTGCTTCCGCCCCTGCCTCCCTAGCACCCATTCTCTACCTGGTGATTATTGGGGATCAGGCCTTTAACAATGTGGTCAGACTATGTCACTTCTCTGGTTAAATCTCTCCGATGGCTTTGAAACTCTTTCAGAGTAAAATTCAAAGTCCTTACCATGATCCACGAGGTCCCACGTGCCTTGGCCTCTGCCTGCTCCCTGACTTCATCTTCCGTCTGTCTTGTATCGTCCTACACTGTTTTGTCACAGGCTTCCCCGGTGTGTTCCTATTACAGCCTCCAGGCTGCTGACATGTGCTCTGCTGTGGTGGGAGAGGGGGTTGTTCTGTACATTGTAGAGTGTTTGGTAGCATCCCTAGGCTCTACTCAATAGATGACAGTAGCTGTCCCACATTGTGATGATAAAAAACATCCCCAGGCTTTGCCGGATGTCCTCTGGGGGTGGCGGAGCAAAACAACCCTGGTCAAAACCCACTGCTTTGACGTATCAAGAATGCATCTTCCTCAGGACCTTTGTACCTGTTCTTTCTGCCTCCTCCCAGGTACCGCAGGACTCGCTCCCTCACCTGGGCAGGTCTGTTTCAAACACCATCTTAACATAAACTCACCGTTCCCACTCTCATTCCTTATTAACCTCACTCTGCTTTATTTTCCTCTGTTCCACTTACTGTTGCCTTGTTTTAGCCATGCGATTTACCCAGGGGTGTCCTTCAACGTGCAAGGAGCGCAGTTAGTAAAGCTCTTGGCCTCTTGGTTCACACCACCCCAGGAACGTGGATTGATTTATCTGATTGGCCTATTGGGTAAGAAAGAAATGGGTGTTTTTGGTTCAGTGTTCTTTTTTTTTCCCCTTGGAGGTGTATCTCCCTCAAGGGCAGGTGAGAGGACCTGCTCCACTTACACTGTCTGGGACCGCATGGGTAAGTTTTCCTCAATCTGAGGTTCAATGACGTTTAGCGTTTTTAGCCAGACTCTCCTATTTAACCTTTATCAGTAACAAAGGTGCTATTTTGTGCTCTTTATGCTATGTCATCTTACATCTCAATTTATTCAGAACTGAGAGATACAGTTTTGATCCCTGGGTCGGAAAGATCCCCTGAAGAAGGAAATGGCAACCCACTCCAATATTCTTGCCTGGGAAATCCCGTGGACAGAGAGGCCTGGTTGGCTACAGTCCATGGGGTCACAAAGTGTCAGGCACGACTTAGCGACTAAACAAACGAGATCCCTGTGCCCTTGCTGAGGCCCAAGCAGCCCTGGCTCTCTGAGGCCCAGAATCCACAGTCTAGACTCTGTGTAGAAAGAGAGTGAACTGTGGAAACACCTGTCCACAATGAAGTCATCACCAAGGGTAAAATATTGCGTGGCCGAAGGCTTAAAGCCTCTTGCCCAGGCCACAGTAATTAAAAACTGCCCAAGTATAGCCCTCTACAAATGGCTAAAGTCAGTATATCTACCCTCACAATAAAATCCCAAACCAGAAACTGCATGCTCTCACCACACCAGAATCCTCACTTGCTTATAAATTATTTCACTTCCCCAACTTCCAGTCTTTTCTTTATTTCTCAGTGCATCAATCATTAGGGCCTCAAGGGATCTGGTAAATGTCACTCCTTTTCGCTAGTGAAACTGTTAATTGCTCAGTCAAGTCCGACTCTTCGTCAAAGTGAGTTCCTTCTCACTGTGTGGTCTTGAGTTGGTTCTTGATTGATTAATTTTGTATGAGGGAGAAAATGACAGGAAGCTGGGTTTTTTGGTCTAAACAATCTCTTGATGCGTAGAAGAAACAGCCATTGTAGCCTTGAACCAAGAAGTAGCTATTGTAGTCTCAAACCACATTCACATTCCAAGGGAGTGTGAGTCTGATGATCGTGAATAGAGCCCATATTCGTTTTACAAATGGAGTGCTGTAATTAGTAGTTCAACTGCTACTGCTACTGCTAAGTCACTTCAGTCGTGTCCGACTCTGTGCGACCCCGTCCCTGGGATTCTCCAGGCAAGAACACTGGGGTGGGTTGCCATTTCCTTCTCCAGTGCATAAAAGGGAAAAGTGAAAGTGAAGTCGCTCAGTCATGTCCGACTCTTTGAGATCCCATGGACTGCAGCCTACCAGGCTCCTCCGTCCATGGGCTTTTCCAGGCAAGAGTACTGGAGTGGGGTGCCATTGCCTTCTCTGAGTAGCTCAACAGAGAAATGGAAATCAGATAAGCACAGTGGAAATGTAAGGATCCTTGACAAAGAGCTGGTGAGTGGTGCTCTCACCAATGTGAAATTTCAGTCTTGTAAGAAGACAACTTGTCAACGCTACATACTGAAAGGAGACACAGGAAGGGGATGGCGTCCTTCCTCCTCTGCATGTTGAATGTTCAATTAAAGCTAACTTCTCTTTTATTATTATTATTTTTTATGGTTTTTTTTTCATTTATTTTTATTAGTTGGAGGCTAATTACTTTACAATATTGTAGTGGTTTCTGCCATACATTGACATGAATCAGCCATGGATTTACATGTGTTCCCCATTCTGAACCCCCTCCCACCTCCCTCCCCATCCCATCCCTCTGGGTCATCCCAGTGCACCAGCCCTGAGCACTTGTCTCATGCATCCAACCTGGGCTGGTGATCTGTTTCACACTTGATAATATACATGTTTCAATGCTGTTCTCTCAGATCATCCCACCCTTGCCTTCTCCCACAAAATCCAAAAGTCTGTTCTATAAAGCTAACTTCTTACTAAAATGAGTGAGTGAAAGTCAGCCAGTTGTGTCTGACTCTTGAAACCCCATGGACCATAGCCCACCAGGCTCCTCTGTCCATGGAATTCTCCAGGCAAGAATACTGGAGTGTGTTGCCATTTCCTTCTCCAGGGGATCTTCCCAACCCAGGAATCAAACCTGGGTCTCCTGCGTTGTAGGCAGATTCTTTACCAACTGAGCTATGAGGAAAGCCCTGTTCTCCTAATATTAAGTCCGTAGGCTTCTCTGATGTCTCAGCAGATAAAGAATCTGTCTGCAGTGTAGGAGATGCTGGAGACTCTGGTTCGATTCCTGGGTTGGGAGGATCCTCTGGAGAAGAAAACGGCCATCTCCACTCCAGTATTCTGGCCTGGAGAATCCCATGGACCGAGGAGCCTGGAGGGCTACAGTTCATGGAGCACAGCACAGCAGCAAGATGAGTCCCAAGGTCTTTGGCTTTGGGCATCAGGTTTAGACTGACATTCTGGCAAGCTGTCTATCCTCAGTTTTTAAAAAAGATACCATTGAGTCTCCGCAACACTAAATATTTGGTTTAAGATACATGGTTTTTCCTGAGATAATAGTTTTGGAGGGATTTGTTTATCTTCTAATTTAGTGGGTGCTGGCTGGTTCTGTGTCATACTTATGTGTCCAATTAACTTTTTGGACTCTATAATAAAGGAACTGCATCAAAGACTTGGCAGTGGACTTATGTAGCCCCTAGGCAACCACTTCTTATAAGAGACAGCACACACTGCAGCTGATTAAAGGACCCCCAACTATACCCTGACTACAAGAACCCCTTTCGAGCAGAGTAAGGGACTTTGGTGAAAAAATTTGGATCTGAATTTTATTGACCTTTAACCCTCATGGGCAAGAGTGTTTGATTCCACTGAATTTTAATCCTTTTGGACATTAAATTGCAGAGATTTAATCTTTGAGCTTTTAATTTTTCTCTGAAATTACATAACAGAAGGGAGTTTGTATCTAATCACGGATCATCTTTATTGGACATATTAGTATAGAGTGTCTTAAATTGTTTATTTTTACTAAAGAATCTCTGGTATGCTCTTTTGGACAACATAGTTTATCACAGTTGGGCGGGAGAAATAGATTACCAACCTTGGTATAGAGTGACCTTGGAGTTAGTTTAAATAATTTAAGGTGCCAGTAGCTATCTCCTGGTGGTATTCTTTTTTTTTTTTTTTTGAGAAAAAGCTTTTTATTTTATATTGGAGTATAGTTGATTAACAATTTAATGGAATATATTTATGGGCAAGATATCTTTACCCGAAATATATTTACCTGCCCACCTTCCTGGGCACCCAAGGACTTTCTAAACTAATCTAAGAGAATCAATTTTAACTACAAAATATATTTTAGGGTTTTTTGGGAGGAAATTCTAAACCTCCCAAGAATATTCTCCCTAAAGAAGTTAGAGTATTAGAGCAGTGGCTTCAAGAAGACAATAGCAGGATTATTCTAATAACTTGCTTTCCTCTCCTTTGAGATGGATAGCAAAACCCATGGTTAATCATAAGCTTAATGGTTAAGCCCAATAGATTAAAAAATCAAAAGGTTGGTAAATGTTGAAGAAGAGGGTAGGAGTACTTCTTCAAGGCTTCCATGTGGAGGGAGTTAAATAGGTGTAATGCTAATAGTGTCTCCTTAATCCTTTTCTCAGAGTGCACCTAAGGATGAGAAACTGACTTATCAATTTAAATGTTTGGGAAGAATACATTGTGCACACTGGTGTTCAGTTCTTCCGTTTCTCTCCTGAGTGGTCCGTGTCCTGGTTCTACATGCCAAAAGTCTTAGCCCAGGCTATTCCTCATAAGAGGCCTTCAGTGTCTAGCATTGCCTGTGACTGGGTGGGAAAGTCTGTCCAAGGGGTGAGTTCAGAATTACCAGTTAACATACTTACTTGTCAGGCACATCCCTCAACCAAACCTTTGTCAGTAATAGAGGTAATACTTGATCTATTCATCTCTCTTTCACTTTAATCTTATCTTTCAGTTTGCTTGGAATCAGAGCAGAGAGATGTTATTTATTGAACTCCCTTGTGAAGGCCCATAGTTAGCACTCCCTGTTATATAAACTTTCTTTTTTTAATGTCTCTCCCTGGTAGAATCCAAGTTCCAGGGTAGGAATGTGTTTCAGTCTCTGGCATATACACAGTGCCTAGGATTGTGGATAGGTGCTCAATAAATACATATTTATGAGAATATCAACTTTTACTCCAGAACAAACTAGGGTGCTAACCTCAGGGATGGCTGGGGTATTTCTGTATTAAATTTCTCGTTTGTATTGTGGATTGTTAATCTTCTATCTCTGTTCCTTCTTATGAGTAGTGTGAAAGTACATTATTGCTCCCTACCATCTTATTATTTTCTAAACTTCTGTGCACTTAGAGTAAATAACTATAAAATATGAGTCTAACAATCTTTCCTTAGTAAAGTGCAAGGACCTAGTGTATTAACTGAGGCTATTTTCTAGTAATTCTCCTTCTGACATTTAGCTGAGTTAATGACTTCAATTTGCTGGATAAATGACATCTGGATACGTGAGTTGCTACATTTCATTATTATGAAATTGAAAGTGGTGCATACATGATTTGAAGTTGACAAGAAGGAGTTTCTGTTTCGCCTCCATCAAGGCCAACAAGCAGTCATATTATCATATTTACATATTTGGCTTTAGTTCACATTGGGCTTTGTCTTTCAGATGTCCTCTTAAAACTCTCTTTATTCATAGGACTCATGTCTTCCTTTGCTTTCTGGATTTAGGCATGTATACATTTGGGCGCTCTCGTGTTCCTTCTCAGGCACTTTCATTTCTTTAGTTTCCTTTCTTCTATGTGGCCAGCCCTTAGTAAAGAGTTTTGAATTAGGAGTGATTATGAGGCAAAACCACAGGCTTAAACTTAATTTTGTGTATGCATATGTATGGGTTTCAGTTCAAGCCCAGTTAAGAAAAAAAGGGTTTGCATTGCCTTTTTGTTGTTGTTGCTGTCCCTCATGCATAAAATTCCATTTGGAACCTCAGGAAAGGGGTAGCTCTGTTAGAATTCAGGCATCCCTGCATTTCAGTGGTCATAACACTAACTTAATATCATCAAAACTTCACCGAAAACTCAATTAGAACTCTTTCTGTTAAAGGCAACAGAAACCAGTCTGTGGTAGGCGACCACTGAATGTCCCCACTGACCCCGTCTCCTGGCATTTGTGCCTTTCTGTGGTCCCTTCCTTTCACTATCAGGCTAGTTCTAGTGACTCGCTTCTAATGAACAGGATGACAGAAGTAGTGGGAATCACTTCTGAGATTAGATTATAAAAGACTGACTTCCATCTGCCACATCCCCACTCTCTCCCCTGCTCACTCTGGTGAAGGCAGTTGCCCTGCTAACAGCTGTCCTCTGGAGAGGCTCACAAAACAAGGAACTGAAGCAGCCTCTGGCCGACAGCCAGTGAAGAACGGAGACCTTGAGTCCAAGAGCCTGCGAGCGATGAAGTCTTGCCAATAGCCACTAGCTGAGCACAGAAGTGGATTCTACCTCAGTTGAATTTTGAAATGACATGAGCACTGCTGATACCTTCATTGCAGCTTCTTGACATAGCTCCACTTGGAGGATCTAACTAAGCTATGCTTGGACTCTGAGCCATAGAAACCATGAACTAAGAAATGTGTGCTGTCTTAAGCTACTAAGTTTTGACAAAATCTATCACTTAGCAATAGATAAAATATACATTCTAAATCTATTATGAAAATGGTTATTTAATGATTTATTAATTTGCATCTTCTTCAATTTTAATTAAAAGCAAAGAAAAGGAAATCATTTGACTTGTAAAAGGATTTGTTACTCAATCATTAGAATAGTTTACTTTCTCACTTTCTGGGAATCATACCAAAATGGTTTTATCAAGACTGAACAAATAATTATGGGTAATGTGTGCTGCTTAACTTAGAAGCTCCTTGTTTAATTCAATATACTAAAAAAAAGTGGGAACTTTGGAATGGTTATTTTTTAACCTTTGTCAGTTTAGCATTTTTGTATATTTTTAATCTTTTAACATTGCCTTAAGTATATTTTTTTCTCAAAATATTGAAGTTGCACATTTAGCTCATTCAACTTATGGAATATATCTGCCAAAACCCTAATTTCCAAAGTCGTTTTTTATGTTCAAATTAATTAAGCAAATTGGATTTATGATCTGTTGGAAAGAGCCTGAATTTATTTAAAAATTTTAAGCATGATAACACACATTTTAAGATTATATAAACCACTAAGAAGTAAATTGTGTTACACATCATTTAAGATCCTCTTCAAGAACCAACTAAAGAGTGCTGGGTTTATTTTTGCCTCAAACAGCAGAAAGACAGCCTCTGATGGAAGAAAGAAGAAAGTATGTTTTTGTCAGGTGTTTACCTGGAAAAATGAGCTCTGGGAAGAATTCCTCAATTGACTAGTAGAGAAGATTAAGTTTCATTCCTTATGACGAGTATCTCAATATATAACTTTCTTAGTGAAGCTCAAATATCATTTCTGGGTTTAGGGAAGATAAAATTGTTGTATAAAAATAATCTTATTCATAGAAATAAATTATTAGAGTTATTCTATGGAGAAAAATATCCTCCACAGAATAGAAAGACATCCTCCAGAAAACATACACATATATATATGTATATATATTTGCATCTTTTTTCACATTAGGTTGTAGGAATTTGAAGGGGTGCTCAATGTGAAGTTGTCTCATGTAAGTCCTAAAACTTTGTAGATACCAGTTTTGTTTCATTTTGTTTTTTAAGTCATTGGTTTAAGGCCATTAGTTTGTGTTCTGCAAGTAAAGACAAATGGTGAAAAGTGATTAGGATATCCAGAAATCAAGGGTTTTGAGCAAAACTTAGAAGTTGCTGATGATATTTCAACTTTCATAATATATATGTGTTTGTGTTTATATATAAACATATAAATATATGTGTAAACATATAAACATATTATCTATCTATCATGTCAGGAGCCTAGACTTTTCTTTTCTAGAAAGAATACAGTACTGGCCCTTAAGACAATATGGGAGGGAAAGTTGGGTGACCCAGTGGACTGCTTAACTTTGGAATGGACTACTATGTGAGATTGTGAAATCCCTTCCTCTGGCTGCCTACAGAAGTAGTATTTTCTCATCTGTCTGGTATGTTAAGACAGAGATGGGATAGGCTTGCAGGAAATAGAGATGACCTCTCAAGGCCACTGAGTCCTAAAAGTGGCTAATTTTGCAAAGGAATGCATGGTCTTGGGTAATGGGGAAATAAAAACATCTATCTAGATAAAAACATCATCTATTATGAATTAGAATTTGTAATTCTTGGGAATTTTCTCAGGAAATGATTAGTAAAATTTTTTGTAATCCTAATTTTAAAATGATAGTGGGACTTTCCTTGTGGTCCAGTGGTTAAGACTTCGTCTTCTAATTCAGTGGATATGGGTTTGATGCTCGGTTGGAGAGCTAAGATTTCATGTGCCTGTCTGCCCCAAAAATATAAAAACAGAACATAAATAGCAGAAGCAATATTTTAACAGATTCAATAAAGACTTTAAAAAAGGTTTCTTTACAAAATAAAATGATGGTGCCTACCTTTACACTTAGCACATTTATATTTCCATGTGATTTGTATATAAATATAAAATTTCTTCCCAGTTGGTGCTAGTGGTAAAGAATTCACCTGCCCAATGCAGCAGACACAAGAGGCAGGAGTTCGACCCTGGGTTGGGAAGATTCCCTGGAGGAGGGCACGGCCACCCACTCCAGCATTCTTGCCTGGGGAGTCCCAAGGACATAGGAGCCTGGCAGGCTACAGTCCATGAGTCGCAGAGAGTCAGACACAACTGAAGTGACTTAGCACGCATGTGTATTATTTGTATAATGCATCCTTTTGTAAGTAGTATATACACAGATCCCTTTTTTCTACTAGCTTGCGTGCTCTTCTAGGCAGACACCATATCTACTTTATCTTCATGTGCCTAAAACCTGGCACAGTGCTGGAACTTAGTAGGGCCTAAATGAACTTTTGATGGACCAGCTGACCTGGACAGACCTCTCCTGCACCTACCCTGTTAACACTCTGTACCTTTCCTTGTTGCATTTATTTTACTCATATTGGGGCATTGTCATTTCTATTTACTTTACCTTTAGCATTAAGTTTTGCTCTTCTTTTGTCTAAGAGAAACAGTGTTTTAGTGGCAAAGGCACATACTCTACCAGACTAAAAAATCTTTTCAGGTAATCTGCTGTGTAACCAGGGACAAATTCCTTAATCTCTCTGTGCTTCAGTGTCTTCATCTGTAAAATGAGGGTGTTGACAACAGCCATTTCAGGGTTTCTTTTTCTTCTTCCAGCTTTATTGGGCTATAGGGTAGATACAGCACTGTGTAAGTTTAAGGTGTGCATTGTAAGAATCTGACTTACACACATCATGAAATGATTCCCCAAATGAGTTTTTAGTAAATATCAATTATCTCATATACATAAAACACTGAAGAAATAGGAAAAAAAATTTTCCTTGTAATAAGAACTCAGGATTTACTCTTAACCATTTTGTTGTATGTATATAACATACAACAGTGTTAATTATATTTATCATGTTGTTCACTATATCCCCAGTATTTGCTTATCTTCTAATTGGAAGTTTGTACCCTTTGACTACTTTCATACCATCCCTTCACTTAACTGCACCTCAGTTCTGTTCAGTTCAGTCACTCAGTCGTGTCTGACTCTTTGTGTCCCCATGGACCACAGCACGCCAGGCCTCCCTGTCCATCACCAACTCCCGGAGTTTACTCAAACTCATGTCCATCGAGTCGGTGATGCCATCCAACCATCTCATCCTCTGTCATCCCCTTCTCCTCCTGCCCCCAATCCCTACCAGCATCAGGGTCTTTTCCAATGAGTCAGCTCTTCGCATGAGGCAGCCAAAGTACTGGAGTTTCAGCTTCAGCATCAGTCCTTCCAATGAACACCCAGGACTGATCTCCTTTAGGATGGATCTCCTTGCAGTCCAAGGGACTCTCAAGAGTCTTCTCCAACACCACAGTTCAAAAGCATCAATTCTTTGACTCTCAGCTTTCTTTACAGTCCGACTCTCACATCCATACATGACCACTGGAAAAACAATAGCCTTGACTAGATGGACCTTTGTTGGCAAAATAATGTCTCTGCTTTTTAATATGCTATCTAGGTTGGTCATAACTTTCCTTCCAAGGAGTAAGCATCTTTTAATTTCATGACTGCAATCACCATCTGCAGTGATTTTGGAGCCCTCAGGTAACCACAAAACCTGACTTCTTTTTCTATGATTTTTTGTTTGTTTTTATAGTATAACTGACCTGTAACAGTGTGAGTTTCTGGTATAAAATGTATTGATTTGATATTTCTGTATATTTCAAAATGATCATCATGTTACTTCTAGTTGTCATCTATCACCTAAAATGATACAACATTATTATTGACTGTATTTCCACATGGTGTGCTCCATACCTGTGACATTTACTTTGTAACTGAATCATAGGGTTTTGTGAGGGACTAACTGTGATGCTTCCCAGGTGGCACTAGTGGTAAAGAATCTGCCTGCTGATGCAGGAGACACAAGAGACAGAGGTTGAATCCCTGGATAGGGAAGATCCCCTGGAGTAGGAACTGGCAGTCCACTAAATACTCTTGCCTGGAGAATTCCATGGACAGAGGAGCCTGGCAGGCTACAGTCCATGGTGCTGCAGAGAGTCAGACACAACATGACTGAGCACCCGATGCTGATGCAGTATGTAACACATTTAGTGTAATACCTTTAGGTGGTAAGTGCTCAACAAATGATACCTCATTTTACCTTACTGTGTAGCCCCACAAGCATCTAATTCTCTGAGTTTAGAGACATGCAATCCAAGCTGCATTGACGTAAGTCAGGAATTGGAGGAGGAATAGCCAATGGCAGGAGGGGGTGGAGATTTGTAAGAGATGATTACTAAGTTAATGTTTGACTTAGTATTCAACATATCTTAAATAGATATATTTTAATTATTACCGTAATTGTTTTTTTTTAAGTTGACCTTATGTAAATCCTCATCAACCTTCTACATTTTGCAAGTTACGTACAACCTCATTTGATACCATGTGTTTCCACGTGAGTTTTATGAAGTTAGTACCTTATGCATTAGGGAACCCATTCTCAGAGGTTATCATGGGATGCAAGGATTTCATTTCAGAAAAGCATAATTGCTGTAACATGTGGAATACACTTATGATGGCATATAAATCAAAAGTGCAAGTGTACATGTTCTCATGGCTGCACTCTGGGAGCAGCTTTAAAACAGTTTTTGTTTCTATATTAGGAATAATTCATTTAGAAGGCCTGCTACTATTCATCCATTAATCTTCAAATGTTAATACAGCTCTGTATGTCTCATTGCATTTTATTGTCCCCAAAAGAATTAAAAACAAAAA
This sequence comes from Cervus canadensis, assembly GCF_019320065.1. Taxonomy (NCBI): domain Eukaryota; kingdom Metazoa; phylum Chordata; class Mammalia; order Artiodactyla; family Cervidae; genus Cervus; species Cervus canadensis. The sequence continues at coordinate 25,004,449 of NC_057411.1, read as the reverse complement.
CTGTGCTAGTAAGGTGAGATGATTTATACCATGAGAATATTATCAATAATGAGCTACTCAGAGTGGCTTATTTGCTCTCAGATCCATTTCCCAACTCCTCTCCCACCCTATTTTTTTTTTGGACTGTCATGAAAATGCTTTCTGGCTAGGTTTGGCCAATGGAAGATCTTGGTGGGAGATCAGGGGACAAGATGCCCTTCACTTGCTTAAATTGGAAAGTCTTATCTGACAGCGGCTGTGTCTCATCATGGTTATAGGTTCTGCAGGCCTGGCCCTCCATCATTGTTCAGCTGGTAGCTTAGCTCTTGCCTCACAGTTTGGCTTTTGAGGTTGGTCCCCTCATCTCCTCCTCTTTCAGTCAATCTAGACCTAGAAGTTATTAAAGATTCTGTTACTCATTACTAGATTGCCCCAAGGACCCACCTTTGGTTATTCAGCTCTTTCAAACACCTTCCAAACCTTTCTGTTAAATTATCTGACATAAACCTTGATGTTCACAGTAGGTTATTCAGGGATTTTAGCAGTTTGGATAGTTAAACAGAGACCTTTGAGTTTTTAATCTATATGTAGCAGATACACAGTTGATGTCTTAGTCCATTTGGGCTGCTATAACAAAATGCCACAGATTGGGTGGTTTACAAAAAACCAGAAATTTATATTTTACAGTTTTGGAATTTGGACAGTCTGAGATGATCCTGAATACTTATGCTTTGTTGAGAGCCTTCTTCTAGATGGTTCATAAGCTAATACCTTCTCATCGTGTCCTCATGTGGTGGGAGGAGCTAGGGAGCTCATGGAGTCTCTTCTATGCTCAGACACTCAGTTGTGTTTGATTGTTTGCGACCCTATGGACTGTAACCCACAGGGCTCCTCAGTCCATGAGATTTTCTAGGCAAGAATACTAGAGTGGGTTGTCATTTCCTTCTTCAAGGGATCTTCCCAACCCAGGGATGGAACCTGGGTCTCCTGCGTTGCAGGCAGATTCTTTATCAACTGAGCCACTGAGACTCTCTTTTATATCAGTATTAGTCCCATTCATGAGGGTTCCACTCTCATGACCGCAGCACCTTCCAAAGGGTCCATCTCCTGATAGCATCACATTAGGCATTAGGATTTCAACATATGAATTCTGGGGGTACACAAACATTTACAGTATAGCAGTCGGCGTTGCAGAAGTTTCTGGAATCTTGTTTCTTTGAGTGCAGGGGGTAAAATTTTGTTTCTTAGAGCCTCTTCAAAGGATTTGAATGCTTTAGACAAAGATTTATTAGTCTGTAGCTCTTCCCTTATTGATATTCCTGTACTACTTCTCTGTAGCTAAAATTTGCATAACCATTTTTTTTTTAGTTGATAAGGAGAAGGACAGAGGACAGAGAATATGGAGGCTCTATACATCCCTCCTGTCAGCTCAGAAAATTTATTTCAACCTCAGGCTCTTCTGTGCTGATCTTTAATTTTCAGTGGATAAAGAATAATTCTTTTCAAAAAAGGGAAAAGGGACTTCCCTGGCAGTCCAGTGGTTCAGATTTTGTGCTTCCATTGCTGGGGGCATGGGTTAAATCCCTGGTTGGGGAACTAAGATCCCACATGCTGCTCTGCATGGCCAAAAGATTAAAAAAAGATAAGATAGTAGTGCTGTTGGATTGGTTGGTGCTGGTGGGTGTAATACCTAGGGAACAGTCTCATCATAGATATGAAAGATCTTTCTCCTCCTACTCTGATATTCCCTTTCACAGGGAGGAATATTAAAAGTATTGACTTATACCACATGAATGTTATCAGTAATGAACTGCTCAGATTATTCTGGATATATGTATTCGTCTTAAGTGAAAGAAAGTGCCAGAAGCAGTGTTCAAGAATACTATTAATAGGTTACTACTTAGTCAAATAATTTCCTTATTTATTGTTATTTGATTGATGTAGTACCTAGGGTTGAATTGAAAACATTTGCTTCTTTCAGACTCTATTAAAAATTTTATTTTGTTAAAATTTTTTTATTTTAGTAAAAATAAAATAAAAAATTTTATTAAAAAATTTTTTTGCTGCTATTGAAACTTGTTCAAGTGTTTTTTTCTCCCCGTTTTATTGAGATATAATTGACATACAACACTGTTTAAAGTATACAGAATAATAATTCGACTAATGTACATCATGAAAAGATTACCACGTTAAGTTTAGTGATATCCAGCATAAATAGAAAAGAAAAAGAAAAAAATATTTTTCCTTGTGATGAAAGCTCTTAGGATTTACTCTTTTAACAACTTTTATATATCACATACTGCAGTGCTACTTAATCATGATATGGTTTATATCCCTAATATTAATACTTATTTGTCTTATAACTGGAAGCTTGTAACTTTTGACTGCCTTCATCAGATCACCTCCCTACCCACCACTGCCTCTGGGAATCATAAATCTATCTCTTTTCTAGGAGTTTGTTTATTTTTTGAAGTTTAATTGTCCTACAGTGCTATGTAGTTCCTGGTGCACAACATAATGATTCTGTATTTCTGTGCATTTCAAAATGATCACCATGCTAAGTCCAGTGACCTCTGCCCCATATAGACCTCAGTCAGTCAGTCAGTCAGTGTTAGTGATCTTAGTTGTGCCCAACTCTTTGCTACCCCGTGGACTGTATCCTACCAGGCTCCTCTGTCCATGGCATTTTCCAGGCAAGAATACTGGAATGGTATCCATGCTGTTCTCCAGGGGATTGTCCTGACGTAGGGATAGAACCCAGGTCTCCTGCATTACAGGCTTGTTATTTGCTATCTGAGTCACAAGGGAAGCCCCAATATAAAGACAGTACATTCTTACTGACTGTGTTTCCCTCACTGTACATTTCATCTCTTCAATTCATTTGTTTTGTAACTGGAAGTTGTACCTCTTAATCTCCCTCACCTATTCCCCCATCCCTACCCCCACAGCATTTGGCAATAACATGTTGGTTCTCTGTATCTATGACTGTTTCTGTTTTGCTTTGTTGGTTCATTCCAGGTTCTAGTTTTGATTTCTTCTAATTCCTTTGAAAGAACACAAAGTCAAATATCCAAGCAATGATTGTTTCAACCAGAAGAGAATTAATTTCTTTCATTTAATAGTATTATTTCCTAATAGCAGAAGATGCTATTTGGAGATAAAAGGCCAGAGACAGCATTTATTATTCCCAAGATGCCTGAGATTCATAGCCCAGCACATAATTTCTTGTGGTAAAGAGAAACTCAAAACAACTACAACAGCAACATTCTATGTTTCAATGAGAGACTGTCCCTGCCAACAACTTCATGACCTTCACATAGCTTAAATTTATGGTTAGACATAATGTTTTTGAAGGGAAAAATAAATTGGCACTAAATTATGGCATTGGCTCCATGTTTTTTTGGACATACTCTGTAAACATTCTTATAAAGCTTATTTGGAAAAGTTCGTCACAATTTTACATATGTATATCCTTTTTACTAGTTTTACTGCCAAAATAAATACGTTCAGGGTCAATAACTGTCTTTCAGTCTGTCTTTTTCTTTTTAAAACATTTGAGAATTTTCTCTGGGGAAGTCATCCAGAAGACTAGTGATGTTTGTGCTGAATTAAAGGCTTAGAATCTGAAGTTTGGCTCAATGAAGATTTTTATTATCTACTTTGTGCCATGAGTAAGGCAAGTCCTGAGGACAGTAGGTTCTCACATATTATCAGAATCACCTGAAGATCTTGCTTAACCTCTCCCCTCCTCACGCAGAGTTTCTGATTCAGCAGCTCTGAGTCGAGAACCCAAAATTTAAACAGTTTCCAAGTGATACCGATACTGTTGGATTGTGGATCACAAAAAGAACATAAAAGCATATGATTAAAGTATGGTTTACATGCTGAAGAATCACAAAGATACACAAAGTGGTGTTAATTAGAAAATAATTAAATTCACTGTAGGAAGGAGGTTGAAAGTGACTTAGTCTGTCACTAAGTCATGTCTGACTCTTTGAGACCCCATGGACAGTAGCCCACCAGGTTCCTCAGTCCATGAAATTCTCCAGGCAAGAATACTGGTGTGGGTTGCTATTTGCTTTGCCAGGGATCTTCCTGACCCAGGGATCAAACTCGAGTCTCCTGCATTACAGGCAGATTCTTTACCACTGAGCCGCCAGGAAAGCCCTAGTGACCAGGAAGAGCTTCAGCAAAGGTTGGCACTGGAGCAAGATTTGATAGCATGAATGAGAATTCAAAGAGAAACAGTGGGGGCTATGGGAAATCAACACAATGAAATGCACTGAGGCACATCAGAACGTATGTTATTCATCCTCCCTTGAGAAGCCCACCACCAATCACCCTCTTCCATTGGCATGATAATTGCTTAAAGCCTAGGTGATTAGCTTTTTATCAGATGTTCTATACACATGGGCTCACTCAGTATGCAGGAAAGTTTATTCTTATGTAACTTCTTAAACAAGTAACAGGGAGTAATTCAGACAATTGGGAAAATGCAATTCGGTATTTATTTAATATCTTAAAAATCATCTTTAAACAAGTTATTTCCTGTTATGTTCTTGTCTCTAAGTTTAGCTGGTGGCTCTATTGCTGTTCCAAATTTAAAACTTAGATGTTATGGATTAGCTTAGAGCATTGGTAAAGTTATATGTAGAGTACAGAATACAGAGCTTGTTTTTCCTTCTGCTAACTTCAAGGAAATATTCAATGAAGATGACGGGAATCATATAGGAGAACTTCCTCAAATCCACATTCTTCTAGGGCATTCTTCTTATATATTCAGTCCTTGCCATGCTAAAATGACCCATTCGATGAGGACATAACCTAAATATTTGTGCTAAGCAGAATTTTTAAATGGCCTGCCCAAGATGCCCCCCACTCATCTCTGGAACCTGTGAGTAGAGTTGTCACTCTCACAGTTACATTATATTATATGGCACAGGTGAGCTAAAGATAGGGAGGTTTTCTTTCTGGACATAATATAATCACATGAGCCCTTAAAAGGTAGAGCATTTTCTCTAGCTGATAGCAAAAGAGAAAGTCAGGGAGACTCAAAGTATAAATACTCAAGGACCCAAGGCTGCCTTGAAAACTAAGGGAATCAGATGAAAAGAACAAAGGTAGCTTCTAGAATCATGAGTGGTCTCCTGTTGACAGCCATTTAAAAAGAATGGGGTCTTCAGACCTACAACTACAAAGAACTGAATTCTATCAGCAACCTGACTGAGCTTTGTTATAGGCTAACTAGGGTCCTATAAAATTATATGCTGATGTCCTAACCCTCAGTGCCTCAGAATGTGACTGTATTTAGAGATAGGGTCTTTAAAGATGTGACTTAATTGGAATGAGGTCCTTGAGGTGGGCCCGAATCTGATACAGTATTCTTGTAACAAGAGGAAATTAGTACACAAACATTCACGGAAGGAAGACCAAATGAAGACAGAGAAAAGATGGCCATCTGGAAGCGAAACAGAGAAGTGTCCAAAGAAACCACCCCTCCTGACAGCAGATCTTGGACTACTGGCTTCCAGAACTGTGAGAAAATTAATTTCTGTTGTTTAAAGACACTTAGTTTGTAGATCTTTGTTACTGCAACCTAATAAACTTGGGAAAGGATTTTTTCCCTAGCTAAACTGACATCATGATTTTGGTTTTGGGATACCATAAGCAGAGATCCTATTTGAGTCTGTCTGGACTTCTGACCTATGGAATTGTGAGATAATACATGGATATTTTAAACCACTGAATGTGTGGTAACCTTTTACCCAGCAATAGAAAACTAATATCATATCCTAGATCACTGGTTTCTGAATGTGTCATTTAAATATTTTTAAGTCTTAAATGTCCATAAAAGTATTATTCATTTCAAGTGGAAATTTGGCTGGTTTTAGATTAATGGACTTTATCAAATTCAAAAATATGTTGACATTTTTCTCTTTGATGAGACCAAAGGAAAGACACCATGCAACCTTTGTTGCTGTGTACCAAGTTTGCTTAGGCTTCTTACGGAAGGTGGTGATGATAACCATGAATCCAAGTTGAACTGATATAAGTCAGGATCGAGGGAGAAAGAGATAATGGTTACAACTGGTAGAGTTTTGTACTACATGATTGCTAAACTAATGTTTATCACTCCATAATTCAACATATTTTAATTACTCTCATCATCTAACTATTACTTTTAAAAGACGAAACCCAGAAAAACCACAAATGACTGGATAAATAAAAGCATGTAATTGATACCCTGGAGTGAACATCTTTCCCATGGCCCATGAACCTCAGGAATAGCTGAGTAAAGTCATACAATGAAATGTATCACCGACAACCTATAGCTTTCTGAGTATTTCCTTTAATAATGTATCACAACCATGAGGGTTAAATTGGCCGCTTCTAAGTTGTTGACCGACCACACCAAGCTAAACATAAATTTGCAGTTTTAGAAATGAAAACCAACAATCAAGGCATACTTTTATTTCCAGCATAAATCACCATTGCAGAGAAGATAAATGGGGTCAAGTGCAGAGTTTGTAGGACTGTGGGGAATATTTGAGTGTTTGTCACATACTGCAATTTCCTCTGAGTAATTTTGGAGTCCGAGTAAGCAAGACATAAAATAGCATGTCTGTCTCATTTTTTTCCACTAGAAAATGACTTATTTTTTGACTTATATTTGGGAATAACTAATGTTTTCACTTCCTGACTATTGTTCACTTACTCATTAGGTCGCTACATTTCACATAACTATTCCCATATGCTTATCTGCCTTGTAGATTATTATGCATAATTGCTCATTTCTCATTCTCTGCATTTTGAGTACTTTCTCGATCGTGCAATTTTCTTACCAAATTTCAGGCAAAATAGTGAGAGTGAAAAATACACCTGGCTGTTGTGAGGATTAATGACAACCCTAGAGGAAGTTTGAGATGATAGCAGAGCAATATCAATGACTTATCTTTGCTCACTAATGTGTTATTGTCACCTAAAAAATCACACCGAGGCACATGATATTTATTGCACAAATGAATAGGAATTCTGGATTCCTTGTGGGCTTTTTTTCCTTATTGAGTGAGCTTAAATAGTTTCTCATACATATATTGGCTCATATTTTTTGTTTTATGAGTTATCTATTCATATCTTTTATTTTTTGATTGACATTTTTATTATTAACCTGTAAAACATTTTATATATGTAAAATAGTACCATTGTGCTATAAATTTTGCAAATATTTCCTTTAGCTTATTGTTTATATAATTATTATTTAAATTATAAAGCTGTTTTATTCATGCAAAACTTTTTTACTTAAAATGCCAAAGAATTTTTCTAATCGAAGACTGATATTAACCTACACTTTCTTCATTTTAGATATATTGTTTCTTATGACTTAATCCACTCATCCACTTGGCACTTATTTTGGTATATACTTCAATATTAAGATCTAAATTAAATCTCTTTTGGTAAATTAGCTAATGTTTTTCAGTTCAGTTCAGTCACTCAGTCGTGTCCGACCCTTTGCAACCTCATGGACTGCAGCATGTCAAGCCTCCCTGTCCATCACCAACTCCTCGAGTTTACTCAGACTCATGTCCATTGAGTCAGTGATGCCAGCCAACCATCTCATCCTGTCGTCCCCTTCTCCTGCCCTCAATCTCTCCCAGCATCAGAGTCTTTTCAAATGAGTCAGCTGTTCCCATCATGTGGCCAAAGTTTTGGAGTCTCCGCTTCAACATCAGTCCTTCCAACAATGAGTATTCAGGACTGATTTCCTTTAGGATGGACTGGTTGGATCTCCTTGCAGTCCAAGGGACTCTCAAGAGTCTTCTCCAACACCACAGTTCAAAAGCATCAATTCTTCTGTGCTCAGCTTTCTTTACAGTCCAACTCTCACATCCATACATGACTACTGGAAAAACCATAGGTTTGACTAGACAGACCTTTGTTGGCAAAGTAATGTGTCTGCTTTTTAAGATGCTGTCTAGATTGGTCATAACTTTCCTTCCAAGGAGTAAGAATCTTTTAATTTCATGGCTGCAATCACCATCTGCAGTGATTTTGGAGCCCAAGAAAATAAAGTCTGTCACTGTTTCCATTGTTTCCCCATCTATTTGCCATGAAGTGGTGAGACTGGATGCCATGATCTTTGTTTTCTGAATGTTGAGCTTTAAGCCAACTTTTTCACTCTCCTCCATTTTCATCAAGAGGCTTTTCAGTTCTTCTTCGCTTTCTGTCATAAGGGTGGTGTCATCCGCATTTCTGAGGTTATTGATATTTCTCCTGGCAATCTCGGTTCCAGCTTGTGCTTCCTCCAGCCCAGCATTTCTCATGATGTACTCTGCATATAAGTTAAATAAGCAGGGTGACAATATACAGCCTTGACGTACTCCTTTTCCTATTTGGAACCAGTCTGTTGTTCCATGTCCAGTTCTAACTGTTGCTTCTTGACCTGCATACCGATTTCTCAAGAGCTAAGTCAGATGGTCTGGTATTCCCATCTCTTGAAGGATTTTCCAGAGTTTGTTGTGGTCCACACAGTCAAAGGCTTTGGCATAGTCAATAAAGCAGAAGTAGATGTTTTCTGGAACTCTCTTGCTTTTTTGATGATCAACGGATGTTGGCAATTTGATCTCTGGTTCCTCTGCCTTTTCAAACCAGCTTGAACATCTGGAAGTTCATGGTTCACATATTGTTGAAGCCTGGCTTGGAGACTTTTGAGCATTACTTTACTAGCATGTGAGATGAGTGCAATTGTGTGGTAGTTTGAGCATTCTTTGGCATTGACTTTCTTTGGGATTGGAATGAAAACTGACCTTTTCCAGTCCTGTGGCCACTGCTGCATTTTCCAAATTTGCTGGCATATTGAGTGCAGCACTTTCACAGCATTGTCTTTTAGGATTTGAAATAGCTCAACTGGAATTCCATCACCTCCACTAGCTAATGTTTTTAGTTATCAAGAAATTCACTCTTGCTTTGGGCAGAAAAGGAATTTATTAAATGGGTATTGGGTAAACCAAAACAATAGAATGGGAAAGACTAGAGATCTCTTTGATAAAACTGGAGATGTCAAAGGAACATTTCCTACAAGGATAGGCATGATAAAGGACAGAAACAGAAAAGACTTAACAGAGGCAGAAGAGATTGAGAAAAGGTGGCAAGAGTACACAGAAGAACTATACAAAAAAGGTCTTGATGACCCAGAAAACCATGCTGGTGTGATCACTCACCAAGAGCCAGACATCCTGGACTGTGGATTCTAGTGGGCCTTAGGAAGCAATACCACCATTACAGCTAGTGAAAGTGATGAAATTCCAGTTAAACTATTTAAAATACTAAAAGATGATGATGTTAAAGTGCTTCCCTCAATATGTCAGCAAATTTGGAAAACCCAATAGTGGCCATAGGACTGGAAAATGTCAGTTTTCATCCCAACTTCAAAGAAGGGCAGTGCTAAAGAATGTTCAAACTACTGGACAATTGCACTCAATTCCCATGCTAGTAAGGTTATACTCGAAACCCTTCAAGCTAGGCTTCAGTAGTACTTGAATTGAGAACTTCCAGATATACAAGCTGGGTTTAGAAAAGGCAGAGGAACCAGAGACCAAATTGACAACATTCATTGAATTGTAGAGAAAGCAAGGGAATTCCAGAAAAACATCTACTTTTGCTTTATTGACCATGCTCAAGCCTTTGACTGTGTGGATCACAACAAACTGAAAATTCTGAAAGAGGTGGGAATACCAAACCATATTAGCTGTCTCCTGAGAAACTTGTATGCTGGTCAAGAAGCAACAGTTATAAGCTTACATGGAACAACTGACTGGTTCAAAATTGGGAAAGGAGTACAACAAGACTGTATATTGTCATCCTGTTTATTTAACTCATATGCAGAGTTAATCATGTGAAATGCCAGGCTGGATGAATCACAACCTGGAATCAAGATTGCAGAGACAATTATCAATAACCTCTAATATGCAGATGATACTCTTCTAGTGGCAGAAAGCAAAGAGGAACTAAAGAGCCTCTTGATGAGGGTAAAGGAGAAGAGTGAAAAAAGTCACTTAAAACTCAACATTCAAAAATCAGAGATCATGGCATTGAGTCCCATCACTTCATGCCAAACAGAAGGGGAAAAAGTGAAAGCAGTGACAGATTTTCTTTTCTTGAGCTCTAAAATCACTGTGGATAGTGACTGCAGCCATGAAATTAGAATGTTTGCTTCTTGGAAGGGAGGCTATGACAAGCCTGGACAGTGTATTAAAAAGCACAGACATCACTTCACTGACAAAGGTCCATATAGCCAAAGCTATGGCTTTCTCAGTAGTCAAATATGGATGAGAATCAGACCATTAAGAAAGCTGAATGCCAAAAAAATTGATGCCTTTGAAATGTGGGGCTAGAGAAGACTTGAGAGTCCCTTGGACAGCAAGGAGACCAAACCAGCTAATCCTAAGGGAAACCAACCTTGATTACTCATTAGAAGGACTGAAGCTGAAGCTCTAATACTTCACCTACCTGATGGGAACAGCCAGCACATTGGAAACGACCCTGATGCTGAGAAAGACTGAAGGCAAAAGGAGAAGCGGGCAACAGAGGATGAGATGGTTGGATGGCAGCATCAACTCAATGGACATGAATTTGAGCAAACTCTGGGAGATAGTGAAGGACAGGGAAGTCCGGTGTGCTGTAATCCATTGTGTTGCAGAGTCGGACACAACTTAATGACTGAACAACAAAATCACAGAATCACCAAGAAATTTGGGAAAACAGTGAGGGAAAACAATGGCTTTGGACATTGGACATTCCAGGCATGTGCAGCCCATGACAGTCAATCTTTTGCCAGAACCACTGCCACCAGGAAGAATTTTCATGTTCTCTGTTTTTTTGGTCTGAAAAGTGTAAATGAAAGTTTAACTGGCTCAGTCATGTCTGACTCTGTCATCCCATGGACTGTAACTCACCAGGCTCCTCTGTTCATGGAATTCTCCAGACAAGAATAGTGGAGTGGGTAGACATTCCCTTCTCCAGGGAATCTTCCCAACCCAGGGATCAAACCTAGGTCTCCTGCACTGCAGGCAGATTCTTTACCATCTGAGCCACCAGGAAGCCTGGTCCTCAATTTAGAGTCTAGAGCAAGTATGTTGTCTGCTAGAATGTAGAGCACAGCTCATGACCTAGATCAAGGGAAACTGAGGTAATAAAAACTGCATTTTTAATCACAGTATTGGAAAGAAGGTTTTTTTTTTTTTTTTTCCTGCCTCCAACACTCTTGAGAGATTTAGATCCTGAATTATATAGTTTTCTTTCTTGCTGTATATCACACAGGGAACTCTGCTCAATATTCTGTAACAACCTAATTGGGAAAAAGTTTGGAAAAGAATAGATAGCTACATGTATGTGGACAACTGAATCACTATGCAGCACTCCTGAAACTAACACAACATTGTTGATCAACTACACTCCAATATAAAATAAGAAGTTAAAAAGAAACTATAGAGGAGTACATCATTATATACCTTAAGCATGGTTGCAATAAACTCTGTGGAAAGTATTGGGTTGTGGGGTCATGGATATGAGTACATACTGATCCTGGTGTAGAATTTAAAATATGATCTTTGTGATGTAACTGTTGGATTTGAATTCTGTTTTCTAGCTTTGTGATCTTAATCAGAATAATTAACACCTCTCTTAGCCTTGTGCTCAGTCGTGTCTGACTCTTTGCGACCCCAAGGACTGTAACCCACCAGGCTCCTCTCTCCATGGAATTTTCCAGACAAGAACACTAGAGTGGGCTGCCATTTCCTACTCCAGGGGGTCTTCCTGACTCAGAGATTGAACTCGAGTCTCCTGTGTCTCTTGCATTGGCAGGTGGTTTCTTTACCACTCTACCACCATTCACTGTGTTGTGATGATTATAATTGCAATGGAGGTAAAATGCATAACACAGTACCTAGCACAGAAAATGCACTTAAAAAACGTTATCTGTAACAGTTATCTGGTAACAGTTGCTGTTGGTTTAATTTATTTCCACTGTAGCTGGGTTATTGTCTTTGATCATCTACTTTGGCCTATTAACTTTCAGAGAAAGATGTATTTCTTACTGTAAGAAGCTGGGATCAACTCCAATAAATATCATAGTAAAAAATCATCCTTCTCATAATGTTTTAGGGTCTGCATAGCCTCTTTTTACACACTAAGAGGCCATATTTTGGGGGGGGGTTATGATATGTAGGAATATAAGATAACATCCTGATTCTGTATGATGGTTGATTTCAATTATAAAATTTTCAAATATACACAAAATTAGAAAAAATAGATCATTTACTCCCTCTGCACTTTGTAGCCAGATTCAATAACTATCATAATTTTACTACATTTGTTTATGCAACTTAAGTTAATGTATTACATTTAATTGGAAGTTAGCTCTCGGAGTTTTAATAGATGCTTGTTTAATCTTTTTAGTAAAAGTAGTGTTAAAGATAGAGCTGAATGCTTCATATTATATCACAGCAGGAAGCATACAACATCTGGTGGTCCCACTTTTACGATGCTAAGATTGATCATTGAGTTCTAGTGGTGACAAGCTGATGCTCCCACGAAAAAATTCTTCATGCATCCTTTCATCTAATGCTTTCATCCACTGATGATTTTTTCCTGACTCAATTATTACATTGAGTTCAGTTCAGTTCAGTCACTCAGTCATGTCTGACTCTTTGTGACCCCGTAGACTGTAGCATGCCAGGCTTCCCTGTCCATCACCAACTCCCGGAATATGTTCAAACTCATGTCCATTGAGTCAGTGATGCCATCCAACTATCTTATCCTCTGTCATCCCCTTCTCCTCCTGCTTTCAATCTTTCCCAGCATCAGGGTTTTTTCACATGAGTCAGTTCTTCAAATCATTTGCCAAAGTATTGGAGCTTCAGCTTTATCATCAGTCCTTCCAATGAACACTCAGGACTGGATTTCCTTTAGGATGGACTGGTGTGATCTCCTTGCAGTCCAAGGGATTCTCAAGAGTCTTCTCCAAGACTGCAGTTCGAAAGCATCACTTCTTCAGCGCTCAGCTTTCTTTATGACCCAAATCTCACATCCATACATGACTACTGGAAAAACCATAGCTTTGACTAGACGGACCTTAGTCAGCAAAATAATGTCTCTGCTTTTTAATATGCTGTCTAGATTGATCATAGTTTTTCTTTCAAGGAGCAAGCGTCTTTTAATTTCATGGTTGTAGTCACCATCTGCAGTGATTTTGGAGCCCAAGAAAATAAAGTCTGTCACTGTATCCATTGTTTTCCCATCCATTTGCCATGAAGTGATGGGAACGGATGCCTTGATTTTAGTTTCTGGAATGTTGAATTTTAAGCAAGCTTTTTCACTCTCCTCTTTCACTTTCATCAACAGGCTCTTCAGTTCTTTGCTTTTTGCCATAAGGGTGTTATCATCTGCATATCTGAGGAGTTACAAAATGATAATTTTTCTAGTGTCATGATTTATTGCACATTTAATACTCAAAATTTTCTTATCAGGGCAATTTGGCTACTCTGAGATACAGGAAAGCCAGGAATAAGGCAAAATAAATGTTCAGTATTTTATTTTATTAGCTAATGTTCAGAATAAGGAGCTGGCATCCTGGTCAGTTTCAGTGGCTTCTGGTATGGTTTTCTTTTTTTAAATTTTATTCAGATATACTAATAATGGAATCTATTGCCAAGTCAGATTAAAACACTGAACAAATTTTTATATTTTTCTTTTTCCTGGTTTTTGTTTTGCTTCCCAGTCTTACATCTATTCATATACACGTTGTTGTGTTTTAGTTGCTAAATTGTGTCCAACCCTTTTGCAACCCAATGAATTGTAGCCTGCCAGGCTCCTTTGTCCATGATATTTCCAAGGCTAGAAGACTGGAATGGGTTGCCATTTCTTCTCCAAGTGATCTTCCTGATCCAGGGATCAAACCCAAGTGTCCTGCTTGGCAGACAGATTCTTTACCATTGAGCCACCTGGGAAGCCCTATTCATATGCATATGTACATACATAATCCAATAGTTATGTAAAGATGTGAGAGTAGGCTCATAAAGAAGGCTGAATGCTGAAGCCTTGATGCTTTCAAATTGTAGTGCTGGAGAAGACTTTTGCAAGTCCCTTGGAAAGCATGGAGATCAAATCAGTCAATTCTAAAGGGTATCAACCCTGAATATTCACTGGAATGACAGATGCTCCAACATTTTGGACACCTGATGCAAACAGCCAACTCATTACAAAAGACCTTGATGCTGGGAAAGATTGAAAGCCAGAGAAGAAGGGGACAATAGAGGATGAGATGGTTAGATAGCATCATTGACTCAATGGACATGAATTTGAGCAAACTCTGGAAGATGATGGAGAACAGAGGAGCCTGGTTAACTGCAGTCCATGGGGTTACAAGGAGTCGGACACAACTTAGCAACTGAACAACAACATTCATATACATACTATAAATCTTTTTTAAAGATATAATTAGCATATTAGTTTCAGGTGCACAATGTAAGGATTCAATATTGTATGTATTGTGAAATGATCACTATAATAAATCTAGTTAACATCCATCATCACACATAGTTGCAATTTTTTTCCCCTTATTATGAGAACTTTTAAAATCTACTCTTTTAGCACCTAGCAAACATAAAATACAATATCATTAACCATAGCTAGCATGGTATACATTACATTCTCAGGACTTATTTATTTTATAAAGCAAAGTTTGTACATTATGACCACCTTCACTGATTTTGCACACTCTCCACACACACAATTTCCCCCTCCCCCTTCTCTGGCAACCACCGATGTGTTCTCTGTATCTATGAGGCTTTGGTTTTTGCTTATTTTCTTTATAAATTCTACATATAAATGAGATCATACTGTATTTGTCTTTGACTTATTTCACTAAACATAATATCCTCAAGGTCCTTCCATATTGTAGTAACTGGCAGGATTTCTTTTTTTTTTTTTTTGGCTGAATAATATTCAATATTCATGAATAGTAGGAAAAGTCAAAAAGATAGGACACTGAAAGATGAACTCCCCAGGTCAGTAGGTGCCCAATATGCTACTGGAGATCAGTGGAGAAATAACTCCAGAAAGAATGAAGAGACAGAGCCAAAGCAAAAACAATACCCAGTTGTGGATGTGACTGGTGATGGAAGCAAGGTCTGATGCTGTAAAGAACAATATTGCATAGGAACCTGGAATGCTAGGTCCATGAATCAAGGCAAATTGGGGGTGGTCAAACAGGAGATGGCAAGAGGGAAGGTATACATTTTAGGAATCAGAACTAAAATGGATTGGAATGGGTGAATTAAACTCAGATGACCATTATATCTACTACTGTGGGCAAAAATCCCTTAGAAGAAATGGAGTAGCCATCATAGTCAACAAAAGAGTCTGAAATGCAGTACTTGGATAGAATCTCAAAAACGACACAATGATCTCTGTTCGTTTCCAAGGCAAACCATTCAGTATCACAGTAATCCAAGTCTATGCCCTAGTCAGTAACCCTGAAGAAGCTGAAGTTGAACAGTTCCGTGAAGACCTACAAGACCTTTTAGAACTAACCCAAAAAAGATGTCCTTTTCATTATAGGGGACTGGAATGCAAAAGTAGAAAGTCAAGAAACACCTGGAGTAACAGGCAGATTTGGCCTTGGAGTACGGAATGAAGCAGGGCAAAGGCTAATAGAGTTCTGACAAGAGAAAGCACTGGTCATAGCAAACACCCTCTTCCAACAACACAAGAGAAGACTCTACACATGGACATCACCAGATGGTCGACACTGAAATCAGATTGATTATATTCTTTTCAGCCAAAGATAGAGAAGTCTGTATAGTCAGCAAAAACAAGACCGGGAGATAACTGTGGCTCAGATCATGAACTCCTTATTGCCAAATTCAGACTGAAATTAAAGAAAGTAGGGAAAACCTCTAGACCATTCAGATATGACCTAAATCAAATCCCTTACGATTATACAGTGGAAGTGAGAAATAGATTTAAGGGACTAGATCTTATTGACAGAGTGCCTGAGGAACTATGGATGGAGGTTTGTGACACTGTACAGGAGACAGGAATCAAGACCATCCCCATGGAAAAGAAATGCAAAAAGGCAAAATGGTTGTCTGAGGAGACCTTACAAATAAAGGAAAGATATTCCCATTTGAATGCAGAGTTCCAAAGAATAGCAAGGAGAGAGAAGAAAGCCTTCTTCAGTGATCAATGCAAAGAAATAGAGGAAAACAACAGATGGGAAAGACTAGAGATCTCTTCAAGAAAATTAGAGATACCAAGGGAACATTTCATGCAAAGATGGGCTCAATAAAGGACAGAAATGGTAGGGACCTAACAGAAGCAGAAGATATTAAGAGGAGGTGGCAGGAATACACAGAAGAACTGTACAGAAAAGATCTTCACGACCCAGATAATCATGATGTTGTGATCACTCACCTACAGCCAGACATCCTGGAAGGTGAAGTCAAGTGGGCCTTAGGAAGCATCACTACAAACAAAGCTAGTGGAGGTGATGGAATCCGAGTTGAGCTATTTCAAATCCTAAAGGATGATGCTGTGAAAGTGCTACACTCAATATGCTGGCAAATTTGGAAAACTCAGCAGTGGCCACAGGACTGGAAAAGGTCAGTTTTCATTCCAGTCCCAAAAAAAGGCAATGCCAAAGAACGCTCAAACTACCGCACAATTATACTCATCTCACACGCTAGTAAAGTAATGCTCAAAATTCTTCAGGCCAGGCTTTAACAATACATGAATCTTGAACTTCGAGATGTTCAAGCTGGTTTTAGAAAAGGCAGAGGAACCAGAGATCAAATTGCCAACATCTGTTGGATCATCGAGAAAACAAGAGAGTTCCAGAAAAACATCTATTTCTGATTTTTTGACCATGCCAAAACCTTGACTGTATGGATGACCACAAACTGGGTAAAATTCTGAAAGAGATGGGAATACCAGACTACCTGACCTGCCTCTTAAGAAACCTATATGCAGGTCAGGAAGCACCAGTTAGAACTGACATGGAAAAGCAGACTGGTTCCAAATAGGAAAAGGAATACATCAAGGCTATATATTGTCACCCTGATTGTTTAACTTATATGCAGAGTACATCATGAGAAATGCTGGGCTGGAGGAAGCACAAGCTGGAATTAAGATTGCCAGGAGAAATATAAAAAACCTCAGATATGCAGATGACACCACCTTAAGGCAGAAAGTGAAGAAGAACTGTAGAGCCTCTTGATGAAAGTGAAAGAGGAGAGTGAAAAAGTTGGCTTAAAGCTCAACATTCAGAAAACAAAGATCATGGCATCCGGTCCCATCACTTTATGGCAAATAGATGGGGAAACAGTGGAAACAGTGGCTGACTTTATTTTTGGGGGCTCCAAAATCACTGCAGATGGTGATTGCAGCCATGAAATTAAAAGATGCTTGCTCCTTGACAGATAAGTTATGTCCAAGCTAGACAGCTTATTAAAAAGCAGAGACGTTACTTTGTCAACAAAGGTCTGACTAGTGAAGGCTATGGTTTTCTAGCAATTATGTATGGATGTGAGAGTTAGACTATAAAGAAAGCTGAGCACCAAAAAATTGATGCTTTTGAACTGTGGTGTTGGAGAAGACTCTTGAGAGTCCCTTGGACTGCAAAGAGATCCAACCAGTCCATCCTAAAGGAGATCAGTCCTGGGTGTTCATTGGAAGGACTGATGTTGAAGCTGAAACTCCAGTACTTTGGCCACCTGATGTGAGGAGATGACTCATTTGAAAACACCCTGATGCTGGGAAAGGTTGAAGGTGAGAGGAGAAGGGGACGACAGAGAATGAGATGGTTGGATGGCATCACCAACTAAATGGACATGGGTTGAGTAAATTCCAGTAGTTGGTGATGGACAGGGAGGCCTGACATGCTGCAGTCCATGGGGTCACAGAGTTGGACACGACTGAGCAACTGAACTGAACTGAACTGACTACTCAATTGCAGATATATACACCACATTTTTTTAATCCATTCATCCACCTCTAATCATTTAAAGTATTTGCATATCTTGGCTGTAGTAAATGATGTCACAATGAACATGGAGGAGCAGATACTTTTTCAAATTAGTGTTTTCATTTCCTTTGAATGTGTTTGCATGCCTGTTCAATCACTCATTCATGTCCTCTTTGCAACCCCATAGACTGTAGCCTGCCAGGCTCATCTGACCATGGGATTTCCCTGGCAAGAATAGTGGAGTGGGTTGCTATTTCCTTCTCCAGTGAATCTTCCCAACCTAGGGATCAAACCCATGTCTCCTGCACTCGCAGGCAGATTCTCTCCCATTGAGCCATCTGGGAAGCCTACCCAGAAACAAGATTGCTAGATCATATGGTAGTTCTGTTTTTAACTTTTTGAAGAATACTGTTTTCCATTGTGGTTACATCAGTTTACATTTCTACCAATAGCGCACGATGGTTCCTTTTCCTCCACATCCTTGTCAACACTTGTTATTTGTGTTCCTTTTGGTAATAGCCATTCTAACAGTGATTTGCATTTCCTTGATGATTAGTGATGCTGAATAGCCTTTAATATACCTATTGAACATTTGTATGTCCTCTTTGGAAAAACAACTGTTAGATCCTCTGCAAGTTTTAAAATCAGATTTTGGATTTTTTTCCTGTTGAGTTATATGAGTACTTTATTTATTTGGGATGATAACCCATTATCATTTATGTGACTTGAAAATATTTTCTTCCATTCTATGGGTTGCCTTTTTATTTAGTTGATGGTTTCCTTTGCTATCCAGAAACTTTTTGTTTGATATAGTCACACTTGTTTATTTTTGCCTTTGCTTTTGGTGTCAAATATGAAAAGTCATCATCAAAACCAATATCAAGGAACTTACCTCCTATGTTTTCTTCTAGGTAGTAGTTTTATGGTTTCAGATCTTCTTGTGTTCAAGTCTTTGATCCATTTTGAGTTGATTTTTGTGTATGGTATAAGATAATGGTCCACTTTCATTCTTTTCCCATGTCCAATTTTCCCAGCACCATTTTGATGAGATTGTACTTTCCCCATTATATGTTTTTGGCTCTTTTGTTGTAAATTAGTTGATCATATTTCTGGGCTTATTTCTGAGCTCTCTATTCTGTTCCATTGGTGTATGTGTCTGTTTTTATGCCAATGCCATACTCTTCTGCTTACTATAGCTTTGTAATATATTTTGAGGTTAGGACGTGTGATGCTTCCAGCTGTATCCTTTTTACTCAAGAACTGCTTTGCCAAATTGGGGTCTTCTGTGGTTCTATACAAGTTTTGGGACTGTTTTTTTCTGTTTTTGGTGGATAAGGAGTAACTTTCTCTCCCTTATGTGAGTTTTTATATAGTTGGTATGTTTAGTCATTAGCATTCAAAATTTTTATCATGCTCAGACTGTTCTATATTTAGTTAATGGGAGCCTCTTCCTATTGGTTTCTGTGCTTTTTTAATGTCCTTTTGGTCATAAACCACACTGTGTACTATACTAGAACTCATAGGAAGTTGCAAATTCTGAGTATACAGTAATTTTCAATAAATTATACAAAAGTATAAAATCATACAACTAAAAAGAAATATAGTGACATATTCAGTTCAGTTCAGTCACTCAGTCATGTCCAACTCTTTGCAACCCCATGGACTGCAGCACACCAGGCTTCCCTGTCCATCACCAACTCCTGGAGCTTGCTCAAACTCATGTCCATTGAGTTGGTGATGCCATCCAACCATCTCATCCCCTTCTCCTCCTGCCTTCAATCTTCTTAACAGTCAATAAAATATAATAAATTTATTGGTAAATTGAGTTCCATACCACACGTAAGACACATGCTGGCACTTTATTTCAATAAACATTAGGGACTGAAAAACAATCCACAGATAAATTAAATGTAGAAAAACTAATGTAGATAATCCAGGGGAGAAAATATCTCAGTAAACATTGGTACAAGTTAAAATAGTAAATTAAATACATTTACATGAATTCCTGCACAGGTAACAAAAGTATAATATGTGAAAATAAATCATTTATATAAGTAACTGGTACAAAATATAAAGCAAAAAATACTATAGAAGGAATTACAATACATTCTCAGACATACACTGAAGACAAATTTTCCAGGATATAGCAGAATATTTCATTACTGGTATGCAGCCAAAAGAGAAAAAACATAGAATTCTATTGGAAATTTATGTTCAAGGAAGACCATACTATGTAACAAACACAAACAATAAAAAATTTTAACTATCTTTAAAACCTAGAACACAATAATCTTCAAAACTAGTTATAATATCAGTCATAAAGCTTGATAATCCATCATCTTTGTAGAAATTCTACACTTATTTTATTAGCCTCAAAGTCATCACTATCTTTAAACTGTTGTTTTATAAGTACTGTTACTATGTTCATTTGAAGAATCTATACCTAATTTTATAGTACTATCCCATTACTTTTGAGAGATGGTTTATAGAGATAATAAATAATAAATATAAATATAAGAGAATAAACCAAAATCTAATTCTAGTGAGTGAGTGGTTTGTGGCATGCTGTTTTTCATGAAAACAATAATAAAAATCTCTGTTAAAGAGTGTGCATTTCTTTCTTTGTTGGGATGCTTTCCATTGCTCTGCTCCACCTCTAGTGGTAACATTCCTATTGTTATTTTGGAATGAGTGGACTAATAGTCTTGAATAACCATTCTAGAGTTGTCAGCTATGTTTGGCCTTCCAACCATAATATGGACTTTTCATATTCAGGCAAACTTGCAATTTTGTTGTTGAAAAAAATTATGTCTGTATGCTGGAAGGTAAAATTTTCTTTGTAGTCAAGTGTAGTCATATATATCCTAGGAACATACAAATTAGCTCCTATGTAAATTTTGGTTTATTCTCCTATATTTAGGTTTGTTATTTATTATCCCTAATCCATCTCTCAAAAGCAATGAGATATTACTATAAAATTAGGTTCAAGTTTATTGGTATAGATTCTTCAAATGAACACAGTATGCAGTAAGTTCAAAAAGCAATGTTCTCCAAAACAGTTTTAAAGCAACTTCTTGAAACCTATGAATATTTAAAACATTATTATGCAATCAGGACATTGATGAGACTCAGCTTGAAACCATTTTTCGTATTTCAGTGACTGTCTACTCACTTCCATTTAGGATAGTCTATCCTGAGGATTTTTAAGCTCTTGGATATTTGCTAATAAATTCTGAAGCTGTAACATGTCCTAAGCATTCAGGACTTCTTTGCTGTCTGTATGTTTGCAAACATGGTATTCTAGGGACACCCAGTGATTCATCAACTTTTGATGCAGGTTGACTGTTCTCAAATTACCAGTCTATATAGTGCTAATTTTTATATGTGTATCAAAAATAGTAGATTAAGGGAATTCATGTATTTCATCTTCATGAAGCTTACATCACTTTGGTTCTCAACTTTTTTTGGCATTCCAGACACATAGAGTCTAAAAAGACATAACATTTTTTCCCTAGAGATTATTTTTGTAAGTATATAAAGTCAAGTTATAAAGAAGTTCAATAGCTTTGTGGGAGTATATGCATTCTTCTGGGGATGGTGGAACATCATGCAGAAGTCAATGACTTCTCAATGGAAAAACATGGAATTAAATTCAAATTTTGTAAATGAAACCAAAGTAAATATTCATTCTTAGCAGTATGTTTACAAAATAAGGCACATGCTATTTGGTTTAGTGCAACGGACTCTGACATAGCAGCTTATAAATCATCTTGGCCTTGAGTTAATTATGAATATATGTGTCTTTGAAAGGGAACATTTCTGAAAATCCTGACTCTCAATTGTATATAAAAGCAAACTGAATCAAATTTGCTTCTAAATTTTGCTTTGCTCAGATATAGTGAGTTGGTGTTGGAGCATGAAAACTGAATAAGGCACTTCACGTTGAATTTGGGTCACTTCATTTCCTGAGTTCTCAAGGTAATGGAGTCGTCTTTGATAAAATTTGCACTAATGCCATGTAAGCAAAGGATGGATTTCCAATGCCTATTTTATTATTAAGGTCCAAGAAGCTGAATAAACCCTTGGAAAAGGTCTGCAGGATTTCCAACTCTGCCAGCTGAGAAATGATTGTCAGTCTCAACCTTATCCTGTGAAACTCTTCCTTTGGCATCTTGGTAAAAACTTACTTACGGTTTTTCCGCCGCAGGGCTTTAGATCAGATTTACCTTTTGCACATGACCAAAAACACTGGGCAATCAAGCCAAGCAGTGAATGAATATATCCTTTCCAGATTGTTCTGAGTGGGCTTTTTTCTCTTTTTCTCTGAAGTTTAACCATGTACCTTGACTTGTCCCCTCGAATACCTATGAGTGTCCATACAGTAGAAGAAAATTATAATCCTATTCCACTTTTGGACCAAATTTCTTTAAAACATGGTGATTCAAGGTGCTGGCTCTGGTGAAGTTGACAACTTTCACATCAGCAGAAAAGACTTCTTTCGTTAATATTGGCCAAGTCTTTAACACCAACACAAACCAGTCTGTACAGTGATGCATTGCAGTGTCATGGGTTGCTTCTCCTTCACCAGAGCAACAAAACTAGATGTGTGTCCATGCATCACAGGTGTTCTGTTTTGCACAAAATATCAGAATTTTCTTTCAGTTGAAGTGTTTTTTGGCAAAGACATGATGTTGACAGACCCTAGGATTTCTAAAAGGGGCTCATAAAATTCTTAAAAGAGCTCATACAGATGTAGGTAGTTTTATCTGGCTGAGTGCGGAAGGAAAATGACATTTTTCTACCGTGATTGGATTCAAAACCTGTGACATTAGAGGAAATGTCAGTGATTTTGTACTGAATAATACAATTTTACAGTGACAGACTTTTGATTTTAATTCCACAGATCAGCTCCACAGTTGTGTGGTACAATTTGTCAACACAGCCTCTTTAATCATGTGGGAGTGTTTGCTCAGTCGCTCAATCATGTCCAACTCTGCAACCGTATGGCCTGTAGCCCGCTAGGCTTCTCTATCCATGGGATTTTCCAAGCAAGAATACTGGAGTGAGTTGCATTTCCTTCCCTAGGGGATCTTACTGACCCAGGGGTCAAACCCACGCATTCTGTGTCTCCTGCATTAGCTGGTGGATTCTTTATCACTGGAACCACCTGGGAAGCCCCTGTCTAATCATGTTTCTATGTCTGGTTGTGCGCTCAGTCATCCAACTCTTTGTGACCCCATGGACTGTAGCCCACCAGGCTCCTCTGTCCATGGGATTCTCCAGGCCAGAATACTGGCGTGGGTTGCCATTTCCTCCTCCAGAGGATCTTCCCAATGCAGGGATCAATCCTGAGCCTTGAGTTCTTGAAGTTCCTGCAATGGGAGACAAGATTCTTTACCACTGTGCCACCTGGGAAGGCCCTCTCTAATCATGTTGTGTGGTTATTACCTGTCAGTGTGATCAGTAATCTTTCAGTTCAGTCGCTCAGTTGTGTTGACTCTTTGCGACATGAACCGCAGCACGCCAGGCCTCACTGTCCATCACCAACTCCCAAGTCCTCCCAAACTTACGTCCATTGAGTCGGTGATGCCATCCAACCATCTCATCCTCTGTCATCCCCCTCTCCTCTTGCCCTCAATCTTTCCCAGCATCAGGGTCTTTTCAAAGGAGTCAGCTCTTTGCATCAGGTGGCCCAAATATCAGAGCTTCAGCTTCAACATCAGTCCTTCCAATGAACACCCAGGACTGATCTCCTTTAGGATGGACTGGCTGGATCGGGCGGCAGCCAAGAGGAGCTACCCCACGCCAAAGGTCAGGTGCTGCGACTGAGAGGAGCTGCCCCACGTCCGAGGTAAGGAGCAGCGGCTGCGCTTTGCTGGAGCAGCCGTGAAGAGATGCCCCACATCCAAGGTAAGAGAAACGCAAGTAAGACGGTAGGCGCTGAGAGAGGGCATCAGAGGGCAGACAGACTGAAACCACAGTCATAGACAACTAGTCAATCCGATCACACAGTAATCTTTAGGCTGCTTCAGTAAAAGCTTTCAATGATGGAGGAAAATGGATATTTTGGTAAAACAGCATCCTTTTAAAATTGAGCCTTCTTATCATGATGAAAATCTACTCTATTCTGTATGTTTTCAGGATGGAGGTCATGAAGGATCATTTCAGCTTCTTTGACTAAGTACCACCATTGACAAGAACCTTGGCATGTAAGGCCACTGAAGTTTTATGTTTCATTAAGTGCTAAAACTAAACCAAAGGATATATAAACATCACCTTCCTTCCTTCTCTCCTCCACCCCCTTCATCTTTCCATTCTTCTTCCATTACTTCCTATTTTTAATTAGGTCTAATCATTCTCATCATAATTATAATAATGGTAACTAGTATTTTGTATGTTCTTAGTTACCTTTGGTTAGGTGTTATTATCATTACCATTTTACTGATAAGGAAAACAAAGCATAGAGATTAAATAGCTTGTTGAAATTACACAGTTAGTGAGTAATCAAGCTAGTATTCCATCCAGATTGTCTGGCTCCTAAACTGAGCTGCTAACATTTCTGCAAAATCATTATTATCTTGTCATGTGTAGTAGCATCCTCAGCTACCCTCTTTGTGCTTGGAATAAACATTATTGTAGTAGTGCAATTTACTTTAAGAGTTTTTCTAACAAAACAAGTTTTAAAGTAACAGGTGGGGAAAGGTATTTTTCTTTTTTTGTGTGGGAATCTCTACAGATTGCAGATTAGAATTTTAATGCCATAGAATTTTTCTTTCAGAATATTCTCTCTTATTAATTAGCCAATGCTAAGGTACTGGAACCATATAATGTTTTGAGATATGGCTGTGGACTTTCAAAAATCATGGTTAATTAGCAATATATTTCCACTGTTTGCGATAGATATCTTGTGATATTGCCTTTCTGACATTCTGTGATTCTCTTTCAAATGTTTTCATTTATTTATTTATTTTTAAAAGGCAGTCCTAGGGAATTCCCTAGCATTCCAGTGGTTAGGACTCTGCGCTTTCATTGCCAAGAGCAGGAGTTCAGTCCCTGGTCTGGGAAACTTAAGATCCTGTGAGCTACACAACCAGAAAAAAAAAAAAAAAAAAGGCAGTCCTAGTATTCCTAAAGAGAATTCAGATGTCTTCATCCTAGAGTGAAACAGTGTATGAGCCTGTCTGATAAGCATTAGTGCATACAGCTTTCTCTGCGTCTATCTGTGCAGTAGGAGATGCCAGGGTATCCTCACAGCATCGTTGCATTTTTGTCATAGATCCCACAACTGATTTGATAGAATCTGGAATAGAACCCAGTAAATAAGTCCTGGTTCATGGAAATGTTTTTGTTTTATTATAACGATGACAACATGCATTCATTTTCGGGTCATTTTAATAAATGTCCTCATAAATAAATTATATCAACATTTTTAAAGAGGCCTAAGTATCTCCTGCCTCTTCTAACTTTCTTAGGTTAGGCAATCCCAAAATTGCTAATGAATTTCATACAGTTTGTCCTTCATGAGTTTTATCCAGAACTCTATTTTTAAACAATATGTTGTCATTCTGTATCAGGGTTCTTTCATTTAGCAACTACAGTTTCATAGACTTTGGCCATTAAACCAGGAGAAATAAAATGTCCAAAACTAAAGTGTTGACTTCTGTCAGACTCTTGCTCCCACTGTGGTCTTGCCCATCTTAGTTGATGGCAGCTGAATCTTACCTATCACAATTTACATCTAATTCATTAGTTAATTCTGCTGCCTCCCCGCTTCAAGCTGTATCCAGAATTTGACCACTTCTATCTTCCCCATAGCCACCTTGAACTATGTCACCAAAATATCTTGCTTGATTTAAGTTTCATAAACTCTAAAATCATGTTCCTGCTTCTACTGTTATCACCTTAGTCTCTTCACCCACCAACAGGATTATACTTTTTTTTAACATAAACCATATCATATCATTCTTTTGCTCAAAAGCCCCAGTGGCTTCAGGCACAATTTAGTACAAAATCCAACATTCTTAGCAAGGAATCATATATGTTCTTGCCCCTGGTTACTTTTTTTAGTTAGTTAAGTTTCCACTGGAACATTACCATATAACAAACAAACTCCAAAATTTCCAAAATTGTAGCTCAACAATTTCTATGGGTTTTTCTCCTTCACAGATATGCAGGACTGCTGAGGCAGTCCTATTGCAGTTCTGTTGCAGGCTATGGGGTAGATTTGGCTCTGATCTAAATGTCCCTCGTTCAGAGACCAGTGCCTCCCCAGGGTCTGAACATTTTATGGCAGATGTAAGGAGAGCTGGAAGCCAAAGCAAACCTTGAAAGCCTTTTAAATCCTCTGCTTAATTCTTGCTGGCTGATGTTTTGTGACTTCACCTGTTTAACACTTCTTTTCTCCTTTTAGTTGCCTTAATTAATTGTTTTAATTAATGTACCTACACGGTAAGTTCTTAAAATCAAATAGTGATTCCTCCTACTTTATTCATTTTCAAAATGTTTGGGCTATTTTAGTTCTTTTGCCTTTTTATATATGCATTAATATAAATTTTTGATAGAAATTGCATTGAATACATGGATCAGTTAGGAGAGAAATGACATCTTTATCTTGTATGATTGTGTTATGTACTAAGATATCCATTCCATGACAAAGTTCTCTGATTTCTCTCTTCAGGGTTTTGTAATTTTCGGCATACAGATTCTATTTGCATCTGGTTGGGTTTATATCTAAGTATTTTGTTTTCTTTGGAGTGACTGTAAATGGTATTGTTTTCAGTTTTCAATTACTTAGGAGCTTGTTTCTTAAAATTTTAGAATTTAGATATACATATATATATATATAAATATATATATATATATATATATATATATATACACACACACATATATGCATTGGCTTCCCTGGTAGCTCAGCTGGTAAAGAATACACCTCCAACGGAGGACACCCCAGTTCTATTCCTGGATTGGGAAGATCTGCTGGAGGAGGACATAGGAGACATAGGACAGAGGAGGAGGACATTTGGAGAAGGGATAGGCTACCCTCTCTAGTATTCTTGGACTTCCCTGGTGGCTCAGATGGTAAAGAACCCTCCTGCAGTGTGGAAGAGCTGGGTTCGATCCCCAGGTTGGGAAGATCCCCTGGAGGAGGACATGGCAACCCACTCCAGTATTCTTGCCTGGAAAATTCCCATGGACAGAGGAGCCTGGCTCACATATATGGTGATCATACAGTAAAGCCATATTTTTTCCCTTTTGAATTTAGTCAGATAACTTTTCTGGTCAAGTACATATAGCTATATTTGTTCCTTGGATGTTTGCAAAGAAGGTATAATTCTATTTATAGAATATAAAATTGAACCTGATCATTTTTGAATCTGACATGATAACTTATATTAGAAAATCTTTTGTAGTCTTAAAATGATCTTCTTCTTTCTAAGCAGCCATAAGACATAAAGAGTGATAAGTTCAAATACCTAATTAAAATTAGTTTTATTTTGTATATCAAATTTTTTGTATATCATTGATTTGCTCTCTACTTTACTTCTTTTTCACATGGTACTAACACCTACATTTCAACCAGTGAGTATCTTTTGATTTGTGCATGCTTCTTTTATACACATATATTTGGATTTTGTTCTTACTTTTCTCTCAAAGTCTCTGTCATTTACCTAGGAGTTTAAGTTCTTTATGTTATTATATTTATAATAAATATTTACACTTTAATTTTTTCTCCTTGTATTTAATTATTTTTCTACTTTATAATGCCTTTCTGATTGCTACCCCTCCTATCCTTTTATGTAGAAACAATAGTTTGCTTCTTTATTTTTGAGTGATTTGAAAGATGTCTACCTGTAGCTCTCTCTATGGTCACCATTAAGCTTCATACAAATATAATTAAATTTAGTTTCTTCTAAATCTACAAGTGAAGACATCACTACAAGACAGATATTTGTTCACCCATCTATCTCTCTTTTTACTTTCCTTTTCCCTCTGTTTCTTGGTCATTGTTAATTTAATCTGTAAATATATATCTCAACTATTATTAACAACATAATATTTTACTTTAAGCATATTATCTTTTAAAATAACTATTTTATGTTTTCATTTATTGTGTAACTAACCCCAAAACCAAAACCATTTGTAAAATGAATTCCTCATTTTTGAATCTTTTTTTAATTCACACCTTGATTGGTAGAAGTACATCTTTGAGTAATTTATTTTAAAAATGTACTTATCTGGTGTGTTTATAAAGGTAAAAGGGTATTTTTTTTTCTATTTGTTCCACACAATTGATTTCTCACTGTATATATCTTTTTATAGCTCCTTGAAAAACAGCTTTATTATCTTCTAAAGCAGTTACTACATTAGACATAGTGTTACAAAGTCTGGCTGTCTTGTGTGTGTGTGTGTGTGTGTGTAGGATATATGCTCGAAATAACCTTGCTTACTACTAAGGAACTAAAGCAAGAAAAAAAAAAACTTTTGTGAACTTTAATAAAAGTTTAATAAAATATAACTTTAATAAAATTGCTAGAACTTGTCTAATAATAGGTCACTTTCTGTCCTCAATTTTAGCTGATTAGTGGAGAGCGTTTCTAATATGGCCTCTTCTTAGCAAAGTTTTATTGTCATTGTTTACCTATAATAACTTCAATCATTGTATTTCGTTAACATCTGGGGACTTCTCTAGGGCTCAGTGGTATGTCACAGGTTGGTACTTTGCTCTCCTTTTTTCATATCTCCCAACTTCTCTACAAGAAATTTTCTCCTTTTGCCCTTGTCTTTTTCCTCGGAGAACTTTATAAGCTTTACATCCACATTGTTTTGACTTTTAATGTATATAGTTTCTAGTCTTTGGTTTCTGTCATAAAGATTTTAATTATTGAGTGTACTTTTATTTGCTTGTGGGAATTCTTTATGATGTCTATCTTCTTTTTCATCTCTGTTTCCATCCTTTGTATCTGAGCCAGTGATCTCTTCTTCTAATCTTGATTTTTCTGTGTAAACATTTTCTCTTATTTTGGAAGGCATGTGTTCCTTTTCCTTAATTAAATATGAAGTTGTTAATTTCTAAAAACTATTTTTCTGGGTTTTATGACAGTTTTTAAAAGTAACCTTTTCGATCTGAACCCTTACCTTTTAATCCATGGTAGATTGTTTTCTGCACACTCATTTTTCTTCTTCTTTTAAATAGATTCTCTCCTAATTTAAAGTTCTTATAAAACAATGGCTACATGTCTCTAGGCTGTACAACATATTCTTGTTGTCTATCTATATTATACATAGTAGTTTTTACCTCTTAATCTCATACTCATATCTTTTTTTTCTACAGTATTTTAAAAAATAATTTACTCATATATTTGGTGAGGGTAGGTCTTTGTTGTTGCACATGGGCTTTCTCTAGCTGCGACCAGGTGCACGACTTCTCATCATCACGGTGGCTTCTCCTGTTGTGTGGCACAGGCTCTAGACACACAGGATTCAGTAGTTGCAGCACAGAAGTTCATTAGTCATGTCTTGAGGGTCCTAGAGCGTGGGGGCTTCAGTACTTATGGTGTGTGGGCTCAGCAGTTGTGGCTCATGGGCTTCAGTTGTCCTTGACATGTGAAATCTTCCCAGATCAGGGATTGAACCCATGTCCCCTGCATAGGTAGGCAGATTCTTATCCACTGTACCACCAGGGAAGTCCCATTCATTTCTTGTTTTTTTTTTTTTAATTTCACATATAAGTGATCACATGTAGTATTTGTCTTTCTGTGTACACTCCCTCTTAATTGTCAATGAATGAGGAAAGGTTTACACAGACTTGGTGTTTGTCAAAACACAGGATTTGTATCTATTTCAAGATGGCCTGCTGCTGATGTTAATGTGCGTAACTTCTAGGCTAATTTCTTTTGCCCATCAAAGATTCAACATTTGCTGAGATATACAAACTTTCTAACTCCCCCTGTATAATTCTTTGAATCAGTGAGAAGATGAGGTGTGTTAAGTACCTCAGCCTGCAGCATGCGTTGCTCTAAATACTCCCCCAGCCTATTCCTAGGCTGTTGTGCTCGCCATGTGGGGATGACGAGTCACAGACTGGCACCTCCCCTCCTGTTCCTCCAGCACTGGCCAATAATGCCAGGAGTGCAGGCTCTGAATGTGCGTAGAAGAGATACTGAAGGAACACGGAAAGGAAGAGAAATATAACATGGAGTGTCCCACTGGTATACTTTTGATACAGTCAAGCAATGACTTTTCATTTCCTTGTTTGGGACAGATCCAGCATTGGAGTCGTGATTAGATGATAGATGGAGAGTGATGATAGGGTTTTGGGTAGATGGTGTGAACTGGCCACAACTTCCTTCAGCCTAAGTCCAGGAGAGATAATCTCTACTTTTTGATTCTGTAAAGCAGGCATAGGCTGTTTATTGTGTTTCTCCACCTTGATACACCAGCCTTGTAACAAGTTAGAAATTTATCCCAATTTCTGAATTAATATCTTCTTTTCTTACACTTCATTGATGCAGTGAATATTCTTCATTATATTTTCTTAAGCATTTTACTGAAAATTTGCTATGGGGCAGTTAAGGAAATGCAATTTTTGTTCAGCTGTCTTCAAAGGTTTAAAACATTTTTTCTATTTCTGAATCGAGACTTTTTTTCTAAGAGCTTCTAGGTTCGGTTCATCTGCATGGCAAAGATGAATGTAATTTTCTCTTAAAATAAGTTCATGCTTGATTTACAGTGTGATTGAATTTAAATCTATGGGTCCTGGGCTTACATATCAATCCAGCACTTAGCTTCTACTTGCCGTTTCTCAAGAGCCAAGGGGCTGACTCCATAGTGATTTTGTCAGACTTGACCTTATTAGCTCCCCTTGAAAGCTTGGCACTAGCTAATTCAACCACGCCTCACATCCCTGCTTCACTTGCCCAAAACGTAACCTCCTCTGTTATCTCTTTTTTCCTATTTGCTTCTCTTCATATTACCTGATGCTCTGATGCTTTTTCTTTCCACATGGCTATTCTCCTAATTGCTACAAAACTGTAATTTCTAGAAGCATTGATTTTTAGTAGCAAATTCTCCTCTATGTGAACTGCTTCACTGAACAGTGAAAGTGAAACTGAACAGTGAAACTGAAAGTGAAGTCGCTCAGTCGTGTCAGACTCTTTGCGACCCCGTGGACTATAGAGAGAATTCCTCCGTCCGTGGAATTCTCCAGGCAAGAATACTGGAGTGGGTTGCCATTGCCTTCTCCAGGGGATCTTCCCAACCCAGGGATCGAACCAGGGTCTCCCACATTGCAGGCAGATGCTTTAACCTCTGAGCCACCAGGGAAGCCAATATACGCATACTTAAAAAAAATCCACAATATGAGGATTGCCAGTTAAGTTTTCTTTGGGGCAAAATGAGGACTGGCACCTAGGAGACAGCACCCTAGATAGCTTTGAGAAACTGCTCCAAAGAAGCAGGGGGGAAAGTCAGTATATGTGAGATTTTGGTGAAGGGGGAATACATGCAATCAAGCACATATTTTTCTGGAAGATTTCTACTAGTCTCAGAAAGTTTTTGCTGGTCATGAGGAACATTCATCATCATGAAGGATTTTAGTCATTTTCTAGGTATGAGGAGATACAAAAATTGGGTTCATATAATCAGCTCCTGAAAATATTTAACTATCTGAAGACATGTCCTGCAGTTTTCCCTGGAGCACAGAGTGCCTCGTTTCTGCTCTCCGCCCTGGACCCCTTTCAGGGGGTGTTGAAAATCAGTAGCTGCAGCAGCACATGATTTAATCCTTGTAGAGGTAGATGGTAAGTGACGATTTGTAGTTGACAGGTAGAAAGAGGAAAGATTTTGTTTTTTCTTTCCTTAGTTCTTTAGCAGCAAGCAAGGATGTTTTAAACACATTATCTCACACACACACATATTATTCATGTTAGCCATTTATGAATTTATAGAATGATCCATCCACCTTAGCAATTTCCATAATGAAATATCAGTTTTTACAATCCAAGAAATAGCTCTATTTGTCAGCATAAAGAGATGTTCAAGGAATACATAGCAAAAGTAAAACGCGGCCATATGATTCCTTCATATGCCTCTGCTTTGAATGTATGTATATGCATGCTCAGTCGTGTCCAGCTCTTTGCCACCCCGTGACTGTAGCCCACCAGGCTCCTCTGTCCACGGGATTTTCCAGGCAAGAATACTGGAGTGGGTTGCATTTCCTCCTCCAGGGCATCTTCCCAAACCAGGGATCGAACCCACATTTCTTGTGTCTCCTGCATTGTCAGGTGAATTCTTTACCCCTGAGCCACTTGGGGAACACTCTGTATAGAAAGCTATTGTTTTTGTCTACTTTAGTCCCTTCTTGTTACACTAGTGAGTGTGCCGTGTGGCCCTGGCAACAACCCTAACTTTCTCTGTTGTCTTAAGCAATGCTCTGGCCCGAGTCCACCTTTATTTATGTGTTAGCTGGCAATTACAGCAAAAGTTAATTGGACTGACTAAAGGACTAGACTGACACCCCCACCCCCTCAACTATGATCATAATTGGGACTTCTTTTTTCTTTTTTTAAATTAAAGTATAATTGATTTATTAATAATATATCAGTTTCAGTATATGACTAGTGTTTCAATATTTTTATAGGTTGTACTTCACTTAAATTTATTACAAAATAATGACCATATTTCTTTGTGCTTTACAATATATTCTGGTTGCTTAGTTACTTTAAACACAGTGGTTTGTGTTTCTTAATGCCATATACCTGTCTTGCCTCTCTCACCTTCCCTCTTTGCACTGCTAACCATTAGTGTCTTCTCTATACCTGTGAGTCTGTTTCTATTTTATTACATACATTCATTTGATTTTGCTCCTTATGTCATCTTACTTTAGAGCGTTTGCATGACACTGTGATTCGTAAGAGGGCTTCCCTGGTGGCTCAGACGGTGAAGAGTCTGCCTACAGTGAGGCAGATCCGGGTTCGATCCCTGGGTCGGGAAGAAGAAATACATATTAGGGATTTTTTGGTCATTTCCGGCACAAAGCCCCTAAAACCTTTGGAATTTTTTAAATGAAGAGAGCAAAGTATCTTTTGTTATGTTAATGAGGCAACTTTTGGGGAAACATCTGAAAATGAGGGCTGGTTGATAGTGGAGCCAACCAGGTCTTTAGAGGGTTGGAACTTTCAGTCCCATCCCACAGCCTCTGGGAGGGAGAGGAGGGGGTCTGGAGGTTGAATCAATCACCAGTGGACAATTATTTACTCAAATCTTACTGGAGTCCACTATACAGAGTGAAGTAAGCCAGAAAGATAAACACCAATACAGTATACTAATGCATATATATGGAATTTAAAAAGATGGGAACGGTAACCCTATATGCAGGACAGAAAAAGAGACACAGATGTATAGAATAGACTTTTGGACTCTGTGGGAGAAGGTGAGGGTGGGATGATCTGAGAGAATAGCATTGAAACATGTATCAAGGGTGAAACAGATCACCAGCCCAGGTTGGATGCATGAGACAAGTGATCGGGGCTGGTGCACTGGGAAGACCCAGAGGGATGGGATGGGGAGGGAGGTGAGGGGGGGATCGGGATGGGGAACACATGTAAATCCATGGTTGATTCATGTCAATGTCTGTCAAAAACCACTACAATATTGTAAAGTAATTAACCTCCAACTAATAAAAATAAATGAAAAAAAAAAAAAGAAAGAAATCTTACCTGTGTTTTGAAGGCCTCATAAAACCCAAAAGAACGCATTTCAGTGAGCTTTGCAACTGGCAAAAACGTGGAAGTGTGGGCAGAGTGGTACACTTGGAGGGGGTGTGGGAGTTTGCTCCTTCTTCTCTGTATGGTGCCCCGGGCTTCTATTCAATCTACTTGTTCCTGAATTTTATCCTTTTATAGTAAACTGATGATCTAGTCAGTAACATGTTTCTCTGAGTTCTATGAGCCATTCCAGCAACTATTTGAACCCAAAGGAGGGGATCATGGAAACCTCTGATGTACAGCTAGTTTGTCAGAAGTATAGGTAACAGCCTAGACATATGACTGGTTTCTGAAATTCAAGGAAGAGGTTCATTGGAACCTACCATCTATAGCTTGTCAGTCAGATACAGTGATAACCCGGGCTTCTGATTGCTGTCTGAAGAGGAGAGGGTCTTGTAGGACTAAACCTTTAATGTGTAAGATCTGCTGCTATCTCCAGGCAGATAATATCAGAATTGAGTTAAATTGTAGGACACCCAGATGTGTCAGAGCATTGCTTGCTTGATGTTCTGGTGGGAAAAGCCCCACCTCCACACACTTGAATTGGTGGCCAGAACCTTTTTAACCTGCCTTTGCATTATCCTTCTTTGCTGGGACGTGGTGGCTGAAAACTGATTAACTGGCAACTTAATAAGGACCAACACCTCACTTACACATTTTCACCCTGGCTGAGATGGACGTCTCCATTACCTTGATGGTTAACCACCACCTCCTCCTTGAAACTTGACGACTCTTGTTTCCATGACGCTGCATTCTCATGGTATGCCACTCACCAGTATGACCATTGTTTTTTTTTGTTTTTGCGTGTTTCTTTCCTTAAACATTGGTGATTCTTGGGGTTTGGGGAGTGTTAATTATGTCTTTTTCCAATGTGGCTTCTGAACCAATGGAAAAGTAGACACAGGATGCAGATAGAGATCAACATACTAGTTTTATTACGACAATGCTGAATTTAAGAGTGCAACCTGGACCACAAATGGATGACTTAGTCTTTTGACAGAATTGGATGGGCCTTTTCACCCAGTTGCAGGCAGTGAAGCAGGAAACCCTTAGGCCTCCCCACTCAGGACAGAGCCTGCTTCAGTAGCTTCCTGCAGTAGAAATAAGAAAATCAACCCACAAGGTAGGTCAACTAGTCTGAAGTTGAAGGGGTACACTTGTGCAAACACATTTTTCTGTTTTACCAATCTAATAAATCACTCTTCTTTCCTTAAAGGCCTGAGTGTTTGAAAAATATGTTTTTCACTTTGTAGGCTGTCCAGCCTGATGTGCAGATATCCTCCCAATATCTGATTAATTCCCCTCCTTGTTGCACAAATAAGTCATCAGTTCTTCATATGTTATTAATGATGGTGACTGCCTCAACCCTAACTCCTCATGTCTACACCTAAGCCTTGATTACTGTTCCCTTAGTTCTTTCATGCTTATTTAGTTCCCATTCCAGATTTTGGGAAAAAAATAAAAAAGATTACAAATACTCATTCTATAGGAATTCTTTTAGGCTTAGAAAAAAGATACCTTTTGAGAATATTTCTTAAACTTAGAAGGCATTCTCTAAAGTTGTACATATACGTAGAGGTGTCATCATGATGTTTCTTATAAAATTGTGCTGTATTTTCCTTGTGACCCTTGTGCTAGAATTTTGAATAGAAATAGAATCTCACCTGGCCTCAGAATACTGGTGTTGATGAGCCCTTATATTTTACATGAGTCTGAAGATTGATTCAAGAGTAATATTCTGAAATCTGGAAAGATTTGTGACTCAGAGGGTGATAAAACATCTAAGATATCTTTTAGTATTCCCAAAGGAGTCTCAGCTGAGTTGGGGAAAGAATTATGAATGGTCCGTGTCTCCAAGACTAAGAAACTGCATTATATTTTAACCTCTTTGATTATAAGGCTTTCCAAAAAAAATCCTCAAACCTGAGCACATCCATGTATATATAGGACTTGAGTTATTTCTTCCATGAGGGCTTCCTGATGGCTCAGACGGCAAGGAATCTGCCTGCAATATGGGAAACCTGGGTTGGATCCCTGGGCCAGGAAGATCCCCTGAAGGAGGGAATGGCAACCCACTCCAGTATTCTTGCCTGGAAAATCCCACAGACAGAGGAGCCTGGTGGGCTACAGTCCATGAGGTTGCAGAAAGTCAGACATAACTGAGCAACTAACACTTAGTCTAACAGTAGTGGCAATGCCCTTTCCAGTGTGAGATGATTCTCTTGACAGTCTTGAAAGTAGAGACCTGCTTTGACTTGGACAAAAAGCAAGAGACAGTGAACGCTTAACAGGGAGTTCAGACCTAGAAGGCAGGAAATTACTTACTGTATTAATCAACATTTGATAAGCACCTCCTGTGTGCAGAGACTGATTCAGGCACTGTGGAGAATAAAGAACATTAGTTCACATTATCATTGTGTTGTCATATGCCTATTTTTTGATTGAAACCTTAACAGAGCAATTCTTGTGCTTCAGTCTATTAGTCTGTCTAGTAATATTTTCAGATTTGGGTTAGTATTTCTAACTCTCAGGACATGTATGTCATCTACCCAATCTACAACACCACTCAACTTGTAGTACTCAGGATTTCCCCCTTTTAGATTCATATATGCTTTCTAGATGAGCCATACAAACAGATAACCAACCTGAATGTCTCTTCTTCCAACCTTGGACAAAGAATATCTACAATCTTGAGGTAGCGAGGATCCCCACAGGGTCTTGCTTGGTTTCATTTCCTATTCTTTTACCGAGATATCCATTAGAATATTGACATACATGCTGAAGCATTTACTGATTTCTTCACTCATTTATTCGATATTACTTATTGCTGGAGCATCACGTTTACAAAGATGAATAATAAAAGTTTCTTGACTTTGAGACACCAAATATCTATTGAGCAAAAGTAGAAATCAGCAGTGACAGGACAATTTAATGTGTGAATTAACAGTGTTACCAAACTCAGGTTTGGCTGCTTGCTGCTCAAATAATTGAGAGGAAAATATCAGTAGAAAGGAAAGATGAAGGAAAGATGCTTTAATAAGAAAAGTCAGCAATCTAGGGAGGAGGGGGACTTATGTCCCAAGACCAGCTCTGAAGATTCTATTCAGCCATGATAGTTTTTGAAGGGTAAAAGAAGCAAGAATCTCAATGAACTGAGACAGGAGGTTGGGTTCTGCATCATTCTCCATTGTCTGAAGACTGGCTGATGTTATCTTGCTTGAGTGATCTGCCTACAGGATATCTAAGGAGGGTGTTGAGGGTAGAGAGCAAGTCATTTTTAAGCTACTTAATTCTTCATTCTTCTTTTTATCTAGGAAGAGTCAACAGGTTAGTGTGTTCAGGAGAGCATAAGACAGGAGTTAGTTTAAATTGCCTACCAGTCAATTGTAAAGGAAATCAGTCCTGAGTATTCATTGGAAGGACTCATGCTGAAGCTCCAATGCTTTGGCCACCTGATGTGAAGACTGACTCATTGGAAAAGACTCAGTTCTAATGAGATGGATGAAACTGGAGCCCATTATACAGAGTGAAGTAAGCCAGAAAGATAAAGACCATTACAGTATACTAACACATATATATGGAATTTAGAAAGATGGTAATGATAACCCTATATGCAAAACAGAAAAAGAGACACAGATGTACAGAACAGACTTTTGTACTCTGTGGGAGAAGGCGAGGGTGGGATGTTTCAAGAGAACAGCATCGAAACATGTATACTATCAAGGGTGAAACAGATCACCAGCCCAGGCAGGTTGGATGCATGAGACAAGTGCTCGGGCTGGTGCATTGGGAAGACCCAGAGGGATTGGGTAGAGAGGGAGGTGGGAGGGGGGATCGGAATGGGGAATACATGTAAATCCATGGCTGATTCATGTCAATGTGTGACAAAAACCACTACAATATTGTAATTAGCCTCCAACTAATAAAAATAAATGAAAAAAAAAAAAGACTCTGATGCTGGGAAAGATTGAAGCCAGGAGGAGAAGGGGATGACAGAGGATGAGATGGCATCACCAACTCAACGGACATGAGTTTGAGCAAGCTCTGGGAGTTGGTGAAGGACAGGGAAGCCCGGCGTGTGGCAGTCCATGGAGTCGCAAAGAGTCGGACAGAGCTGAGCGACTGAATTGAACGGAACTGAATGATCTCATTCCTATAATTAACTTCTTTTAAGGTTATAGGGGG
Organism: Cervus canadensis; assembly: GCF_019320065.1. Classification (NCBI taxonomy): domain Eukaryota; kingdom Metazoa; phylum Chordata; class Mammalia; order Artiodactyla; family Cervidae; genus Cervus; species Cervus canadensis. The sequence continues at coordinate 24,966,499 of NC_057411.1, read as the reverse complement.
ACAGACTTGGGCAAACAGGAAAGGGGCAAAAGAGCTACTTTCAACAGGAGTGGTACAAAGCTGAAGGAGTCAGCTGCTTTGGGATGAGAAGAGGAAAGGGAGACATTTTAACTTTGTCTTAGATCACCTATGGAGAGTTCTCCAGGTAGAAGGGGAGCCTACAGAAAAGAATATATGCTCAGGAATTGTGCTTATTTAGCCTGTCAGAGTATTGTTTATTTCTGGGTAGATAAACAATAAGGTTTAATGTAGGAACTGATTAACATTGAAGGACTGGTTTTCTTCTGAATAGAATGAGGTTCCTGGAGCAAAAGAGAAGAGACTCATTCTTAGAGAGAAACATTACAAAATCAAGTGGGCTAAAGACAATTTTATATTCATGCATTTGGATGCTTGCTTTTCACATTGTTTGTTTTGTTGTTGTTTAGTTGGTCAGTCATGTTCGACTCTTTGTGACCCCTTGCACTGACACATGCCAGGCTTCCCTGTCCTTCACCATCTTTTTTTGTTTTTTGTTTTTAATTTTAAATTAATTTTTAAATTTTAATTGGAGGCTAATTATTTTACAATATTGTAGTGGTTTTGCCATACATTGACATGAATCAGCCATGGGTGTACATGTCTTCCCCATCCTGAACCCCCCTCCCACCTCCCTCCTCATCCCATCCCTCTGGGTCATCCCAGTGCACCAGCCCTGAGCCCCCTGTCTCATGCATCGAACCTGGACTGGCGATCTATTTCACATATGATAATATACATGTTTCAGTGCTATTCTCTCAGATCATCCCACCCTTGCCCTCTCCCACAGAGTCCAAAAGTCTGTTCTATACATGTGTGTGTCTTTTGCTGTCTTGCATATATAGGGTCATCATTACCATCTTTCTAAATTCCATATATGTGCGTTAGTATACTGTATTGGTGTTTATCTTTCTGGCGTACTTCACTCTGTATAATGGGCTCCAGTTTCATCCATCTCATTAGAACTGATTCAAATGTATTCTTTTTAATGGCTGAGTAATATTCCATGGTGTATATGTACCACAGCTTCCTTATCCATTCATCTGCTGATGGGCATCTAGGTTGCTTCCATGTCCTGGCTATTATAAACAGTGCTGCGATGAACACTGGGGTGCACGTGTCTCTTTCAGATCTGGTTTCCTCAGTGTGTATGCCCAGTAGTGGGATTGCTGGGTCATATGGCAGTTCTATTTCCAGTTTTTTAAGGAATCTCCACACTGTTCTCCATAGTGGCTGTACTAGTTTAAAACGCATTCCCACCAACAGTATAAGAGGGTTCCCTTTTCTCCACAGCCTCTCCAGCATTTATTGTTTGTAGACTTTTTGAAGCAGCCATTCTGACCGGCGTGAGATGGTACCTCATTATGGTTTTGATTTGCATTTCTCTGATAATGAGTGATGTTGAGCATCTTTTCATGTGTTTGTTATCCATATGTATGTCTTCTTTGGAGAAATGTCCTTCACCATTTCCTGGAGCTTGCTCAAACTCATGTCCATTGAATTGGTGATACCATCCAACCATCTTGTCCTCTGGCATCCCCTTCTCCTCCTACCTTCCATCTTTGCCAGCATCAGGGTCTTTTTTAATGAGTCAGCTCTTCACACCAGGTGGCCAAAGTATTGGAGCTTCAGCTACAGCATCAGTCCTTCCAAAGAATATTCAGGGTTGATTTCCTTTAGGATTGCTGGTTTGATCTTCTTGCAGTCCAAGGTACTCTCAAGAGTCTTCTCCAATACCACATTTTGAAAGCATCAATTCTTTGGGCTTCAGCCTTCTTTATGATCCAACTCTCACATCCATACATGACAACCAGAAAAACCATAACTTTGACCAGATGGACCTTTGTTGGCAAAGTAATGTCTCTGCTTTTTAATATGCTGTCTAGGTTTTTACAGCTTTTCTTCCAAGGAGCAAACATCTTTTAATTTCATGGCTACAGTCAGCACTTGCAGTGATTTGGAAGGCCAAGAAAATAAAGTCTTTCATTGTTTACATTGTTTCCCCATCTATTTGCCACGAAGTGATGGGACCAGATGCCATTATCTTAATTTTGTGAAGGTTGAGTTTTAAGCCAGCTTTTTCACTTTCCTCTTTCACCTTAATCAAGAGGCTCTTTAGTTCCCTCTTGTTTTCTGCCATAAGGATGGATTCATCTGCATATCTGAGGATATTGATACTTCTCCCAGCAGTCTTGATTCCAGCTTGTGATTCATCCAGCCAGAATTTCACATGATATGCTCTGCATATAAGTTAAATAAGCAGGGTAGCAACATACAGCTTTGACATACTTCTTTCCCAGTTTGGAAGCAGTCCTGTTGCAGCCACGCGTTCCGAGAAACAAACTCACTCAGAAAGACAATGCAGACAAATAGTGGAGTGCAGTTTATTACACAGGCAGGCCCGAGGCAGTCTCCTCTTAGCCAAGGACCCCGACCAACTTTTGTGAAAATCTTGCATACCTTAAGTGTACTGCTCAAGCTCACATCCACAAATTCCTTAAACCTAGCTTGGAAAGTGTTAAAGGGAGATACAATCTGGTTACAGCCATGATTCGTGATCAGAAGGGTTAGCTGGTTATATGTTGTAGCCTATGCCAATGGGTGCCATCAAGATTACAAAGGTGATTGACTACACAGGGGATTATCACATTCTTTTTGGCGATGGGAAATCTTGGTATGGAATCTGGTGTTTATCAGTCTAGGAGGCCAGTTTGGCCATAGGTATGTTATCCCCATGCCTACCAGGCACATAGTCCAAAGCTCACTGAAAGTGCAAGATGGAGTTTCCTTCTCTTTCAAGACGGAGTCAGCTCAGCCTGTTTGTTTCCTCCCTCAGTCCCTTGTTCCATGCCTGGTTCTAACTGTTGTTTCTTGACCTGCATACAGGTTTTGCGTATGTACGGTGAGAAACCTTACAGGTTAGGTGGTGTATTAAGTAAGGTGGTCTGGTATTCCCATCTCTTTAAGAATTTTCCACAGTTTGTTCTGATCCACACAGTCAAATGTTTTAGTATAGTCAGTGTTGCAGTAGATATTTTTCTGGAATTCCCTTGCTTTTTCTATAATCCAGTGGGGGTTGGCAATTTATCTCTGGTTCCTTGTTTGTTTATAAAGTTCTAATTTAAAATTACTTCAAGACCCAAATTTCCTTTGGTTGTGCATATATTATTGAACTGGGACAGCATGACTAGAATCATCTTGGTGTGACCATATCTTTATTTGATTTTTCTCCCCTTCTTCCAGGATTATACATGATTGTGAGCAGCCAGACCAAAACCTCTGTGGCCAAGAACAAGGGCTAGGTGAGCCAAGAGTGAAGGGGCAACAGATGTTAGATGACTCTGTGGTCAAGGCAACAGCATGTTTGGCCTCATTGCCATGAATGATCACTGAATTTTTTAGAATAGGGGAACTCGGGTAAATGACTGCTCTTGTACTTAACTGACCACACTGGCGATTTGTGTGCCCACTAGCCCCCAGCTTGTTTTGGATAGACTAAGCAACCCAGGGGGCAGAGAAGCTAGAACTTAGTGCTGTTTTAGCTTTCTTTGTGGAGTGAACTTGTTGTTGCTTAAATTTGTTTTTAAATATCTTTCCATTCCCGAGATTCCTCTTCATTTTCCTATTCAAATGGAAATCCTCCACATAACTGCATAGTTCTTTGGATGCTGCTGAGGGAAAAAAGAATGGAGAGTTTATTTTTTAATGCTTGTTATTGTAAAATGTATTATAGTTAATGTTTTGGGTGGTGAATGAAGTGGACTCACTAACACACATGTGAACATCTTTGCTTTTAATGTGTTAGTTGAGATAGAAATATAGTATGTCAGAGTATATGTGAGTTGTCTTTACCCTGGAAAAGTTGCTTGTGCACTGCATTGGTAATATCAAAACCAAGTATTTCATGTAAGGTATCTTCTAGTCCTTCCATCCCCTGTATCTCTAAGCACATTTTTGTTTACCTTGCATGATTGTAGTGGCACTCCAAAAATCACCTTTGTTTCCATCAGTCACAGAAAAAAATCACTGTCAATAATCCACAATGGCAAATCATTCCAGTACTCTTTGCCTGGAAAATCCCATGGACGGGGAGCCTGGTGGGCTGCAGTCTGTGGTGTCGAAGAGTTGGACACGGCTGACCGACTTCACTTTCACTTTTAACTTTCATGCATTGGAGAAGGAAATGGCAACCCACTCCGGTGTTCTTGCCTGGAGACTCCCAGGGACGGGGGAGCCTGGTGGGCTGCCATCTATGGGGTCGCACAGAGACGGACACGACTGAAGCGACTTAGCAGCAGCAGCAGCAGCAGCTTTCATTTAATAAATCATATATTCTGGACTTTTTACTCTTCTCTTTCTTTGGGCAGCCATTATTTCTGCCCACTAAGAAAAACTGACATAGAGAATGAGAAATAAGGATCAAAGTGCTTTGCAAGACCTGCAGTGTGAATATATACTTCTTAAGAAGCAGGATCAGATGCCATGCTGTTAGAAGAACTCTACACTTATTAATTCAGTTTCTCTAACAACTGTAATTCGCAATTTATAACTCAGTTTTCAGATGAGCTAACTGAAGCCTAGAGGTTTTAAGTAACTTGCTCAAGACTTAATTGAGTCACTAGAGCCTGAATTCAGGTACTGTGTGCTGTTAACCATTTTGTTACAAATAGCTTTTTCGAGTTTAACGGAAAGAAAAAAAAGTCAGTTTTCTTGATTGAATTTACTTGGTAGAAGATAATTACCTTATGAAATCTACTATTTATATTTCAATTCTTCTGATTTTATAAAGAGGACTCATTTAAGTGTGCTTAGCGGTACTGTACTTAGTTTCAAAGATATGAAATCAGGTGGCTCTACTCTGGCACGCTAAGCAGCTAAATTGAGACTCATATGACTAACACTTGGCTGGACCCCTCATCTGGTACTGGGCCACAGTAAGCACACCCCCCTGGCTGAACTCAGAGATTCAAAACATTCAGTCTTTGCACATTAGCAGACTTCTGCTTTGTTCATACTAGTGTGGATTTTGCTTAAAGTACAAGGCAAATATGCATGAGGCTTTTCAGAGGAAGATTGTATTTGGAGGGGTATTTCATCTTCAGGTTATTTAAATTGGACGTTGTTAAGTAGTTAGAACAAATGAAAACCTCCATATGCTGTGTAAATTAGAAATTATGCAAAAGAATGCAATAATAGTGGCTACTGGTGGTGGTGGTGGTGGTTTAGTTGCTAAGTTGTTTCCAACGCTTGCGACCCTATGGACTGTAGGTAGCCTCCCAGGCTACTCTGTCCATGGGATTCTCCAGGCAAGAATATCGGAGTGGGTTGCCATTTCCTTCTCCAAGAGAGGCTATTGCAACTCCCATAAAAAGAGAATATTGAGCAGTAAATAGTAAAAGATGCTATGATTGGAAGCTTAGGTTCAAGGACCATCTGATACTTACTAACTATGTGATACTGAAGTCATTTAACTGTCTATGACTTAGTTTCCTCATATATAAAATGATGATGATAATGGCACCAATGTCATAGAGTTATCGTGAGTATTAAATCAGGTAATAAATAAAAAGCATATACAGAGTGCTTGTCACAGAGTAAGCCCTCAATGTTAGGAATTATTGCATTCTTGAGAATGTGTATATAAATTGCTGTTTGTCTTAATTGGATCATGACTGACTTCAACCAATAAGAACTTGTTAATGATCCATTTGTTTATACCAACTATCAATACCCAACCAATTAAGTTGAGGTGATAGTTGATGTCATATATGTTTGTTTACAGAGTGAATTACCATGGTGGGTGGCTTATGATACAATTAAAAGAATATAGAAAATGAGAGAGTGAGATAGAGATATAGATGAAGTTCTAAGAATGGGTGAGTCTATACAAGGCCAGAAAAAAATTGAATCAGTGTATGTATAATCATACATATAGGCTGAGTCCCTGGTGGCTCAGAGGGTAAAGTGTCTGCCTGCAATGTGGGAGACCCAGGTTCAATCCCTGGGTCGAGAAGATCCCCTGGAGAATGAAATGGCAACCCACTCCAGTACTCTTGCCTGGAAAATCCCATGGATGGTGAAGCCTGGTAGGCTACAGTCCATGGGGTCTCAAAGAGTTGGACAGGACTGAGCAACTATCTATCTATCTATCTATGTATAATCAACAATGTTTATCAACACTCTATGAGAAATATAATAGATTTATTTGTCTGTTTAAATCCCTTAATGAAAGATGAGTTAGAGGTGACTGAACCAAAAAATAGACTACAGTGTTCCATATTTTATGAACTGGTTATCAGCCCACTTTAAAACATCAGATTTATTTTTAAATTCTCCATGTATTATCTGCTATTCATTAGCATTTACAAGTGGTTACTAAATAAATTTTAAAATGTATGAAGAAACTAAAGACTTCATATGCCACAAGTGTATTCTGGAAAAGCTGGCCAATTTTCCCAAAAACTCAGACTACTAATAGAAAGTATTAAAAATAATAAACTTTTATAGAATTCTTGCTTTACTATACTTCTATGACTTTTTACTGGAATGCTTGCTACATGTAACTTGCTAGAATCTTTGGGTTTTAATCAGTATGCCGATTTTTCTCTTGTGTTAGGAAGCTACCCAAACACCCAGGTTGGTATAACTCCTGCTTACTTGAATGTCTCAGAATTAAGTTTATGTAAGCTGTGAATTTATAGCTCCTCGTCAGATTATAGGAAAACATCTGGAATACAAAAGCAAAGTGATTTCTGTGATAAAATTGAGTCTATTGGGAGTGAGAGTGGGCTGGTCCTTCGTAGGACATCCCAGACTTGGAATGTATACCATGTGCCTTTACAGGGAATTTGCAATGGAGAAAACATCCTGCTGAGCCAATTGTTTCTGTGTTCTTTAGTAAACAGAGCAGAAAAATGAAGACTTTCTTCAGTGCCAAACTATTTAATTGCATACATAAAACTTGCATGAAAAACAGAAAAAGAGACACAGAAATACAGAACAGACTTTTGAACTCTGTGGGAGAAGGTGAGGGTGGGATGTTTCAAAAGAACAGCATGTATACTATCTATGGTGAAACAGATCACCAGCCCAGGTGGGATGCATGAGACAAGTGCTCCGGCCTGGTGCACTGGGAGGACCCAGAGGAATCGGGTGGAGAGGGAGGTGGGAGGGGGGATCGGGATGGGGAATAAGTGTAAATCTATGGCTGATTCATATCAATGTATGACAAAACCCACTGAAATGTTGTGAAGTAATTAGCCTCCAACTAATAAAAAAATTAAAAAAAAAAAAAAACCTTTGACTGATTTAGGTGATGAATATTGCTTACTCAACTTTGAAAGTTTCAACAAAAGAGACCTGAATTGTGATTTCTGTCATCCCCATTGCCTGAAGGTCACTACTTTTCTTTTTCCCCTAAATAATGATTATAGTTCATTTGGGAAACTACTAAAAGTACAAGGAATGAATGACTACTTTTTTCCAGAGTACATGTGTGTATGTGTGTGTGCTTAATTAAAAACTGTCTTTGCCTTCTGCAATAAAGACATCATAGCTCCATCTCTTAAAAAAAAAAAAAAAACTTGCATGAAATGTTGACACCATTAGTTTGAATAGACTGATCTGTTAAAGGGATAGAAGCCCAAAGTATGTGATTGAATGATGGGAGAAACTCGTTAAGGACTGTTGCTCACTCTTAGGAAGCAGCAGGAATATTATCTACGTTTCTTTGGTAAATCTGTATGCACTTGAAGAGAAAAAGTGCCGTTTCGCAGTCATACTTCTTATCATGTATAATTGTGTATTTTCACTTTGTATGAAAGTGAAAGTCGCTCAGTCATGTCTGATTCTTTGCAACCCCATGGACTGTAGCCCACCAGGCTCCTCTGTCCATGGAATTCTCCAGGCAAGAATACTGGAGTAGGTAGCTGTTCTCTTCTCCAGGGGATCTTCCCAACCCAGGGATTGAACCCAGGTCTTCTGCACTGCAGGTGGATTCTTTGCCATCTGAGCCCCAAGGAAGCCCTTCACTTTGTATGCACACTACCACAACAGTGTCACAAGGATTATCCTACACTGAAACACTAAGGAAAAAGGGGGAAAAAAAATCTACCAATTGTTAACCTAATTTGTGCCACGCACTGTGCTATTTCAGTATATCTTTTATTTCAATATGCCCCATTCAACCAGTCCATCCTAAAGGAGATCAGTCCTGGGTGTTCATTGGAAGGACTGATGCTGAAGCTGAAACTCCAATCCTTTGGCCACCAGATGGGAAGAACTGACTCATTTGAAGAGACCCTGAGGCTGGGAAAGATCGAAGGCAAGAGGAGAAGGGGACGAGAGAGGATGAGATGGTTGGATGGCATCACCGACTCAATAACATGAGTTTGAGTAGGTTCTGGGCCTTGCTGATGGACAGGAAAGCCTGTCGTGCTACAGTCCATGAGATCACAAGGAGTCGGACATGACTGAGCGCCTGAACTAAACTGAACTGATTGAAGCCTATTGGGTCTCCCAGGTGGCTCCCAGGTAAAGAATCCACCTGCCAATACAGGAGATGCAGGAGATGTGAGTTCCATCCCTGGGTCAGGAAGATCCCCTGGGGGAGGAAATGGCAACCCACTCCAGTTTTCTTGCCTGGAGAATTCCATGGACAGAAGAGCCAGGTGGGCTACAGTCCACAGGGTTGCACAGAGTTGGACACGACTGAAGTAACTTAGCATGCATGCATCAAGGCCTATTACAGTTCTCACAAACAGCTGATGGATTTTTTTTAGTTCAGAAAATAATTGTATGGGCTGTAGAGTGTTACCCTGTGCAGAGAAAGCTGAAAGTGAAAGTGAAAATGAAGTCGCTCTGTCGTGTCCGACTCTTTGCAACCCCATGGACTGGAGCCTACCAGGCTCCTCAGTCCATGGGATTTTCCAGGCAAGAATACTGGAGTGGGTTGCCATTTCCTTCTCCAGGGGATCTTCCCGACCCAGGGATCAAACCTGGGTCTCCTGCATTGTAGGCAACCGCTTTACCTTCTGAGCCACCAGGGAATCCCAAAGTGCTTTCCCTGAGAAAGCTACTAATAATCAAATTTTACAAATGAAGTCACTGAGACTACAAAAAATTGAGTAAATTGATTCCATACCTAATATTTGATTCTGAGAGACTGGATGTATCAATGGACAATGGCCAGACCATATATAAAAGTTAATTTCTGATCTATTAATGCAACCTATAGCAACCAGCCCAGGAAGCCAAGCCACTCTCTGCAGTAATGTAGACTAACAGAGATTTGCTCTCATATTTTATTCTAAAAGTTTTATGCCTTTAGCATTTACAGTTATATCTATGATATATTTAGTTAATTTTGTGTGTGGTATTAGGAAGTGTTTTATCTTTTTTTTTTTTTTTTGCATGTGGGTATCCAGCTTTCTCATTAGAATCTGTTGAAAAGAATCTTTTCAACTTGTTGGAAATCAGTTGACTGCAAAAGTGAGCTTTTAAGTCTTCTGATCCATGAACATGAAATGTCTTTTCACTTATTTATGTTTTTATTAATTTCTTTCTGCAGTGTTTCATAGTTTTCAGAGCATAAATTTTATATGTAACTTGTTAAATTTATTGCAAAGAATTTCATTTTTTAATGCTGTTATAAATAGAATTATTTTCTTGATTTCACTTTGTTTATTGCTAGATATAGAAATTCAGTCAATATTTGTGTATTGATACTTTACGCTGTATGCTTGGTAAGCTTGTTAATTCCAATTATGTTTTTATGGATCCCTTAAGATTTGTCATATAAACAATCATGTAATCAGTAAATAGAGATACCTTTACTTCTTCATTTCAAATATGGATGCTTTTTATTTCTTTTTCTTGTCTAATTTCCCTGGCTAGGACTTCTAGTAGAATGTTGATAGACGTAACAAGAGTAGGCCATCCTTGTTTTGTTTTTGGGTGTAGTGTAAAACATTCAGTCCTTCAACGCTAAGTGTGACGTTAACTCAGTATTTTTCACGGATTTTTTTAATCAGGTTCAAAAAATTTCCTTCTTTTCTGGTTGAAGTTTTTTCTCTTTGCCCGTTTAACATTATGGAAGACTGTTCAGTGCAGCTCAGTCGCTCAGTCGTGTCCGACTCTTTGCAACCCCATGAACCACAGCACGCCAGGCCTCCCTGTCCATCACCAACTCCCGAAGCCTACCCAAACTCATGCCCATTGAGTCGGTGATGCCATCTAACCATCTCATCCTCTGTCATCCCCTTCTCCTCCCGCCTTCAATCTTTCCCAACATCAGGATCTTTTCAGATGAGTCAGTTCTTTGCATTAGGTGGCCAAAATATTGGAGTTTCAGCTTCAACATTAGTCCTTCTGATGAACACCCAGGACTGATTTCCTTTAGGGTGGACTGGTTGGATCTCCTTGCAGCCCAAGGGACTCTCAAGAGTCTTCTCCAGCACCACAGTTCAAAAGCATCAATTCTTCTGTGCTCAGCTTTCTTTATAGTCCAACTTTCACATCCATACATGACTACTGGAAAAACCAGAGCCTTGACTAGATGGACCTTTGTTGAGAAAGTAATGTCTCTGCTTTTTAATAATGCTGTCTAGGTTGGTCATAACTTTCCTTCCAAGGAGGAAGACTGTTAGATTTTGGCAAATGCTTTTTCTGCATCTATGGAGATAATCATGCAATTTTTGTCCTTTGCTCATATGTATTATTACATAGACTAATTTCTGGCTATTAAAGAAACCTTACATTTATTGGATAAATTTCACTTGATCGTAGTATACAATCATTTACTTATAGTAAGAATATATTAATGTATAAAAATTAAAATACCTTGCATTATATATTCATTCCCTTTTGAATAATCTAATGTTATTGAGGTTTATTTTAACTTAATTAATTTTTTTATTAAAGACAGAGCTGAGTAAGGACAAATCAGATTATTCTGTGTCATGTGTTTTTTAAAGCATTCTTTAGAGAGTAGGAAAGATTTTAAACCTAAAGTGAAATTGAAACTCCTACTCTAAGGGAATACTTCTTACATTGTTAATGTACTGCTGTGGCTCATGAGCCTACAAATGATCAGGAGGAACATTCAAATAGAAAAAAGAAATAACCGAAAAGAGTGCTGGAGGAAATATCAGGTGTTGCTGAGTAACAAACTATGCCAAAACCCAGTGGTTTAAAACAATAGTTAGTTATTATTTTTCATGACTTTGTAAGTCAACTTATCTACGCTCGGCTCAGGTGGACTGTTTTGCCAGTCTTGGATGAGTTCACTGCAGTTGGCTGGCTACGTGGCTCTGCTCAATGTATCTCTCATTGTCCTCTTCCTATGACCAACAGATAGTGTCAAGATGTTCTTATGATGAGGGAAGAGATGTAGGAGAGTAACCGAATGTGCAAGGCCTCTTGAGGCCTAGGGTTGGAACAGGTCCCTGCAACTTCTACTTCTTTCTTCTGCCCAAAGCAGGTCACATTGGTTGTGGAAATAAACTTTGCTTCAGTGGGAGGAATTCGAAACTCACATTATAAAGTAAAGAATTAGGGTCAATCATGCAATCAATCCACCATAAGGAATTAGGGAGGAAGTAAAGCGTTTTCCCAGTTTAGTTATTTCTGTCAAATGTAAATTGAGTTCCATTTTTGTTAGACTAGAAAAGAACAACTTTTTGAAAAATGTACTAATTCTGTCTTGTTGAGGGAGTGTGTACAGTATAAAACACTAGAGGAACCCAGGATGGAGTTCACCAGTCGTTTCAGTAGGCAGACTGGTCCTTACGATATGTGCCCTTTCATGATGCGTGTGTGTGTATGTGTGTTAATTGCACAGTCATGGCCAACTCTTTGTGACCCCATGGACTGTACCCACCAGGCTCCTCTGTCCATGGAATTCTCCAGGCAAGAGTACTGGAGTAGCCATTCCCTTCTCCTAGGCATCTTCCTGACCCAAGGATCAAACCCAGGTCTCCCACAGTGCAGGCAGCTTCTTCACCATCTGAGCCACCAGGGAAGCGCCGTCCCCCAACTCCCACTCTCACGATGACAGTGCTCATTCTGTCCTTTCTTATTTGCCTGTCTCTTGTGTGGGTATAGAGAAAGTTATTTTGGAAAGCAGGTAACTGAGCATTTCTAGTTCTTGGGAGGTTTAATCTTTACTTTTCTCAGGAATGTGAAGCATCAGCAGGTTTTGTTTGTCTTTAAAATGAGGAGGATTCTAGCGAAGCTGACTTGTTACTCCACAAGTATCTTAAAAGTGTGGAACTTTCCCTCTGGAATTATTATATGTGAATGGATTCCTACATTTTACAATGGAAAAGCATGAAATCATAGCCGGCTTGGCTACTGCTATTATTCATTTAGCAGCTTTTATTCTTTTAACAGTTAAACTTCCATTATGTTTTACTATTTGTTACATACCATTTTTGTGTGTTTTATGCATTTTGCAGTTAACTATTTGAAAGAACATTTAGTCCTTGAAAGTCAGAGTGATTTACCATTCTCATGCTTTTGTCCTTACCAATGCCATGTGTATTTTTCAAGATAATAATAAGTTCTGCTATTAAAAAAGTCTAATAACACACTTTATTTTTCTTGCTACCTATAGCAAGTCCTAATGTTTCAAGTGTTGGGGCATGTGCTTGGGAATGTATTGATGTACAACATATATACCTACAAATATTAGATGCTGCATCAAACACACTGACAAACACAGGTGACAAGGAATAGAAAGCTCTGGCAAATCAGTACACAGATTTTTGGAAAACACACACACAGACAAACAGTAGGCTAAGTTGAAAATAGTATTCTATAATGCTAAGTTTTGCAGAAAATATATGTAATTTTGAAAGAATTCTTTTTTATTTATCAGAAGTTTTATTCATTATTCATAGTGAAAAACAGACAATTTTAAAACCAGATTAATTCTGGTATTAGGAGTTTATTTACTTGAAGAATATATGTTTCTATGCATTTGTAACAATGATTTGCAGAATTATAAGAAAGTGAAGTGATATTTTATTAGATTTATTTCTATATGTTTATATATATACATATATATATGTATATAGATATAGATATATATAGTATGACTTTAAGGTAGTGAGAATATTGTACATTGAAAAGAAATAGTTTAAAATGTATGGAATGTATACTTCAAAATATATGTTGTCCATCAGGTCATCAAAGGAAGTTGTTGTTGTTGTTATTTAGCCACTCAGTTGTGCCCAACTCTTTGCGACCCCATGGATTGCAGTATGCCAGCTTTCCCTGTCCTTACGTATCTCCCAGAGTTTGCTTAAACTCATGTCCATTGAGTCGGTGATGCCATCCCACCATTTTGTCCTCTGTCGTCCCCTTCTCCTCCTGCCTTCCAGCTTTCCCAGCATCAGGGTCTCTTCCAATGAGTCAGCCTTTTGCATCAAGTGGCCAAAGTATTGGAGCTTCAGCTTCAGCATCAGTCCTTCCAAAGAATATTCAGGGTTGATTTCCTTTAGGATTGACTGGTTTGATCTCCTTGCAGTCTAAGGGACTCTCAACAGTCTTCTGTTCGAAAACATCAAATCAAAGGAAGAGGTCAGATCTTCTTTGAAAGAAATTTTTAATTGCTCCATGATGAATTAGCCTGGGTTTTATAAGAAAATTACTCTCATTTCCTTAATTTCACTCTCATCCACAAATATTATTCAGCTTGTGTTTTTGTTTATTCTTCAGACTTGTAAAATAAATCTGTTTTGTTAATGGTGAATATATTCACATGATTCTCTGACTCAGAAGCTACCATAGTCTCCCTTTTGTGGATATCTTTCAGATATAGTTTAAGAAAATACAATTATATAAATGTGTTTATTTCTCTTGTATTTGTCAGCATAGATAGTAAAATGCTCATGATTTCTCAACTTACTTTTGTTTTGTTAAGGAATCACTTGATCTGACGCCTGTGATCTGTCCTCTGCAAAGCAGGAAGAGAGCCCTGCACCCCAATTTGTGCAGCATCATTTTGACAGAGAAAGGAGATGACAGCAAGGGAATTCCATCTTGGCCTGCTAAAAATATAGAGTCCATCCCTTCTTTGAGGCAGACTTTGGACTGGTATCCCAATTCAGAGACTTTTCCAAACTAGGAAGAATGGCAGGGCAGTTGAGGACATAGGCTCTCCCACAGGGCAGTTATGCGCATTGCTTTCTACTATAGGCTTAGCCAACTTAGCTTCTTTTTTTTTAAATTTATTCTGTTTTTTTTTTCATTTATTTTTATTAGTTGGAGGCTAATTACTTTACAATATTGTAGTGGTTTTTGCCATACACTAACATGAATCAGCCATGGATTTACATGTATTCCCCATCCCGATCTCCCCTCCCACCTCCCTCTCCACCTGATCCCTCTGGGTCTTCCCAGTGTACCAGGCCCGAGCACTTGTCTCATGCATCCAGTCTAGGCTGGCCAACTTAGCTTCTTATTGGATAGGTACCTTCAGACAAGTTATTTTAGTCATTCAGAACTTATTCCCCCTCTTTAAAACAAGGTCTTTAAAATCACCTTTATAATGATGCAAACATGGCAGAATTAAATGAACTAAAAAATAATATACTTAAAACAGGAGCTAGAACATAGTAAGTGCTATAAACATTATAGTTACATGCTGACCTGTAGGACTTCTGCATTTGAACATCCAGAAATCTCTATTTATACCTCTGTAGCAGTATTTATCTTTGTTTCAAAATAGTGTTTTGATTTATATTAGAGCTATTCTTGTCCTTGCCTTATTTCGTCCACTAGATTTAATGAAGTTCCTGAAGGCAGGAATTGTTTCATTCAGTTTTGATTCCCTAAACACTTAAGCCTGCTTCATAGTAGCTGCTTAAAAATATTTACTGAATGGTGTTGAAAAGTCAAAAGTACATGTAAAGTGTATAACATATAATGAAATTAATTTCTGTATGTGTTTTGTGAAATTCATATCATTACATTCTTCTTTATAGAATGCTGTCATAGATAGAGACTGAGTTTTGGAATTAGATAGTCGTGAATTGAGTTTTCATTCTTCTTCTGTCTTTGCAAAAGTGACTTTACTTTCCTTAACCTCAGTTATAAAACTCAGGAAATAATAAATACTTTGCAGAGCTATTGTGAGGGTTGGAGATAATGTATTTAAAGCTTCTAGCATGATAGTAGTAGTCACAATATATGGGTAGCTATTATTTTATTTTTTATTTTTCAGCTGTACAAACTCTGAAGTTTATTTTGTATTAGAATAGCCTATTTACACATAAAATAGAAATAAATTACACTGATGGAATCCAAATACATGACTTCAATAAAAAGTAAATCTCAAAAACTCTTAAGTCAGCCAAAGTGAATACTTCAAAAGAAATGAAGCAAAATGGCAGCCAGGAGATGGCTCCTTCTGTTTATCTGAGAGAGCTTATATCCTGAAGCCAATCTGAAGGCTTTCTCTGTTTAAAACACATGGCTTTAATAGACTGAACTCTATGGTTCAAAAGTAATCAAGATCTCCTCCAGGGATTAGGGTGGTGGGGACGACAAATGGAAGCTTTCAACTAGTATGAACTAGTATGAAGAAATAATCTCTCTGTTAAGTCACTGTTAAGTGACTGTTTTAGGCTAGAAGAGCAACACAGCCTGCAGTGAAACACAGAATTATCAGTGACCAGAAGGAACCCACACTACCAAGGATGCCTTACAGAAGGATGACGTGATAATTAGGAAGATCTCCAGCATCCAATGACAAGTAGAAGACCCAGGTTACTCATTACAAACTGGACATTAATAAAGAGCTTATTAATAAAAATTTGCCAATATATAGTTTTTCAAAATAGCTGATAGATCACATCCTTAAGTTTCCATATGGGCTATTGAAAGGGCATTCTTTTCAAGTCATGAATCAATGAGTATGAATAATGACTGATTAAACCATTATATATTCTAATAAAAGTATCATTGCATATATGGTTATAAAAAGGCTTAACTAAGAGTTTTCTAAGAATTTATTTCACAAAATTGTAATGCATGCTTGATTTGCATGTAATACTTAATTCCCATCCAAGAAAATTTGGCAGAAGCTTTAGCCCATTGGTATTACTCAGTGATTTTTTTCTTTTAGTTGAAAGGAAGAGGAGGAAGCCAGCTGCAGCTTTGACACTTATAATTGCACCCCACATAATAGCAATAGTTATGTATGAGCTGTTTAATTCGAAAGTACCATCAGCCATGCAAATTTCACATCAACTAAAAGTAAAGGAAGAAAAATGTCTGTCAAATGGAAAAGGGTTAAATTACTAGGATTAAGGGAAGGAAATTATTTCTAACATTCTGTGAAAGTATAGCTAGGAAGTAATGAAAAATTTTGAAACATGTAAAGTTAAAATGCTACTTTAAGTACTAAATTGGGTTCATTTTCACTTAGCATTTCAGAAAGATCTGGTAACACTCTGGGTGGTGTGTGTAGCAACTCTCAATGAAAATTTTAAAATCTGTTTGGAAAAATACCAGTTGTAATGATATGACTCCTCAACCTCAAATGGCGTAGACCGTAAGGTTCTGAAGTTGGCTCAGCCTACACTGATGTGAGAGTGATTACTGAGGACATTTCATTGTACTCTGGGGGTTGGAACGTGGTAGTAGTATGCATCTGTGAATCAAGTTTATATGTCCTGGTATGCAGTCTTTTGTTTCCTTGCTCAGAAAGATAACTCTATTCTTCCAATTTTATAAGTGCATTTAGTTGGGCTAAAATTATTACACATGTCTGTAACATTCTTACAGGAATATTCTTACAAGAATTCAGATCACAATAATAATAATAATGCAGTCTGAGAGCTAACTTTGGAAAAACCAAACCTAGTACAAGTACACGGCTCATTCAAGGTCACCGAGCTCCTTAGCATGAAAGTTGGGTCTTAAAGTGAGAGGATTTGGTTGCAGCCTCCCAAGCCTTTCTTTTCTTCTTTGCTACGTGAACACTGAAATCCTTTCTAGCTCTCAAATACCACAGCTCCCAAGGTAAATGTCTCCTTCGTCTTATTTCTTCAAAATTTTATTTTGGAGGGAAATTGTTTCAAAAGAAATTTTACTTAGACTGTATTTACTATAAAATGATACTTCAGTCTTTATAAGTTAGGAAATAGATTGAAAGGCTGGTTATTAATTTTGGAACATAGAATGTGGAACAAACCAGTGTCCTGTGTTTAGAATACCATAGCTAGTCACATAATTCAGCATAACCAAGGAAATCACTTTATTGGTGCTACCAATATCTAGTTGATACTAAACTGAAGAAAACTCTAAATAATTTTTCTTAGAAACATGATGGTTTAGGAATATTCATTCAGGTTCTACAAACAAAGACTTTGTTTCTTTTGAAAATCATTCCCTGATAGCTCAGTTGGTAAAGAATCCACCTGCAATGCAGGAGACCTGAGTTCAGTACCTGGGTTGGGAAGATCCCCTGGAGAAGTGAAAGGCTACCCACTCCAGCATTCTGGCCTGGAGAATACCATGGTCTGTATAGTCCATGGGGTCGCAGAGTCGGACATGACTAAGTGACTTTCACTTTCTAAACTCTAAGGGATGTAGTTTCTTCATTTGTAAAATGGAGTCTCAGATTACTTGGCTTTAATGTCAAGGTAAAACAAAACAAAACACCATCCCCCCCACCTCAAAACAACAACAACAACAAAACAATAACAAAACAACCAAAACAGATTTCACTTTATCAGGATTTATTAGCAGGGTTTTTGCTCTTGGGATGATGGAGACATTCTTTCCCCCATTTCTCCTACTAAGTACAACTAAAACTCCTACATGTTATAAATAAAACAAGCTCTTGCACATTACAAATAAAACAAACCTAAGAAGATTCTGATGGATGGAAAGAAGCCAGACAACCTTGGACATCAAGACCTAAGAAAGGACACATTAGTGAATTTCCTAAATTTTCTTTTTGCCTCATCTCAGATTTGGAGCAGAAGCCAACAATCCAATAATGCCAATCAATGGCTAGAGATAAACACAACTCCAACCAACACCTTCTTTCTCTAGTCAAAGAACCAGGAAAGGGACTGCCAATCAAGAGTAAAGCTTTTAGACAGTATAGCTCTCTTCTGTCCAAGCACCACAAAAAACCTCTGGTTCTTCCCCCTATTTATGTCAGCAAAAGTTGAATGAATTAGACTTTCAGCCTAATGAGTCTATCATGAAGCGTGACCAAGAATCAGAAAAGGCCAAGTAAGGAACAGGGAATTTCATCCTTGCTGAATGATAATGGGTCCACCCATTGTGATGACAGTGGGTCCCCTGTGGTGAACCTACTTCCATCTCCACCCAGCAGTCACGAGGCACCCTTCACCCTCTCCCTGGGGTGGTGTCAAAGGAAGCTTAGTAGAGACTCAGAACTTTTATAGTCACTTATTCAGCACTAACAACGCCACCCCCACCTAGGAATCAGTGGAGGCCAAATCCCACCCCTGCCAAGCAGTGAGGAAGAGCACCACCACTGTTGGATATCAACAGGGGCCAAGTGGGGAATTTGAGCTTCTATGCCCTTCTGGCATGTGATGAGGTGGAACCACCCTTCCAGGCTAGAGCACTATCAAAAAAGGTCATTTAAAAACAGGTTTAAAATTAAAAAAAAAATTTTTTTATAGAAAAAAAACAAAGAGTAAAATTAAAAATATTAAAAAAAACTTAAAAAGAGGTTTTGTTTTTCATAATTTAAAACTTTCTTCTCAAACACACTTTCAGGCTCAAGTGTTTTCACTGTCAAATTCAACCAATTATTTAAAGAAATAACATCAAAGCACAGATCTGGAAGAAATGTTTATAATATCTCTTTTCGCGGGTAATGACTTTTAATTTTTTGGCTATTTTCATCATATCTACTTTTAAAATACAAAATTGGAATTATGGCACATGTATTCTTTTTTCATTTTGTGTTGACATGCAAATAGTTTCCTCCTTCTCTAAATGTACTTGTAGAGTATAATTTAAATGATTGCATAGATTTTATTGAATAGATATACCATAATTGATACAATTAATTTCTTATTGTTGGGTAAGTGACTTTTTTCCCATTACATTGTAATTCAAGACAAATAGAAGGGGAAAAGTGGAAGCAGTGAGATTTGATTTGGGGGCTCCAAAATCACTGCCAATGGTGACTAAAGCCATGAAATGAAAAAGATACTTGCTCCTTGGAGGGAAAGCTATGACGAACCTAGATAGCATATTAAAAAGCAGAGACATTGCTTACAAAGGTCCATATTAGTCAAAGCTATGGTTTTTCCAGAAGTCATGTATGGATATGAGAATTGGACCATAAAGAAGGCTGAGCACTGAAGAATGGATGCTTTCAAACTGTGGTGCTGGAGCAGACTCTTGAGAATCCCTTGGACAGCAAGGAGACCTGACAGTCAAGCCTAAAGGAACTCAATCCTAAATATTCATTTTAAGGACTGTTGCTGAAGCTGAAGCTCCAACACTTTGACCACCTGATACAAGGAGCTGATTAGAAAAGACCTTGATGCTGGGAAAGATTGAAAGCCAAAGGAGAAGCAGGCAGCAGTGGATGAGATAGTTAGATAGTATCATGGACTCAATGGGCATGAACTTTGAGTAAACTCTGGGAGACAGTGGGAGACAGAGGAGCCTGGCTCCTCTGTAGTGGTGTAATTCATGGGGTTGCAAAGAGTTGGACATGACTTAGCGACTGAAAACCAACAATGAAATATGGTTATTCATATTCCAAAATGTAAGAGTTAATAAGAAGGAGGCTTGAGCTAAGCCTGATTTACGTCTCTTAAAACTGAAATTCCATCTTTTCCGGGGTTCCAGTTCACTCTGATTACGATCCTTTTATTTTCATAAGAATGTGACTCTGAGTACAAATTGAGAGAAATTAGTTTTAGCTCTGCTCTCCCTCACTTCTTTCTTTCCCCTTTGTCTCCCTCTGTCCCTCCTTTCAGAAATGTTTAAATGCAAATAATTGATTTCTGTTGTCAGAAATCTCAAACGAAGAAAGAAGAGGAGATAGAATTTTGGTTGTCACAGTAACTCATCTTGGAATCAGGAAATAGTACTTGAATTGTTTGTCTTCCTCTTCTTCAACTATAAAGTGAAAAAATTGAGTTAGTAGTTGTCTAAGGTTATTCCCATCTGCTAAATTCTTATGTTTTCCTTCCTTCAGCCCATCATAATGTTACTGAAGTCATGCATTCATAATTTTTCCAGTTTTTCCTGTTCTTTTGCATGATTTTTCAGGGATTTATTGTTTATCTTTGTTTTATTATTACTTTTAAATTTTCTGGCATGATTGTTTTGTGTATAAAGAACATGTGTGTATGTGTTAGTTGCTCAGTATATGATGATATTTTATAAATGGTATTTATTTATTTATCTATAGGCTTCCCAGGTGGCTCAGTGGTAAAGAATGTTGATGATGATGATGCTAAGTCAATTCAGTTGTGTACGACTTGTTGCGATGCTATGGACTGTAGCCCACCAGGCTCCTTTGTCCATGGGATTCTCCAGGCAAGAATACTGGAGTGGGTTGCCATTTCCGTCTCCAAAAAAGAACATGGGGGGATGCATTTTTCCATTGCCATAAGATTTCTCTATGCTTTTCTTCATCTATGCCGGGTGGGTGGGAGAGACAATCACCACTCTGAATTTCTCAAAACACTAAGTATAGGCTAGCTTACAAGGTATAGAATATGTACCAGCTCTTACTTTTGACAGCCATTTAGTCTGTCTGGCTCTTAGTTTCCTTATCAGTAAAACAGAGAAAATTAGCTACCTCGCATTTTCCCTTGAGAAGGATTCAACAACGCAGTAATGAGCCAGAATGTCCTCTGTGGACTATGTCAGCCCTGGAGCACCGCCTGAGTCCCAGACTACAAAGGGTCTCTCACCACTAGATGGCAGAGTGAAGCATCGTCTGTCCTTCCTACACTGAAGTCAGTTGACCTTAGCCAGTCCAGCCTCTTATGCCAAGCATCTATTTCTTTGCCATTTTCATTAATCTAGAATAATTATTAATTAATAATTAATCTAGAATAATTCTAGAATCTTCTGATTCTACTCCCTTAGCTCCCAAGGCCTCCAGACTGATATTTTGAAGTTCTTCTTAAGTTGTCAAGAGAAGGATTTTTTGCCATGCTTTCAGTTGTCCATCCCCAATCCCTAACTACCTGTTGGCTCACTAGCCTTGACTACTCAGAAGGCAAGGCTTGCATCTTGACCTGGAGAGTTTGGTCATTATCTTATCAACTTAGGAGCCAATAACATCAAATTTGCTTACATACGTCCATATGGCTTGTCACTGTTTGGAGGTCTGACATCAAGGACACTCCTGAGGGATTGAGTGTCAAGATAAAGAACACTGTACCCAGCACTTGGGGAATCAGTTCAGATTCAACCTGACCTCCCTGGAGTGGAGTGATTTGATACTTTATAATGGACAACAAAATCCTGTATAGTTTATGTCTGATCAGGACAGTTACATAGTTCTTCACTGTTCGCTTTGTTTTCTTTAGATAAACAACATTGGAAATCCATACATAAATAAAGAAATAGTTGTTTTCTTTTCTGCTATCGTTAGAAAACATGTGGTGGTAACTTCGAGGCATGGAACAGGATTGAACACCCACAAGATTACTCTAAACAAAGCGTTTTCCTTATAAACAGGCAGAGTAGATGGTACTTCAAAGATGTTGTCTACAGAACAAATGTTGAGAATTTCCTTTCTAAAAGTATCTTCCTCAGAGTCCAGCTGGGATGTTCAAATTTCCCTTGTTTGGGTTTAAGGCATTACTACTCTTTGTGTGCCCCATAAAAGTGTGTGTCCCAGAGGGTTATAATTTGAAATGAATTTGTTTTTAGATTTACTGTGTTAGCATGAGGAACTGGATCCTATGGATCCAGTAAGCTAAGTAAACTAAGCTAAGTAATAGCTGAGTTCAAGTTAAGATTCCTTAAACATAGTTAAAGAGCTGTGTTTTGTTGGAGTTGGAGCATAGGATACCTCAGAGGAAGAAGAGAGATCAGAGCAGCAGGTGGTATCCAAAAATATTGAGTTTCCACAAGGAGGAAGAGTAGTGTAGGCTTCAGGATTAGCAGAAGGTTAAATCGGATAATGTGTATGAATTTTTTAGCCCAGAGCTTGACCTAAAGTATATCCTCAACAGAGAGGTACTTTTATTTTTTTGGTAGTTTTATTTTTTAAAAAAGAATAATAAAATCAAGAGAAACTGAGAAAAATATTACAATCACTACAATGTGCCTTGCAGGTTGATGCTGGGGCCACAAAAGAGAATAGTACAGGCTTGGATCTTGCTCTCAGGGAACTAAACTTGGGTAGATGGGCAACTAACTAAAAGTTATAAGAGAGTGTATGTTACTATAAGAGAGGTAAATTCTGTGCTGGAGAAAGGTCAGAGCAGGGTGTTCGAGGAGTGTTTAGAGTTTTCTAGAGAAGGTGGTTTTCTCTTCTGTGACCTGAATGAGGAATGGGTGGTGTGGGGAAAGGAGGAGAGTTTCAAACAGAGGAAACACATACATGAAAATCCAGAACGAAGACTGGGAAGGACACGAGCTAAGAGCTGAAAAGAATGTTATTGTTGGAGGGTAGTGTACTAGTGGGTCACTGTTTTGAAATGACAGTGAAGAGGTTGACGGAAGAAGGTAGAGTGGAAAGTGGTGGGCATAAAAGACATAGCCATAGCTGTTTGAAGCTGCAACTGGCTCCTCCAAAGTGAGAAAATCCTTAGTCAGCAGCGCAAATCTGCTAATTGCTTTTGGAACATCGATGCTACAACCAACTTTTGATGAGTTTGGGGGAAAATTGAACATTCCTATGACCACTTTCAGGTTCTGAATCAAATAGAATTGGAATGCTGTTGCTTCTGTCCTTACACTCTTCTCTTTCCTTCAGAAGGAACAGAGTGGTCAAAGGTCACTTGCATTTCCTGATGTCTACCACTGTTTGACACCACAGAGAACAAGCAAGGGCCACTGGGTATAGAAGAGAATAAAGCTGGATAAACAGGGAGTTCCAGATTTTAAAAAATTCGAAGTATACAGGACAAGTAAATAATACAGTTCATGTCACATCCACTCCCACTCTCTTCCCAGATAGCCAGTGTTAACAGATTGGTGTATGTCCTTCTCTACCTTTTGCTAAGACCAAATAGGAGTAAAGCTATATATACATACAGTGCTGTTCCCTTGTTTTTAAAAGGGACTGTACTTCTCGCTGGAGAAGGCAATGGCACCCCACTCCAGTACTCTTGCCTGGAAAATCCCATGGACGGAGGAGCCTGGCAGGCTGCAGTCCATCGGGTCGCTATGAGTCCGACACGACTGAGTGACTTCACTTTCACTTTTCACTTTCACATATTGGAGAAGGAAATGGCAACCCACTCCAGTGTTCTTGCCTTGAGAATCCCAGGGACGGGGGAGCCTGGTGGGCTGCCGTCTATGGGGTCGCACAGGGTCGGACACGACTGAAGTGACTTAGCAGCAACAATAGTACTTCACGCATTACTTTGAAACTTGCATTCTTATTTAATAATGTATTATGGACAACATTCCAGTTTTAGAAACATAAATAATTAATCCAGTCTTTAATGCTGCAGACTCAGTTCAGTTCAGTTCAGTCGCTCAGTCGTGTCCGACTCTTTGCAACGCCGTGAGCCGCAGCTTGCCAGGCCTCCCTGTCCATCACCTTCTGTAGTATACTGTGCTGTAATTTAACCAACTGCTCCACTCTTGAGGGGGCTTCAGATTGTTCTTAGGTCACACTGTAAACATGCTATAATAAATGTGCATATATATTTGCCAGTTCTTATAGATGTTTTCTGTGGGTTGTCATGGTGGATGCCAAAAAGTGGGTTGAATGAATCAACATGTATATATGAACTCTGTATTTTCTCTTTTGAAGATGCCAAATGCTTTCCTTTTTTTCCTGAATCCTTGAAAGCAACCAATTCTCAAATTTTGGGTAGAGAGAGTGGTGATTCTTAGCTTTAGTCCTCTTCTCATCAAGGACATCAGCATTCAAACTTGTTGGTCTCAGGAAACTTACACTACCAGATATGATTGAGAACCCCAGAGAACTTTTTCAGTGATAGAAGTAGTTTCTAGCAATATTTACCATACAAGCAATTAAAACTGAGAACTTTAAAAAATATTTATAATTTCCTTCAAAAATAGCAATAATAAATGCATTATATATTAATACATAATATATTTTATGAAAAGCACTTATTATTTCTAGAACAAAAAATTGGTGGAAAGAAAAGCATTGGTTTTCTTTTTTGCCCATTTCTTTAATATCCAGTTTAATAGAAGACAGCTGGATTCTGATATCTGCTTCTACATTTTAGTAAGTTGTTTTGGTTGAATGATATAAAGAATATTGGGACTCACACAAATATGTAGTTGGAAACAGAAGTATTTTAATAGAATTTTCAGATAATTGTGGATATTCTTCTTTGATACTATATAAAACTTGACAAGAGGTAGTTTCATAAAGGTTACATGCAATTTGGAATATAAAACCATATCAATAAGTGTATATTCTTAATACATTACAGTTCATTGTCCTATCTTGCTTCTTGAATGACTCTTTTTACTCATGTATTGATCATTTAAAAATATTGATTCTGTGAATTGTATAGGGTTTTCAAATGCAGTTGTTAGCTTCACCAGCAATCTAATCTTTCAGTATTAGGAAAATGTGAGGACCTTAGTGGTAAATACTAGTTTTCTAAAATCCTAATTTCCATTTTAAATCTCAAAGGTTATCATTGGAAACATTGTTAATTATTTTCCTTGAAGTGACAGATTTACTTCATTCATTTTGAATAAAGTATTTCTGGCTCAGCTGGTAAAGAATCCACCTGCAATGTGGGAGACCTGGGTTTGATCCCTGGGTTGGGAAGATCCCTTGAAGAAAGGAAAGACTACCCACTCCAGTATTCTGGCCTGGAGAATTCCATGGACTGTATAGTCTATGGGGTCGCAAAGAGTTGGACATGACTGAGCGACTTTCACTTCACTTCACATTTGCCAAATACTCAGTTATGAATAACCATAATTTGCCTATGATTAGTCTCTCATGAAAAAGAGGCTCATTTAGCTTATAACTCAGTCTCACAGGTGTTTTTCTTGAGTCAATGATTTATACCCAAAGGTACACCTAATTTATTTATTCCCAAAAGATACTAAAAAAAAAAATAAAAATTGCATTCAGTGGTCAAGATTTAAAAAATTCAGTATGTTTTCCTGTATCACCAAAAACATTTTTAAATGTAACTGGACTTTTTTTTTTTCCCTCTCACAAGTGTGTGACAGTGAAGAAATGAATGATGACTTCTACATTTTGGTTCCGGTGACTTGATTCAAACTATTGCTGCTTAGTCACTTCAGCTGTGTCCAACTCTATGCGACCCCATGGACTATAGACCACCAGTCTCCTCTGTTCATGGAATTCTCCAAGCAAGAATACCGGAGTGGGTGGCCATGCCCTCCTACAGGGGATCTCTCAAACCCAGGTATCGAACCTGGGTCTCCTGTACTGCAGGCAGATTCTTTATCACTGATCCACCAGGGAAGCCGCCAAAGTTTTATCCTCCATTGCTTTTGTACGATCAGTGCAAATGCCAATACAGAGAAAAAGGCAATTGATTTTGGTTTTATTTTGAAAGTATTTTAACCCCATTAGCACTGTGAAAACGTTTCAGGTAATTTTAGGGGTACAACCAATGTTGAGTATGACTCTTTTGGATTCATGCTTCTTAAATGTTAATGCACACATAAATTACCTGGGGATCTTATTAAGAAACAGATTCAAGTTCAGTAGTCTTGAGGTGGGACCTGAAAGATGCATTTGTGAAAGTTCCCAGGTGAAGATGATGTTTTCCGTAGGTGTCTACACTTTGAGTAACAAGTCTCTAGGCCTGCATTATCCAAACAGTAGCAACTAGCTCCATGTGACTACTTTATTTTAAATTTAAAGTAATTAAAATTAAATAAATTAAACACTCAATTAGTCAGTCATAGTAGCCACATCTTGATCACTCAAAGCGACCCGAGGCTAGTGTGTATCATGCTGGACAGAGCAAACAGAAATTTCCACCATCACAGAAATCCATCAGACAATGATGTTCTGGATTGTTTACGTGGAGTTAATAATGACAAGCCCATGTAATTGAGCTTATTTAAATATTCATCAGAAGCTACCCTTCAAAATATGTAAGTGTAATATTTGAATAACTTCATTTTTCTGATCAGTGCTAAAAAGGCAGATGATTAGGATTTTAAATAATGTTTAGACTCAGTAGTTTCAAGTTGCCTGACTAATTTCTTGTAAATTTCTTAATGGCATGTCTTTATATCAATTTGATATATATATAACATGAGTTATATCGACTGATATTGCAAGGCCATTGCATGATATTCTATTTTTTTTGTGGAAGAAAGCATTCTACTTAAAAGTTTAAAAGATTAAGAGTGACTGATATGGAAATAGAAAAATTCATGCTCACTGTAAATGATTTTTATAATCAAAACATAGTCTTCCATGCAACTCACAAGGAACAATTTTGGTGAAAAAAGCCCCACTGGGGAGAATAAAAGGTCATGCCTCAAAGGTTAGCAGGACGGATAGTGTTTCTCCTGGGCACACGCCAGTGCAGACAGCGTGCTGAGAGGCATTCCTTGGAGTTCTTGGGCAGTTCTTGCTCCGATGAGAGCTGGCCAAACTCTGCATACTCCACCTGACTCAAGGAAATGTTCCAAGGTAGGCGTTCCAACAGCATTCCTAGTCTGCAAAGTTCACAAGCTGAGACGAGCCTGGTTGGAGCGAAGAGCAAAGTAAAAGCTAACCAAAATAAGAGGAACGTGGAGAGGGCATTCTAGACTGTACGGTGGGCTCTTCTTTAGGTTTTTTTCAGACACCTCTCTATCCATAAGTACAGTCCTCTGTACACTGGTAAAGAATAGGTCGTAAATGCGACGCACCTGAAACAGGCTTTTCTTTGTGGCTACGAGAATATATCAGTGGCCAAGCCCAAAGTCTTTTGGTGAGCATTCCAGTTTTAAAAGTGGATGTGGTGCTGGATGCTTTGGAAGAAACAAAAAATTCCTACCCTGTTAATGGTCTCCCTTTATGTACCTAACGTGCTTCCATAAAATTCTTCAGTCAGAAGACAAAGAGTGTTCCATCACTCTTGGCCACTGGTTTGCCACTGCCCAGAAGCACAAGATTAGCAGCTCTTATAACTTCATCTTCCAGGGTAGGTGTAGATGCTGTTCTTGAGAGTTGAATTCTCATCTGAGTCGATGTA
Organism: Cervus canadensis; assembly: GCF_019320065.1. Lineage (NCBI taxonomy): Eukaryota > Metazoa > Chordata > Mammalia > Artiodactyla > Cervidae > Cervus > Cervus canadensis. Next base: position 24,939,110 of record NC_057411.1, on the reverse strand, counting down.
TCTTGGCTTTGAAACTTTCCAGATACTAGTGAAATACCACACAAGGGAGCAGAGTGATGAAGTCCGTTGAAATCTCCACCTGAGAAGCCTGTTTTCCTATTGCCACATTAGCTGTCCGTCTGTGGTTTTCAGTCTGTAATTGACCATCCTCTCAGCCTCCCAGATCCCATGTTCATGTCAGAGTCACGTCTTAACTCTGTGCTCTGTCTCGGACCCTTGGAGTCAAATCCCAGGGGTCACCATTATTGTGAGGGATCAGGTGAGGGGCATTGTTTTTATTGCTTTGTTGAAATAAAATAGGGACATTTTAGGTAAAAAGCAGAATTTCCTTTTGCTCTTTGATGTGGAGGTGGGGCAAGAGGGGAGGCCGATGTGCTGCATCTAGGCTGGCGTTTTTACAGACAACATTCTGTAGGGGCTCAGACACCTTCAGTCAGATGTGGCCTCTTGATTCACACTGGTCCCTCCCCGGGCAACTTACCTCAGTCACTCCACCTGCCGAGGTCCTGCATTTGCTTCTGCAACTCCTTATAGTGCATAAATCTCTTGTCAGCCTCATAATCTAATATACCTCTGGACATCAGAGTGGTAAGTGCTCAGCAGCACCACGGTAAGAAATGCCAGTTTGTAAAGACAGGGACCTGGTAGCCAAGTTCCCTGCTACAACTTCTCAATGAACAACCATATTTATCAAGAAAATACTATGTGCCAAGCTGTGACAAACCTAGACAGCATATTAAAAAGCAGAGACCTCACTTTGCTGGCAAAGGTCCATATAGTCAAAGCTATGGTTTTGATTGGTTTTCCCAGTAGTCATGTAGGAATGTGAGAGTTGGACCAGAAAGAAGGCTGAGCACCGAAGAATTGATGCTTTCAAACTGTGCTCCTGGAGAAGACTCTTGAGAGTCCCTTGGACAGCAAGGAGATCAAACCAGTCAATTCTAAAGGAAATCAACCCTGAGTAATTCATTGGAAGGACTGATGCTGAAGCTGAAGCTCCAATACTTTGGCCACCTGATGCGAAGAGCCGACTTATTGGAAAAGATCCTGATGCTGGGAAAGATTGAAAGCAAAAGGAGAAGAGGGACAGCAGAGGATGAGATGGTTGGATGGCATCACCATCTCAATGGACAAGAGGCTGAGCAAACTCCAGGAGATAGTAAAAGACAGAGAAGCCTGGCATGCTGCAGTTCATGGGGTTGCAAAGAGTTGGACATGACTGAGCAACTGAACAATGAACAAGAACAACTATGTGTCAGGCCATGGGTTAGGTGCAAGCAGATAGCAGACTTCCTAAAGTTATTTGTCAAGACAAGAAAATAAAAAGAATATTTTATGGAATTTTCACAACAACCAAATCTGTTAATGTGTATTAGGACTCGAGAGGCTTAATATTAAATACAATGGGGTAAACCCTGAAGGTAAGCAGAAAAGACTTTTAGAATCTTCCATCTATCCTTCCTAAAAGGCAAAATGATTTGAAATGTCTGCACTGAGAATCTTCTTTTGTTTCTTGCTGGTTTCAACACCATTATCTCAAACCTCAGCGTGCTTAAAATATTGTATAGAACTGTATATAAAACCATGGTTTCTCAGATTTTATAGTTTACTTAAAATTTTATCCAAGGGTAATTTTCTCCCTAATCAAATTTTGCCTTAGAAGCTACTTTGCATAACAACCTATGGGAAAGATGAAAGATTTAAGGATTAACATTACTTCAAAGCTGTATTTTGGAGAAATTAGACAAGAATCTTGTACTAGGTGAACTATTAATCCTGAGTAGTTTGAAATGAGACTGAGTTCCCACTTTGTTTTCTTCTAAAGTTGACATCTTTTGGGACAATTATTACATAAATGAAGTGCTTGTTTTCTAGGAAAAAACCCACAAGGACACAGGTTGTTCTCTGTGGTTGCAACTTGGCTTGATTTTTTCCAGTTCAGAACAAATGTAAACTACCCGTTCTCAGAAAGAACAGTTTATCATTAGCTGTAGAAAAACAAAGATGAAAGATATCTACAAATGTTAAGTAGCTATTCTAATCTATTCCTGCCATGAAAAAAATGTATTCAACTATTTAAGAATGTATTTTGTAGTTCAGTTCAGTTCAGTCACTCAGTCGTGTCCGACTCTTTGTGACCCCATGAATTGCAGCACACCAGGCCTCCCTGTCTATCACCAACTCCCGGAGTTTACTCAAACCCATGTCCATCGAGTTAGTGATGCCATCCAGCCATCTCATCCTCTGTCGTCCCCTTCTCCTCCTGTCCCCAATCCCTCCCAGTATCAGGGTCTTTTCCAATGAGTTAGCTCTTCGCATCAGTTGGCGAAAGTATTGGAATTTCAGCTTCAGCATCAGTCCTTCCAATGGACACCCAGGACTGATCTCCTTTAGGATGGACTGGTTGGATCTCCTTGCCGTCCAAGGGACTCTCAAGAGTCTTCTCCAACACCACAGTTCAAAAGCATCAATTTTTTGGCGCTCAGCTTTCTTGTTAACTGTCTTCAAAAATGAACTTCTACCTAAATTTGGAAGTTCCCCAGGAAGTACTACTGAGGTCATTTTGGATAATGTAGTTGATTACTTGTAGAAACCCTTAAAATATTCCCAGAGAAAACCTGCCCCTTGCAGTAGATTGCAACCAAATACTCGTCTACCGCTCATTCCACTCCAGGAGCTCATGTCTTAGTGGCCCTGTGTCGTAGGTTGAGATTAATCTGATTTTACCTACAGGAGCATCCCTGTAACTCAGACAGTAAAGAATCTGCCTGCAATTCAGGAGACCCAGGTTTGATCCCCGAGTCAGGAAGATCCCCTGGAGAAGAGAATGGCAACCCACTCCCACATTCTTGGCTAGAGAATCCCATGAGGATTCAGAGGAGCCTCGCAGGCTATAGTCCATGGGGGTCGCAAAGAGTCGGACATTAGTGAACGACTAACACTACCACTACACTACTACTGTCTACAGGAGTACTTGGAGGGCACCTTCATGTAGTAGTCTGTTAACAGTGCCTAGCCTAGGGTGTACCAGGAGGACCTCCCTTTTAGACTTTCGCTGTCGTCTTTAAATAATGTTGCACGTTATTTAAATGAAAATGAATGAAGGTGCATCAGTTTGTACTTATGTCCTTTGAGTGTATAATATTGTCTCAGATGATATTGACCTTTTCTCTTAAAACTTGTAATTGGCTTATAAAAGAGCAATTGTTTTGCATTGTGTCTTTCTACACTAAAGATGTTATTTTGTCTAGCATAAAGACGCAAATAACAATTTTCGAATCTTGTTTTGGCGCTTCTTCACTGAGAAGTAAAAGCATATGTAAATACAGTTGATCCTTGAACAACACAGATTTGGACTGCTTTGGCCCACCTACACAGGGATTTTTTTTTTTTTTCAGTAATAAATGCTACAGTGCTACATGACCTGAGATTTGTTGAATCCAGGGATTCAGAACTATGGATGTGGAACTGAAGAGAGTGCGTGAGGGCCAATTATAAGTTTCAAGCAGATTTTGGACTGCTGGGAGGGTTGATGGTATAAGAAACCTGAAAAACCAGAAGTGCCCTGAGCCCCTCTAGGCCTCTAAGAATTTCTGTTTGCAATGTAAATCACATGAAGTTATTTTTAACTGACAACTTAGAATATTACTTTATGTGGTACAATTAGATAATTCAGCCACAATTAATCGCAATCTAACTCTTAGCAGAAACTCTTTTAGAAGAAGCCCAATTAACACGTTAACTTTTTTCTCTAGCTTTGGCCCTGTGTTAGCCTGAGTAGTGCTGCTGGTTCGCTAGGTTCTTAGCCAGGCTGTTATTCAGGCTCCTGCTGTCACTGTGTTAAAATTTCCCCTTGGCTCTGAGCTTTCATACAAGGCTAGAGACTCAGATTTATTTCAGGTATCATTTACTCTGGTTCCTTCATTTTAGGAGCTTCCCTTGTGGCTCAGCTGGTAAAGAATTCTCCTGCAATGTGGGAGACCTGGGTTCGATCCCTGGGTTGGGAAAATCCCCTGGAGAAGGGAAAGGCTACCCACTCCAGTATTTGGCCTGGAGAATTCCATGGACTCTATAGTCCGTGGGAGTTAGAAATGAAGAAACTGAGGCCCAAAGAAGTTAAAACACTGGCTCAAAAACACAAAGGTAGTAAGTTGTAGAATTAGTACTAGAAAACAATGTCTCTTTTCCTTTATGTGGCTGCCCATTGGCCATGGCAGTCTCTCCGGCTCTCCTCCTCTGTGTATCTTTTTTCCTACAGGCATCTTATCTATAGCTTCTGATTTTGACCACCTGGATGAGCAGTGATGAGTAGAAAAAATTCATTCTGCTGAATATTTAGGAAATTCTTTTAGATGATAAGCACATCCATGTTTGTTCATTGCCAACAGTAGTGCTTCCAAAAGGAATCAACATTCTGTACACTGAGGGCAGAGTTTTGACTGGAAGAGTCCATGCTGGCCAAGTTCTGTGCAATATGTTTCTTTGCGTACATTCTGAAATTAGGTAAAATTAAACAAAGCATCAACTTTAATATCATCATTGCTTGTGTAATGAAATTATTCTCCTATAAGCACCAGGACCAGACTATGTGGCTTCAAATACATTCTACCACATCAGTCTGGGGACCTTGAGTAAGTAACTATGACTCAGTTTCCTCATTCATAAAATGGGGCTATTAATAGTTCTTACAGAGTTTCTGTAAAGAATAAATGAAATATTACATGTATAGCTTTTGGAATCGGAGAAGGCAAAGGCACCCCACTCCAGTACTCTTGCCTGGAAAATCCCATGGATGGAGGAGCCTGATGGGCTGCAGTCTGTGGGGTCGCTAAGAGTCGGACACGACTGAGCGACTTCACTGTCACTTTTCACTTTCATGCATTGGAGAAGGAAATGGCAACCCACTCCAGTATTCTTGCCTGGAGAATCCGAGGGATGGGGGAGCCTGGTGGGCTGCCGTCTATGGGGTCTCACAGAGTTGGACACGACGGAAGTGACTTAGCAGCAGCAGCAGCAGCAGCTTTTGGAATAGTGCCTAGAACCTAGCCATTATTGGTATTTTTATAGTTTAATCTGTTTTCTTACTGAAAGGTATGTATGATGGGAATTTGGGAGCATGCATCTCAAACAGATGCATATTTCTTTATGTTATATTTATATCACTGTATTATTACATATGGGCTTCCCAGGTGGTACCAGTGGTAAAGAGCTCGCCTGTCAATGCAGGAGACTTAAGAGACAAGGGTTCCATCCCTGGGTCAGGAAGATCCCTTGGAGGAGTGCATGGCAACCCACTTCAGTATTCTTGCCTGGATAATCCCATGGACGGAGGAGCCTGGTGTGCTACAGTCCATAGGGTTGCAAAGAGTCAGACAAGATTGAATCAATTTAGCACACACACTCGCACTATTACATATCACATGTAAACTATAAAAATAGAAATTAAAATGGATGAGATAAAGCATTAAGACTTTTTGGATGCCAAGATACTGTTGCAAGTATATCTCCACTGGAAATTCTGGACACCACTAGTCTACTCTCATGCCCTCTATTTTCTGCTACTGCTTCCTTCAGTTTTATTTCACAGTCTACCATCAACCACAAAATGAGTGAAGGACAAACTTCTTTCCTCTCCCACAGCAATCATTCCTATGATAAGACTGCTAACTGTATTTAAATTTAGTGGTTTAAAGTTCCGGTAAACTTACAACACATATCTTCAGTGATTAAGGATTTCCCCCCCATCTGGCACCAGTGAAATTGTTCTGTGGTCATTAGTCATAGGCTGTAACAAATTACATTTTATGCTCAGTAGTTAGAATTTTCTTATTGCTTGAATCTGAAGGCCATAATAGCTTTTCAGTGTCTTTGTTTTTTTTTTTTTTAAATGTTTTGTTTATAGATGGAAATGCATCAAGAAGTTCTCTTTCTTTTCATATTTTTTAGTTTGTCAGTGGAGACTTTTGCATGTGGTCCTAGTTACCATAGGGAACCAGAGACATTCCACTGAAGTCTTGGATGTACCATATGTCAGAGTCCCAGATGGGCTGCAGATGATGTTTAAAATGAAGGTTGTCTTTGGATGGCTTTACACTGAGACATATCAAGCACGATTTATAAGATGATTAATGCTACAGGGATCATTTTTCTCAATTTTTTTTGTGGTTACAGAAGTTGTTGAAGCACCTCCAAGATGATAAGCAATTACGAAAATTCAAATCAGTTTTTTAATTTAAGGATTTAAGTTGGTTAACCCATTTTCATTTTAGTGCTGGTTCAGTTAACAGTGACACAATAAGCATGAGTGTATGCTGGGATTGTTAGAAAGTTTATTTTATAACTTGTCTCAGATATGATTTTATTATAAAAAGCAATTATTTTGGAAACTAGTTCCTTGTAAGCCTGTTTGCAAATACTTTCTCCCTTTCTCTGGGTTGTCTTTTCATTTTGCCTATGGTTTCCTTTGCTGTGCAAAAGTTTTTGAGTTTAATTAGGTCCCATTTGTTTATTTTTGTTTTTATTTCCATTACTCTAGGAAATGGCTTGAAAAGATCTTGATGCAGTCTATGTCAGTGTGTACTGCCTATGTTTTTCTCCAAGGGTTTTATAATATCTGGTCTTACATTTAGGTCTTTAATCCATTTTGAGTTTATGTTTTGTATTGTGTTAAAGAATGTCCTAATTTCATTTATTTACATGTAGCTGTCCAGTTTTCCCAGCACAATTTATTGAAGAGACTGTCTTCCCTCTATTTATAGTCTCGCCTCCTTTGTCATAGAATAGGTTTGCTATCCCCCTGAAGCTAGTACAACATTGTTAATCAACTTTGCTCCAGTATAAAATGAAAATTTTAAAGTAATTATTACATTTATTATGTGAAAAAGTGACAGTAAAAGTCACTCAGTCGTGTCTGACTCTTTGCGACCCCATGGACTATACAGTCCATGGAATTCTCTAGGCCAGAATACTGGAGTGGGTAGCCTTTTCCTTCTCCAGGGCATCTTCCCAACCCAGGAATCCAACTCAGGTCTCCCACATTGTAGGCAGATTCTTTACCAGCTGAGCCACAAGGGAAGCCCAAGAATACTAGAGTGGATAGCCTGTCCCTTCTCCGGCAGATCTTCCCAACCCAGGAATCAAACCGGGGTCTCCTGCATTGCAGGCAGATTCTTTACCAACTGAGCTATGAGGAAAGTCCTAACTAACATGTGCTGCGCTAGAATTATTCTAGAGTTTACCTGTATTATTTAATAAATAGTATTCTGCTACATGTTACTTTAGATATAAAAAAATTATATCTTTAGTTTCCAAGCGTTAGTCACTCAGTCGTGTCAGACTCTTTTGTGACTTCATGGACTGTAACCTGCCAGGCTTCTCTATCTATGGGATTTTCCAGGCAAGAATGGAGTGGGTTGCCATTTCCTTCTCCAGGGGATCTTTCTGACCCAGGGTTCAAACCTGGGTCTCCTGCATTGCAGGCAGATTCTTTACCATCTGAGCCACCAGGGAAGCCCTTAGTTAGCAAAGTCTCATTCAATTATTGTAATTTTAAGTATTTGGGGTGTATGCCATGAGAATTTATAAAAAATGTAGAAGACATAGTACACAACTTATAAGTAAAAATCACACAGAGATAAAATTCTTAGAAATAAACAACTAAATCTTGAAACATAAAAGTAAGTACACATAGCAATAATTAAGTGCAAAAATCAGAAGGGTGGTTGATTTAAAGAGAGTGAGTTGAGATTAGTCACTGAAGTATCTGAATTCAGCTATGATTAAACTAGAATGACTTTATGATTAAGGAGGATTTTTGATAAGTATTCTCAAGCTTTAGAGGAGAGGAGGAAACACATTTTCCAACCCTTAAGAGAGTTAACATGACCTACAAGAGACTAGAATTAGGAGATGTCAGAAGGCTTCTTGGTTCAAGTCTTAAATTTGAAGAGACATTCATGTGTTGTCTATTATTGGGTGTCAACTTGTACAAGCAAGTAGAAGTAAGTTATCTCACAAATGTTGATATTAGCCTGGTATATTCTCCATTTAGTTGTCTAGGCGCCATATTGCAAACAATTTTGGGGGTTGCTGCTAAGCATAATAACTAATTAAATGATGAGCCAATTTTGTTGGAGGAGATTAATGTAAGCCTAGGCCTGACCCAGATAACCACAATGGTGTGATCACTGTCCTAGAGCCAGACATCCTGGAATGTGAAGTCAAGTGGGCCTTAGGAAGCATCACTACAAACAAAGCTAGTGGAAGTGATGGAATTCCAGCTAAGCTATTTCAAATCCTAAAAGATGATGCTGTGAAAGTGCTGCACTCAATATGCCAGCAAATTTGGAAAGCTCAGTAGTGGCCACAGGACTGGAAAAGGTCAGTTTTCATTCCAATTCCAAAGAAAGGCAATGCCAAAGAATGCTCAAACTACCACACAATTGCACTCACATACTAGCAAAGTAATGCTCAAAATTCTCCAAGCCAGGCTTCAACAACACATGAACCATGAACTTCCAGATGTTCAAGTTGGTTTAGAAAAGGCAGAGGAACCAGAGATCAAATTGCCAACATCTGTTGGATCACAGAAAAAGCGAGAGAGTTCCAGAAAAATATCTACTTCTGCTTTATTAACTATGCCAAAGCCTTTGACTGTGTGGATTACCACAAACTGTGGAAATTTTTAAAGAAATGGGAATACCAGCCCACTTTACTTGCCTCCTGAGAAATTTGTATGCAGATCAAGAAGCAACAATTAGAACTGGACATGGAACAACAGACTGGTTCCAAATTGGGAAAGGAGTACATCAAGGCTGTATATTATCAGCGTGTTTATTTAACTTATATGCAGAGTACATCATGTGAAATGCTGGGCTGGATGAAGCACAAGCTGGAATCAAGATTGCCAGAAGCAGTGTCAATAACCTCAGATATGCAGATGACACCACCCTTATGGCAGAAAAGGAAGAAGAACTAAAGAGCCTCTCGATGAAGGTGAAAGAGGAGAGTGAAAAAGCTGACTTAAAACTCAGCATTCAGGTAACTAAGATCATGGCATCTGGTCCTGTCACTTCATGGCAAATAGATGAGGAAACAATGGAAACAGTGACAGACTTAAATTTTTTGGATTCCAAAATCACTGCAGATTGTGACTGCAGCCAAAATTAAAAGACACTTGTTCCTTGGAAGAAAAGCTATGACCAAGCTAGACAGCATTAGCTGTCTAAATGTCTAATGTCTCTAAAGCAGAGACATTACTTTGCTGACAAAGGTCCGTATAGTCAAAGCTATGGTTTTTCCCGTAGTCATGTATTGATGTGAGAGTTGGACTATAAAGAAAGCTGAGTGCTGAAGAGTTGATGGTTTTGAACTGTGGTGTTGAAGAAGACTCTTCAAAGTCCCTTAGACTGCAAGGAGATCCAACCAGTCCATCCTAAAGGAAATCAGTCCTGAATATTCATTGGAAGGACTGATGCTAAAGCTGAAGTTCCAATACGTTGGCTATCTGATGTTAAGAACTGACTCATTGGAAAGGACCCTGATGCTGGGAAAGATTGAAGGCAGGAGGAGAAGGGGATGACAGAGGATGAGATGGTTGGATGGCATCATGGACTCGATGGACATGAGTTTGAGCAAGCTTCAGGAGTTGGTGATGGACAGGGAACCCTGGCGTGCTGCTGTCCAAGGGGTCACAAAGAGTCAGACACGAGTGAGGGACTGAAGTGAACTGAACTGAGATCCCACTTGAAGGATAGTTTGTGTGGTGATTTTTTTTTTTTTTTAATATGTCAACTTTGTACTCAGTTATTTGTCAAGCATCAGTCTAGGTATTGCTAGATTTTTTTTTGATTAACATTTAAATCAGCAGACATTGAATAAAGCAGATTATTCTCCATGAGGTGAATGGGTCTCAACCAATAAGTTGAAGATCTTATGAGGAAAGATTGAGGTCTCATGAGGAGGAAGGAATTCTACTTCCACATGACCTTTGGGCTCATATGCAAAATCAGCTCTTTCCTGGCTCTTCAGCATGCTAGCCTGCCTCACAGATTTTGGGCTTGCCAACCTCCACAATTGCAGGAGTTAGTTTCTTAAACTAAATCAATCTCTCTCCTCCCTTCCTGCCTCCTGTCCTTCTTCTTCCTCTTCTCCTTTGACTCCTCTTTCTCCTCCTCCTTTCTCTTTCACTTTCTCTCTTTCTCTCTGTAAATGCATCCTAATTGGTCTGAGTCTCTGAAGAACTTTGACTAATACTATTGCAGGAAGGGGGACCCCTTCCAGTGCCCAAAACTGGGCTCTTGTCTAACACTCCGAAATGAAGTGTCCGAGAAGACACACGTGCTGACAAAGCAGGAGATTTTATTGGGAGAGGGCACCCGGGTGGAGAGCAGGAGGGTAAGGGAATCCAGGAGAACTGCTCTGTCACATGGCTTGCAGTCTTGGGTTTTATGGTGATGGGATTAGTTTCTGGGTTGTCTTTAGCCAATCATTCTGACTCAGAGTCCTTCCTGGTGGTGCAAGCCTTGTTCAGCCAAGATGGATTCTGGGAGGTGGTCGGACATGTGGTGTCTTCTTTTGACCTTTCCAAAACTCTTCGGGTTGGTGGTGGCTTATTAGTTCCCTGTTCCTTACCAGGACCTCCTGTCGTAAAACAATTCATGCAAATAGTTACTATGGTGCCTGGCCAGGGTGGGCGGTTTCAGTCAGTGTGCTTCCCCTAACAATACAGGATGTCAGCATTAGCTGTTACTCATGGTGATTATTATTTCCTCAGAGGCACAGTAGGACTTTATCTTTCAGTAACCATACATGCTATCAGAGAAGGCAATGGCAACCTGCTCCAGTACTCTTGCCTGGAAAATCCCATGGACAGAGGAGCCTGGTAGGCTGCAGTCCATGGGGTCGCTAAGAGTCAGACACGGCTGAGCGACTTTCCTTTCACTTTTTACTTTCATGCATTGGAGAAGGAAATGGCGACCCACTCCAGTGTTCTTGCCTGGAGGATCCGAGAGATGGGGGAGCCTGCTGGGCTGCCGTCTATGAGGTCGCACAGTCGGACAACTGAAGCGACTTAGCAGCAGCAGCAGCAGCAACCATACATGCTACCTCTATCTATTTGAGAAACAATGTAAAAAATGCAATCACAAAGTCACCTTTAAAAAATATATATATTTGTGTGTATGTGTATATTTTAACCATATTTCTATATTGATTTGTAGCATGTTCCATAAAAAGTAATTCCTGGGAATTAAAAAAAAAATTTTTATTATCTTTGTGTTTTTTACTTTAAAACTTGTGTGACACAGAGTAAGAGCATGTTATATTAATATTCACATTTTATTTAACTATATAAAGCTATTTTTTCTCCTTCTTTCCTTCCACTACTTCCCCTTCCCTCCTTCCTTCCTTCCTTCTTTTCTCCCTTGCTTTCCTTTCATCAGCTCTCTAATAATATTTGAGGCCTATTCATAATATCTTAATATAAGAATATTTTCACTTGCCATTAATAGAAAACAATTTATTTTAATCACACAATTTCCTGATTTTAGCTCATATTTAGAAAATAGTTCAGTTGAAAAGTGTGGAAGTACAGGTGATCAAGCTTCAAAATTTTTATTCTACTGATAGTATACAAGGCTCTGATTTGCTGTGTGTATGTTAGTCATTCAGTCATGTCCAACTCTTTGCAACCCTATGGACTGTAACCTGCCGGACTCCTCTGTCCATGTAATTCTCCAGGCAAGAATACTGGATTGAGTTGCCATTTCCTTCTCCAGGGGATCTTCCCAACCTAAGGGTTGAACCCAGGTCACCTGGCATTGCAGGCAGACGCTTTACCATTTGAGCTACTAGGGAAGCCCTGTCTCTGATTTGCTACTTTATCCTTTATCTTCAGATTTATTATGTCTAACAATAGGAAATTGCTGATTTTCAGTGATTTCTGATCTACAAAATCATTTTTTATTATGAAAAGCCACTTATGATCCACAAAGGTGTTGATTTTATCATGGAGCCCATCCAAACCTAAAGAAACTTCATTGACATCTAGGATTACCTATGTCCTAGCATGGGAAAGGATAACAGCAAGTGTCCTTAAAACCCAAATGCTGCCTGGGTTTCACTGAGCCAATTAGGAAAGGCTCCTGCCTTGGGTGGCTCATGTATAAGAGAAATCAGTCCTGCAAGTTGATCAGGAGGATACTTGAGCATGTATAAAGAAGACAGGAAATGGAAATTTATTGATGAATGTTAATGCTATAATGATGGAATCTATTCTTTAAGGACAACTTTTGGGTGATAAGGATAACAAGATTACCATAATTCCACTCATAGCTAGGAAAATTATTTCTATTTGGGAAGTTAAGAAGAGAAGATGATGAAATAAAAGGAAGAGAGATTCTTTTATAAAGTACAATAAAAGGGCCAAGACTGGGTCATGGCTCTGAGAAAATGACTGGGTCATTTTCTCTGTGTGGGAAAAATTAGAAACAGGATCATGAAAAATATCAGCAGTCTATACAATATAAGTAAGAAATAGGAACAAATCAGCGTAATATAATCATAAAGTACTTCGGTACCATTAATGTGGTTTTCCCAGGTGGCACTAGCGGTGAAGAACCTGCCTGCCCATGCAGGAGACATAAAAGATGCAGGTTCAATCCCTGGGTCAAGAAGATCTCCTGGAGAATGGTATGACAACCCACTCCAGTATTCTTGCCAGGAGAATCCCATGGACAGAGGATCCTGGCGGGCTACAGTCTCTTGGGTCGCAGAGTCAGACACGACTGAAGTGACTTAAGACGCACACGCACACCATGAATGTGTCATAAAAATTTTAAACAAAGATGACAAATAATGCTTTAGAAAAGTTATAAATTGTTGATTTTGAAAAGTATTTTTAAAACTTTTTAAATTCCAAATATTCTCTCTCAGTTAGTTTTTCTGTGCTAATTGTTGTCTTCCTCAACCTAAACTACATTATTAGTTTGTACACAAAATGAATGCCCTAAAAACATAAATGAGGTATGACTGAAATAAGGAAAAGAAAATAAGTGAAGTATAATGTTTTATTACTTACAATGGAGTACAGTGTAAGCTTCGGGAGGTTTCAGATAGGGCTGCTTCTCTGAATATATGTAGGTGAGCTACGATTCTTGAGTTAAAACAGCACTCTGAATTTTGCTGCAGTGGAACTTGTCTTATAACATGTGGTTCATTGAAGGTCATTCCCTCAAGTACATGATGTGCTGTGTGAAGTTTGAAACTAGTAATCTTGACGGTACATAAAATGGTAGGATTGAAATGTGGTCTGAACAAGATGCCACAAGATGAAATACCAGAAGAAAGACATTAGCACAGTGCTGTTTGCCTTGGAACCACTCCTATATCTATTTACTTTAGTTTTTTTGTTTGTTTTCAAATCAACTATAACCCAAATACTTGTATTAATTCAGTGGACTCTGCTTATTTGATTTTTGCAATATAAATGATTATAGCATAATTTTAAAATGTTTAAATTAGCCCAATAGATACAGATTAAGAAAATTTAAGGAAATTTCCTAAATATCTTTAAATTTTACACCTTGTTGTAGAAGATGGGGGCTTCTTCCATTACACTTTAGACTAGAGATTTATCAACCAACAGTCTTCAAGTATAACCATGTAAGATTTTTAAAATAGAAACATTCCACATAAAAATCTGTTTTTCAGGCTTCTCTTGAAAGCTGAGAACACCTTGGCAACATCAGGCCTGCTTCCTCCCATGGCAACAATCAGGCATGGAATAGTAAGTAGTGACTGCTTTTAGACCAGGCACGTGTTCTTCCACTTGCCACAGTACCACCTTCCCCCACTCCTGGCCCACCTCCTGTAACTCCTACTTACCTTATTTCTATTGGTTTCTGAGTTTGTGACTCAGTAAAGGGACATGTTTTAGTTCTGCATCACAAGTTTTTTGAGGTAGAGTTGATAAAATACCAGTTTCAGGTGTATAACACAATGATTCAATATTCGTGAATATTGCAAAGTGCTCACCGCGGTTAGTCTGGTTAACATCTGTCACCGTACATAGTTTTTTCCTTGTCATGAGAACTTTTAAAGTCTACTCTTTTAACAGCTTTCAAACATAGTCCCCAAAGCGTGAGGACATCAGCCTTCTAACAGTGAGACAGGCTGCCTCGTGAGGTGGTGGGTAGCCTTGCTCTGAAGTGTTAAAGATGGTCTGAGTGTAGAGGGAACCAAGGAAAGTAGGTGTGAGACTTGGCTAGATGGCTTCTTAAAACTCTTTTCTTCTCTGTACTCCTTTGATCTCCGTCATTAGCATAGCATCTTTTTCTGAGAAGTGTTAGTTTTACAAATTTCACTTTTTAAAAAGTTTTTTTACAAGAAAAATAGCAATTTTATATAATAAGAAATCAAGACATACAACTGGTCTGTTTTAGATAATGAATGGAAGATGTCGATCCCTGGACCAAGTGCCTCTCTGTATAATGTATCTGTTCGCTCAGCGTTTGTTTATTGAGCTCCTTCTGTGTTCAAGATTTTGGCAATGTAGGCTACAGTGAGCAGACAAAATACACCCCTTTATGGGAGTTTGTATTTGGACTTTAGAAAATAAGTATATAATTTCAGAGAATGGCAAGTGCTGTGAAGAAAATTGAAGCAGAGTGAGGTTGTGTGTGCTCTTTAGAAAAGGTGACTGAAAATACTTCCAAGAAAGAAATATTTGAGCAGCAAATGAATGATTAGAGTGGGTTAGCTATGCAAGGACATAGGGTTAAGGAACAGGAATGAATCTGACTTCTTCAAGATACAACAAGAAAGCTACTGTAGATGTAGCCTAGGGAGCAAGAGAGAGGGGGCAAGAAATGAAGCCAGATTGTAGGGAAGGCTCTGGATACAATGGGAAAGCATTAGGCGATTTTCATCTGGGGAATGATGTGATCTGATGCCGGGTTGGAAGGGTTTCTGTGGCAGATTTGTTAAGAAGGGACTGCAGGGGGCAGAAGAGGACACAGGAACACAGCAAGCTGGCAGCTGCCCCTGTAATCTAGTAAAAGTGAAAGTCGCGCAGTCCTGTCCGGCTCCTTGTGACCCCATGTCAATGGAATTCTCCAGGTCAGAATACTGCAGTGGGTAGCCATTTCCTTCTCCAGGGGATCTTCCCAACCCAGGGATCAATGCCAGATCTCCCGCCTTGCAGGCGAATTCTTTACCAGCTGAGCCACCAGGGAAACCCCCTGTAGTCTAGGGTGGGTGGTAATGGTGAAATGGTGGGAAGTGATGACACAAGGTTTATAGTGAAGAGAACTGACAGGATTTGATGACGGGCTGAATCGGGAAGAGGGAGAAAGAGAAGAAGCAGGAATGACTCCTACATTTTTGGATTGAGCAACTGGAGGAATGATTGCTGGTAACAGAAACAGTGTAGACTGGGAGAAGCAAGTTCTCCTAACAAAAACCAAGCAACACGTTAAATCTTTCCTGGAAAAGTCAGGGCATAAATACACAAGAGAAATATATTGAGTACTAAGCATGAGTATGGGCTTCTCTGGTGGCTCAGACAGTAAAGCGTCTGCCTACAATGCAGGAGACCCTGGTTCGATCCCTGGCTCGGGAAGGTCCCCTGGATAAGGAAATGGCAACCCACTCCAGTATTCTTGCCTGGACAATCCCATGGACTGAGGATCCTGGTAGGCTACAGTGTATGGGGTCTCAAAGAGTCAGACACGACTGAGCGACTTCACTAAGCATGAGTATACGTATTTTCACATGAAATAAATATGCACACTCTCTCATCTTGGAGGACTCATAGTCTGGTAGGGAAAGCACATGTCAAAAAAGTCATAAAAATTTATATTCAATGTACTAGAGATGTGAACAAAGTGGGAGAGGAGGAGTCTTCAGATTCTCATTTCCTTATGATCAGGAGGTAAACAGCTTTAACATGGGCTCACGTGTATGTCTGAGGGATGGCTAGCAGCCTGACTTATGAACATAAAAGGAATTATTAATCACCATCCACCTATTCTTTTATGGGGAATAGACTGGATTTTATTTAACCTTTTCTCCGAGGTCTTATTTTCTCACATTTTAATCATTCCCATAATTCTCTGGGAAATCACCCCTTTACATCACACGATGGAAAGAATATGGAGCATGAAAGAAATTTACTTCACTCTCTCTCTTTCTTCTACAAATTCTAATCTTGTTTTCACTCCCTTATCTCTCTTCTGTCTCAACAGCAACCAAAACCTACCAAGTGTTTCTTAAGAGTCTGTTCTGAGCCAAGGACTTGTTTCTTTCCACATTCTCTTTACTTTCTGGCACTTGAAACTTTGAGTATGCTAAAATTTCCAGCTGTTATTTTAAAAGCATTCTTAGACTTCCTCTCTTCCCAACTCAAAGTTTTGTTTTCTTCACCATCTCCTATCTGTCTCTTTCATCTTGTTCTCCATTTCCACCTTTTTGCTTAACTCGCCAGTAACCTGACAGTCTGCCATGTTTTTACTTCCTATGATTTAGCTCCCTCCCACCTCTCTCCCCATGCTTCTTTCTCATTTCTTCTTTAATTGGAACTTCCATATCCTTCTTGGTGACCTTTTTTTTGTTTGTTTGTTTTTCCCTTAGGCTGTTTCCTGTCCATATCACTTAATTCTGCTTTCTCTAACATGGTCTGCTGCCTACCATTTCTTCAGTAAGTCCATATTAAAACAAATTTAATATTTGAACTTCTCATGTAGCTTAAAATAGTTTGACAAGGTTGATTAGATTAAAGATGTTCCAAACATCATTATGAATGGCTAATCCTGCCAAACAGCAATGCCTGCATTTTTTCCCTTCTTGCTCACTGGGGTTTCCATTGGTGTGTTTTCTTAAAAGAAAGAAAAAAATTGTGAACAACTGATCTACTTGTCTACTTGCCTGGTTTTAATTGGGCAGTGACTGAGTAAAGACTGTAATGAAGTATGTTCTAGACGTCCCAAATAAAAATCCAACTAAGTTAGATTTAGAGAAGATAATGAGACAAAAATGAAGATTCACATGAAGACAAAAGCAAAGAATGTAACAGATTTCCAAGGTCCTTACATCTCAATAGATATTTAAGAGCCCCTTATTGGAAATTTCTGTCATTACAGATTCAGTAGGAATTATACTTCTTTGAAATTGAACAATTTCCCTTTCCCCCTATCCACTGTTAGAAAGACTGAAGTCAAATTTTTGGCCTAAAGTAACTTCTCTTTCTGTTTTCTTTGACCCACCATCAGAAAGAACTTTTCAGGCCCCAGAGCTTTTCCTTTCCTTATCTACTGCCTATTTTTAATTTTTTATCTTGTTGCTTAATATTTATCTTTGTAAGCCACCCCAGTTGTTTCTGATGAGAGATTGAGAGATGAGATATAAACACCCTTCCTTATAAACACCCTTTCTAACCATTTGGTGTCACTCTTCACCCTGTTTCTACCTCAGTCTTCACTGACTAGAATATGAGCCATTTGGTTAGAAAAGCTGTCACATTTGGAAAGGAGCAGCCAGTCAGAGAGAAATTAAATTGTTTTTCTTTGTCTGCCTGCTGTTCCAAGTTTCTTCTGGCGTTGCCAGTCATTTGGAGAGAGAAGTGTGGGGCTTGTTCAGCTGTCAGTGAGTGTGAAGGAGGTTGGGTGGATGCACGCCAGCCTCTCCTTTTTGCCATGGAGTCAATAGCTAAAGGCTGGGTAGACACTAGGGGAGGCTTCACCAGGTCACCCTAGAGGAGACAGCCAATACTTCTGAGGAAAGAAAGCTTTGTCACTGTTGGGAAGCTGATGGCATTGCTCTCAGAGGCAAAGCTCATATTTCCCACTTTGATATCTCTGACACTAGGAGTCTTTGTGGGCAAAACAACTTTATTCTATTCACTAAAGCTGAATTTGTTGTAAGGTTAGTTCAGGCATTCAACAGGGGTGAGATGCTGAAATAGTAAGAATTTCTCTGTGTGAATCAGTCTCTTGAGACGGCCCAGTAGTGTTGGGTCAGATCGCTTTGTATTTGTCTGAGAGTGATGGTGGAGATATTGAGAGGTGTGGCTCTCAAGTGTGATGAGAATGAAGAAGGCGTAGATGGAGTGAATCTATGCTTGCCTGAGAAAAATTATTAAGGAAAAAAACTAATCCTAAGAATGGTGAAAGATATATAAACCATGGAGCTCTCTATAAAATACAGAAAGTTAATATGTGATGTTTAAATTCAGAAGCCAGCTTGCCAGACATTGGGTGTTAATAAGGATATATTTCCAGACTTACAGCAGAAATAAGTGACTCAACTGATGAAACATTTATTTAGTAGCTTTAGGCCTATGACCCTTGGGAAAAGCACATGTTAGAGACAATAATAGGAAGAAATTTCTCTCCCCCACCCCCATTTTGTTGTTTATTTAGTGATTGCCTGTGTTACTATCTATACTAAGGGCTTTGAATGCATTGCATTATTTACTACTTACAACAAGTTAATGAGGGAAACTCTTTTATCACCTCTGTTTTCTGAATGGATTTCTTCACTGAGACTGAGAAAGTTAATGAAAAAACTTGTCTAAGGTTACACAGCTAGAAAATGGTACGGCGAGATTCAAACCTAGGCGCTGCTCAAGTTATTTACCATTATACTGTACACATTTCATTCAGGATGTGTATGTGTGTTCACTCAGTCATGTACAAGACTTTGCGACCCCATGACTGTAGCTTGCCAGGCTCCTCTGTCCGTGGAATTCTCCAGGCAAGAATACTGGAGTGGGTTGCCATTTCTTCCTCCAGGGGATCCTGCCGACCCAGGGATGGAACTCGAGTCTCCTGAGTCTCCTCCAGGAAGCAGGTGGATTCTTTACCACTCTGCCTCTGGGAAGCCCTCATTCAGGATATAGGTGCAAAAAAGAAAGTGGAACGTTATCTTATCTTCAAATCTGCTTTCCATATACAGACTAACATTTGAAAGGAATTATTGAGCCATTGACACATTTATAAGAAACAGAGAAGACAGAAATAAATGCCTCCATCTTAGAACTTTGCAAGAGGAGGTCAAATGTGACTGCAATATATAAACAGTTTTTGACCAAATGCTGGAGATTAGTAAGGTAACATGTGACGTTTAGTGAGACCTAGTCATGTACTGGACTCATTTTCATCATATGTCACTGGTTTAGAAATAAATTTTATTAGTTATTAATTTAATTGATTTCTCTGGATTTAATTTTTCTCTTTTAAAAAATAAAGACAATAACTGTACCTACTTTGTAATTTGTTGTGATGATTAAATGAGTTCATATAGTAAAAAATGATCTGGCATGCAGTGAGTTCTCAAGTGTTAGCCACCACCACTGTTAGCATCATCATCTCACTGAGATCCTTTTATTTCTCACACCCAGCTCTTAGTACATGACAGGCAGTGCCCGTAAGTACTTTATATTTATTAACTCGGTTCATGTTTGTAACATACGCGTGGGCATTTTTATCATGTCCATCTTAGAGTGAGGTCACTGAGGCAGGGCTTAGACTCAGTATGGTAGGCTCTGAAGTCGGCTTTCTTCATCATCACCCAAAGGCTTCTACATACTGTAAGTAATCAGCCCAACTTCAGACAGCTACCAAGGGACAGAACTGGAATTGGGACTAGTACTTTCCCACCATACATCTAGTTTCTGCAGTTTTGGGGAGGTGTAACTTGGAGACTGATTAGAGCTGAAAAACTGAAAACAAGATCCTCTCTACATCAGAGATGGATTAACATTGCATTTCAGCACATGAATACACTTTAACTTGCCAAAATCAGACATTCTGGAAAAGAGGAATAAATATACAGAAAAAAGGTTAATAAATAAAATACTCAAAATAAGTAAGAAGAGAATTAATTTTAATGAAACAATATGAAATAACAAAATGGATCAAAAGAATCTAAATAGAGACAGTTTGCCAAATCTAAACCATAAAAGCTCATGTTAACATGGCAAAACAAACTGAGACTAAAATACTGAATTATGTTTGTTTGCTATTATATTTTGTGTTTCCAGGGATATTGAGTGAGAAAACATTTCTAATTGTAACAATTATACAGAGATACAAAATAATTTAGCGTATTAATTTTTTGATTTTTGACCTGATCAGTTTTTGTATCAGTTCAAATTTATTGAAAGTACGTTCTATCTACCTTTCTGAAGATTCAAATGGGGAATGTCAGCTCAATTATCATTCATTGAATGTTCAAAAGACTCAGAATTTCATACCTCAAATAAAATACCTGTAAAAACCAATAATATGCAAATAAAATCTTTTTACTCCAGGTTTCTGCCTCTCTTTCTTTCTTTGCCTCCCACTCTGCAAAACCAGGAAAGACTATTCATTAGGCTTTTTCCTTTGGATTGTTCTATATGCTGAAGATCCAGTGATAGAAAAATAAAGGAAAACTGATACCTGCTCTTCTAAAATGAAGAAGAAAAATAAAACAATTACAAATTCCTAAATGCAAGATAGCAACAACAAAAATGGTTGTAGTCATCTTTTTAATGCTGTAACTAAAACTGAAAATGAGCTTCCTAAGTGGCGCTAGTGGTAAGGAACCACGCTAACAATGCAAAAGAAATAAGATATGCAAGTTCTGTCCCTGAGTCTGGAAGATCCCCTGGAGGAGGGCATGGCAGTCCACTCCAGTATTCTTGCCTGGAGAATCCCATGGACCGAGTAGCCTGGCAAGGTACAGTCCATAGGGTCACAAAGAGTCGGACATGACTGAAGCAACTTACACACACACACACGCACACACACACAATACCGAAAATAAGAATAAAAGTAATAGTAATGATAATAATAATACATGATAGGTAGTAGTAATTGAGGACTTATTCTTATGAAATATTGTTAAGCATTTTGTATGCATTTTATCTTTCAGTTCAGTTCAGTTGTTCAGGCGTGTCTGACTGTTTGTGACCCCATGAACCGCAGCACGTCAGGCCTCCCTATCCATCACCATCTCCCGGAGTTTACTCAAACTCATGTCCATTTGAGTCGGTGATGCCATCCAACCATCTCATCCTCTGTCATCCCCTTCTCCTCCTGCCCTCAATCTTTCCCAGCATCAGGGTCTTTTCCAGTGAGTCAGCTCTTTGCATCAGGTGGCCAAAGTACTGGAGTTTCAGCTTCAGCATCGGTCCTTCCAATGAACACCCAGGACTGATCTCCTTTAGGATGGACTGGGTGGATCTCCTTGCAGTCCAAGGGACTCTCAAGAGTCTTCTCCAACACCACAGTTCAAAAGCATCAATTCTTCAGCGCTCAAATTTCTTTATAGTCCAACTCTCACATCCATACATGACCAATGGAAAAACCATAGCCTTGACTAGACAGACCTTTGTTGGCAAAGTAATGTCTCTGCTTTTTAATATGTTGTCTAGGTTGGTCATAACTTTCCTTCCAAGGAGCAAGCCTCTTTTAATTTCATGGTTGCAGTCACCATCTGCAGTGATTTTGGAGCCCAAGAAAATAAAGTCTGTCACTGTTTCCACTGTATCCCCATCTATTTGCCATGAAGTGGTGGGAACAGATGCCATGATCTTCGTTTTCTGAATGTTGAGCTTTAAGACAACTTCTTCACTCTCCTCTTTCACTTTCATCAAGAGGCTCTTTAGTTCTTCTTCACTTTCTGCCATAAGGGTGGTGTCATCTGCATATCTGAGGTTATTGATACTGCTTCTGGCAATCTTGATTCCAGCTTGTGCTTCATCCAGCCCAGAATTTCACATGATGTACGCTGCATTTAAGTTAAATAAGCAGGGTGACAGTATACAGCCTTAACTTACTCCTTTACCAATGTGGAACCAGGCTGTTTTCCATGTCCAGTTCTAACTGTTGCTTCCTGACCTGCATACAGGTTTCTCAAGAGGCAGTTCAGGTGGTCTGGTATTCCCATCTCTTTCAGAATTTTCCAGAGTTTATTGTGATCCACACAATCAAAGGCTTTGGCGTAGTCAATAAAGCAGAAATAGGTGTTTTTCTGGAATTCTCTTGCTTTTTTGATGATCCAGCAAATGTTGGCAATTTGATCTCTGGTTCCTCTGCCTTTTCTAAAACCAGCTTGAACATCTGGAAGTTCTCAGTTCATATATCGCTGAAGCCTGGCTTGGAGCATTTTGAGCATTACTTTACTAGTGTGTGAGATGAGTGCAATTGTGTGGTAGTTTGAGCATTCTTTGGCATTACCTTTCTTAGGGATTGGAATGAAAACTGACCTTTTCCAGTCCTGTGGCCACTGCTGAGTTTTCCACATTTGCTGGCACATTGAGTGCAGCACTTTCACAGCATCATCTTTTAGGATTTGATATAGCTCAACTGGAATTCCATCACCTCCACTAGCTTTGTTTGTAGTGATGCTTCCTAAGGCCCACTTGACTTCACATTCCAGGATGTCTGGCTCTAGGTGAGTGACCACACCATTGTGGTTATCTGGTTCATGAAGATCTTTTTTTTGTATAGTTCTTCTGTGTATTCTTGCCACCTCTTCTTAATATCTTCTGCTTCTGTTAAGTCCATACTGTTACTGTCCTTTATTGTACCCATCTTTGCATGAAGTGTTCCCTTGGTATCTCTAATTTTCTTGAAGAGATCTCTGGTCTTTCCCATTCTATTATTCCTCTATTTCTTTGCACTGATCACTGATAAATGCTTTTTTATCTCTCCTTGCTATTCTTTGGAACTCTGCATTCAAATGGGTATATCTTTCCTTTTCTCCTTTGCTTTTCACGTCTCTTCTTTTCACAGCTATATGTAAGGCCAATTATCTTTGAATACTCACAGTTCATTCATTCAGCAAGAATTTGTTAGGAATTTATTTTGTGCCAGGCACTCTTCTAGAACAGGATTTTGATCAGTAAACAAAATAAGGTCTGTGTTCTGTTGAAGTTTATACTCTGGAGCCACTAAGTAGTGAGAATGTTAAAAAATAAACTTACAGTAAATGTTCTTATGAGAAAGATAATAAAGAGGAGGAAGAGACTTTGTGAAGTAATGGATATACCTATGACCTTGATGGTAGTGATGGTTTTACAAGTGTATACTTATTCCCAAAGTCATCAGTTTAATACTTTAAATATATAGCTTTGTACATGCCAGTCATACCACGTAAAGTGGTAAAAAGTTGCCAAGTGTTCTGATTTGACAAGATAAATTAATGGTGATATCCGGAATAGAAGTGGAGTGATGGGGAAGGAGAGTTAATTTGGAAAAAACGATGAAAATGTTAGTTTATAATAGGTTGAATTTGAGGTTATAACAGGTCATAAAAATGGAAATGCCTAGGGCCATTTATAAATGGAGAAGGGGCTGATAGGAAATAAGAACTGGAGAAGGATATCTGGTGATTACCTTCTCAGGAGACAGGGGAAGCAGTGGCATTTATAAACTCCCTGACTGAAAAGAGTATAAAAATATGATGAGCAGAGGACAGACCCTTGAGACACATAAAAGGGCAGGAATGATGAGTAAGAGTTATCTACGAAGAGAGAAACGGGGCAGTCAGAGAACAAGAGGGGACCAAGAGAGTTATAAATGCAGCAAGGAGCTCAAGGTAAAGACAGAGACTATATTTTGGCAAGAAAATGGCTACTGGTATCAAAAGAGTGCTTTACATAGAGCAGAAGCAAAGAGTGCAGAAAGCAAATGCAAGGGATGGAGTGGGTGTGCAGGCAGGAAGTGGGCACTGTCAGTACAAGGAAGCAGAGACAGGATAATAGCTAGAATGGCTGGGGGGCAGTTCCAAGAACAAAGTAGCATTGCTCAGCTCACATCTAGTCTCTGGATTCCAAAGACTACTGAGAAAGAAACTGGTATTAGCTCAATGAAAAATTTCAACTAAAAAATAACCCATTTTTCTACACAGTAGTTGGCTTTCAGCATACAGCCTAACACCCACAGGAGACCTTGGTATCATTTCTTGAATATGAAGTGAGAAACTCATGCCCTCCAATGTGAGCATTTCATTTTCCCATCTCCCTTCACATAGAGATTTATTGTTGCTGTCAGTCAGAAAGGAACATTGTCCTCTGGTAGGTAGTACTGTTTGAAGCAAGGGAGAAGATGAGACATACTCTGTCAGCAGGTTGCATTTGTATTAGGAAAATATCATTTTGGCAGGAGAGACACTGTAATTTGTCAAGCAGATTAATCTCTGGAGTGGAAAGTCCTAATCAAATGGTGAAGATTTTAATATATCTCTTGGATAGATAGGTTGGCTGCGGCCCTGGAACTGCTATGGGTGTGAAAAGAGACTCAGACCATCTGTAAGAATCTAATGGATGGAAGTCATGATAAATTTGGAGAACCTGTATAATTAGATTTGCTTAGTGTTGGCATGTCCCCACTTTTAGCAATGCAGCAGAACAAGTAGAAAATGCTCATTTAGAGCATAGTAGTCTATGTATATTACATTAAGATTCCTTTAATCTATCTATAGGTTGTGAATGGCTAGAAAACTAGAGAAATAATCAGAGTAATCTTCCTCTTTCACTCTAATTATATTTGTTATAATTTCAAAATAAGCAAAAAGGAATTGACAGGCAGAAAATTCACAACAATACACAAGAGCTAGAATTTTTCTTCAAACTTGTAAATGGCATTCCAGTTGAAACCATATTTAATAGTGAGCTCATTCCAATTATACTCTGAAATTCTTGTCCCATTAGGGGGTCCTTCAGGAAATATATATATTTTTTTAATTATTTTTTTTTTCTTACTGAAGGATAATTGCTTTACAAAATTTTGCTGTTTTCTGTCAAACCTCAACATGAATCAGCCATAGGTATACATATATCCCCTCCCTCTTGAGCCTCCCTCCCCACCCCACCCCTCTAGGTTGATACAAGCCCCTGTTTGAGTTTCCTGAGCCACACAGCAAATTCCCGTTGGCTATGTATTTTGCACATCGTAATGTAAGTTTTCGTGTTACTTTTTCCATACGTCTCACCCTCTCCTCCCCTCTCCCCAAGTCCATAAGTCTGTTCTCTGTGTCTGTTTCTCCATTGCTGTCCTGTAAATAAATTCTTCAGTGTATTTTTTAACTGATAGATGTACAGAAGTGCATCTGTTAGTATGCTTTACATACTAATACTTCTCCATATATTTAATTACGGGAAAGGTGGTAGAAGTAAGTGGTTCTAGAACACTGCGATATTTGGCTTTGGTAAAGCTTCATTTCATTACTGCAAGGTTGGTACCAACTTCTGTGTATCCTCATGGTAATTAGCAGAGTGCTCTAAGGGTAGTAAATAGTCATTAAACATAGTTCAGCATATGAACACAAAGAATATTGTCATATTTTCAACTGTAGTACAAGCAGTTTAAAAATTCCATTAAAAGTCTAAATGGAGAGAATTTAAGATTTCAATGTGTGCACGCTCAGTTGCTCAGTGGTGTCCGACTCCGTGCGACCCCATGGAGGTCTCAATATATATTGCTAATTACAAAATGATTATTATCCAATTTCTAGCTATTGATGACTCGGGTATATCTTGAATTACAATTTTTCATTACGAAAGATTATATCCAGAGTTTCCAGCTCAGTATAATCAGAAAGGGGCCTCCCAGGTGGTGCCATTGCAGGAGAGCTGAGAGACATGAGTTCAGTCCCTGAGTCTGGAAGGAGCTCCTGACAACCCACTCCAGTACTCCTGCCTGGAGAATTCCATGGACAGAGGAGCCTGGTGGGCTACAGTCCATGGGGTTGCAAAGAGTCAGACATGACTGAAGCCACTTAGCACACACATGTACCATAAGAAAGATGACCCCATTTGAGAGAGTAACAGAGCTTCTGTTGGGTAGGAAACAGCCCATGGAAATACAATACATATGGCTGGATGCTGCCTAAAGTGTATGTAAACTGCTACTACTTTATCAACTTGTAGTATCTCTCCTTTCAAAATCTTAGACAGCTTGTGCGTACCATCTGCTCTTTGTCTATATTCCTTCCGTGCTCTTCTTTATCTAGAAGAATGGTTCTGAAATTCTTACAGTACCCTTCATACCGTTTGCCACATATTTTGAGAAGCATCTGGTTAGAAGAAGTCCTACTTTCTGTATTTGTTCCCAGCTGTCTAGTGTGTGCCGTGTTTCTTGTGAATCTAGTTTTGTTAACTTTGCGGGTAAATGCTTTTGCATTTCCTTCAGTACATATTTATGGTGAGACTAATAGCCCAAAGCAAGTTGCTAAGGGTTGTATTGAAAGACTCAGCATCAGGAAAACTTGATTAATTTACCTGACATCTAATTTGCACAAGGTTACCTGAAAATTGGTGTTTGTTTCTTTTGCTTGATGATTTCAAGATGGACCTTGTCTCTTTAAGGGATCCTGGATACCTTGAATACTTTCTCAAACATCTGCTCCAGTTTCATCAGAAAGATTTTAGGATAGCTGTAATTCACATAGCTTTCCTTCAGCAAACAAGGCACCTACCTGTCAGTAAGACAAATTGTCCAAGGAGCTAAAGAAATGGAGAGTGTTATAAAGGAGCTTTGAATGTTAATAGGGATAGAACTTTCAGTTAAGTGAGCTGTGGGATTGTCTGTTGCTACCTACTTTTTACTTTTTTTATAGCTTTTTTTTTTTTGAAATAACACTCACATTAAAAATTTGGAAATTTAAAACACATAAAGAAGAAAATTAAAATCATACAAAATGCCTAGAAATAATCTCAATAGCTACCACTTTTGTGGTGTCACTATGAAATCAGTACCATTTTAAGTGCTTCACTTCTATTAATTCTTTTAACTCTCATGATGATATTATGATGGAAACTATCATACTCCTTGTTGTAGAGATGAGAAAACTGAAGCATAGGTTAAGTTACATGTCCAAGGTCACTTGACTGAGAGGAGGCAGAGAGATACTGGCAGTCTAAGTCCAGGGTCTAACTCTTAACTGCGATGCTGCGTCATTGACTCTTATTTATTCCTGTTCACACTTATATGACATTCCTTCCAGATTACTTTCAATCAAGTTTTTAAAACAAAATTGAAATAAGAGACCATTTTAAATTATTTGCCTTAATTTTACTTACTTAACCTTGTAAAAAGTGTTAGACTACACTATCTACAGATGTTTGGTAGGTATCTTTGTAGTGAAGATGCTTTAAATTAGTAAAGGGCTTCCCTCATAGCTCAGTTGGTAAAGAATCCGCCTGCAATACAGGAGACCTCGGTTCGATCCCTAGGTTGGGAAGATCCGCTGGAGAAGAGATTGGCTACCCAGTCCAGTATTCCTGGGCTTCCCTTGCAGCTCAGCTGGCAAAGAATCCGCCTGCATTGCGGGAGACCTGGGTTCGATCCCTGGGTTGGGGAGATCCCCTGGAGAAGGGAAAGGCTACCCACTCCAGTATTCTAGCCTGGAGAATTCCATGAGCAACTTTCACTTTCACTTCAAAGTTGCTGAGAGCCCTTACTTCATTTATCACCTATTTCCAAAAATTCGCTTTGCCTACAGAACATAGTACAGAAGAAGTGCAGGTGCCAAGTTGGCGCAGGGCTGAGTGAACCACCTTCGGTCAGTCCCTTAGCCTCTTTAAGCCTCAGTTTCTTCCTCTATAAATTAAGGATAAACATATTGATACAGCGCTATAGGGTTACCATGATGACTAAACATTATGCATGTGAAGTGTGCTTACTCAGACATATATAGCCATTTATAAATGTCAGTTTAACCGGTAACAATAATAATGATCATGTCCAGCCACAACTGTCAATCCCTAGAGGAAATTCTTTCTTAGTCGAGGGAGGAGATAAGAGAGGTTTATCAAAGAAATGAACACAGAGCTCTGTCACTGTCAGGAACTATTGAAAAATCCTTTAATAATGGTGATGGAAACACTGAGAAAATTACCAGCATAAATAAGATTTCCGTGTTACTTCCTTCTAGACGTTTGTTTTCTTAACTTAACTTAGACTTAAGTTTTCTGTTTTATTTTTTTAATTTTGCCACTTGACTCCTTTCTATCCTAGGGTCAATGAATTGCTAAGTCAACTCCTTTCATTTTCCTCCCCTTTCTTTTTTTAAAAAATTATATATATATATACAATTAAATATTTATATATACATTTATATATAAATATATATTTATATTTAACACCAAAATGTTTTATATTGGTATATAACCGGTTAACAATGTTGTGATAGTTTCAAGTTCCTCCCCTTTCAATTTGCTACTTGTTCTTTCCTTTCTCTCCCTTCTACTTGGTTACTTGCTTGCTTCATGTCTCCCTTTTCTCCTCTCTTTCCCATGTCTTTGTACTAAGTGCTTCTGCTTGTAGACAAATCCAGTCTTGGGTAGGGGACTGTCTTGCCATGGGCCTTTGAGAGGTGCCTGTTTTCCCCTATTCTCTCCCCTTGCCCAGAACCACATCCGCATGGTTTCAGGCCCAGAAACCTGGACACTTGAGATCGAGCCCTTCAGACAAGGAGATCCTGACTCCACATTCACAATACTGCAGCAATCTGCAACCTAAAACAGTTAAGAACCAAGTTGTTAAATGAACTGCTTTGTAACTGACCTGGCTTAACCACTTAAGATTAAGAGATAATATTCAAAATGTGAATCAAATGATAAAGAGGGTATTGCTTTTAAACTCCCAGGTTCTTCTAAAATTGGTTGAAAATGTCTACAAAAATTGCACTGATGATATTTTATATGAAACTCTCTAATTCTCCAGCTTTTGTCTTCTTTGGAAATTGTTGGTAGTAGGTCAGCACATACGGACAAATTTTTGTATTTTCTTTTAATTTGGGGCTTGGCACTTACATTAGAAATCTTAGCAAGACTGAAAGGCAGATCCAGCTGAGGTGGAATACCTGCCTTATAAACTTGTTATGGAGATATTCTTAAGAATATGTGAAAAAAGTACCTATATTCTGAAAAGATACCATCAGCCCCTGCCCACTGCCTTAAATTCTTGTTGCCCTGTTCAGAGAAAGTACCATAGAAAATTCTGCAGTGGATAAGTCTAGACAAAATATTTTTGGACAATTTGAGCATATCCCTCCAGATCAAAGAGTGTTGCCAAGGGGTTAATTGGACTCAGAAATCCCTCCCCATGAGGTTTGAGAGTCTGTGATATAAATTCCATCTGTTACTTGAAGCAGTTTATGGGTTTGGCAATATGATGTGTTGGCTTGACAATTGTTTAAAAAATCCCTCTTAGTCTGATACAGGTATAATTTTTTTTATAGTATCCAGATTTATTTTCTTCAACATCTAATTTTAAATTAGAAACCACTCCAGCTCCGTGTCTGGGATACCAAATTTGTTCTGAATGTGAATACTACGTAGCCATCTCTTGACCAAAGAGGTGTAACTTTCATACTGTAGTGGGAGTAGAACATTCTTCCCCAAGTTTAATGCTATGAGAATTGGACTGTTATAAATAGTAAAAGTCAGACCTGAAATATTTCCTGACTATACTTTCTTTGATTCAAGGGATTGTCTACAAACTGTCTTCAGTTTGTAGACTCTGAGATGGTCTCTAGGCTTATGTAGACTGTGTGTGCTCATTTTCCAGGATTAATTTTCATAGAGATAAAACCAGATTTAAAAAAGAAGAGAAGGAAATACAGTCTTAAATAATTAAAATTGGGAAAAGTCAGCTTTCACCTCAAGAGGGTGAAATGTTGTCCTAGTCATGGAAAGGCAGGCTCTGCTTCCCTCTGGCCCCTTCCTCACCCGTGACCCTGATTTTGAATTTTATACAAAGAGCTTATTGTTGTTGTTTGGTTCCTAAGTCATGTCTGACTCTGGGCAACCCCATGGACCATAGCCCGCCAGGTTCCTTTGTCCACGGGGTTCTTCAGGCAGGTGTACTAGGGGTGGTGTGGTGGTGGTAGTTTAGTTGCTCAGTCGTGTCTGACTCTTCTGACCCCATGGACTGTAGCCCGCCAGGCTCCTCTGTCCATGGGAATTCTCCAGGCAAGAATACTGGAGTGGGCTGCCATTTTCTTCTCCAGGGAGTCTTCTGGGACCAGGGATCAAACCCATATCTCCTGCATTGGCAGGTGGATTCTTTACCACTGAGCCACCAGGAAAGCCTGCAGAAAGGGCTCCCTTGGCTATATTCATTCATGGATGGGAAATGCCTTCAGGTCTGCCTGCTTCAGCTCCTGATGCTCTATGAGATAGTTGACTTTATATCATGCTTCCTATCCTCTTCCATAGACCTGTTTGATCACATGACTAGGTTATCAACTTTTATTCTGACCTACTTCCCTTTAAATTCTACTACTAATCTAAGAATTTTCTCTGGCTCCACACTCCACAACTGCTGGCAAGGAAGGGGCTCCATTCCTCCAGTCTGTACCAACTGCTCAAGAAACTTTCTATCTGGGTGGATATTAGTGCCTCAGCTTCACTTGTATAAAGAAGGAGATTGGACAACCTTCACTAATTGTTGGCCAGCTCTCAGAAAAGACAGAGTTCTTGGTCTATGAAGACATTGCATCTCCTCTATACTTGCCCAATCTACCAACAGGAGATAAGAAGCCTTAGGCCTTGCTCTGCATGGAAGGAGATGTCATTTCCCATTATTTAGAACTAAGGATAGCAGATTTCTCTCTCCACAACAAGATGATGATGACCTCAGTAGCCTTAGCTAGTTTTATGGACCAAGTAAATAAACCTGAAATATCAATTTCTGGGAAAAAACTATTTGACCCTAACCTTTACAGACACATAGGGAAACCCTACTTAGGACTAGTGCCTATGGCACTCTTGGACCCTTCTAGTCATTTTGACTGACCTTTTCTTCTTTAGATTGTAACTTGACACTAGAAATATTTCCTTGCCCACTGTTCCAGGATTCCATAATAATAGGTTTGGACTCCTTAAAAAAAGAAAACAGTGTCCTTAACTCTATGAAGACTATGAGTTATCATCTGGAACTGCTCCTTGCTTTTGTGGATGTCTGATCTCCTGGGCTAATGTTTATTCCACCAGCTGCCCTTTTTTAACATGCCCAGCCTCCCAAGAGCCAGATAAAAAAGCTCTATGTACACCTGCTTTTCCACTCAGAACTGTCTCCTGGCTCCATCCTCAGCATCTCCTCCAAACTGCTTTCTTACTAGCTCTCAGTCTCCATGTTCTTTAAATGTCACTAGGCTCCCATCATTGCTAGTTCTTTGAAATGGCATCTTGATTTCATGCTGGATCTCATTAAATATGCCTTTGAAGGAGTGTTTTGGTAAATACCTCCATCAAAAGGCTTCAGATCCATGATATTATAGCTATGTCTTTGGCTTTCCAGTGACTTTAGACACTAACTGAATGCTGTGTTCTTTACTGGTTAACTGAAAAATTCTAGTGCTGAAAAATCATATGGCATTTCCTGCCTCTAGATGTAAGTGACTGTCTAATCCAGGGCATTGATTCCATGTGATGAGTTGCACCTAGTGTGAGCTTAATGTCTATTAAGCTTCCATGTGGCAGGGACTTCCTTCCTTTCACTTTAAACTATTTTAATTCCTCTGTTTTTAAAAATTGAAATATAGTTGATTTACAATATTATATTAGTTTCAGGTGTATTACATAGTGCTTTCACATTTGCATACATTATATAATTAATATCAACCTAGTTATCATCTATCCCCATGTAAAATGATTACATTATTAACTGTATTCCTTATGCTGTATATTTCATCCCATGGCTTATTTATTTTCTAACTAGTAGTCTGTACCTCTTAGTCCTTTTCACCTATTTCACTCAACTCCCACCCCGCTTCTCTCTGGTAATCACCCATTTGTTCTCTATATCTATGGGTCTGGTTTTGTTTTTGTTTGTTTTGTTTTCTAGATTCTACATCTAAGTGGTTATATTTGTTTTTTTGTTTTTTGGCCTGGTTTATTTCACTTAGCATAATGCTGTCTAGAGCTATCTATGTTGTTGCAAATAGCAAGATTTTAAGTTTTGTGGGTGAGTAATATCCCATTACATATGTGTGTGTATATATATATATATATATGTATATATATATATATATACCACATTTTCTTTATCCATTCATCTAGTGATGAGCACTCAGATTGCTTCCATATTTTGGCTGTTATAAATATGCTGCAATAAACATCGGGGTGCATATATCTTTTCGAATTAGTGTTTTTACTTTCTTCAAGTAAATAATCAGAAATGAAATTGCTGGATCATCTATTTTTACTTTTCTGTGGATCCTCCATACTGTTTTACACAGTGGGTGCACCAATTTGCACCCACCCAATTTGCAGTCCCCTTAACAGTGAGTGAGGGTTCACTTTAGTCCACATTCTCACCCTTGCCTATTATATGTTGTCTTTTTGGTGGTTGCCATTCCGAAATGTGTGAAGCAGTGTCTTATTGGATGTTGATGAGCATTTCCCAGGTGAGTAGTGACGCTGAACAACTTTTCCTGTGTGTGTTGACTGTGTATATGTCTTCTCTAAAAATTTCTGTATTCAGAGCCTGTGCTCATTTTTCAGTTGGATTATTTGGAGTTTTTGATGTTGATTTATGTGGATTCTTTGTATATTTTGGATATTAATACCTGATCAGATATATTGTTTGCAAATATCTTCTTTCATTCAGTAGGCTATCTTTTCTTTTTTTTTTATGGTTTCCTTCCTATGAAAAGATTTTTAATTTGATGTGGTCCCATTTATTTTTGCTTTGGTTGCCCTTGCCTGAGGAGATATATCCAAAAAAATATTGCTAAGACCAATCAATGCCCATAATTTCCTCTAGACATTTCATGGTTTCAGGCTTTACCTGTAAGTCTTTAATCTTTTGAGTTTATTTTTGTATGTGTTATGAGAAAGTGCGCCAAATTGATTCCTTTGCATGTAGCTTTCCAGTGGCGTCCCAACACCACTTATTAAAGAAGTTCTCTTTTCCCTATTGTATATTATTGCTGCCTTTGTCATAGGTTTAATTGACCATGTAACTGTGGGCTTATTTCTGGACACTATTCTTTTCCATTGATCTATGTATCTTTTTTTTTTTTTTGGTGCTAGTACCATAATGTTTTGATCACAATAGCTCTGTAATATAGCTTGAAATCAGAGAGTGTGATTTCAAGTCTTCTCCTTTTTTTTTTTTTTTCCTCAAAATTGCCTTGGCCATATGAGGTGTGTTATGATTCTGTATAAATTTTAGAATTATTTGTACTAGTTCTGTGCAAAATGCCAATGGTATTTTGATAAAGATTGTATATTACCCTGGTTAATATGGTCATTTTGACAATATTAACTCTTCCAATCCATGAGTATGGTATATCTTCCCATTTGTTCGTGTTATTTTCAATTTCTTTCATCAGTGTCTTATAGTTTTCAGAGCACAACTCTTTTATCCCCTTTATTAGACTTATTCCTAAATATCTAAATCTTTTTGATGCAATTTTAAATGAGATTGTTTTCTTAATTGCTATTTATTTTTAACTTTTATTTATTTATTGGCTGTGCTAGGTCATGGTTGCTGCTTGCAGGCTTCCTCTAGCTGTGGCGAGCGGGGGGCTACTCTTTGTTGTGGTGCATGGATTTCTCACTGTGGGGGCTTCTCCTGTTGTAGAACACAGGATCGTGGCACATGGCCTTCCCTAGATGCAGCATGCAGGGTCCGTAGTTGAAGTACACCGACTCTAGAGTGCAGGCTCAGTAGCTGTGGTTGCACAGGCTGAGTTGTTCCATGGCATGTGGGATTTCTCAGATCAGGGATTAATCCCACATCCACTGCATTGGGAACCAGATTCCCAACCACTGGACCACCACACAAGTCCCTTAATTACTGTTTCTGATAGTTCATTATTAATGTATAGAAAAGAAACAGATTTTTGTTTATTAATTTCATACCATACAACTTTACTGAATTCAATTTACTAGTCCTATTAGATTTTTAGCAGTGTCTTTAGCATTTTCTATACATATTATCATGTTATCTGCAGTGACAGTTTTATTTCTACCTTTTCAATCAGGATTATTCTTATCTAATTGTTGTGGCTATGACTTCCAATGCTGTGTCTATAAAAGTGGCAAGACTGGGCATCCTTATCTTGTACCTGATCTTAGAGGCAATGCTTTCAACTTTACACCATTGAATATGATGTTGGCTGTGAGTTTGTCATATAATGGCTTCTATACCCAACTTTGATGAGAGTTTTTATCATAAATATATATGGAATTTTGTCACATGCTTTTATTTTTTGCATCTATTGAGATTAATCCAATGATTTTTATTTTTAAATCTGTTGTGTGCTATATCACATTTGATTTGCAGATATTGAGCCATACTTATATTCCTGGGATACATTCCACCTGATCATGGTGTATGCTCCTTTTAATGTATTGTACAATTACATTTGCTAATATTTTGTTCCCATCAAGAGATGGGAATACCAGACCACATTACCCGCCTCCTGAGAAATCTGTATGCAGGTCAAAAAGCAACAGTTAGAACTGGACATGTAACAACAGACTGGTTACAAATTGGGAAATGAGTACATCAAGGCTGTATGTTGTCACCCTGCTTATTTAACTTATATGCAGAGTTCAGTTCAGTCACTCAATCATGTTCAACTCTTTGCGACTCCATGGACTAGAGCACACCAGGCCTCCCCGTCCATCCAAACTCCCGGAGTTTACTCAAAACCATGTCCATTGAGTCGGTGATGCCATCCAGCCACCTCATCCTCTGTCATCCCCTTCTCCTTCTGCCTTCATTCTTTCCCAGCATCAGGGTCTTTTCGAATGAATCAGTTCTTCACATCAGGTGGCCAAAGTATTGGAGTTTTGGCTTCAGCATCAGTCCTTCCAAGGAATATTCAGGGCTGATTTTCTTTAGGATGGACTTGTATCTCCTTTCAGTCCAAGGAACTCTCAAGAGTCTTCTCCAACACCACAGTTCAAAAGCATCAATTCTTTGGTGCTCAGCTTTCTTTATAGTCCAAAGATGACTTTGGACTATACGACTCACATCCATACATGACTACTGGAAAAACCATAGCTTTGACTAGACGGACCTTTGTTGGCAAAGTAATGTCTCTGCTTTTTAATATGCTGTCGAGGTTGGTCATAATTTTTCTTCCAAGGAGCAAGCATCTTTTAATTTCACGGCTGCAGTCACTATCTGTGGTGATTTTGGAGCCCCAAAAAACAAAGTCTGCCACTGTTTCCACTGTTTCCCCATCTATTTGCTGTGAAGTGATGGGACCAGATGCCATGATCTTAGTTTTCTGAATGTTGAGCTTAAACCAACTTTTTCACACTCTTCTTTCATTTTCATCAGGAGGCTCTTTAGCTCTGCTTCACTTTCTGACAAAGGATGGTGTCATCTGCATATCTGAGGTTATTGATATTTCTCCCAGCAATCTTGATTCCAGCTTGTGCTTCCTCCAGCCCAGCGTTTCTCATGATGTACTCTGCATATAAGTTAAATAAGCAGGGTGACAATATACAGCCTTGACGTACTCCTTTCCCTATTTGAAACTAGTCTAGTATTCCATGTCCATTTCTAATGTTGCTTCCTGAACTGCATACAGATTTCTCAAGAGGCAGATCAGGTGGTCTGGCATTTCCATCTCTTTAAGAATTTTCCAGAGTTTATTGTGGTCCACACAGTCCAAGGCTTTGGCATAGTCAATAAAGCAGAAGTAGATGTTTATTTGGAACTCTTTTGCTTTTTCAATGATCCAACAGATGTTGGCAATTTGATCTCTGGTTCCTCTGCCTTTTCTAAATCCAGCTTGAACATCTGGAAGTTCATGGTTCACCTACCGTTGAAGCCTGGCTTGGAAAATGTTGAGCATTACTTTACTAGCATGTGCGATGAGTGCAGTTGTGTGGTAGTCTGAGCATTCTTTGGCTTTGCCTTTCTTTGGGATTGGAATGAAAACTGAACTTTTCCAGTTCTGTGGCCACTGCTGAGTTTTCCATATTTGCTGGCATATTGAGTGCAGCACTTCATAGCATCATCTTTTAGGATTTGAAATAGCTTAACTGGAATTCCATCACCTCCACTAGCTTTGTTTGTAGTGATGCTTCCTAAGGCCCACTTGACTTCTTATTCCAGGATGTCTATCTCCAGGTTGGTGATCACCCCCTTGTGGTTTTCTGGTTCATGAAGATCTTTTTTTGTATAGTTCTTCTGTGTATTCTTGCCACCTCTTCTTAATATCTTCTGCTTCTGTCAGGTCCATATCATTTCTTTTATTGTGCTCATGTTTGCATGAAATGTTCCCTTGGTATCTGTAATTTTCTTGAAGAGATCTCTAGTCTTTCCCATTCTATTGTTTTCCTCTATTTCTTTGTATTGATCACTGAAGATGGCTTTCTTATCTCTCCTTTCTATTCTTTGGAACTCTGCATTCAAATGGGTATATTTTCCTTTTCTCCTTTGCCTTTCGCTTCTCTTCTCTTCACAGCTATGTAAGGCCTCCTCAGACAACCATTTTGCCTTTTTGTGTTTCTTTTCCTTGGAGATGGTCTTGATCCCTGTCTCCTGTACAGTGTCACAAATCTCCATCTGAAATGCCAGGCTAGATGAAGCACAAGCTGAAATCAAGATTGCTGGGAGAAATATCAATAACCTCAGATATGCAGATGACACCACCCTTATGGCAGAAAGCAAAGAGGAACTAAAGAGCCTTTTGATGAAAGTGAAAGAGGAGAGTGAAAAGGCTGACTTAAAACTCAACATTCAAAAAATGATGATCATGACATCCAGTCCCATCACTTCATAGCAAATAGATTGGGAAACAATGGAAACAGTGACAGACTTTATTTTGGGGGGCTCCAAAATCACTGCAGATGGTGAGTGCAGCCGAAATTAAAAGACACTTGTTCCTTGGAAGAAAACCTATGACCAACCTAGACAACATATTAAAAAGCAGAGATATTACTTTACTGACAAATGTCTATCTAGTCAAAGCTATGGTTTTTCCAATAGTTATGTATGGATGTGAGAATTGGACCATAAAGAAAGCTGAGCACTGAAGAATTTATGCTTTTAAAATGTGGTGCTGGAGAAGACTCATGAGAGTTCCTTGGACTGCAAGGGGGTCCAACCAGTCAATCCTAATGGAAATCAATGCTAGACATTCATTGGAAGGACTGATGCTGAAGCTGAAACTCAAATACTTAGGCCCCCAATGTGAAGAACTGACTCATTCGTAAAGACCCTGATGCTGGGAAAGATTGAAGGCAGAAGGAGAAGGGGATGACAGAGGATGAGATGGCTGGATGGCATCAGCCAACAATGGACAGGAGTTTGAGCGAGCTCTGCGAGTTGGTGAAGGACGGGGGAGCCTGGTGTGCTGCAGTCGATGGGGTCGCAAAGAGTCAGACACGACTGAGAAACTGAACTGATACTGATACTGACTGCTGTTAAGAATGTAGTGAAATAGGTTTTCATATTTATGGAAGTGTCAAGTGATAATATGAAAATATTAATCAGAAAAATTTGGAAATGCAGACAGGTAATTATCTAAAGGAGACAGACATTAATTTTATATTCAGAAAAAATAAAGGGATTAGAAAATTTTTTAAATGAAGTAGACCTAAAACAATATTTTAATGTGTAATATGATTATTAAAATGTAAAAGACTTGCTTCTTATTAACAGCTTAGTATCTGATGCTTTTCATTAGTGGAAAAACTTGTGCTATCCCCACAAAAATTCTGAGAGCAAACTATGGATACATTTGACATAATAAACTAATAAACAGTGTAGAACTGTGTTGAGTCTGTCTATAATCTTTGAATTCCTTGATGTAAACTTAGAGAAAGCAGGATAGGGCAGTGAATGGTGGCTGGTCTCTAAGGCGGGAGATGTGAGTTCTATTCTAGTCTGCCATTTATGGTATTACCTTGTGCATATCAATTTTTCACTCTAAACTCTAATATACAGCCTAGAAGATCATCAATAAATGTTTCTTGCTCAAGTTACTTGTCCAAGGCCATACAGGCATTGAATGTTGGAACATGTGAGGTTTGGTGGATTTAGGCTGGCTGGACTATAATCAGATTTAGGAAGGGAGAAAATTCCAGTCAGAGAGAACAGCCTGAAGAAAAATGATGACATTCAGACTGCATGTGAAGCTGGTTTATGCATCCAGTACAGACAAATATACATAATATCTCAGCATATTAGTAATATTTTGTAATAATTTTATATTTATTGTAATATATAATATCTCAGCTTTCTTTTTATATATTATATGATATCTAAGCTTTCTTTCTATTATAGTTTTATAATCTAATTGCTTATACATTTTCTTATTTGGTCTTCTTGGAAGATCTTTGGCATTTGAATGAACAGTTACTATCATCCTCACACACTCTTGAATTAAAATTAAAAAATTTAAGATATCCTTTCCTAAGTAGGTACTAGGTCAGGAAATTCAGATAGGCACCTCACTGTAATTTGATGGAAATTATTGAAGCCAATGGAAGGCAACTTAAAAGTCAGCACATGAAGGTAATGGAGACGCAGTGGCATACCCCAGAGAAGTGACTGACAGAGGAGGAGACTGTTAGTGCAAGTTTATATTTTTGTTTTTGTTTGGGCTGCACTGTGTGGCTTGAAGGATCTTATTTCCCCAGCTAGAGATTGAATCTGGGCCCTTGGCAGTGAAAGCCCCGAGGAATAACCACTGGACCACCAGGAAACTCACTCAGTGCAGATTTATATAAAAGATATTTGCATACAGGGGACTCAAGGTCAGAATCTAGGACAGTGGATAGTAGTAAAGGAAAAAGATAATCTCCATGCAGCATCTAGAAACTGGGTGGTAAATTTATCTCCCACAGTTCAGAAGGAACCAATGAAACATGTAGAACATTGAAAGAGGGAATTGACTTGGCACTGTTGTAAACCTCAAACTGATGATTTTGCGAGATTTCCTTTCTACCTTAAGGCAAGACCACACCTCAACCACCTCATACAGACAAAAATCTTCCCTTAAAAGACATCAAGAAGAGGTTTCTCAATTGTATACACTTCAAACAAGTCTGTTTTGGGCCAAGATGCAGTTGGAATGATCTGAGATCTGTCTGCCTTTTCTGCCTGTTCAGCCAAGTAAAATTTTGGAAACTGACTCATATATAGTTGCTGCTTGACATCAGAGCCTTGTCAAACCAAGAGAGCTCTGTTGGAGGCTCCAGGGTAGGGCAGTGTGGGCCTTGTCTCTGATTCCTGGAGGCACAGCTGACCCTTCTGCATATTTATAAAAGCAACCTCAGGTATCAGATCCTCCGATTCCCCAGTCTAAGGCTTATCCACCCCCTTGGAAGGTACTTTAGCAAAAAGTTTTTGTTTAGTTGCTGAGTTGCGTCCAGCTTTTTTTGCAACCCCATGGATTGTAGCCCATCAAGCTCCTCTGTCTCTAGGATTTCCCAGGCGAGAATACTGGAGAGGGTTACCATTTCCTTCTCCAGAGGATCTTCCTGACTCAGGGATTGAACCAGTGTCTCCTGTATTAATAGGTTTAATTTTTACCACTGAGCCACCAGGAAAGCCCCCAAAATATGGTCACTTAATTCTACAACTGGGTAGAGAATGCCAGGTGGTATAGACATGTTTTGAAAATACGGTTTTAAAAAAAATTTAAACATATATATATATATATATATATTTATATTTGCATAAGTTGAAAAAATCAATAGAGATGAAATAAGCTTTTAAAGTGAGCTTTAATAATTTATTTATGATTATTTATATATACAAAGTACACACACACACAGATTTATTAGAAAGAGGGCCCTCCTGTGTGCTAATTGGTCATGTGCTCAATGATCTATGAGGTCATCTCCCATTTTTGTATTAACTTGGGGGCCAGATAGGGTGATATTAGTGGTATTATGCCACCCATGAAATCCTTGATGAATGGTATAGGAATTTTCCCAGTCTCTTTTCCTAAGCTGGTAGAAACTCACCAAGCAGGTGATTTGACAACCAAATTTCTCTTTTCCTTTAGGATCACTCTTATCCTTTACTCAAAAATCTCTGGAAACATTCCTATTCACTTGAAACAACAGTCTCTTCATTAGTTGGCTCCTGGATGAAGAAATACTCTTCCTGGAGTAGAAGTAGATTATGTTTTTATTCAACACCAGAACAAAATTCATAATCTTGTTTAATTTTTAGGATTAAAGAGCCAAGCAATAGTTCTTACTGATGACCTGATTCTTTTGAGAGTTCTCAAGTACTTACATGTTGCTTCATATTTCCTGAAAAAAACCAATCACCCCACACTTTATCACAGGCCAGATTGAGAATTCTTTGGAAATTCTGTAGCTACATGTAACTTTTAATATTAATTCCTCATGATGATGTATAAGGGATCTGAAAAGTTTTCACGTGGAAGTTCCATTATTTCTTTTTTTTTTTTTTTTTTCAAGTTTTAGGTTTTTTTTTTTTTTTTATTAGTTGGAGGCTAATTACTTCACAACATTTCAGTGGGTTTTGTCATACATTGATATGAATCAGCCATAGAGTTACACGTATTCCCCATCCCGATCCCCCCTCCCACCTCCCTCTCCACCCGATTCCTCTGGGTCTTCCCAGTGCACCAGGCCCGAGCACTTGTCTCATGCATCCCACCTGGGCTGGTGATCTGTTTCACCATAGATAATATACATGCTGTTCTTTCAAAACATCCCACCCTCACCTTCCACAGAGTTCAAAAGTCTATTCTGTACTTCTGTGTCTCTTTTTCTGTTTTGCGTATAGGGTTATCGTTACCATCTTTCTAAATTACTCAGCCATTAAAAAGAATTCATTTGAATCAGTTCTAATGAGATGGATGAAACTGGAGCCCATTATACAGAGTGATGTAAGCCAGAAAGATAAAGAACATTACAGCATACTAACACATATATATGGAATTTAGAAAGTTAGTTCTGTTATTTCTGATGATTAAACATTCTGCCATGCAAGAGACACCAATCATATAGAAGAAATGTAGGTGGTTTTGTTTGCTTATTTCTGGATAATTTTTTTAGAGCTGGAAGCAACAGTACATACAAACTTAAGAATTCTCTCAATGTTTTCAGAAAGTTTTTATAGTTTCTATGAGTTTTCTCAAGCTATTTCCCCCAAACACAAATAAAGCCCAAATTACTAAAGAGTTAGAACTAGCTGTTGATTTTTTCTTTCATATGAGAGGCTCTTTCATTCTCCATTTAGATCCTTCTGAAGAACTTATAAATATCCGTGCTGTGGCTAGCTACCAGTATAATGTTCTGCATGGCAGCATAAGTAAGGAGGTAGAGAGAGAAAGTATATACAAGTTGCTCTGATGTGGTAAGAATGGCTCAGGCAACTGCATTAAGTGAAGTTCCTGTTCATCAGGTGATGAAATAGCATTTACCCTTTAACTTCCCCTATAAATAGGTTAGCTATGGGTCAGTTCAGGTCAAAGCCCTACTGGGTCTAGACTGACATCATTTCTAACTAAGGTTTACTATAAAGTGGTGGCTCTATAAAAGTCCTTAAATATTGATTTATTTGAGTAGTGGATGTTGGTGCCTAACTTCCCAGAACATAGTTTTCCTTTTGCCATGAGGACTGCTCAGAGTTGTTTGGCCATTAATTTTATTTTGACCATTTTTCTCAAGTTTGCCCTCTTCCTATCTGAGGTCATGTGGAGCCAATTGTCTTTGATTTCTTGGCAGTAACATAGGCTAGTAAAGAGAATATTGGATCAGAAACTGGGAGACTTGAGTGTCCCTTCAAGTTTTGCCATTACCAACTAGGTGAACTTCAAGGTAATCACCTAATTCTCCTGTGTCTCTATTCTTTCATCTGTAAAATGAGGATATTGAACTAGATGGCTTTCCCAGTAATGAAGTTCTACGAGCAGGCACTATTTTACACCACTCTTTGTTCCCATGTTTTGTGCTGTGGCAAATTTTCTCTTATTATTTTTAAAAAGTAAGATGATAAAAGTAATGTATACATTTAGTGTAACAGGGGGCACAGTGGTAAAGAATCTGCCTGCCAGTGCAGGAGACGCAAGTGATGCAAGTTCAATCTCTGGGTTGGGAAGTCTTCTGGAGAAGGAAATGGCAAGCCATTCCAGTATTCTTGCCTGGGAAATCCCATGAGCAGAAGAGCCTGGAGGGCTACAGTCTGCTGCTGCTGCTGCTAAGTTACTTCAGTCGTGTCCAGCTCTGTGCGACCCCATCCCTGGGATTCTCCAGGCAAGAACACTGGAGTGGGTTGCCATTTCCTTCTCCACTGCATAAAAGTGAAAAGTGAAAGTGAAGTCGCTCAGTCGTGTCCGACTCTTCGCGACCCCATGGACTGCAGCTCACCAGGCCCCTCCATCCACGGGATTTTACAGGCAAGAGTAGCAGAGTGGGGTGCCATTGCCTTCTCTGGGGCTACGGTCTAGGGGATCGCAAAGAGTTGGACATGACAGAGCACACACACACAGAAAAGTTAAAGAAGGCAATTACCAAAATAATTCCTACCCCATCCAAAGGTAACTATTGTTAACATTTGTTGTATTGGGTGTCAGTGTTTTTCTTTTACATATGTATGTATTTGACTTCCATTTTATAATATATGTGTAATTATTTTTGTAGATGAATAAAAATGTATTTACAAAATGTGTG
Organism: Cervus canadensis; assembly: GCF_019320065.1. Taxonomy (NCBI): domain Eukaryota; kingdom Metazoa; phylum Chordata; class Mammalia; order Artiodactyla; family Cervidae; genus Cervus; species Cervus canadensis. Next base: position 24,896,485 of record NC_057411.1, on the reverse strand, counting down.
ATAATACTAAATATATATAGTTTTATATGCTATTTATTTCACTTAACAGTACATTATGACTTATTTAATATTCTTCAAGAATATTATTTTTTTCAAAATATTACTTTTAATGTCTACAAAGGATACAGTGTCTGAATAGGAAAAAAATCTAGTAAGTTTTCACTTTAATTATGATATTGCTATATAAAAAATTCATTAAAAATAATTTTATTTAGGTTAGACACTTAGGTTATTTCCGTTTTTTTCTATTATGAATAACACTGTACTGAACCTACTCACAATGAATGTCATAACCTTCCTGATGATTACTTTAGGAGAATGTATTAATTATCTTTTGCTGCATAACATATTATCCCAAAATTTGATGTATTAAAATAGTTAAAATATTTACTGTCTCATAGTTTTTGTGGTTAGGAGTTTGGGAGCAGCTTAGCTGGCTGGTTTTGTCTCAAGGTCTCTAATATGGTTATAGTTAAGTTGTCAGCTGGAGCTTGACTAGGGCTGGTAGATTTGCTTCCAAGGTCATCCCTGTCAAGTTGATCTTGGCTGTTGACAAAAGGCCTTAGTTCTTCATTAGTAAGACTTTTCATGGACTGCTTGAGTGCCCTCACAATGTGAAAGCTGCCTTGGTCAGGGCAAATGACCTAAGAGGAAGTAAGGCAGAAGCCACAATGTTTCTTATGACCTAACCTCAGAAGTCATGCTCCATAATTTCTTCAGTATCTCATTTATTACACAAATCACTCCATTTAATGTGGGAAGACATCAACATCAGAAGATGAGACTCACTGGAAGCCATTTTGGAGGCAGGTTACCATAGGTATTAATAGATTCCTTGAAGTGCAATTATGGGATCATACCTTAGTAGAAAAAAATAACTTTTTAATTGATCATATTATTTAATATTTATTTATGCCAATGTAACAAAAGTATGTGCCGTCTTATATTTCCAAGTTCTCTAACCTTCCTGGGTCAACTTGTCTTTTAATACTTAAAAGGAGTGATTGAATCTCCTATAGTCACAAGGATGTTTTGAGAAACTCAGAATTCTTCCCTTCCCACCAACCCAAGGATTTTGCAAGTTTTATATGTTTCTGGTTACCTTTTTCTGTAATTTTGCAAATCCACTGAATTTTCAGTCTCTTCTCTGTATTTCTCTTCCTAACGTTGCTGTCTTCTCAGACTTCTATGTCCCATGTATATGACCTTCACTTCTATTTCAATCAAAGTGTTTCAAATGAAAGTGTTATAAATACGTAGCAGATTTTTATTAAACATTTGGGGATGGTGAGGAGAATCAGAGTGCAGAATGGTATAAAAATAAAATTCAGTATTAGGCATTGCTATCCAACAATTTCATCAGCTGCTTCCCTCTCTAGAAATTTCTTGATGGCTATCTCAATTTAAAACTTCTTGTGTTTTTTCCTCCCCTATTGCTGATTTCTCTTTATTCTTGAGTCCCACCCCCAGTTTGTCTGAAGTTAGTAAGATTTCTTTTGCTTCATTATGCAGAATAATCCAGCTGTCTCTCTGCTATATCATTTTCTTCCAAAGTCTCCCATGAGAAATACAAATTTGACACCAAGAGGCATATAAATAATCTTCCTGAGCAAAGAACTTTCTTTCTTGATGTGAATCATACCGTTCCTGTAGCATGTTAAGTGGTTTCAGTAATTTTCCTTTCTTAGAAATATTATTTAAATTTTCTCCTTGCTTTCTTCCTTTAACATTTTTATTTTGATATAATTTCAGACCCTACAGGAAAGCTGCAAGAATAGTAGAAAGAGTCCCTATATATACTTCGCCAAGTTTCCCCACATAATAACATTTTACCACATTTGTTTTATATGTCTTTTTCTGTGTGTGTGTAAATTTTCTTTGAAACCATTTGAGGGTAAGATGGAGACACAATTCCTCCTTATCCGTAAATTCTTCAGTGTATGTATTCTAAAAACATTTGCTTATGTAACTCAAGTGCAATTATCAAAATTAGACAAATGACAGGTAACATTGATATATCATACTTGTTTAATATACAGCCTTTATTCAGATTTTGCCAGTTGGTCTAAGAGTATCATTTTTAGCAAAACAAAACCCAAGATCTTGGGTTTCATTTGGGTGTGATGTCTTTTTAGTCTCTTTCTGTCTGGAACGGTACTTCAGTCTATGACTTGTGAATTGTGCAGGTCAGTTATGTTGCTGAATATCTTTCAGCTTGGGTTTGTCACTATTTCCTCATGATTAGATTCAAGTTGTGGTTTAAGACATGTGTTGTTCTTCATGAACCATATCAGGAATGCATTGGTAACAATTTGCCCCATTGCTAGTGATCGGGCATTTGGGTTTAATTTTTTTTTTCTTGATACTCATAGCATGATTCTAAATATTTATAATGTAATGGCATGGGACTTTTGGAATTTCTTCACAAAGTAACTTTATTACAGTTCTGTTTTCTAAAAATCAAAGAAAATTATGCCTCTTTCCTGGACCATTCTTTCTTTTTTCCTATCTAGGTTAAGCCTTTCTAGGTTTAATTCAAATTCTTCCTCCTCTGTGAAGTCTTCTCTGTTAGCCTGTGCAGAAGTAATTTTTCCTGAACTTAAATCTTATTAAACATAATGAACCTAGTATGAAGTCTGACATTTTGTAAGCACTCATTAAACATTGTCTCCTTTCTGCTTTTCTGCTTCTTATATGATATCTCTCATTTATTGTATTTTAAACATTTTATTTGATCTTGAAATTTTAGATATGAAAGCAAAATCAATCGTAAGTTAATATCATTTCAGTTTACACATGAAGAAAGGTTATATTACTCTGGAACTGATATGTGGAGTTCATAGAATCTGAGAATTTTAAAACCCCTAACAAGTTTTGTTTCGTGGAGATGACACAAGGACAAAGTAGATGGTTTAGCAATTGCAGATCTAGGTTCCTGCCAGCCAATTCAACAAAGTTTCTCTGATTTTGTCTGTTTTATATGTTGCATTTCTACATAAGAATTTTTACAAAAAAGGATTCAGCTACTAAAAAGAAAGCAAAAAATAAAAATATGAAAACAGTTGCTCTATCCCGTATCAACCCAATGTACAACCTCTGCTCGGGGTCGTATAAGCTATACTTCTGATCCCAGAGACAAGGAACTTACTGACTCCTCAATCACTGAGCACTTTTCACATACCGGGCATCTTGTAGGCACTGATCATACAAAGATGAACAAGACATACATAGACACTGCTCTCATGTAGCTGATAGATTTAAAACTTAAAAAACGCTTTTTTATATCAAGTTGAAGTCTACCTACTTGTGAGGTGAACATGATAACACTACATTACGGAAACAAGTCTACTGACTTGTCATTTCTCTTCTCAGGGTCTATAAAGAAAAAACTAGCTGACTGATCTACATAGAGCTCTTAATTTTACAAAGATAGGTTAACTTTTCTTCTCCTGGGTAGAACTTCCAAAGCCCTTCAACTAATTTTTTCATGTGTCTATTTTTTTTCCTTTTTTGTAGGACTTCATTTTTCAGAGCAGTTGTAGGTTTACAATAAAGCAGAGTACTAAGATTTCCCACGTACCCCTACCCCCTGCTGCCGCACAGCTTAGCTTTCCCCGTTATTAACATCACTCACCAAATGGAACTTTTAATTTTTTTATTTTTTAAAACTTATTTATTTTCAGTTATACATATACATATATCTATTGGTACCTTTTTTAAAAAACCAAGGATGAACTTATGTCAACATATCACAATCACCCAAAGTGCATAAGGGCTCACTCTTGGTATTGTACATTCACTGGGCTTGGAAAAATTATGACATATTTTCATCATTATAATATCATTCACAGTATTTTCACTGCCCTAAAAATCCCCTGTGTTCTGCTTATTCATTGCTCCCTCCAACTATCTTCTTCTCACCCCTGGAAATCACTGATCTTTATCTTGTCCATAGTTTTGCTTTTTCCAGAATGCTATGTAATTGGGATCTTACAGTATAGTAACCTTCTTAGATTGCCTTTTTTCACTTAGTAATATGCATTTAAGGTTTCTCCTTGTCTTTTCCTGGCTTGACAACTCAGTTATTTTTAGCACTGAATAATATTCTATTGCCTGGATGAGCCTGAGATATTTATCCATTCACCTAATGAAGGATATCTTGGTAGCTTCAAGTTTTGGAAATTATAGATAAAGCTATTATTGACATTCGTGTGCAAGTTTTTGTGTAGAGATAAGTTTTCAGCTCCTTTGATTTCTTATCAAAGAGGGAAATTATAGGATCATATGGTAAGAGTATGTTTAGCTTTGATGAGAAACCACCAAACTTGTCTTCCAAAGTGGATGTACCATTTTGCATTCCCACCGGCAATATGTTTGCACCCTTTAATTACATTGAGTTTTACACATAGTATGTGCTCAAACATAATTTAACAATAAATATTTAAAAGAGTATACATTGATATTCAATCACAAGGTGTGGAATTTTGGTTGTTTCAGCTGGAATTGCTGTAGAGGCATTTGTTAGTTGAGGAAAATGCTATGTGCAGATAAGAATATTTCCTTATTTATCTCAACAATTACATCATAAATATAAGGTATATATGGAATTCAAAGTGTTGAGAGAAGTTAAAGGAGAAAAATATGTGGTTAAACGTTTATTAGGATGTCTAATTTCTCCTTATATAATTATAATTTCTTTGAATAATTGTAACAGTATTTTTTCCCACTTCTATTGGAATGAGCAAAAGTACTTTTCTACCTGAGTTTCACAGAAGATCAGTTTACCATCTCTCCCAGAAATGGTTCTTTATATGACTCATAAATTACCATACAATTTGGAAATGACTATTTTGTTCAGTCTGAAATATAGCTTTTTGTATACTAAATGGAAATAAAGCGATGAAATATCTGCCTTGTTTTACAATGCTTATAGGATATAGTAAAGGGAAAATAAATTTTCTTAATGTTTCTAAAGCTGTTTGTTTCTTGTGGATAATGTTAAAAAATGAACATTTTTTTTTAAATAAATACTGAAGGGAAAAAGGATGATAGGAACCTTCTCTCTTTGTTATTCTGCTTTTTAAAGGAAAAGCAGTTATAAATGAAAAAGATTAACAACAAAAATTATGTAACTCCATTTTCACTGACTTGTTTCACCCACTCCTTCGTACAATTGGCTTGCCTCCCTTCCAGAAAACATATATTGCCTTCTTTTAATTTGAGCTTTCTCATCTCAAAATATTAAGTTATTGCTTTATGCTTTGGTTAGGATATAAGGCAGTGGAAGCCAAAGAGGAAAATATATATTTGAGTAAGACTTTGTCCAACAAAAAATAGTATGTTGGAGTCCTAACCCCCAAGTGTCTCAGAATGTGAATTTATTTAGGGATAGAGTCTTTACATAGGTGATCGAGTTAAAATGAGGCCTTTAGTGTGGGCCCTTTTCTGACATGATTGATGTTCCTGCAAAAGACAGGAGTGGAATATGGAGACAGTGATAGAAACACTTAGAGGGAAGATCACATGAAGAGACAGGGAGAAAACAGCCAGCTACAAGCCAAGGAGGGAGGCCTGGAAAGATCTTTCCCTCAAAAATGCCAGGTGGAGCCAACACTGCTGACACCTTTGATTTCAGACTTTTAACCTCCCAAACCGTGAGACAACCCATTTCTGTAATTTAATCCTTCCAGTTTGTGGTGCTTTGTTATAGAAGATATATGGAATTGTTCACAAGCATAAGAATATTTATTATAAAGTCAGATGAAGACAAATACCTGTATGCGAGATCTATAGAGCCAACTAGTGAATATAATGAAAGAGAAACAGACTCCAGATACAGAGAACTTCTATGTGCCAGGTTATTGTAGTTCTAAGTACAATGTAACTGCTATGTAAATAGTTGCCAGCATATGGCAAATTCAAGGTTTGCTTTTTAGGTACTTTTGGGAATTTTTTAAAAAATCAGCATTTGGTGGAATTCATGGATGCAAAACCTAAAGGTGAAGAGGGCTAACCTTACTCTTCACACTACATTGGATACTACACATCACCTAGAGAAAGTTTGTCATACATACTATCTAGAATTTGACAAATTATAGAGTAATTTCTTTACCTTTTCAGAACTTAGGAAGATTCCTTTTTAATTGGTGAGATTTTTCAGGATTAGTGCTTGTGTTAGTTTTCTGTGGTGGCCATAACACACTGAATCATTTAAGACAACAGAAGTTTATTTGCTCACTGTTTTGAAGGCCCAAAGTCTGAGCTCAAGGGCCACGATCCCCTCAGGGACCCTAGTGGCAATTCCATTCTTTGCCATTTTCAGCTTCTGGTGGCTACAGTCCCTCTTTGGTGCTTCTTGATTGCATTTCTCCAATCTCCATCTCCATGGTCACACTGCCTGCTGCTTCCCCTGTGTGTCTCTTATAGAGACTCTTCTCATTGGATTAGGGCCCAGATAATCCAAGATGATCTCATTTCAAAATCCTTAACTTAATCACATCTGTAATAACTTGTTCTCTGAGTGAGGTGACATTTACGAGTTCCAGAGATTTGATTTAAAATACAAACGTCTTTTAGAGGGGCCACCATTCAACCCACTGCAATGCTGTCTCATGTTTTAAATTCAGTGTACTTTTCTTGTGGTCATAGTGAACCAAAATCATTTCTGGAAATTAATAACAAAGACAAGAAGGAGAGGAAGATGGGGGAGAGAAAAAGCTTACTTCTACAGAGAATAACCATTACAAACCTTTATATGTTTCAACGTTTGCTACTAAAGTTTAATCCTCATTATTTGAGAGTAGTTTAAAATAAGTGAAAAAATTGGAGATTTCTTGGGGAAAATGCAGTTAAGTACTTGAATAAAAATATGAGGAGAAAGAATTTTTTTTATTATTTTCCATTTATTTTTGTTAGTTGGAGGCTAATTACTTTACAGTATTGTAGTGGTTTTTGCCATACATTGACATGAATCAGCCATGGATTTACATGTGTTCCCCATCCCGATCCCCCTCCCTCCTCCCTCCCCACTCCATCCCCCTGGGTCTTCCCAGTGCACCAGCCCTGAGCACTTGTCTCATGCATCCAACCTGGGCTGGTGATCTGTTTCACCCTTGATAATATACATGTTTCCATGCTGTTCTCTCACAACATCCCATCCTCGCCTTCTCCCACAGAGTCCAAAAGTCCGTTCTGTACATGTGTCTCTTTTTCTGTTTTGCATATAGGGTTATTGCTACCATCTTTCCAAATTCCATATATATGTGTTAGTATACTGTATTGGTCTTTATCTTTCTGGCTTACTTCACTCTGTGTAATGGGCTCCAGCTTCATCCATCTCATTAGGACTGGTTCAAATGTATTCTTTTTAATGGCTGAGTAATATTCCATGGTGTATATGTACCAGAGCTTCCTTATCCATTCGTCTGCTGATGGGCATCTAGGTTGCTTCCATGTCCTGGCTATTATAAACAGTGCTGCGATGAACATTGGGGTGCACGTGTCTCTTTCAGATCTGGTTTCCTTGGTGTGTATGCCCAGAAGTGGGATTGCTGGGTCATATGGCAGTTCTATTTCCAGTTTTTTAAGCAATCTCCACACTGTTCTCCATAGCGACTGTACTAGTTTGCATTCCCACCAACAGTGTAAGAGGGTTCCCTTTTCTCCACACCCTCTCCAGCATTTATTGCTTGTAGACTTTTGGATAGCAGCCATCCTGACTGGCGTGTAATGGTACCTCATTGTGGTTTTGATTTGCATTTCTCTGATAATGAGTGATGTTGAGCATCTTTTCATGTGTTTGTTAGCCATCTGTATGTCTTCTTTGGAGAAATGTCTGTTTAGTTCTTTGGCCCATGTTTTGATTGGGTCGTTTATTTTTCTGGAATTGAGCTGCAGGAGTTGCTTGTATATTTTTGAGATTAATCCTTTGTCTGTTGCTTCATTTGCTATTATTTTCTCCCAATCTGAGGGCTGTCTTTTCACCTTGCTTATAGTTTCCTTTGTTGTGCAAAAGCTTTTAAGTTTCATTAGGTGCCATTTGTTAATTTTTGCTTTTATTTCCAATATTCTGGGAGGTGGGTCATAGAGGATCCTGCTGTGGTTTATGTCAGAGAGTGTTTTGCCTATGTTCTCCTCTAGGAGTTTTATAGTTTCTGGTCTTACATTTAGATCTTTAATCCATTTTGAGTTTATTTTTGTGTATGGTGTTAGAGAGTGTTCTAGTTTTATTCTTTTACAAGTGGTTGACCAGTTTTCCCAGCACCACTTGTTAAAGAGGTTGTCTTTTTTCCATTGTATATTCTTGCCTCCTTTGTCGAAGATAAGGTGTCCATAGGTTCAGAGAAAGAATTTTTAAGGTGCTTGAGATGAACTATTTTAAATTATAAGCCATTCAAAAAAGCATTGCCATAAACAGAAATTTAAGTCATGATCTTAATCATCATAATCTTTAATAGATCTATCTTCCTGTGTCTGTTTCTATAGTAAACAAATAACATTTCGGCATAGTTTTGTACCATTACCACAAAACTAAGAAACAACTTGTCATTGGCAAGTCTGGTGAATGCAAGACGTTAGTGAGTCCTCGGCATGTGAATGTTCATAATAACTTGCCAAAGCTTCAACTAAACCCAGAATTTAAGAAACTGAAATGTTATTCCTAATGAAAATGCTGTAATTAAAAAAAAAAACTTTTCACAGGCTAATAATACTAAGACAATAAGCATGAACAGACAATTCACAAAAGAAACCTTATAAATACTAAAAGTTCAAACTCGGTAATAATCAAAGAAATGCAAGTTGCATATTTTTACCCAATGGAGTGGCAGTGATTAAAAAGAATAACAATATCCAGTATTGTAAACTGTATGAATAAAAGGGCATTTTTGTAATTACTGGTGAGATGTAAGCTAGGACCAGTTTTCCCAAGGGCAAGTCTTCAAAATGTGCAGATAGTTTGATGCAACATTTCAGTTCTAGGCAACATACTCTAAAGAAATAAAAATACATACACTCAAAGATATATGCACAAAGAGGTTTATTCTAGTGTGTTTTCATTAGCTATAAATTAAAGACAATGTATGCTTCCCATGTTAAGATATTGGCTAAATAACAGTGTATCCACATGATAGAATCTATCCATTGCTGGGAATGATGATGAAGATCCATGTCTACTGGCATGAAAATGAATTGTGTTAATGATACCTTTGCATGGGAAAAAAAGAAGGTTACAAAAGAAGATAATACCATATTTGTGAAAAGCGCATTTTAATCTATTTTATTCAGATATATATTTCACATATTTATTACATAGAAATAGCTGGCAGCAAAAAAAGTTAAGAATATTGTCTATTTGATAATAAGATTATGTGAAACTTTTAAAATATGTATCAGTTTTATAAATTTTTAATAATGAATTTAAACCACATGTAAAATAAACAAAGTATTTTAGCGGTTTTATTTTTTAATTTATTTATTTTTAATTGAAGGATAATTGCTTTACAATATTGTGTTGGTTTCTGCGATACATTAACATGAATAAGCCACAGGGATACATATGGCCCTTCCCTCCCACCGCCCACCCTGTCCCACTCATCTAGGTTGTCACAGAGCCCTGGTTTGAGTTCCCTGAGTAATACAGCAAATTCCCACTGGCTATGTTACTTATGATAATGTATATGTTAGAGGTATTTAAATATACTCTTTAAATATGTTGGGCAGTGTTTCACAAGCACATTTTGGAGATTTGCCTTATTAAAGTTTGCATTGTGGATATACATACTTAATAGAAAACACACAGGGTTGTTTTTATGGGTTTTTTGTTTGTTTTTAGGATAAAAATTAGAAATTTGTTGCTATAGAGAAAAATAAATTTACAAAGCTAAAAAAATATAATAGCATATTTCTGTTTGCTTCAAAAGGACAAACATTCAAAATTTATATAGTTAATTGGCAAGTTAAGAGTGCTCGGGGCTCAAAGAAACAGCACTAAATGAGGAGAAATTGGCAAGTATTAAACATTAGGTAGAGGTTTTCTACTATTCTTGCTACTGCCTCCTTTATAGTCTAGAATAAAGTATTGCAAGGGCATTTCTTCACATTCAGTTCAGATCAGTAAATGTTGAGCTCATAGAACTCACTGTGTTAAAGAATAAACAGATTAAGAAGACACAGTTGCTATGCTTCAGGAGCTCAAGTCTGGAACCTCTCATATTCAAGTAATTTCCTGATTCATGCAAAGGAGAAACTTCACTGGTAGCACTCAGAAACATGACCTGGCAATATGACTCTGTGAAATTCAAAATTTTCCATTGTTAGCTTTCTTTCATCCATGCTGTACTGAATGCCACTATAGGAAGAAGACTGAGGCTAAAAACGATTGCTTCTTCAAAGTAAACATTATAAACTCTTTGTACCTTTGCCTTCTTCTATAGCAATTTGATAATACTCTGTCTTTGTTTGGGTTTCTATAACCAAATAACACAGACTGGGTAGCTTATAAACCACAAAATGTATTTCTCATAGTTCTGGAGGCTGAGAAATCCAGGATCGGGGTGCAAGATCATGGTCATGTTTTGGTGAGGTTGCTTCTCTTGCTTCATAGCTGGTGTGTTCTTGCTGTGTTCTCACATGGTAAAAGGGGCTAGGGCTCTCTGGAGCCTCTTTCATAATGAAATAATCCCATTATCATAACTTGACTCTTATGATATAAGCATTTCTCAAAAGTTTCCACCTCCTCAAACCATTATCTTTGGCGATTAGGCTTTCTTTTTTAGGATTTCAACATAGGACCTCTGGAGGGACACATTTGGACCATAGCATGTTTCAACAAAAACTATAAATAAGACAGATTTATTTAAATATATTTAAAATATTTATTAAAGATACACACACATATTAACAAGTGAAGTAGAACCCAAAAAGACTTAAAATGAGAGGGAAACACTCATTCTATTTCTTACTCTTTCCCATCCCCAGTGTAGTTTCTGTAGAGGCAACTATTTTCAATTATTTTCTTACAAATTCCTCCATATTGCTAAATAATGCATCTATACTGATAGTATTCTCTGGACTTCCCTGGAGGTTCAGATGGTAAAGAATCCACCTGCAATGCAGGAGAACCAGGCTTGATCCCTTGGTGGGGGAAATCCCTTGGAGAAGGAAATGGCTATCTTCCCTGGTTATTGTATTCTCTGCTTCCTCATAGGATATAGAGATTTACTCTCTCACACCACCTTTCAGCTTTACACTCATCCTTACAAAATCATCGTAAATCTTAATTTTAGGTAAATCAACTAACAATATTTATTTGCATTAATAAGAAGAAATAAGTGATTTTTGTAGTGTCAAGAATTGACCTTGGATTGCATCTTATTTCTGTTAAAATTTTGTTTGCTGTAGTTGCAAATTGTTTTACATCTTTTTAAAGGAATTTCTTATAGAAATGCTTATTTTTCCCAACTGTATCATCAGAGCCATTTTGCTATACATAAAAAAAAAAAAAAATGGAGCTCAGTAATCTTTTGTTGCACTCTAGGCCAGTGGTTGTAGGCCATGACCACAGTCCTAGGCGTTCCTTTGTGTATGACCCTGAATAGAATCCACTATGTCTGAGGTCGTAAGACTTCCTTCTTGGTGTAGTCCTTGGTATGTTAAGAATGACCATAACCTTAAGTGTTTCTAGAAAGAGTGCACAGAAGTAAGTACATGTATCAATGCATGTCTGAAAATGTATTTATTTAACCCATATTATGACTGATCATTTTTTAGGACAAAGAAACAAGCAAAGAGCTCTAAAATATAAGAAAAGAGTAAGAGGCAAAATGAGGTATCCAATAGTTGACTAATAAGTGTTCCAGGAAAGAGACAAAGAAAACTTGGAACAAGATATGGTTAAAAAAAAAAATTATAGGGACTTCCCTGGTGGTTCAGTGGTTAAGACTTTATCATCCAGTTCAGGGGGTGTGGGTACAATTCCTGGTTGTGAACCTAAGATTCCCCCATGACTTGCAGCCAAAAAACCAAAACATGAAAAATAAAAGGAATATTATAATAAATTTAGTAAAGACTTTAAAATGGTCCATGTAAAAAAAAAAATCTTTAAAAAAAAAAAACAAAAACACAGTAATGAATGATAAAGCTCCAGATTGAAAGAGAAAGCTACAATTTTCCCACAGACTTTGAAGAAACTGTCTCATGCCATCTTGCATCCAGTGTTGTAGACAAGTCTGAAACAATTCAGGTTTTCATTTTTGTAGGTCCTCCTAGTCTGTGGAAGCGTTTAGGATTTTGAAAAAGACTTCCAGAATTCTAAAATTTCATAATGATATGCTTTTCTGTCAATATCTTTAAAAGTCACTTTTCTTGGTATTTAGTTTGTTCCTTCAATGTGGGACTTTATGGTTCTTTAGCTCTAGCAAGTTTTTATTTTGTTTTGGCTTAATTTGGTTCCCCCCCCCCCTTTTTCTTTTCTGAAACTCTTTCAGTCAAATATTAGATTGTCTAGATTTGTCTTTTATGTCTCTTGCATTAAAAAATTTTTTTCAATTACTTGCTGTTTTTTTCTATTTTTCTAAGAAATGTCCTTTACTTTCTAAACTTTATGCTGATTTTAAATTTAAGTCATCAAATATTTAATTTCCACGAGCTCTTTCTTTTCTTTAATTATTTTTGGAATGGCATCATTAATGAAAGTTAGTTTGATTTACAAACAGGAGGATATTATTGTTACAGTTATTCTCCTATCTCCTCGGTTTTCTCTTTTTCTTCTGAGATAGTTTTCCTCATTTATTTTATTTGTCTTTTACATTGTGGTTTTATTTTTTTTAAGTGATGATTTTCAGTTGCCAGTTACACAGTTGACTTCAACCTCTGCATCCGATTTTAGTTCCAGTTGAAAATTCTGCCTGCTGATGATCAGACAGAAAGCCAGGGGTTCACAAAATGTCAAAACATCAGACATCCATTCTCTGGGTTTCTTCATTTTCCCCAGAGAAAAAGCCTTTACTGTCCTAAGAATAAGATTTCTGACTATGGCCTTTCTGTCTATACTGCCTAAAGTGGGATGTGGCAGAGTGGACATGGAATTGGAATGACCATATGCAGACCACATGTCAGCCCATCATTTCATCACCACTACCAATATTAGCTTTCTGTCTGGGGTTCTCCAGGACATGTTGCTTCTTTTATTTTGTACTTTCTATAAGCATTCTAGGGTAAGGTCTTCTCTAAGATGCTACATCAGTTGCCATTATTCTACTTGCTTCCCATTTTCTAGAATTATGTGAAATATGTCATCCTTTGGTAGCGCCTTTTGTATCTTTTGGTCATTCTTGGTTTAATTGCATGTGTCTTCATTCATCAAATACCTGCTTTGTGCTTGTTGCTGTGAGAGGTATAAGACACCTGTAAGAGGGAAAGACTCTGGCTTGAAATTTCTTCAGGAGAAGAAATTAAATGTATAATTTAATAGGCAGATAAAAGACATACAAATGACAGTGAATGATTGAGTAGTATTATATAGCACTGAATCACACACCCCAGTTTTATGACACTGTAGGGGTTCAGGGCACTTGGAGTAAGCTCTGAATGCAGAACTATTTTGAACTTGTGGAAGAATGAAAATTTGCTGCAAGTCATGTGTCATTGATCTTTCTGGGTCTTTACTTAGATATGTAGCAGTTCTGTGGACTATTAAGGAGGCTGACTGGCTAGTGCAAAGGTCAAGTATTGAAAAGTAGCAGGAGTGGATAATCGGGACCTTAACATTTAAACTTCATGTGACAGTAATGATGATAATAAAATAAATAAGAATGTGTACATGGCATGGAAGTTAATGTCCTCTAACTCTGTTGTATAGATATAAGAAGCAAAGGTCTGACAATTTAATTTGGTCTTGAGTAACAAAGGAAGAGATCTTGGGATCTAGTGCAAAGATACAGAACCCAGGCTCTCTAATGTATAGCCCGAGGCTTTTATTACTGCCCCTGGTGTAAACCTAATTTCTTGTGATAACTCATGAGTTTTGTTTCTTTTGTGTAAGAAAATCCCACATATATCCTGAGATGTTACCAGTTGACCATATAATGCATAATTATAACACAGAATACATACTTTATACAACAGTATTTTGAATAATGTCTCTTGTTGTCTTCATTTACTGATTCATTCATTTGTTCATTAATTCATTCAGTATTTTATTCATTCTTTCCATGAAGGTCCTGAATGCCAGGAATTTAAGTCCAAGTGAGCCATTTCTTTCAAATGGCTCATTTTGTGGATGTAAAGGGACAAATTTATGTTGCTTTGTTTTCTTGTGATTCAGACAACTAATTTAACTCCTTGGATTATTAGGATTATTTCTCACTGATGCTAGTGTTTATGTGGTTTTTTTTTTCTTTCATTGTAAGCCACCCACAATCTGAAAAACAGAGTTTACTTTTTTCTCTTCCTGATAACCCTCAGCAATAAGGGCAGTATGGTCAGGTATTGGATTTAGCAAACACATCTCCAAAGTGCTTTTTCCAAAATAACTGAAAAAATATTTTGGAGTTTGTAGAACCTGAAATGCAACATATTAGAACATTTTGCCTCTTGACTTCTAAATTCTGACTCACTTACATGTAACTCAGCTCAACATTATTTTGTGAGAGTGGTTTAAAGCTCAATAATTTTCCTGGGCTTTACTTTTTTTGTGTGTCCCAACCCCAACTTAGCCGCGCATCCAAACAAAGACATCCTGCTATATCTACACAGCCCTAAATATTCAAGTTCTGCTTAAAATAAAAAAAAATCAGAAAGTCTTCAAATTTATATGCCCATGACCCTATGGCATATCTATCCCTCCACTGGGTGAGTATTTTTCGGAAGAAAAAATAGGGAAGGTCGGGGAGCAAGGAAAGACCAATTTCTTTCCGCCAATGCTTTGGCGTGTTCAGTTCTGCTGGATCTTACCCACATGCAAGTGTAATCATGAAGACAGATGGGGCATGCTTTTTCCTTGAAGAATATGCTGGCATGAGTGTTTTTTGTTGGAATGTGGACTTTTGTGAGAACCATGCTGAATCAGAAGAAGAAAGGAGCAGTGATGGAAAGTTTCAGCATCATTCTGCCTTCCCCTCCTTTCCATCCACAAGAAAAAAAAAATCCCACAGAGAATATGCAGCACATTCCAAGAGAGTTATTATTTTGTTTCAGCAACCTTTGCACTTTACAAACAAATATCCAGATTAACCTGGTGGAGCCTGTAGTTTTACATCATTTTGCCTTCCACTTGCTCCCATTATTCCTATGGCCATTACCATTATGTTTAATGCAGGCATCTCACTGTGTTTTCAAACAAAAGGCTGGCTACCCTTTCTGAAAATTTCATAAAGACTAAGCTCCCTGTAAAATTTTAAGGAAACATTTTAAAGCTAAAACCACCCAGGTTCAATCTGAACTTCATTAGTGGCCTCCTTGAAGCCAAACACAGTCTTGCGAGGCCTATTAGTGTGAGCTGGAGACACTGAAGGCCCACATAGTTTCTTAGAGTCCAAAAATGCCTCACTCAAGCTGGCATCCTTCCCTGAACTGTGCTGTTTGAGGCATTCACTGGATCCAGGTAAATTCACATCTTGTTTCTTTCTCTTGATTCTGTCAGCTAAGAAGAAACCTAAGATAGTGCTAGCCTGCCTGGAGAATTAACAGCCAGGTGAAGGGCTGTCTTTCTTGGCAGAGCTGAGACAGCTTTTCTGCTTGCTGCATCCATTTAACAGAATATCCTTTTGTTGCTCTGTGGCATAAGCATTTATGGGTCCTTAATTAAAAATGCACATTTTCTCATTCTATGGTCCAATATGTAACATGGCATCCATGAGAAATAGCATTCTTTACAGGGTCTGGAATGTATCTGCACCTTCCTGGAAAAAAGAATCTATGAAGGAACTTCTGATCCCTAGTCTTGAAGATTAGATCTAGTGATGAATAGGCTCACTTTTGAATGATTTACCTTCAATTCTGATAAGAATGGTTTTCATTTACCCATTCAACTAATACTTGTAGACAATTCCTTATGTACCAGACACAATCCTAGGTACAAAAAAATAATGGTGAACAAGATAGACAAAAGAGATCCCTTAAAGAACTGGCAATAGAATGATGGAGACAAATACACACAACTTTTTTTTTTAACATAGTGCTTTGGATAACTCCTTTAAAAAAAGTAAAGCAAGATAACAGAATGGAAAATAATAGGACATGTGCATGTGTTGTAGCTAATTTAGATATGGTATTCAAGGAAAGATTTCCAAAGGAGATGGCATTTAAGAGGTACCTAGACACAATGAGAGAATGACTCCATTCTCTCATGGGATGTCTGGGAGAAGCCTGTTCTGGGGAAAGAGAACTGTAAAGGCAGTGGCCTGAGGTTGGGATGAGCCTGTACACTTGGGGAGCATCAAAAATCCCAGTCTGGAAAAAAAGAGTTAAAGTAGGATAAGTATTAGAAGATGAAGTTAAAGTATGTGGCGTATCAAATGACTGGTCCCACTTCTTGAGCTTTTACTGCCTCATCAGTGTTCAAATGTGTCTCTTGCTCTTTGACCTTGAGGTCATCCACATGATGTTCAGTGGCTAAAGGCAAGTGGGAAGGGTTGACAGGATGCTAGTTCTGACCAGAGGGTTTGAGAGGCCTGCCACATTTTGTTTCTATCACAGCTAGTTTGTTGGACGCGGGAGGTGGGTGAGAGAGGTGTGCAGAACCTTCTAAACTACTGCAGCCTGAAGATATTCTCTCCAGGAATGACTGTGAGGTCAACTCAGCCAACTGAAGATCTATGAGAATAAATGATTGAAATCCTTGAGTTTTGTGGTTGTTTTTAAAGTATTATTATGGCAGTGGCTAATCAATGCTGGGACCTGATCATTTAGGATCTCAAGGGTCTTGATAAAAAGTTAGACACTCTTTTAAAAGTAGTGGAAAAACCACCAGTTGGTTTTAAGTTGAGAAATGACACAAATTGAATTAAGATTTTAAACGATCACAAAGGTTTAAAAGGTCATCACTCTTTGAAGAAGAGACTGTAGGAAAAAAATGATATAAGGAAGTTTGGGAGTGGTGAGTCAAGAGAAAGATGTTGGTGATTGAGATACTCCCTTGTTTATTTAAAAAACAGTAAAAAATGATAAGTTCTGGTTTCTGTTAGAAATTAGGTAATTATTTTACTTTAGAAATATTTACTTATTTAAAGTCTACAAATGATAAATGCTGGAGAGGGTATGGAGAAATGGGAACACTCTTGCATTGTTCGTGGGACTCTAAACTGATACAGCCACTACAGAAGATGGTATGGAGACTCCTTAAGAAGCTAGGAATAAAACCACCATAGGACCCAGCAATTCCACTCCTAGGCATATACCCTGAGGAAGTCAAAACTGAAAAAGACACATGTACCCCAGTGTTCACTGCACCACCATTTACAATAGCTAGAATGTGAAAGCAACCTAGATGTCCATCAACAGATGAACATGTAAAGAGGCTGTGGTACATATATACAGTGGGATACTACTCAGCCATAAAAAGGAACACATTTGAATCTGTTCTAATGAGGTGGATGAAACTAGAACATTATACAGAGTGAAGTAAGTCAGAAAGGGAAATATGAATATCGCATACAGGCACACATACATGGAATCTGTGAGATGGCACTGATGAATTTATTTTCAGGGCAACAATGGAGACACAGACATAGAGAACAGACCTATGGACAAGGTGGGAGGAGAGGCGCGATAAGGGGAGATGGATGGAGAGAGTAACATAGAAATTTACAATACTGTGTGTAAAACAGAGAGCCAATGGGAATTTGCTGCAAGACTCAGGGAACTCAAACAGGGGCTCTGCGACAGGCTGAGGGATGGGGTGAGGAGGGAGGTGGGAGTGGGACACGGGTGTACCTATGGCTGATTCCCATTGATGTATGACAGAAAACCACAAAATTCTGTAAAGCAATTATCCTTCAATTAAAAAAAAATTTTTAAGTTATTTATTTATTGCTGTGCTGGGTCTGAACACTGTGTGCAGGGTTTCTCTAGCTGTGGCACATGGATTTCTCATTGCGATGGCGTCTCTTGTTGTGAAACATGGGCTCTAGGGCACCAGGGCTTTGGTAGTTGTGAAATGCAGGCTTGGTAGTTGCGCTGCATGGGCTTAGCTGCTCTGTAGCAAGAGGGATCTTCAGGACCAGGGATAGAACCCGAGTAGCCTGCATTTCAAGCTGGACTCTGAACAGCTGGACCACCAGGGAAGTCTGGTAATTATCTTATACTTGGTGAAATCAGAAGTGCTTATTTGTTTAGTGTTAACCAAAGATCTGTACTTTAACTAGAATGAGCCTTGCTATAACATGGTCAGATCTAGTAGAATTATCTTTTTTTTTTTTTTTTCCACATTTGAGGCAAGGAACACAGAGCTTGAAATTTGGAAGAATCTCTTCTGATAACAGTTTTTAAGGATAAAAGGGAGAATCCAGAGAATGGAGAGAAGAAATCAAATGTCTCTTTAGCCCCATGTTTAAAGATCTCCAGAATTATTCAGATATAATGTGGTAAAAAGGAAAAAGATTCAAAGAGAGAGAGAGTACTTGGATAGTCAGTAAGTCAGGATAGCTAACACATTGCTATTGTCTCTAAAGAATCTTGAGCAAGTGGAAGCCAAGGTTTCCATTTAGCCACAGAAAAATGGGAAAATAACCACATAATCTATGTATAAGTTCATCCCGAGGATGTTGTGTGTGCTAAGGCACTTTAAAAGAAAGCATAAAATGCTATTCCTATGCAAAGCGCAATTATACAACTTGAAAACCAGTCAAGGTCTTTTCTAATGGAAGATCATTTATATTATACATAGAAAAATTCCTACTAATTTACTTTAAATGTTGTAATCACTAACATATATAGGGGATTTCCATTTTTATTGAATATAGGTTAGGGTAAATCTGAGCAAATGTGACCCACCATGTCTGCTCTTACATTTAAATACTGAGCTAATATATCTTGACACTGTAGTAAAAGACAAAAAAAAACACAAAAAAAAACACTAAACTTAAAAGTGCTTTACTATTGCAGAGGTATAGGAAATGATGTAAACGTTTCTGGGTGTTTTTTTTTTTTTTTCTGTGTTAAAAGAAGAATTCAATGAAAAAGCAATTAATTTTTTTCTTCTCTCTCAGGGAGGGGAAAAAAAAACCCACCAAAATTACGGATACTTCCCCAAGTCTAGAAGTAACTTTACCCACAGCACATGAGTTGTCTGTTGTAATGTTTGTCCCGAAAGAGAAAACCAGAAATAATGACCGCTCCTGTGAATGCTTTTGCAATCTCCCCTGCCCACTTCTCTGTAATCCCTGTGTCATTTGAGGAAAATTCTCCTTTACTTACAGAGACAACTGTAAAATCTTCATGTGAACTGACATTTTAAAACCAAACTGCCCACTTGTATTTTATAATTTGGTCAGAAATATTCTTCAACTTGTGTTCCAGATGAAACCAAAATCAGGCCACAAGTGGGACAGTCGGGTGAGGTGGTGAGTACACCATCCAGAGGAGATGACCTGGCCAACTGGCTTCCCTTCTCCGGTAACAGGGAATTGAGGACTTGCTAGCTGAAGCGACCAAAAGGCAGAAGTTTTTCTTCCTTTCCTTCACCCCTTCATGTCCTATGGAACCCACACTTCATTTGGATTAGAGCCCTGCCCTTTGGCGCTGTATTTATGACTGTCATTGGGGTTCCTCACTAAGGTCTCCGTTGCTGGGTGCTGAGAGTAGATTCCATGTTAGCTGTAACTGTGAAATAGCAACAGATCCTTCCTTTCATTAGTTTTCTGGCCTTCCTATCATCAGATGTGGGAAACTGGGTGGGGGGTGTGTGTGTGTGGTGTGTGGTATGTGAGTGTGTGTGTGTTCAATTGTGTCTGACTCTCTGCCACCCCATGGACTGTATCCCACTAGGCTCCTCTGTCCGTGGGATTTCCAAGGCAAGAATACTGGAATGGGCTGCCATTTCATACTCCAGGGGATCTTCCAGACTCCGAGTTTGAACCAGCATCTCTTGCGCCTCCTGCATTGGCAGGAGGATTCTCTACCACTGCACCCCCTGGTATATGTAAATCAGACCATTTTCCTGAGAGCTGAGAGACACTGCAAGTGTTGCCATGACTATCATTCCTCACCAGCAGCTGGGAGGGAAAAAAACTAGGGTACCACTCCAGTTGCTTTTTCTTTCTGATTAATGGTTTAACTATGACTAGTTTAACTCCTGCTTCAACTTAGTTGTTTCTTAATTTCATGGATTTTTTTTCTTCTTTGCATTAATATTGTTTGTAGCACTTCATTAGCTATGATTTTTGAGCTTTAGGGAGAATGTATGCAAAATTTTGTGTGTAAATGATATGTATATCATGATAGATTAAGTATCAGAAGATTTCATGATATTTTCAAAGAAGTCCGTGATGCAAAAAAATGGGTTAAGTACTATTAAACTTGCTAGTAGGTCTTCCCTGGTGGTTCAGCAGTAAAGAATCACCTGTCAATGCAGGAAACATGGGTTTGATCTCTGAGTTGGGAAGATCCCCTGGTGAAGGAAATGGCAACCTGCTCCAGTATTCTTGCCTGAGAAATCCCATGGTCAGAGGAGCCTGGCACTCGACTGTCCATGAGTTTGCAAAAAGTCAAACTCGACTGAGCAACTAAACAACAACAAACCTTGCTAATAAAGATATCATTCATGTAATCAACTGGAGGATGTTAGCCTTAAACCACTAGGGTGCCATCTGACCCATCGTCTGACGGGATTGATAAAAGCTGGGCAGTTACCCAGTTTGCTCAGTGAATTGCTGCAGATTCTATCACCCAATTACTCTACTTCCTCCTTTCTTTCATAGTTTAGAATCCTTTGGTTTAGAACCTGGATACTTTTTTTTTTTTTAAACATATTACCTTGTTATTGTTAGATTGTTTGAACAATCTGCCATTTTGATTTGTACCTTACTTACACCAAAATCAAAAGAGGGAACAGGAGTTGAGAAGGGATAGTAGAGGGTTGACGGGAAGAATGAGAAACTGTAAACCTTTTCTTTGTTCTTAGTTAAGCTTTCTTGATGTCAATTCTAAATTCTGAATCCAGAACTGTTGATTTTAGGGTCGGAAAGAAATGTTGACATGTAAGTTTTGGTGGTTCTAAGAATAAAAAGGCTTTCCAGAACTGTTTTCCTTCACCTAATTCAAGGACTCCATTCCAACCACTCCTGCCCTGTGGAGAACGTTTGTTTCAATGTCTAGCACACAAATGGGTTACCTCCTTCTCCTTACGTGGATTGACTGGATTGGCTCCAGAAGCCATCTGCCTCTGCTTTGCAGTTCCCTGCTGCCTGGTTTCATGAAGATGACCCTTCCTTTCCAGGGCTACTTGGACTATAGGATGGTTGTATCTTGGCTCATTTTAATCTTACTTCTAGCTTCCTCTTGAAGTGCTTCATCAGACAGGATCTGAAATAGGCCTCTTTCTGATCTCCTGAAATATGCCTATTTAGCAGGTTATAACTTTTCTTGATCTTCTCTTTGAATGTAATCCTGGATGAAAGAACTTCAAAATATTTGGGTATTTCTTGACTTCAGACATTCTAGGAGTAAGCTGCTGATCATTAATTTAGGGCTTCTCAATCTTGTTCAAAAAATTGCAAATGCCAAAATACACAAAGTTGAAATAATAATAAATAAAGATTGTTGTAAAGCTAGGAGTAAAATGAAAGTAACACTAGAAAATCCAGGGTGAAATTTGGCCATATAACTTATTCTACAAAGGAAAGCAGGTTATATACACCCTATATAATAACTCCAATACTTTGGCCACCTGATGCGAAGAGCCGACTCATTGGAAAAGACCCTGATGCTAGGAAAGATTGAAGGCTATTGGAGAAGGTGGTGGCAGAGGATGAGATGATTAGATATCATCACTGACTCAATGCATATGAATTTGAGCAAACTCTAGGAGATAGTGAAGGACAGGGAAGTCTAGTGTGCTTGTGGTCCATGGGTTGCAAAGAGTCGGACACAACTTAGCAACTCGACAGCAACAAAATGACTCCCTGATCTCTGAGGCTGACCTAGAAGTAATTTATATTCTGATTCTAGTCCTTAACTCAGTAATATTGACTTTGTGGTCACATTAGGCCTTAATTTTTAATGATTTGGGGGGTCTTCTGATTGCTTACCTATAGCACCTATAACGTTTGCACCTTTTAAATATTCCTTGATACAGAAACACACTCTTAAACACATGGACAACTTCATAGAGCCAGTAAAAATCATGCAGAAGGTACATTTCAACATCATCTGTAGATCTAAACTGCTTTATAGTAGTTTTCTGAAGTTATATTAATGTTTCCAAGTTCCTAGGTTGACATTAGGACACTGAACCAACAGTAACAATTTGGTATTTATAAGAAGCCAAAAAACCTGGAGGCAGAAGGAAATAGAAGAGTGCATATGTCAGTAGTAACACAAATTATCCTGATGACATGTTTTGACAAAACCTTTACTTCAGAGCACTCTGTTCAGCTGAACTGAGTTGAAGGCTGCCAACCAAAATGGTTAATTAGTGTTTAATCAAGACAGCAAAAATGAATAGTTGGTTCCCATGTGGCTCAGCTGGTAAGGAATCCACCCGCAGTGTGGGAGACCTGGATTCATCCCTGGGTTGGGAAGATCCCCTGGAGAAGGGAAAGGCTACCCACTCCAGTATTCTGGCCTGGAGAATTCCATGTTGGACGTGACTGAGGGACTTTCACTTCACCACTCTCTTTGAGCATGTATCATGTCTAAAGAGTGTTTTGAATGAGTTTGACTCACCTGACAGATGTCAACTGTGACTGGGTCACTTGTAAGACTACATTAAATAAAGCGACAGCAGGCTGTCTAGAACCTCAGACTGAACTCATCCACGGAACCAGATGTTTCCATAACTCACATGTGCTCCTCTGTACGAGGATCTGGTATTCTGGCACTGAGGTCAGAGGTTCCACTTACAAAATCTGAGCTTACTTCAGGGTTTTGGAATAATTAGTACTCCTTGATATTCTTTTAAGATGCTCTTCTTATAGCAGAATTTTCTTTTTCCTTCTTTCCTCCATCCCTCTTTGTTTCTTTCTTTCTCATTGACACCTATTCTTAACATTTATACTTTTCTATAGCTAGATTTGTTTTTTTCTTTTATGTTTAGGATAAAGCATAAAACCTGTTTTAGAGGTACTGTATCATATTTGTTCAATAGGAAGGTCTCCAAGATACAGAAAACAGACGGAGAAGGCAAACTGGGGGAAGGTTTTAGTATATTTTCAGGCTGCTAATGAATAAAATGTTTTTACTCTCAACATTTATTTTTCCTTTAATAATCAAAACCAGTATTGCTCAAAATCCAGCATCTGTTGGGGTTCTGTGTTTAATTAGCTATCTGTTACGGTGGCCATGAATCTTTGCCTTTATGTTTCCCTTTTCAAATATCCTTGCTGGTCTGTTGTATTTTTCTTTAGACCACTCTCCTTCCTGGTACCTCAAAAGGAGAAATTAATTTCACATTTGTAGTAACCTGTATTAACTATAAAATATTTTTTCTCAAATTTATTTACTTAAAATCTAGTTTATCCATGGATTCTTCACTCACCAAGCCTCACATCCCTGCATTTGTCATGGTCTTTCCGTCTTTTTCATGTCTTCTTGGCTCATGTTATTTCTTTACTTTATGTTCTTCTCCAACAGGTATGACTACACTCACTCCACAGAGTGTCCTGCAGCTTGTTTTCTGCAGGAGATTCCCATTAACACTCTTTACACACAAGGACTATACTGATTTTTGTTCTGTGGCAGAGTTTCTTAAGTATCTGTGACTCACATGATATAGTGACTTTGTTAACAGCTAACATTAGAACTGATTCTCCTCTGCAATTCCAACACTTATAACAGGGTGGATTTCCAAAATATATACAGATTGAATACACTAACATTAAATTTCTTTTCTTCACGTGTTTCTTTATGTGATAAACACAGTGGTGTACTGCAGCTGCCTCATATTGGATTGTGAGAGCTGATGAAAAACTTTTCAAGAATTTTACAAACTTGTTATTAAAAATTAAGTCATATGGATATGCCATTAAATAAGTTAAATTAAAAGTAATATGTAAAACTCATCACTACCTAATTATTTCGTTGTTGTTTAATCACTAAGTCATGTCTGACTCTTTGTAACCCCATGGATTGTAGCTGGCCCGGCTCCTCTGTTCATGGAATTTCCCAGGCAAGATTACTGGAGTGGGTTGCCATTTCCTTCTCTAGAGGATCCTCCCAACTCAGGGATCAAACCCCCATTTCCTGCATTGGCGGGCAGGTTCTTTACCACTGAACCACGAGGGAAGCCCAGTTATTTCACTGCCTTTTACTATTATCTGTATTCTTGAGGTCATTTACACCTATTGTATCTATATGGTAGTAATACTGTGTATAGTTAGGCTTTCTCATTTCTGGGATCCATAGCCACTGGTTCCATGTTTGTGCATTCAACTACATATAGATGAAAGATTTTCAAAAAAAACTTCCAGAAAGTTCCAAAAAAGCAAAACTTGAATTTGCCACGTGCAAGCAACTATCAATATTTATATAGCATTTACATTTATTAAGTTATTTAGAGATGATCTAAAATATATGGGGCTTCCCTGGTGGCTCAGCTGGTAAAGAATCTACCTTCAATGTGGGAGACGTGGGTTCAAGCCCTGGGTTTGGAAGATTTCCTGGAGAAGGGAACAGCTACCCAGTCCAGTGTTCTGGCCTGGAGAATTCCATGGACTGTTCAGTTCACGGGGTCAAAAAGAGTTGGACACAACTGAGAGATTTTCACTTAACTAAAATATATGGGAGGGTGTATATAGGTTATATGCACATACTATGTCATTCTATGTAAATAATGTGAGCATCTGTAGATTTTAGTTTCTGAGGTGATCATGGAACCCATCCACTGTGGATACTGGAGGCAAATGTAATGATGTACATCTCTTCTCAACAGTGAGGTTGAAATTGACCACAATGGGAGTATTCTGACCACAGGAATTTCCAAGTGCAAATCAGGTCATGATTTATTGTTTTGTTGATTGTCTAGACATAAAGTGATGGAGAAAATGTTAATAATGGTGACCAAACTTAAAAATGTGCTATCTATAGTCATTGCAATATGAATAGCACCATAAGTTGAGGAAATATTTTTCCTGTATTCAAAAATTATCATCTTATGCAACCAAAACATTTCTTGCATAATTGGTGAATGAGTCAAGTCCTAATATACATTTTTATTTCTTCATTTTTGTTTTATCGATTAAAATGAAAATATCCACCTTAAATCATGTTGAATTACACTTACTTATCAATTGCAACCATGGGTTGGCTACAGAAACAAGAGTTATCCAAAAGTCAAAGAAAACATTCATTCTGTGAGAATTAATTGGCTATGTATAGTTTAAAATGAAAACTTATATATTTAATATTATTTGTAAATTGTTATTATTTAACAATTTATATCAATTGTTATTATAGATGTTTTGATGTCCTTTTTATCAATAAATAAGTTTATACAAAGGGTAATAAATTGATATGAAGGATATCAATACATCTATGATAAATGTACATATATTTTTGTTTTTGTTTATGCATACTTTTTCTGGGCTTCCCTGGTGGCTCTAAAGGATCTGCCTGCCAAGCAGGAGATGCAGGTTAAATTCCTGGGTTGGGAAGATCCCTGGAGAAGGAAATGACAGCCCATCCCAGGATTCTTGCTTGGAGAATTCCACAGACAGAAAAGTTTGGCAGACTACAGTCAATGGGGTCACAAAGAGTCGGACGTGACTTAACGACTAAACAACAGCAACAATAATACTTTTTCTAGAGATGTCCCCCATCAGTTCAGGTCAGTTCAGTTGCTCAGTCGTGTCCGACGCTTTACAACGCCATGGACTGCAGCACACCAGGCCTTCCTGTTCATCACCAACTCCTGGAGTCCACCCAAACTCAATGTACATTGAGTCAGTGATGCCACCCAACTATCTCATCCTGTCATCCCCTTCTCCTCCTGTCCTCAGTCTTTCCCAGCATCAGGGTCTTTTCAAATGAGTCACATCAGGTGGCCAGAGTATTGGAGTTTCAGCTTCAGCATCAGTCTTTGGATCTCCTTGCAGTCCAAGGGACTCTCAAGAGTCTTCTCCAACACCACAGTTCAAAAGCATCAATTCTTTGGTGCTCAGCTTTCTTTACAGTCCAACTCTCACATCCATACATGACCACTGGAAAAACCATAGCCTTGACTAGATGGACATTTGTTGGCAAAGTAATGTCTCTGCTTTTTAATATGCTATCTAAGTTGGTCATAACTTTCCTTCCAAGGAGTAAGCGTCTTTTAATTTCATGGCTGCAGTCACCATCTGAAGTGATTTTGGAGCCCAGAAAAATAAAGTCAGCCACTGTTTCCAGTTTCCCTATCCATTTGCCATGAAGTGATGGGACCAGATGCCATGATTTTAGTTTTCTGAATGTTGAGTTTTAAGCAATGTTTTACTACTGATTTTTTTCTTCCAATTATTACATGATCTTATTATCTTTTTGTTTCTTTCAGTAAGATTTTTTCCATTTTTTCCATTTTCCTTGTGATGTTAACTATTTGTATGCAATCACACAAATAAGGAAGGTAGTCAGAATGGCAATATAATTTTGAATGGAAATGTATTTTCTACCCTTCGGACTGTAGACACTGAGGCTCCACTGTCCATGGGATTTTCCAGGCAAGAATGTTGGAGTGAATTGCCATTTCTTCCTCCAGGGGATTTTCGCATACCCAAGGATCAAACCTGTGTCTTCTGAGTCTCCTGTGTTGCAAGTGGACTCTTTCCACTGATCCATTGGGGAAACTCATTTTATATATAGTAGTGTATGCATTTTAACCCCAAGCTCCTAATTTATTCTTCCCCTGCTTTTTCCTTCAGTAACCGGAAGTTTGTGTTCCTTGTCTGTAGGTCTACCTCTGTTTTGTAAATGAGTTCATTTATATCATTTTTTTTAGATTCCACATATAAGCGATATATGATATTTGTCTGTCTCGGTTTGATTTACTTCACTTAGTGTGACTGTTTTCCAGGTATATCCATGTTGCTGCAACTGGCATTATTTTGATGACTAATATTTTATATATAGACACTTTGTCCATTCATCTGATGATGAACACTTAGGTTGTTTCCATGTCTTGCCCATTGTAAATAGTGCTGCTGTGAACACTGGGGTGTGTGTTTTCAAATTAGGGTTTTCTGTAGATATGTGCCCAGAAATAGGATTGCAGGATTGTATGGTAACTCTATTTCTGTTTTTTTTTTTTTTTTAAACCTACAAGGCCTTCTAGAACTAACACCCAAAAAAGATGTCCTTTTCATTATAGGGGACTGGAATGCCAAAGTAGGAAGTCAAGAAACACCTGGAGTAACAGGCAAATTTGGCCTTGGAGTACAGAATGAAGCAGGGCAAAGGCTAATAGAGTTCTGACAAGAGAAAGCACTGGTCATAGCAAACACCCTCTTCCAACACAAGAGAAGACTCTACACATGGGCATCACCAGATGGTCAACACTGAAATCAGATTGATTATATTCTTTGCAGCCAAAGATGGAGAAGCTCTATACAGTCAGCAAAAACAAGACTGGGAGCTGACTGTGGCTCAGATCATGAACTCCTTATTGCCAAATTCAGACTGAAATTGAAGAAAGTGGAGAAAACAACCAGACCATTCAGGAATGACCTAAATCAAATTCCTTATGACTATACAGTGGAAGTGAGAAACAGATTTAAGGGACTAGATCTGATAGACAGAGTGCCTGATGAACTATGGACGGAGGTTCATGACATTATACAGGAGACAGGAATCAAGACCATCCCTAAGAAAAATAAATGCAAAAAAGCAAAATGACTGTCTGAGGAGGCCTTACAAGTAGCTGTGAAAAGAAGGGAAGTGAAAAGCAAAGGAGAAAAGGAAAGATATTCCCATTTGAATACAGCATTCCGAAGAATATCAAGGAGAGATAAGAAAGCCTTCCACAGTGATCAATGCAAAGAAATAGAGGAAAACAATAGAATGGGAAAGACTAGAGATCTCTTCAAGAAAATTAGGGATACCAAGGGAGCATTTCATGCAAAGATGGGCCCAATAAAGGACAGAAATGGTAGGGGCCTAACAGAAGCAGAAGATATTAAGAAGAGGTGGCAAGAATACACAGAAGAACTGTACAAAAAAGGTCTTCATGACCCAGATAATCACGATGGTGTGATCACTCCCCTAGAGTCAGACATCCTGGAATGTGAAGTCAAGTGGGCCTTAGGAAGCATCACTACAAACAAAGCTAGTGGCAGTGATGGAATTCCAGTTGAGCTATTTCAAATCCTGAAAGATGATGCTGTCAGAGTGCTGCACTCAATATGCCAGCAAATTTGGAAAACTCAGCAGTGGACTCATCACCCCCGACTCAATGGACATGGGTTTGGGTGGACTCCAGGAGTTGGTGATGGACAGGGAGGCCTGGCGTGCTGAGGTTCATGGGGTTGCAAAGAGTTGGACACGACTGAGCAACTGAACTGAACTGAATTGAACACACTTTTTAAAATAGTCACGGACATTTATTTGAAACTATAGGTTGGAGTGTGTTTGTGTGTGTGTGTGTGTGTGTGTGTGCACACTCAGTCAGTTAGTTCAGTCCTCAGTCAAGTCCAACTCTTTATGACCTGGTTGACTGCAGCACACATCAGGCTTCCCTGTCCATCACTCGCTTACCAACTCCCGGAGGTTGCTCATACTCATGGCCATCGACTCAGTGATGCCATCCAACCGTCTCATTCTCTGTTGTCCCCTTCTCTTCCTGTCTTCAATCTTTACCAGCATCAGGGTCTTTTCTAATGAGTTGCTTTTTTTGCATCAGGTGAGCAAAGTGTTGGAGCTTCAGTTTGAGCATCAGTCCTTCCAATGAATATCCAGGACTGATTTCCTTGTAGTCCAAGAGACTCTCAAGAGTCTTCTCCAACACCACAGTTCAAAAGTATCAATTCTTTGATGCTCAACTTTCTTTATGGTCCAACTCTCACATCCATACATGACAGTGGGAAAAACCATAGCTTTGACTAGACTGACCTTTGTCAGCAAAGTCAAGTCTCTGCTTTTTAATATGCTGTCTAGGTTGGTCATAGCTTTTCTTCCAAGGAGCAAGCATCTTTTAATTTCATGGCTGCAGTCACCATCTGCAGTGATTTTGGAGCCCAGAAAAATAAAGTCAGCCACTGTTTCCACTGTTTCCCCATCTATTTGGCATGAAGTGATGGGACCGGATGCCATGATCTTAGTTTTTTGAATGTTGAATTTTAAGCCACCTTCTTCACTCTCCTCTTTCATTTCATTAAGAGGCTCTTCAGTTCCTCTTCACTCTCTACCGTAAGGGTGCTGCCATCTGCCTTTCTGAAATTATTGGTATTTCTCCTGGCAATCTTGATTCCAGCTAGTGCTCAGTTGTGTCCAACTCTTTTGACCCCACAGACTATAGCCTGCCAGGTTCTTCTGTCCATGGAAGTTTACAGGTAAAAATACTGAAGTGGGCTGCCATTTCCTACTCTGTAGTTTTAGTTTTTTAAGGACCCTTCATACTGTTCTCCATAGTGGCTTCACCAGTTTATATTCCTACCAACAGTGTAGTACAATCCCCTTTTCTCTACACCCTCTCCGGCATTTATTATTTGTAGATTTTTTATCATGGTCATTCTGACTAGTATAAGGTTAATACCTTACTGTAGTTTTGGTTCTCGTAGAATGATTGTTTAAAATTTGTTTTAATTACTAACAAAATTTTCCTTCAGCTTTAAAACTTATTTGAAATGGCATTTAATTTTTTAGGATTGTTGCCAAATTTGGAAAAATCTTTTTCATATTTCTTTTATGTGTGAAGTATAAGATTTTGGCTTTTTTTGGGGTGTGTATGATGATTAATTATAATTACATTTTTAATTCATATTTATTAACTAATGTGTCATTGATGTTCTCATTGTAGTGACATGCAAATTTTCTATTAGTCAAGTCAGTGTTTTATGTTAAGTCAACAAGAACCAGTAAAATAAAATAATTACTTAAGGGAAGAGAATGAGCAAAGTTCTTTTCCAGTAAGCATGAGCAATCCAGTTTGGATAAAGTATGCTGTGCTGGTAGGATAGGAGGGGACAAAAAGGTAAAAAAAAAGAAAATTCTTGGAGTCAGACAGAAGTAGGAACATACTATCACTTCCTGAAGGGAGCTTAAAGATAGATATTCTTAAGAAGCTCTGCTGCTGGATCACTAAGCAGATGAAGGGCAGTCTAATGGAAGTGTGAAGTGCATTATGTAGTCAGACAGACAGGTCTGAGTCCTAGCTCTGCCATTTACTAGCATATGATACCTTGCTACCAGTTACTTGACCATATTTTCTTGGGCTTCAAAATCATGGTGGACTGTTACTGCAGCCATGAAATTAAAAGATACTTGATCCTTAGAAGGAAAACTATGACAAACCTAGACAGCATATTAAAAAGCGGAGACATCGCTTTGCCGACAAAGGTCCATATAGTCAAAGCTATGGTTTTTCCAGTAGTCATGCGCCTATGTGAGAGTTGCACCATAAGTAAGGCTGAGCGCTGAAGCATTGATGCTTTCAAGTTGTGGTCCTGGAGAACACTCTTGAGAGTCCCTTGGACTACAAAGAGATAAAACCAGTCAATCCTAAAGGAAATCAACTCTGAGTATTCATTGGAAGGACTGATGCTGGAGCTCCAATACTTTTGTCACCTACTGCAAAGAGCCAGCTCACTGGGAAAGACCCTGATGTTGGGAAAGATTGAAGGCAAATGAGAAGAGGATGGCAGAAGATGAGATGGTTAGATAGCATCACTGACTCAATAGACATAAATTTGAGCAAACTCTGGGAGAACAGAGGAGCCAGGCATGCTGTGGTCCATGGAGTGGCAAAGAGTCAGACATGACTTAGCTACTAAACAACAACAATCCATGGAAATGACTATACCTCATGTACCTATATCCCTCTTAACACCAAACTAACACTGCCCTCAAATCTCCCTTGGCCAGGTCCTCCAAATGCTGTGGCTCTGCCAACATCACTTCGTGTAAGGGGAAGTATGGCAGAGAAGTTGGAGTGAAAAGAATTAGTGGTATTAGCCAATTGCAGTAAAAATACCTTATATTTTGCAGCTTTTAAGAAATCACAATTCCAGGGTCCCTCGTGGTACCTTAGAATGACCTATGCAAGTGAGAGGCCCAAAAGGTTATGCTTTATCAGCTTCACAGTAAATGAGCCTCTACTGGAGATCTTATGATGGGAACGACATTTTGGATGTTTCCCACACAACCAGGATAACCACAAGTCAAGGGGAAACTGAGGTTAGTTTGAAGTGGCTGCCACCTTTGCATTGTTCTTTTCATGCATTTGTGATAAGACCACCTTTCTCTGTTTGGTAGTGATCTGTCTTTTAGCTGCTGCAGAAAATGAGAAGTGGGCAAATGAGAAGTTATTGGGCAACTGGGAAGAACTTTCAGAAATCACTATATTCATTTGCTGCTTCTGGCAAATTTCAATTTCTTGGAAAAAACAAGGAACAGTGAAAGACGAAGGACTACACTAACATATTGTCTAATATACTGTTCCCCTTAAAAGTTCAACCCATTTTAGGCTTGAGATAGAGGCTGTTTTAAAAATCAAAATTTTTGATTTTCCAAAAATTAGGCAAAGAAGAACCAAGGTTTTATAAATGAGAAATATTGTTTGCAGT
This sequence comes from Cervus canadensis, assembly GCF_019320065.1. NCBI lineage: Eukaryota > Metazoa > Chordata > Mammalia > Artiodactyla > Cervidae > Cervus > Cervus canadensis. The sequence goes on along the minus strand of NC_057411.1, from coordinate 24,864,584 downwards.
TCATAGTTTGTGTTATTGTATTAAATGCTTAAATTCACAAATGCTTGTTATAAAATACTTTTATTTTATGATATTACTGCATCTGTGTAGTCTTATCTCTGAATGTGTCTTCTCTACAAGGCCAGTGGTTATTAATCTTGGCTGTAAAATAGAATCTCTGGAGTACTTTAAAAAAATATATCCATTTCTTGGCACATCCCGAAGTATCTGCAATTTTAAAAAACATCATAAATAATTCTGATACACAATGAAGGCTGAGAACCAATGTACCAAACAAATATCAGAGCAAGACAACTCTAGTCTAAGCTTCAACAGTTCCATTACTGTGCTAGGATTTAGAAAAGAGGAAATAGAGTCAGGATGGATTGTCCCATTCTAAAAGCACTATAGCACCACCTACTGGGAGATCTGGCCGTTAAAAATGAGTACAGTTGACCCTTGAGCAAGGTGGGTTTGAACTGCCTAGGTCTTCTTATACCTGGAAGTTTTTCTGTAGTAAATACTCCAGTACTGTGTGACACTTAGTTGGCTCAATTAAAGAATATGGAAGTATGTAGTATATTGAAGGTGACTGTAAATTATAGGCAGATTTTTTGACTGGGCAGGGGGTTGACACTCCTAAACCCAGCATTGTTTGAGAGTCCACTGTACTCTGGGTCCTACGAATATCATTGATTCCATTTTGGTCATTGGCAAAATAAATTTAATCTTGATTAACAACAACAAAAGTTAGTTTCCAAATACTATATTTTAGAAATCAAGTAAAATTCCTAATTTCTTGGTCATGGTATAAAGTAAGGCAGATATAGATAAACATATCAGCCTGTTTGTTCAAATATTGAGGATTATTTGAAAGAAAGGCATTGCATTCTATCTTTAGTTCACAACTCAACTGATATTTAGTTCACAACTCAATATTTATTCTGGAGAATTTCAACCAAAATTCACTGATGCGTGGAACAACTATCACCTCTTCTCTTTGATTTAGTGTTTGGGTACCATGCAACTTGAATTAATCATTATTGCCTTTTTTTCCTTTTTCCTTTTTTTCCACTTCTATGGCTGTCATGTTCCTTGAATCTGAAGTTGTGGATGAGTAGGGAGGTGTTTTCACATTCCTTCATTCATCAAGTAGATATTAAGTGCCTTCCATGCGCCAGACACTATGCAGGTGTGGTAGGTTTGTTGGGGAGCAGAGATGTGGGAGGTTATTTGAGTTCCTTTCTTCATAGTTTAGGCCCACAGGGCTGATGACTAAAAAGTTTAATGAGATATTGGAAACAACTCAGAAAAATCCATTTCTATGATGAGCTGATCATTTGGTGAGGGAATGAAGATGAAAGAGGAGTATTAATGTAATGTCTAGAGTACAGTATATTAAAGCTTTCCCTGGGCAATATTAGCGGGGTGGGGGGATTTCCATCCTGCTTTGAGCCCAAGTTGCATCTACCACTGAGACTCAATGCAAACACAGGAGAATGTAATGAGCTAATATCTTGGGTGGTCTGAAGATATCCGTTTGCATAAATTGATTAGCACAGGACAGGTTGAAAGCCAAATAAGAGGAAAGTGGAATAAAACGGAGATGCAGAAGGCAGCAAGGTATCTGTTGAAACATTAGTCTCTTAACATGGGGTCATGGGCTCATTTCTAAGACTTTTGGAAAGATAGACTTCAAGCAAAATCTTAACCTTGAGAAGAGGAGCTCTTTGTTGGCAGCACACAGGCATCTGATTATGAAACAGGAGTAGGAAGGATATTCTGCTCCCCATGCCTGCTTAAGTATAGCATTCCAAGGTTAAATAATATCAAGAGAATCAAGTGCGAATAGTCTTGGCAGAATCACCAGAATTCTTTCTGTGCTTCTCTCTATAGTTTCAAAGCTAAGGCAGCCTCAAATAACTTCACAGGCAGTGACACCAATGAGTGAGTAGGAGTAGGAAGAGTGGGTAGATTCCAGGTGGTTAACATGACTGACAAAATGGTGATGATACATGTGACATCCCTGAGCATTAGTAGATGAAGAGACGAAACTTCATAGGGGGATGGATCTTTTAAAATATGAGTCATTATTGTTAACATGATTGTGTGCTCAGTCATGTCTGACACTTTGCAACCCCAGGGACTGCAGCCCACCAGGCTCCTCTGTCCATGGGATTCTCCAGGCAAGACTGGCAGAGTGGAGTTGCCATTTCCTACTCCAGGGGATCTTCCCGACCCAGAGATTGAACCCGTGTCTCCTTCATCTCCTGTATTGGCAGGTGGGTTCTTTACCACTGTGCCATGTGAGAAGCCCCATTAACATGATTACACATACCTCTATACGTCCTACTTGTGTAGAAGGATAGAATTGGTTATCCTTTTTGTTTTTCTTACCCTTTTTTGGTGCATTAGCATTCAAAGAACCTCAATTTTCTTCCCGATTCTATTACTCCCATCACAACACCGCAGTGCTATCTTCTCTTTTGAGAACATTTGAAAATTAAGCCTCTCTCTTTGCTTTCAAGGAAAGACGAACCACCTTTTTGGTAATCACTTATGTCTGGTTATGACGTGCCATCAAGATCTGTTAAGAAAGCAAGGAGGAAAATTAATTGATGAGGAGATAAGGATAGAAGAATTAAGAAGTAGTGAAAAAATAAAAAAAAAACTAGACAGAGGACTGTGGGCGGGAAAAATAAGTGAAGAATATGTCAGCCTGGAGGTTTGTAAAACTATCCTGGTACAGTTGTCCAAGAAGCAGGGGTGGAGGTTGGGAGAGAGAGACCATTGCCTAGCAACTGCCATATTAGTGAACCTATCAATAAGAAGACAACTTTGAGAGCATGTGGGTTAGAAATTATAAACAACAACATAAACCATTTAATTTTTCTCACCAGGTTGGAAGTAGGCAGGTGGGCTCTGATGATCTGGGCTGGGCTTGTCTGATGCCCGGTAGGCTTGCTCATAGGTCTGAAATTAGATACTAGGTTGGCTGGAGCTGGTTGATCCGGGAGAGACTTTGCTGGGATGACTCCTTGTGTATCTCTTGCATCCCTCCATCAGGCATGGCAGAAACAGAGTTCTGAGAAAGGAAAAGGAAATATGCACGTACTTTTTTCAAGGATCTGTTTGAGTCAAGCTTTGTTATTTCCCTTTGGTTGAAGCATGTCACGTGGTCAAGCCCCGCATCGCTGTGGAAGGGTGCTATCAAAGGTGTGGGTGTAGGCTGCCGCTGCTGTTTAATCACCAAGTCATGTCTGATTCTTTGTGACCCCATGGGCTATTGCCTGCAAGACTCCCCTGTCCATGGGATTTTCCAGGCAAGCATACTGGAGTGGGTTGCTATTTCTTCTTCCACAGGATCTTCCCAACCCAGGGATCAAACCTGTTCTCCTGCTTGGCAGGCAGATTCTTTACCTCTGAGCCACCTGGGGAGCATGATATGGGTATAGGAAAGTGACATTATTCAAACTCCCAGGTGCCATTCGAGAAGCTGACCACTTACTGTTTACATAACAGAGATCCTCTCACCACCCTCAGTGAGGACTTACACCACGGGCTTATACCAACCTAAAATAGGCATAGCAAGATGCTTAGCTTGGTTACACTGTTTTAATCAAAAGTTTAACAGAAAGCTAAAATACTCTGGTGATGATATAATCCTTCAGGTACATTTAAAAAAACCTTAGTCTCCTATTTTCAAATACTTGTAAAACCTTAGGTTCATTAATTTCTAGTTTTGAAGCAAAACCGCTTTCTTCAAGACTCTTGTCTTATTCTTTCCCCTCAGAGTGGAGGTATAATATTAATTGTCTTTTTGGACTGGCCTCATTTGAATTTAATATTAACATTGTCAGTGCTGTGTAAATATGTGCAGCTGATATATACTCTCCATTTATTTTATCCAGAAAATTATAGAAAGATTTTTAAAAAGTGAAAAAAGTTTTAAAAAGTTATGAAGCATAAAGTGAAAGGTTGCCTCTACAACCAATAACATGGGTGGATATTTGTATGGTATACAATATAATATTTAGTACAAAAGAAAGTTCCAGAACGTTGTACACAATGTAATATACTTGTAAAATTAAAGAACAACAAAATGAGTAATATGTATAGATTTAGGAATATTTATAAAATATAACTTTATTTTCAGAAAAGCAAGGGAATGATACACACAGGATTCAGGATAATAGTTACATTGAGTGAAAGTTGATGGGGACAGGATGAAGGAGAATCACAGGAAGATGTAAGTTTATGTTAAAATTCTAGTTCTCATGATGGATGTTGGGGTACAAAGACCTATTATTATTAGAAATGCATTCATACATGTGTGCCAAGGGGGATCACACATAGATCACTGGTGAGAATAAAGGTTATGATTAATTCAACTCTGTACATCCGAGTGTATTTTTAAAATTTTTATTTTATATTGGACTATAGTTGATATGATGGTATGTTAGTTTCATACTAACATACAGGTATACAACAAAATGATTCAGTTATACATATATTCATTCTTTTTGAAATTCCTTTCCCATTTAGGTTATTACAGAATATTGAGCAGAGTTCTGCATGCTACATAGTAGGTCCTTATTGGTTATCTATTTTAAATATGTGTGTGCTTAGTCGCTCAGTCATGTCCGACTCTTTGAGACCCTATGGACTGTGGCCCGCCAGGCTCCTCTGGCTGTGGGGATTCTCCAGGCAAGAATACTGGAGTGGGTTGCCACACCCTCTTCCAGGGGGTCTTCCCAACCCTGTGCTCAAACCCAGGTCTCCAGTATTGCCTGTGGGTTCTTTACCGTCTGAGCCACCAGGGAAGCTCATTTCTCTCAGATTTTAAATATAGACTGTGTATATATCAATTCCAAATTCCCATCCCTAACCCTGCCTTTCCCCTTTGGTAACCATAAGCTTGTTTTCTAAGTCTGTGAGTTCATTTCTGTTTTATAAATAGGTTCATTTGTATCATTTTCTTCATGATATAAGTGATATTATATGGTATTTGTCTCTCTCTAATTTACTTAGTGTGATAATCTCCAGGTCTATCCTTGTTGCTGCAAGTGGCTTATTTCATTCTTCTTTAGGGCTGAGTAACATTCCATTTTGTGTGTGTGTGTGTGTGTGTGTGTGTGTGTGTGTACCACAGCTTCTTTATCCATCCATCTGACGATGTACACTTAGGTTACTTTGGTTGCTTTTGTGTCTCGGCTACTTTAAGTAGTGCTGCTGTGAATACTGGGGTGCATGTATCTTTTCAAATTATGGTTTTCTCCAGTTATATGCCCAGGAGTAGGATTGCTGGATCATATGGTAGCTCTGTTTAAGTTTTTAAGGTAGGAAATCATCCACACTGGAACATGAGGTGTTTTTTGTTGTTGTTGTTAAGCAGCATTACTTAAAAGAAGGTTTAAATGGTCAAGAAACATGACTTAATTTTGAAGATTAAGTCATATTCCTCTTTTAAAATGCTTCTTTGTTTTTTTCCTTAATGCCTCTCAAGACATGGGTTTGGTATACATAAAATATGCTATTTGAATTAGCTTTAAAATTCATTAGTCTCTAATGAACTTAAACTATCAATATCAGTGATTATAAATCTTACCTCCTTTTAATTTGGTTTGGTTAACTACCAGTAAAATGTGAATTCGAGAACTCTGGTTTATTTCCACATTAACTATTCTATAACAATTACACACAAAGTTAATTTTCAGTATCCTATCATTTGGCTGCTATGGCTAGCAAAGTTACACAGATGTAGCAAGTTTATTTTTCTCAGATTTTAGAATAATAAGGGGACAGACTATGACTTGGTTGTTATTCACTTGAAATTTCTATTTAAAATAATGAAAAAAATCAATGTAAGCAAAATGCTTACAAATGATTACAACCAACACCAGCAAGACAAATAGAAATCTAGGAAGTGAGTGAACCAACACTGACAGTTACTGATTAAATTATATGAGTTTTACCCCAGGCAGGGGAAAAGGTATGGTGAAATACCACCACAATCCTAAATAAATAAGAGGGAAATGAGTGCTGTGAGAGACCAAGAACTCACCCTGAGGGTAAGGGCAGATGTTTCCTTCAAAGATGATTACAAGTGGGAAGCAATTAGTGACAGTAAGGTCCTACAGAGAATCCCTTCATTTAGAAGATGCTTTAAAAGGACTTATTTACAGGGCACAGTTGTCTTTGTGTGAAGACAGAATTAAGCAAAATTAATTCCTCAAGGAATTAACCATAAGGAAGACTCCTGTGTAAAGGCAGCCTGGGAACTCAAACATGAATTAGACAACAGAGGAAATCTTTTTAGAGGACAGTTAGCCAGTGGTTCATAAAGTTCACTGGGATAGGGCAGTTATGGAAGCAGTGGGACAGGACATCTAAGCACTCTGCTTGTGAAGGTTGCTTTCATTTTTTGAGACATTCACTCTTTGTTAGGAAAGAATACAAGTGTATTATATTCTGCGTCACTCCAAGCGTCTCTCTTCTGGAATTCCAGGCTACCCTTTTTATCATCCTTTTCCTCTGCTCTCAAATATGTTCATAAATGCTAATATTCATATAGGAAGTTAGTCTACTCTTAAAAAGACTATGATTGGACTTAGAGCTTAATGCCTCTCTAGGTTTAAATATGTTTATATATCCCTTCGGGCTTCCCAGGAGGTGCTAATAGTAAAGAAACCACCTACCAATGCAGGAGGCAAGGGATGCTAGTTCTATCCCTGACTTGGGAAGATTCCCTGGAGGAGGGCATGGCAACCCACTCCAGTATTCTTACCTGGAGAATCCCATGGACAGAGGAGCCTGGCAGGCAGTCCATAGGGTCATAAAAAGTTGGATATGACTGAAGTGACTTAGAACACATGCAAATTTCACTTCCCTTCCTTAATCTGTGCAAACTTTCTAAGTGAAGGTGAAATTAAATGTGAGGTTTGGGGGGCTTATCTCATCATTGACATCAAACAAAGTAAAAATTAGGGCATTTGTCAGAAAATGCACTAAATGCCTTTATTCTTTTGTGTGTGGGCATGTGTATGTGTGTGTGTGTGTGTACGTGCATGTATGTGTGCATATATGTGGTGTGTGTGAAAGTGTTGGTGACCCTGGAGATCAGGGAAATAAGCATGGTTGATGAGACACCAGGGTATGGTCTCTCCAAAGCAGTGGCAGATAGACCCCTCAGTGGATGGTAGGAATTTTGAAATCAGCTCTTTCTTGGCTCTGGCAGCAATTCCTGATGCCCACAGGGGTCCTGTCAGAATCAGTGTAGAACAATGTACATTGACCAAGTACATATATGCCCTGGAACCAACTGATGACAGTTGTGAAGACTAGATCAGGATAAACTAGGACTGAGGATTTCCAAAGGAATCAGGCTTCTATAGGAGTATGGAGGAAAAGTAAACACGGCACTCTTGGATCCTATTGTTGCAGAAACTGAATGTCACTCAGTCATGTCCAACTCTTTGTGACCTCTTGGGTTGTAGCCCACTAGGCTCCTCTGTCCATGGAATTCTCCAGGCAAGAATACTGGAGTGGGTAGCCATTCCCTTCTCCAGGGGATCTTCCTGATCCAGGGATCAAACCCAGGTCTTTGGCATTGCAGGCAGATTCTTTATTGTCTGAGCCACCAGGGAAGCCATGGAGTGGGTTATTATTTCCTCCTCCAGGGGATCTTCCTGACCCAGGAATCTAATCAACTGGCATCTCCTGCATTGCAGGCATATTCTTTACCACTGAACCACTTGGGAGGGCAGGGAAAAGCCAATTCTGACTCTATATTGAAACTGTTTCTTTTACTTGCTTTTGTTATTATAATCATTGATAATGGCCTGCCTCTGAGAATCCTGCCCCTTTGTTTGACTGTTAAACTAAAGTTCTTTTGTTCAGAACTCTACCCACCTGTAGGTGGCAGGAAGAAAGAAATTAACACATCCCCCTGCCTGAAGCTCACCATTCTAGGAGATATTTGCAAGATTAATGGCCTTTTTTACTTTGTTTCCTCACCTCTCCCCATCTCTGATCTATAAATGAATCTGGCATCCAGACCCTGATAAGATGGTTATTTATAGGCATTAGTCTGCCATCTTCTCCATCAGCTGACTCTCTGAATAAAGTCATATTCCTTGCCTCAACACCTTGAGTCTGATTCATTGACCTTCATGAGGTGAGCAGAGCAAGCTTGGACTTGGTAACACTATGAGGGACCCAAAATAAATACCTAATTAGTCAAGAGAATGGGTAGAACAGAACTCCCTTAGGTAACAAACCTAGGAAGTAAGATTTGATAAAAAAATGTTCTGCATGTGAATTCCTAGGAGAGTAGCTTTGACAGGGACTAGAGTGGTTCAAGGCAATGTCTACCAAATGGGACTGTGGATCCTGCAGACCATTATGAGTTCAACCTGGGCCACTCCATTACTTAGCACACAAGTAATGGTCAGGGTATGGTAGCACTTTGGATATCTGGATATCAATATCAACTGAGACCCCATATCTAACAGAAATTGAAACGACTGAGTATTATCCTTTTCCCAATTCATAGTTACACAAATAAATGTCCTAGGCACTTCTTCTCTCAGGATCTGTCCTCATAGGAATCTGGCTTCTCTTGATGCCAGAGAGTTTTGACTCTGGAAACTAGCTCAAATCTGGATAACAGCCCAGGGATTGTGGGTATTTTTTTTTCTTGAACAGCTTCTGTCAACTTCCTAACCATTCTTCCTCAGTTTCATGTCATTAAGCAATGTGTGTTGGCTGCCTATCCATCATGCTTCTAGGAAGACCATACATTTTTATCTGCATAGTTCTTCATGGGCTTCCCAAATAACATTTGTGGTAAAGAACCTGCCTGCCAATGCAGGAGATGTAAAAGATGCAGGCTGGATCCCTGGGTCAGGAAGGTCCCCTGGAGGAGGGCATGGCAACCCACTCCAGTATTCTTGCTTGGGGAACCCCATGGAGAGAGGAGCCTGGCGGGCTACAGTCCACAGGGTCACAAAGAGTCAGAGATGACTGAAGCTATTTAACACATAGTTCTCCCTAATTGGGGTCAGTCCTGGCTACTACTTTGACCTTGCTTCTCATTGTAATAATTGCACCCACTTCGCTCCTCATGGTGAAGGTACCACCACCTGAACTCTATTATTATTGGAGCTTGGTTCTACGACATCATCTCCTGTCCTTGCTCCTATCCTGCAGAGGGTACCACCGGAACTTATCAGCAATGCTGTGTGCCCCTCTCACCACTGCTTTCCTTACCCCTTTGGTAAGTGAAGTTTTTTCTGCTCCTGGAACAAAACATATCAAATATTTGGCCAGTGGATTTTCTAGCATTTTGTAGTATATCTTGGGGGGAGAGGGTGGGAGTTTGTAATCTCCTCCGTTGTCTCGCCGCAGCAAAAATTTGAAGCAATGGATGGATCGGTGTTAACAGCTCAGTTTCATTTGTCAAGCAAAGGAAAATACATCCTTGAGGTGTGAGGGCTGGCTGACCCAAAAGACTCAAAGAGAAGAGAAGCCAGCGGCTAATTTTGTCTCCTCTTTTTGTGTGTTTTTTCTCCTCCCCCTGAGCCTGCCCTATGTAGATTGGGCTAGCCAGGAGGGCTGTTTGCTTTACCTGAGGCTCTGTTCTTCGACCTTCCTTTGTTCTATTTTTGAGGGCTTTTCCCTTTCTTTGTCTTTTAGCCATCGCCATTAAGGACTCCTTTTTCCTATTCTAACTACGTAACATGTCTATTCTATCCTGTCCACTTTACTGAGCATTTTTATCCATTTCTTTACCATATGGCATAATAGTTCTGCCATTTATAATTTCCTGATAGAGAGCCATTGATGTTTTCAAGAGCCATGCTGGTAAAGTAATAACTCTAAGTCCCAGCGTCTTTGTTATTAAATTCTATATTATGACAATTTTATGACAATTGAGTCTCTCCTATCCAATTTAATGTTTCGCTCCCTTGATCTAGAACCACCAAGAGACAGTTCATTGCTTAATTTCCCAAGTTCCTTCCAAGATGTGTTAGCCAGATATTCCTTTATTTCAAATTGGGCTAGACTGGGGTTTTATCCTTGTTATTGGCTTGGTTGACAGGAAATGATATGAGGATAGATCTTGAGGGGAGCAGCATTATCTTGTAAGACTCCTGTCTTGTTTGAGACTTGTGTACAATATTAAGCAATGGGCTTTAAAGCAATATCTTTGTATAAGATGGAGTTGACTGTTTATGCAGGTCCAGCATGTCCATGGGTATTTGGGAGGTTATTGATTTCAGTGCATCCACCCAGATTTCTCCAACCCAAGTCTCGATTTCCTTCTCCTGCATGATTTTGGCCTTGACATGAAGGACCTGTTAGTGCTGAGAATTCAGCCTCTCAGTGAAGCTCTGCTACTCTTACAACTGTCCTGAGACTGTTCCCAATTCCTTCCCTCATCTACAAGAGATTATGGGTTTTATTAAATGGCATTAGGACACACTCTGGCTTTTGCATTTTGCCTTGTTTTAATTTATCACTCTGTATCTCTCATTATCTCTCTTCAGGGATACAGTGATACTTAGTAACAGCTACCCAGTTCCACAGTTTCATCTTTTCCGCAGACTTCAAGCATCAGAGAGTGAGACCGGGCACCTAGGTGAACCATGTGGTCCAATCACGGCTCGGCATGAACTGGGGGGCAGGGAAGAACATGTTCAGTGCTAAGCTAATCCACTGAGACGTCTATTGGTGCCCCGTGCCCATGTTAACAGGGAACAACAATAAAACAGTTGCCATGGCCTACACATGGGCATGGTAACCTGGAGCTCGGACACCTCAGGGACTGAGGCTGTGGGTTGCTTCACCAGCAAAGGTGCTCGCTGGAAGTAGGGGAATCTAGATTAAGAGGAGCAAAGAGGAGAATGATAAATGCTGATTGCTGGTTGGAAATCAAGCACCCACTTGAAATACAGTTCCTATCCTTGCTAACTCTCTTTTTATGTTTCCCTAAGAATGAGAGCAACTGGCATCTTGGAAAAGCTGTTCCCGGTTGGGCATACACTCCTGCAGTATATAGTGTGACATTTAGCCCAGAGCGCCTCCTTAGGGTGTCATGCCTATCACCATCTGCTAATAAGTACAGTTATTGATTACTCATATATATGCCCCTCACTGGGAATAGCTCTTGACTGGAAGGAAGATTGTGTCTAAGACTATTTTACTTCAAAGGGTGTGACCATCTGTCTGACTATCTGATGTGGGGACACAAAAGCCCAAGCTCTTTGCCTCAATTTGGGACAATCTGAGAGGTCATTGTAGCTGCAGAACTTGGTGTGAGACTAGCTGAGGCCTTAGTTGTAGAATACTGTATATGTGTTTCTTCTCTGCCCAATTCTGCCTTCCTCGCTGTCTTATAGCTGTGTGTCCTGAGAGGACTTCCCAATTTATCTTCCAAGTGCAACTCTCCATCTCTGAATATGTTTCTAGGGAGCTCAACTCAAGACTCTTTCATTAAACTAGTATAGTCAGATTTCTGTGGATGAAGCCAAGTGCTATCCCCAATGCAAATATAGTCTAGGAAAGATTCCTGAGAAATGATGTCTTTATTGGAACATTCCAAATCAGATATACCCCTGTCATTCTTATTTTAACAAGCAGCATTTAATTAAAAGAGCCAAATCTCTTGTTTAAGTGGCAAGTAATTGGTAGACTGAAGTATCACCCAAGTGAGAAAATACATAAAATATCAAGACAGAAACTCATCAAACATCAAACAGGAGAAAGAACCCATGACTTCAAGCAGATTTCTTATAGGCTTTGAACAGACATACTTCAGATAATTATGACTTAATTTGATTGTTTTTTTCTTTTCAATTAACTTAAACTAACTTCTATTTTTTTTACTTAAGAATTACTTCTTCCTGTTTTACAAAATTTTTTTTTAATTTTTCTAGCTCTCAAGTTGAATCCATAAATCATTTATTTTCATTCATATGTTGGGAAAAATCAAACAGTTTTTTGGAAATCAATTACATTTTATCTTCAGTTCAGTTCAGTCTCTCAATCATGCCTGACTCTTTGCAGCCCCAAGGACTGCAGAATGTCAGGCTTCTCTGTCCATCACCATCTCCTAGAGCTTGCTCAAACTCATGTCCATCAAGTCGGTGATATCATCTAACCATCTCATCCTCTGTCATCCCCTTCTCCTCCTGCCTTCAATCTTTCCCAGCACCAGGGTCTTTTCCAATGAGTCAGTTCTTCTCCTCAGGTAGCCAAAGTATTGGAGTTTCAGCTTCAGCAGCAGTCCTTCCAATGAATATTCAGGACTGATTTTCTTTAGAATTGACTGGTTTGATCTCCTTGCAGTCCAAGGGACTCTCAAGAATCTTCTCCAACACCACAGTTCCGAAGCATCATTTCTTCAGTGCTCAGCTTTCTTTATAGTCCAACTCTCAAATCTGTACATGACTACTGGAAAAATCATAGCTTTGACTAGTTGGACCTATGTTGGCAAAGTAAAGAAACTAAAAAGCCTCTTGATAAAAGTGAAAGAGGAGAGTGAAAAAGTTGGCTTAAAACTCAACATTCAGAAAACTAAGATCACGGCATCCAGTCTCATCACTTCATGGCAAATAAACGGAGAAACAATGGAAACAGGGGCTTTAATTTGGGGGGCTCCAAAATCACTGCAGATGGTGACTGTGGCCAGGAAATTAAAAGACACTTGCTCCTTGGCAGAAGAGCTATGACCAACCTAAACAGCATATTAAAGCAGAGACATTTTATCTTAGAAAACAGAAAACACTAAGCTGACTCTCAAATGTAACCAAGACAGGTTATATTTGTTAAACCTAGGAAAAATATTTCTAAGCTCTTAATTTTTAAAAAAAAATTACTTCTGTAACCTGACCACAATATCCATATCTCAAAAAGATATTCTATTTTATTTATGTTTGCTACTTTTTGCCCTGTTTTTATTCCCACTGCAAGTTAAGCAGTATAGTCACTTGCAAAAGTTTCTCCATTATAAATGGAATTAATGTTTCAAGTGTTTGAAACTCAAATGTAGTGTATAATAAATCCAAGATTTCTAGAGTATTTAAAGTTTGGATCTTAGTATAATGAATTATAGTAAGAAAGTTAGCTAAGGACAGTATCTCTAACAAGTTTGCAATCTAAAAATAATCTTGATTTCAATGGGGTTATTTTAGTGCATTCACCTAATCATCATTTTTCAATCTTAAATTGTAGTGACAAAAATATTGAATACAAAATAAAGGAACACTTCTGCAAAAATCTGAAAATACTACATTTAGTATTTGTTATATAACTTTCTACAAAGCAGTGATTGAATCTAAGATGCTTCTTTTTATTATAAAAATATCTATGATTCCATGTGTTCATAATCTCTGAATCTTCCTTTCTTATATCCTGTTCAATGTCTTGTCTCACCTTTTGATTGTCTTTTCCACTACAAGCTATATTAATTCTACTCTTTGAGTTCTAGGCTTGTCAATGCTATGGTACTTTGGTTATTTCTTTGGTAGTGGAAGTGGAGGGTAAGTATAAAATGAAAGCAAACAGGGGAATGGTGAAAATAAGAAAAGAGACAAAGGTCTCTCTTTGTATATTTTTATCCATAAATGTATCATCTTCATTCACCTCAATATCCCTTTTTCTATTGTGAGATCCTCGTTTCCTAGGTTCAAGAACCAAAGAATTTGACAAAATATGCAATTTGATGTTGGATAGGCATAGACTTGAATCCAAATGTTAAAACTTTACTAGTGATATGACCTTGGGCAAGTTTTAGTAAGCTCTCTGAAGCTGTTTCCTCCTTCATAAATGGAGAGAATGCCTACCTTGCAGAGTGTTTGTAACAATTATACATACACACATAACATACTTCCATGTTCATTTGCTCATTCTCACATTGGACAAATATGTAATAAACATCTTTTATGTGCCAGGCATTATACTAGGCTTTGGAGTGTACTTAAGTTTTTGAGAAATAAAAACAGCACATTTCAGGCATAAAATGAATGATAACTATTAAAAGACTCAAAAATGTACTCCAGAAAGAAGCTTAATGACTCCAGGAACAAGTAATGGTATATGAGACTTGATAGTGAACAGAGACATTATACAAACTTATTCATTCTCCTCAAATATTGAATGTGAAAAAAAATTAAAGAACAAGTAAGGAAAGTAAAAGATTTCTCAACTTGTTGACATGTTCTGGGGAAAGTCATAAACATCTATACACTCTAGATATAAGAAAATATTAAATTTGATTATGAATATTCATCCTTGCTTAACAGTAGATATGAGGAGAATAAAAATGGAATATTTACTGCATATTCTCCATCTAGTAAACAATAGAATAGTGAAGATAATCTTTTGACCAAAGAAAGAGGGTAGTTAAAGCTAGTGGGAATAGAAAACAGATTAAAATGTCAGATATAAAAGGGCATAATATGAATCTGGCAGTAAATGAAAAATTTTAAATTCAAATACCTGGTGCTACAGCAGTTTTTGATAAACATGAGTGAAGATTAAGAGAATCCTGGCACTGCTTGCTTTCACGTTATGGATTTCCTGAGCTGAAATAATAAATATCTTTCTAGATTTGCCTTGATAGTTGAAAGTTTTTAAATTCATGGACAAAATTATTCTCTGAACTATTTTATATAATAAGAAATAACTGAAATGTATATAAATTTTCATAAGATATATTGCAATTTATTAGTACATTCTCACAACATATTGTTGCCCTCAACTATTTTACCTACTCCAAATTAAGTTCCACTTAACTTACTTTCATTTGATACATTTTATACAGTAACCAACATTCTTCATTCCCTGTGAAAGGTAAGGTCTCAGTCCTGTAGCCTTCTGAGTGCTTATGGCCTGTAATTTATTCTGTTACATTTTTATAAATGTACTATAGCTCCCACTTGTTGAAGGATAGTTTTGTTTATTCCAAAACATTTTATGCCAGTAGTATTTAATATTTTAATGAGAGAATTTAATTAAATATCTATGTAAATCAACACAATATGATTGGAAAAAGAAGTGAAATATTTGTATGAAAATTAAATTCATGCTCTGTAATGTCCCAATAAAGAGAAACAGCTGAAAATGATGTCAAATTAGGTGTCAGCAAGATATTTAGAAAAGATTATAAAGCCATGGAAATCTAAAAGGATTTAACATGTTTTTGCTTCACTGAAGAATTTAAATTCTTGAACCTTTTAAAAAACGAAAACTGGAAATGTTAGTCAATGTTATGGATGTGGTTTACACAGAGAAGGCCAGATGGAATTCCTGTCAGTGGATATATTCTCAAGGGAGTAGCTTTCTTCTCACATCAAAAGATTAGAACTTGAATACATATTTATTTAACACAAAATATTCATAATACCTCTAATTTTTGTTGTTCCCTAAGTTAACTGCATATCTAATTAATCGCTAACTACTCAATTGCGCTGACTAAAAGTATTTCTGTTGCATGTCATGCATTTATTTTGCTTGTAGTATACAAAACTAATGAATTTGTAGGCAAATAAGTCAGTTGCTTTTGCTTCTGATGCAACTGGATTTCAGGCTTCTGGTTGAACTTCAGATGATTTATCTGAAGATGGAACAGAACTCTGACTTTAACATGAATGTTCCAAAGTCATACTTGGAAGTTTAGCATCAAGATGTGGTATGGCCAAGTAAATTTTCTGTGTTGGCAGTTTTCACAGTGTGAACCCTTTCCAAATGACTACATATGTTAGTTATTTCTGCAATTAGTTGTGAATTCTGAAGCATTTTTGTCCAACATATAACAAAGTTACCCTTATTTTACCAGCGGTGATTGACTTGTAATAAGTTAGTTGCAAGAAAAATTGCAGCAGGCCTCCATTTTGCTTTGGAACACAATAGTGAGCTTTGCCTATGTAAACATAGGAAGTCACCTAGAGGACACCTTCCTAACTTACCACTGAATTTCAAAATGTTCACCTGCATAATTTAGGGTGTGTCTATGGGTGGTCTCTTTCCAACACAATTCTGTCTTGTCATTTCTTTACGGAGTAGACAGCATCTCATACGGAGAAGGAAATGGCAACCCACTCCAGTATTCTTGCCTGGAGAATCCCAGGGACGGGAGCCTGGTGGGCTGCCGTCTGTGGGGTCGCACAGAGTCGGACACGACTGATGTGACTTAGCAGCAACAGCAGCATCTCATACACAGAGTGAGTTATTTGAAGACCCAGGTTTATGACAGCCTGAAAGTGAAAGTGTTAGTTGCTCAGTCCTATCCAACTCTTTGCGACCCGATAGACTGTAGCCCACCAGGCTTTTCTGTCCATGGGATTCTCCAGGCAAGAATGCTGGAGTGGTTAGCCATTCCCTTCTCCAGGGGATCTTCCCGACACATGGATCAAACCCAGGTCTCCTGCATTGCAGGCAGATTCTTTACCACTAAGCCACCGGGCTAGTGCATCTTATTCACAATTCAGAAGGTTAATAGCAAGGGTATGGGTGTCATTTGTTGTGGAAATGAAGGGGCTAAGTTATTAAGTACACCATAATACATACTTAACCAATTATGGTATTACAAGAGAACCTGACTTCCGGAAGGAGGCTTCACAGATTTTATAGCCAAAGCTAAGTATGTGGTGGGAGGATTACCAAATGGTGGCGTGTCAGTTCTGCAGTTTAACTCCTCAGTTACCAGGCTGAGAATAGCTTTACCAAGTTTGTCTTCATTTCCGTGTTGATATAACAGTAAAAATTATTCTCAGATGACCCAAATCCAGTCAGTGCAGAGAGCTGGAGAACTAGGAAACTGGCATTTATAACTATTTCACATTATCATATTTTCTCAAAAGTTAGCAGAATTTTGACTTAATTTTTGGAACAATTATACCTGCCATATTAAAGATTCTGACACCCTCCTCTGTTTGTACAAAAGGGCAACCCATCGTAAGGACCTTCTATAAGAGGTCCTCTGGTATCCTGCAGATATTTATAATATTATTATAAATTTTTGCCTTCTGAAAAAATTTTAAAAATTGTAAAAAAAAATCTGACAGAGGTCATGGAGCTGACTTCACGCCCTGCCAGTGTTTAGAGAGGCTGCTCTGGTAGAGTGAATATTGGATGGAGGTGAGGAAGATAGGAGTTCTAGAGTGCTGCTTGAGATGTTTTTGTAGCTCTGGTGTCTAGGATTTTTCCGTGCCTCATTTTTCTTAACTGTAAAATGGGGAGTAACCATGTAGCTACCTGGTAGGTTGAGGTGAACGCCATGTATGTATGTGAAGCATATTAGACATAGATACCTGCTCAGTGCCTCTCAGATATTGTCTCATGTTCCTGTTTCTTCTGCTTGGGACTAGGCTGTGAGGTTCTCTTGGAAAGTTGCCTTGCAAAGACTTTCTTTATGTTCCCAGTGAATTGTACAGGCATAAAAGGGTTTTGTCAGTAATTGGGGAGACATCTTGTATTGTGGGTTTTCTTTCCCTTTTTGGCACTTGGTAGATCAGTAGTGTCCTACTGGGGCTAGTGGGGGAGGAGTGGATCAGAGGGATATGGCAGAAACAGGCTGACAGCTCGATGCTCACACTGAAAAGTTTTCTGTTTTCTGTCTTCCTCCTCCGCATGCCTGCTGTGCAGCTCAGAAAGAATTAAAGAATAAAAGGAGAAGGACAGTGGCCTCTGGGTTGGAACTGAATGCATGGGAACATGGGAGGTAATGTGAGAAAGAGAATGGGGAGATCTGGCTGTTTAAAAATCTATAAAATGAAATTGTAGAAGCATTATAGCTATTGATTCCTCATTTAGCCCTAGGGACCAATTAATCTTGATGAGATTTCCCAGTCAGTTTCGGGTTAATGGATCCTCACAGAACTCAGACAAATGGAATCAGAAAATTGCAATTAAATACCAGGCCTCCAGAGCATCTGTTGTATGGTCCTGCATGTCTCAGTAGTGTTTTAGTGTTTTCTTTATGTATCATAAATGACATATTGTGACATAATCTACATTATGTCATTGATTCTTTTGTAATTATTATAATGTACCACAACAGAATATTATGGGATCATGACTTACTCATCTTTTTATTCCCAGCATCCAGCGTGATATCTTTCATATAATATGTACACAATATCTTTGAAGAGAGAAAAATAAGAGGAAAGATAAAAGAAAAGGAAAGAAAGAAATGAAGGAAGGCAGGAGGACAGGAAGTTAAAGAGGAAGGTAGGGAGGGAGACGAGGGAGAAAGGGAAATTTAGGCTAGTGCTTATTCGTATGGCTGTTGTAAATGACTGCAGACAATTTTTCTTCTTAAAGAGCTCTAAGAAAGAGTATCATATAATCTTTCCCAATAATATATTCCAGACAGTAGCAACTATTTGAGCAGAGATATTATGAAGACATAGATCTTTACATAATTGAATATTTACTCTAGAAGAGCAAGTTTTAGAGATATAAGAAATATACTAAAGAGAAGCTGATCTGATTAACTTTAGACAGTACATATATCAAAAAATTCATGTGCTATAGTTAGTGGGTAAAAAAGGTGATGTGATCCAACAAACATTTTACATAATGCAATTGAAATGCTGTTGTATTATTCATCAAGAATCCTCCCGAAGTACAAATATGAACTTTTCACCTATTATTAGTTCCCTGGTACATTTTATAAACTAAACCATTTCACTTTTGTTAAACCAGAATACCTTTCAAAATTTTCTTAGCCTCTTGAGGTTGATGAATTATTTATTGTTAAGCAACTTGGTTGCCAAAAGGAGACAGTCTAATGAGATTTTGGAAGCTAAATATGAATAGTCTCATGATTTTGAAAGAAAATAATGCACTTGTTGAGACGTGGATTACTCAGATTCAACAATTAGTTCAGCAATGTGCCATTTTTCACATATATTGGTAACTAGTCTAATAACTTCAACTTATAAGGGGGAAGTGACACTTTCCACTGCTATTTCTATCAGCAAGCATGGAGAAATATCTTTTAAAAAAAGTTTGATATTGTAAATATCTGCCAGAGGTAAACTGATGTTGACAGAGAAAGCACAATTCTTTCATAAATGCATTGATTCAAAATAAAATGGCAAGGGGATGAGTGGCCAAGAGAGTAGACGAGGAGGGCCCTGAGCTCACCTCCTCCCGTGGGCACGCCAAAATTACAGCTATTTACAGAATACCTATCAGTGGAAAAATCAGAAGACTCGCAGAAAAGATGTTATACAGCTAAAGATCTAAAAAAGAAACCAAAAGAAGATAGGTAGGAAGGCAAAAACATGGTGTGGTCAAGTCCTAGGGTGGGCCACCCACAAAAGGGAGGACAGTTATAATTGCAGAGGAGCACAAGTGGTAGTTTTAAAAGTGGCATGTTGCCACTGATTCCCTGGAGAAAATGCTGGAGCTCCTATGGAAAGCTATGAAGAAAGACAGGCTCCAAGTTGGGTCACTCTAGTTATTTGGGATATTCAGACGTGCTGTTTCTGCCTGAGCAGAAATCAGCTGTGAAAGTACTGTCAAAATCAGAGAGGGACAGAGGTTAAGGTGGTGATGGCAAATTTTATGCAGGGCTATTGCAATTATGGAGGAGAGACACTTGTATGAAACTGGGCTTCCTTCCAAATCAAGAGAGACAAGGATCCAATGATCTGAGTCTCATGTCAGGCTCCTCAGCTCTGGGGTTCTGCTCCCAGAAGATAAGCTCCTAGAATGTGTAACTTGCCTTCCTTTTGGATAGTCGGACGGCTGTGGGAAATGGGGACTTCACTCTTAAAAGGCAGACACGAAATCTCATATGCTGTGAGACCCAGGGCAGAATCAGTCATTTGGAAGAAGCTTGAATCAGAACCACCCACTGATCTTGGAGAGCCTCCCAGAGAGGGACAAATGGATCTCACCCTGGAGACATAGAGCCTGGTAGCAGCCATCTTTGGGAACTTGTTCTACCCCATGGACACGGTGCTGCCAAACACTGTTTTGAAATCCTCCCTCAAGCTTGTTAGTGCCAGGACCTAGCCCCACCCACCAGCCTTTTGGCATCAGTGCTGGGACACTCCAGGCCAAGTAACTAGCCAGGCAAGGAGAAAGCTCCGCTGACCAGAAAGCCTGATGCTTTAAGACCCCTGGGCCTACAACTGTCCTAAGACCTGGCCCTGTGCACCAGAGAGCCCAGGACCCAGCCCCCTATGCTAGTATGCTGGCAGCCCTGGAACCCAAGGGTTCCTGCAGCCAGAGACCCTGTGACCTGGTTCCCCCATCAGTGGGACCAGCTTCACCCACCAGCAAGTAGGCACTGGCCCTTTTGCCCACTATTTTTCCCACCTGAGAGCTGAGGCACTAATTGTAGAAGCCAATGCAGTCCAAACTGGGGGCACCTGCTAGAGCAGATACCTCCTAGAGATCAGAGGGGGATGAATTTTGGGGAAGCAAAGGACATCTTCACAAAAAGCCACTTCTCCAAGTTCAGAAAACATAATGAGTCTACCATATACGTAGAAATAAAAGCAGTAAATTAGGCAAAATGAGGTGACTAAGGAATATCTTTTAACCAAAGAAACAGGATAAACCTGGGTGAGGTGGAAATAGGCAATCTACCCTATGGATTATTTAAGTTAATGATCCTAAAGATGTTCAAAGAACTTGGGAGAAGAATGGATGCATAGAGTGAGAAGTTAGAAGTTTTTAACAGAGAGTTATAAATATAAATAAGATTAACATAAAGATAAAAACAGTTATAATATAAAATAAAAATATTAATATAAAGAACCAGAAATGAATAAAACAATAACTGAAGTAAAAAATACACTAGATTAAATAATGATCCAGAAGAATGGATCAGTGCACTAGAAGACAGAGTAGTGGAAATCATGGAAGAAAGCTGACTAGAAAAAATAATAAAAATAAATGAGGACAGTTTAAGAGACCTTTGTGATAACAAGTATATTAACATTTAAATTACAGGGATTCCAGAAGAAAAAGAGAGGCAGAAAGGGGTAGAGAACATAGTTGAAGACATAATAGCTGAAAACTTCCCTAACCCAGGAAACATCCACGTCCAGGAAGCAGAGAGTCCCAAACAAAATCAACCCAAAGAGGAACGCACCAAGGTATACTGTAATTAAAATGGCAAAAAGTGAAAGATAAAGAGAGTATTAAAAGCATCAAGGGAGTTTCAACAAGGCTATCAGCTGACTTTTCAGCAAAATCTCTGCAGGCCAGAAGAGGGTGGCATGCTATCTTTAAAGTGATGAAATTAAAAATCCTACAACTGAGAATACCTAGCAAGGTTTCCATTCAGACTTGATGGCGAGATCTGAAATTTTACAAACAAAGCTAAAGCAGTAAGGTACCACCAAACCAGGTCTACAAGAAATGTTACAGTGACTTCTCTTAGGTGAAAAAGAAAAGGCTGCAACTTGAAATATGAAAATTATGAAAGGAAAAACCTCTTGGTAAAGGCAAATGTACAAAGCTAGTAGGAAGGTTAAAAGACCAGAGTAATAAAATTATTTGTATCAGCAATAAGTAGTTAAGTGATACACAAAAGAAAATGGTGTAGAATGTAATGTTAAAACAGTAAACATGGTGAGTAAAAATGCAGGGTTGTTAAAATGAGTTTGAATTTAGGAGATTAGCTACTTAAAATAATCACACTCATATATTTATATATTGCTAATAACCATGTAACATCTTTGAATAGTGACATATCATAACCAGACTTATTGTGATCATTTTGAAATATAATAGAAATATAAATCACAGTATTGTGTAAAAGGAACTAGCAGTGTTATAGACCAATTATCATATAAAAACAAACCAAAAAAATAAACAAAAACTCATAGAAAAAGAGAACCAGGTTTGCAGAGAGTAAAGGGAGGGGAAATTGGATGAAGGTAGTCAAAAGGTACAAACTTCCATTTTTAAGATAAATAAGTACAAGGGATGTAATGAACAGCATGATAAATACAATTAACACTGCTATGTACTATCTATGAAAGTTGTTAAGAAAGTGAATAAATCCTAAGTCTTATCACAAGAAAAAAATTTTTTATGTTTCTTCAATTTGTATGTATAAGAGATGATGGATGTTCACTGAGCTTCTTGTGGTAATCATTTCATGATATATGGAAGCCAAATCATTATGCACCTTAAACTTAGGCAGCACTGTATGTCAACTATATCTCAGTCAAACTTAAAGAAAAAAATAGGATATCAAGATTGTAATTATAAAGGAAATATGCCATTTAATTCAAATTCCCTTGGATACCAGGACAGAAGTACTATGTTCTAGATTTTTATAGTGTTTACTTCTAGCTGGACTGAGCAAAGGTGAATGGACTCAAAAACGTGTTAACAGACTCTTAAAAGTAATGTTGATATCTTCAGAGGCTGTGAATACAAACGCCCCCCACAACTCCTTTAGTTTTCCTATTTTAAAGGAGAGACTTGAGGCTTTTCTGTGGCATAGATCTCCTGGGTATATACTGTGGCGTGTGATCCTTATCCCTCTACATATTCTACACACAGATGCGTCAACACCCCAGCAGTGCCAGGCACACAGGCAGCATTCAATAAATGTTTGCTGAGCTGAAACTAGTAGTTAGCACTTGGAAATCTCATTTGAATGAATGAACAGATGCTGACCCATGAGTAATGCACCTCTTGTTGACTGTCACTGTTATTTAATGCGCATTAGCAAGAAATACTGAAAATTCAGTCTTGCTCTGGAGATCTGTTCATAGAAATAAAGTTTATTTCTTTTAAAAAAAATTTTTTTTCATTTATATTTATTAGTTGGAGGCTAATTACTTTACAGTATTGTAGTGGTTTTTGCCATACATTGGCGTGAATCAGCCATGGATTTACATGTGCTCCCCATCCTGAACCCCCCTCCCACCCCCCTCCCCACCCGATCCGTCTGGGTCTTCCCAGTGCACCAGCCCCGAGCACTTGTCTCATGCATCCAACCTGGACTGGCGATCTGTTTCACTCTTGATAATATACATGTTTCGATGCTGTTCTCTCAGAACATCCCACCCTCACCTTCTTCCATAGTGTCTAAAAGTCTGTTCTATACATCTGTGTCTCTTTTTCTGTCTTGCATATATAAATTCAGAAAACATCCCTATTTCAAGGACTGTAAATGTATACTGTATAGAGCAAATAACATGTAATGAATAAAAGCAGAATACACAATCTTTACAGCAACCGAATACCTGCTTTTCCTAAGCAGAGAATCTTGTACATGACTTCTTACATTCATTGAAAGAAAGAAAATGGTAATTTATTATTTTATAATGGTATAATAGAAGTCTATTTCGTTTTCTTGAAACTTAAAATTTTTTTCAATGGATTTTCCTTACACTTTTCAGTAAAAAGTGGACAGGGATTAAACATGGAATGTCTCAGTTTACTGTGATTTTTTTTTCAGGGGTAACAGCCACTATGCAAAAACTATGAGAATGGAAATTATATCCTCACCTCACCCGTGTCTTTGTATGAAGCTATCGACTCCTTTCCTAGGAAGACTTAACTGGGGCAGACACATATTTGTTTTGAGATACTTGGGTTAATAATTGCCTTAGATGGAGTTCAGATTGAGCCTAATGTTGATTTCTATTGTGTGGGAAAGGGTATTGTATCTCATGTTCAGACTACTAGTAGCAATATTCTTGGTTCCTCAGCAGATCCCACAGAATCTTAAGCAATATTCTTGGTTCCTCAGCAGATCCTACAGAATCCTAAGCAGGCTAAGATAAGTTACTTGAACTAAACCTGGCCAGAAAATTCTTCCTGAAAACAGGTTTAGTTTATACTTTGAAAAGAATGTGTAGAAACATTCTCAACTCTACTGTTCGGTAAATTTTTTTTAAGAAATTGACAAGAGGGTTTAAAGAAAGAACATTTAGTAATGAGAAGAGTGAGTCTATTCCTCCATGCAGAGGGAGAAGAGTCAAATAAAAGGAGAAATATTAGAGTTGGAAAATTCAGTGGAGATAATGTATGTGCAGTTTACCTCCTCCATTATATAATTCACCAAAATGAGTTCTAGGCAGACAAATGATTTGACAAACACATTCTGTGTTGAACAGAGCCAGGACTTCAGTCTGAACTTCTTGTTGCTTGTCTATAATAGGATACCTTAAATGAACATAACCCTAGATATCTGGGATTTTGAAAGAATTATGTGAAACTGAGTGTGAGCTACTTAGTCCTGCAGAGAAAATGGAGCCCCTCTTCAATATTCTAATGCCAGCAGAGGAATGCCTCCACTGAAACTTGTTTCCCTACAGATGGCATTTGGAGACTAGTAGAGCGGAAATGAGAGTATTTACATTATTTTCGTTAACACCAGAGTAGAGTAGATGTGTTGAAATACGGCATTCAGTGAAGAAAAAGCTAGACATAAAATAGCACTGCATGTTGTTTAATGTCTATATAATGATAAATAAAGAATTCCACAGAAATAATGGACACTCAATCCAAGACATTGATTACTTTAGGGATGAGAAAGGGTAACAAGCCAAGAGGAGTAAATGAAATACTTTATTATAGTAATATTTCATTTTAAAGCTAACAATGTTATTTAAACCTGTGTATATCTTAAATATCACATAACTCTTTACAAGAGAACAGCCTTTAATGTAGGATGTGATTATAAACTTTATGCATGCCTATGCTGATACACATTTCTTTTCCCATCACCCCTCCCAAATACTGAATGAAGATACAAAGGTATGATATTCACATTGTTTCAGTCTCAAAATTTAACATTTCACTTTATGAGCCTAATTTTCAGACTCTCTATTAGGTGGAGAGAAGAGAGATTCTCTTCTCTCTCACGCTTCACTTTTCACGACCTATTTCCATAAGATTTGTTTCCACATGCCCTGCCTGGACCCTGGCACTCTTAGGCCCACACACTCACCATCTTTTGTAGATTCAGATCAGCACACTATCATGCTTGCTTGCCTGCCTGTTTCCCTTTCTCAGTGGTGGGGAGAATCCATTCCACTAGGTTCAATGCTCTGAAAGTCTCAACTACATACTATGGACATCATTAAACACTTCCTCCTAATTTTTCCATAACAAGAATAGAGGCTGCTCCCTATCCTCACCACCTGGCTTCTGTAACATTTGAATCTGAGAAAAAGCAAAAGAACTTCTACTTAGATGCAACCAAATGTCCATCCAGGCTTAAAAATGCGATAATGTAGCTTGCTGCCTCAACAATCTCCCGGGAGTGATCATGAAGTACAAAACCATGTGAAAACATCTGGCACTGCATTGCACTCCAGCTGCAGCTCATGATGGTCTAACTTCTCAGGAAACCTCAAGGGTGTGCATAAGTGGGAGTGAAAGTGAAGGCCAAGTTTGTACCATGTCAGAAGAGAAAAACCTAAGTGCCTGCAGAGTGGTGTCACCAAAGAGACATCAAACCTGAACTCTTATTTTCTTTCTCTCTTCTGTCAAATCTGTCACTTCAGCACGTCTCATGAGGCAAACAAATACCATTTGGAGAGAGAACTTGTTTGCAATTTTAACTATGACAAAGCAAGATACGTCCAATGTCAGGCCAGATGTGATCAACTCTGGAGAATCCCAGGGGTACTTGTTCTGATTTGAGATTGTCCACTTAGGAAGGGCTTGAAAGGTTTCAGCTTTCCTGGTTGGCCTCCACTACTGACCTTGATGTTCACAACAACAAAAAAGTAGAGGCCTTCATTTCCCCTCTGCTGGTCTCCAATGCCATGTGTGTGGAGAGAATTTTTTGCAGGAGGCGTTCCTCTTTTATGACCCCATAGTATTTTGACTCAGCAGCCTGTGGTACCATAAAAGTCATTACTCAGAACAATTGGTAGCTAAACCACAGAAGCATAGGCTTTTCCACATTGCCAACTGGGAGGGGCAGTTGAGAATTTGGCCTAAACTGGACTTCTGATGGGATTACGCTGGACAGACTAGAATATTTCAGCTACACACTCGTTTAGCTCCCCAGGAGCTCTTTTAGCTTGAAAATTGGGAGACTCATTCAGGGAGCAGTAGGATCTGAGAATGAATCCAGTGTTACGCTCTGGTTTCTTCAGTGCCACCTCAGGCTTTAGCTGGGTGATAACTGAGGCAAGGAGATTTCCAGATGTCTCAGTGGTAAAGAACCTGTCTGCCATTTCAGGAGACACAGGAGATGCAGGTTTGGTCCCCGAGTCAATCCCTGGGTCAGGAAGATTCCCCTGGAGAAGGGAATGGCAACCCACTCCAGTATTCTTGCCTGGAAAATCCCATGAACAGAGAAGCCTGATGGGCTGCAGCCCATGAGGTCACAAAGAGTCGGATCTAACTGAACGACTGAACTTGCCCACACACATCCGAAGCAAGATTCCTAAGAAGCTTCTCAAACAGTAGTTTGGTTTTCAAATTGCACCAAGTAGGGACTGTGAAGGAGTTTCATGATGATGTTAGGAGGGATAGTTTAGACCATGTGAAGTGTAATTTTGGTTTTTTAAAACAGGCCTCTTAAAAAATTGCCTCTTTGTGAGTTACCTGTTTCTTCCCTTTAAGTTTCTGTTTCCTTTTGATTTGAAGAGTTATGGTGTATCTACAAAAGTGTGTTTACTACTCAACCCCAAAACAAGTGGACTAATTTAGTTCTCACCAAAGTCTCAAGAAGATGCTGCCATTTTCATCACTACTCTATAAGAGAAATTGACTCAGGGAAGTTAAAGAAATTATTCAAAAAAACATAGCAATTATGCCAAGTGCTGTATTGTAACTAAAGGGACTTAATTCTTGTTTGGTTAAAATTTGTAGCCTTTGAAACTACTGGATATTTGAGTTCAAGCAAATATACCTGTATATGTTATATGTCTAGGGCTTTTTTTCTTTTTCTCCCTATAATGGAAATAGAATTAAGTAGTGAGTAAAATGTCTAAAGAATGGATAATTTGAAGGCTCTACTTTCCAATTTCTTTCTGCCCATGTGCAATTTTATATCTAAATTCCTTTTCAATTAACATTATAAGCATTTTCCATATTGTCATAAAATCTTCGTAAGGATTGTTTGCATCATATTCCATCACATAGCTATATTACCAGTTACCTAGGTGTTCTGTTCTGCAAATGAAAGCAGGTTTGAATTTCTCTCTAGCACAAAAAGTGATGCAATAAATATTCTTGTGGCTAATGTTTCTTGTGTATTTATAATTATTTCCTTAGAACAGATCCACAAGAATCGGTCAAGGAGTATGAGCATTTTTTAAAACTATTATTGTACACACTAAACAATTTTATGTGTTATAAAAATAACATGTGGGTGTCAGATATATTATCTGTACAATTATATATATGTGTGTATATATATCAGTGTATATATGAAAAATATATATACTATATATACATGTGTGTATTATATTATCTGTACAATTACAAATCAATGTAAAATTAGAAATAATGTTGTCAATATATTCCAGTTTAACTAACAGAGTCAAATGTTGACTGATTGAAGAAATCCATGAAATATTTTCTAATCATTGAAGAGGTAGAAAAAGATACTTTTGAAAAATTTTTCTTAATAGATAAATTGCATTATAAAGGCATTCATAGCATGGACCAAGGATCTATTTTTATCAAATTAAATGTTTATATACTGTATTGGTAAATAAATATTAAGTAACAGCAGTAAATTAGTTAAGATTTTAGAAATATTGAAAGGCAGGCCACAAAGTGTTGGGCCACAAAAGAGAAAATAATTTGAGATGAACCAAGAATTTTTAAAATGAGACCTACATTGAACCACCATGGAAGTCATTCCCTAGCATTTTGTGGTCACCCTGATTCATCAACTTCTAAATATGCTCCAACAAAGGAGTTCCCGGATATGTGACCCTGAAACTGTCTGAGCAAACCCAACCACCGTAAATGATCCTTAAGCTACTAAATTAATTCCAATATATAATAAGAACTGTCTTCAAAGATGACATGTCACAGATCTAAGTAAATTTAGTAACTAAGAGGATGCCTCAATAAAATGCCAAATAAGTGAGAAAGACAGTCTAGTTTTTTGTGTTACTTCACACAAATTTTTTGAACCTTAATAAAATTAATACAATCCTGATTTCCAGAATTTTCTTTTTCATTTCAACATCTAGATTTTTCTCAATTTCAGACCATACAGAGATATTATATAAAATCTGAAAATTACACAACTTATATAACTTGAGAGTGATTATAATAGCATTCAGAGGTTGTCAGTCACTGTCAGTTAAAATGACTTCTTTATAAAGAAGTTCTTCTTCTTCTCTAGGGAATAGTGATATTCTGAATGTTAATCTTGGTCCTTTCTGAGTTCCCACAGGCTAAACGTTCCCTGTTAGCTTCCCAGTTATGCCACTCTACCATGCTTACAGGGATCCAAGGATCTTGCTCCCTTTTCTAGGACCCTCCCAGAAAGGGAGAGAAGAGTTTGCCTCAGGCCTTATATTACTAAACTTAACACGTGTTCAGTCATCCCCCCCACAACACACACATATACACATTCTGCCTAACGTGGCGGACTGAATCCCTGTCTTTCCAACACTCAGTTCAGTTCAGTTCAGTTGCTCAGTCGATTGCGACTCTTTGTGACCCCATGGACTGCAGCACGCCAGGCCTCCCTGTCCATCACCAACTGCCAGAGTCTACCCAAACCCATGTCCATTGAGTCGCTGATGCCATCCAACCATCTCATCCTCTGTCGTCCCCTTTTCCTCCTGCCCTCAATCTTTTCCAGCATCAGGGTCTTGGAATGAGTCAGCTCTTTGCAACAGGTAGCCAAAGTATTGGAGTTTCAGCTTTAGCATCAGTCCATCCAATGAACACTGGGTACTGATCTCCTTTAGGATGGACTGGTTGGATCTCCTTTCAGTCCAAGGGACTCTCAAGAGTCTTTTCCAACACCACAGTTCAAAAGCATCAATTCTTTGGTGCTCAGCTTTCTTTACTTCTCACATCCATACATGACTACTGGAAAACCATAGCCTTGACTGGATAGACCTTTGCTGGCAAAGTAATGTCTCTGTTTTTTAATATGCTGTCTAGGTTGGTCATAACTTACTCCAAGGAGTAAGAATCTTTTAATTTCATGGCTGCAGTCACCATCTGCAGTGATTTTGGAGCCCCCCAAAATAAAGTCTGACACTGTTTCCACTGTTTCCCCATATATTTGCCATGAAGTGATGGGACAGCATGCCATGATCTTAATTTTCTGAATGTTGGGCTTTAAGCCAACTTTTTCACTCTCCTCTTTCACTTTCATCAAAAGGCTCTTTAGTTCCTCTTCACTTTCTGCCATAAGGGTGGTGTCATCTGCATATCTGAGGTTATTGAGATTTCTCCAGGCAATCTTGATTCCAGTCTGTGCTTCATCCAACCCAGCGTTTCTCATGATGTACTCTGCATATAAGTTAAATAAGCAGGATGACAAAATACAGCCTTGACATACTCCTTTTCCTATTTGGAACCAGTCTGTTGCTCCATGTCTAGTTCTAACCGTTGCTTCCTGACCTGCATACAGATTTCTCAAGAGGCAGGGTAGGTGGTCTGGTAATTGCCATCTCTTTCAGATTTTTCCACAGTTTATTGTGATCCACATGGTCAAAGGCTTTGGCGTAGTCAATCAAGCAGAAATAGATGCTTTTCTGGAGCTCTTTTGGTTTTTTGAATATCCAATGGATGTTGGCAATTTGATCTCTGGTTCCTCTGCCTTTTCTAAATCCAGCTTGAACATCTGGAAGTTCATGGTTCATGTACTGTTGAAGCCTGGCTTGGAGAATTTTGAGCATTGCTTTACTAGCGTGTGAGATGAGTGCAATTGTGCGGTAATTTGAGCATTTTTTGGCATTGTCTTTCTTTGGGATTGGAATGAAAACTGACTTTTTACAGTCTTGTGACCACTGAGTTTTCCAAATTTGCTGGCATATTGAGTGCAGCACTTTCATAACATCATCTTTTAGGATTTGAAATAGCTTAACTGGAATTCCATCACCTCCGCTAGCTTTGTTCGAAGTGATGCTTCCTAAAGCCCGCTTAACTTTTCATTCCAGGATGTCTGGCTCTAGGTGTGAGTTATCACACCATCCTGATTATCTGGGTCATGAAGATCTTTTTGGTACAGTTCTTCTGTGTATTGCCACCTCTTCTTAATATCTTCTGCTTCTGTTAGGTCCATACCATTTCTGTTCTTTATTGAGCTCATCTTTGCATGAAATGTTCCCTTGGTATCTCTAATTTTCTTGAAGAGATCTCTAGTCTTTCCCATTCTATTGTTTTTCTCTATTTCTTTGCATTGATCACTGAGGAAGGCTTTCTTATCTCTCCTTGCTATTCTTTGGAACTCTGCATTCAAATGGGTGTATCTTTCCTTTTCTCCTTTGCTTTTTGCTTCTCTTCTATTCACAGCTATTTGTAAGGCCTTCTCAGACAGCCATTTTGCTCTTTTTCATTTCTTTTTCTTGGGGATGTTCTTGATCCACGCCTCCTGTACAATGTCACAAACCTCCATCCATAGTTCATCAGGCACTCTGTCTATCAGATCTAGTCCCTTAAATCTATTTCTCACTTCCACTGTATAATCATAAGGGATTTGATTTAGGTCATACCTGAATGGTCTAGAGGTTTTTCCTACTTTCTTCAATTTCAGTCTGGATTTGGCAAGAAGGAGTTCATGATCTGAGCCACAGTCAGCTCCCGGTCTTGTTTTTGCTGACTGTGTAGAGCTTCTCCATCTTTGGCTGCAAACAATATAATCAGTTTGACTTCAGTGTTGACCATCTGGTGATGTCCTTGTGTAGAGTCTTCTCTTACGTTGTTGGAAGAGGGTGTTTGCTATGACCAGTGCATTCTCTTGGTAAAACTCTTATCATCCTTTGCCCTGTTTCATTCTGTACTCCAAGGCCAAATTTGCCTGTTACTCCAGGTATCTTTTGACTTCCTACTTTTGCATTCCAGTTCCCAATAATGAAAAGGATATCTTTTTGGGGTGTTAGTTCTAAAAGGTCTTGTAGGTCTTCATAGTACCGCTCAACTTCAGCTTCTTCAGCATAACTGGTTGGGGCATAGACTTGGATTACTGTGATATTGAATGGTTTGCCTTGGAAACACTAATCAACTCTTAGTCTGTTTCAGTTTTCTCTTTCACCCTTAGCAAATAGAATCCTAAGAAAGTTCTCTCTCCTTTTCAGTACTTCCTTGCCTTGGCCTTTTGTTAGTGATAATGAAAGACAAACTTAGCATATTTCTTCAGTTTCAAGCAAATCTTTCTGTAGGTAATTTTAAGATTCAAGTCCACCATGGAGTGTGGGGAACAGATACAAATCATATACTCTGCATCCACATTTTTCACAATGGACTCAAATGTACTTTGAAGGCACATTGAAGTGGGAGATACATTTTATTTGATGATGAATGGATATAGTAAACCATAGAGTTAGTTTAATCAGTTAAGTTCTAGATTGACTACTCTCTACCTCACTCTAAAACCTAAATACTATGTTGTATTGCAATGAAATTTGTATGTGAAGCCGAATTTCTCCTCCGCTAGTTTGTAAACCAGAGAAGGCAATGGCACCCTACTCCAGTACTCTTGCCTAGAAAATCCCATGGACAGCGGAGCCCGGTAGGCTGCAGTTCATGGGGTCGCTGAGAGTCGGACACGGCTGAGCGACTTCACTTTGCCTTTTCACTTTCATGCATTAGAGAAGGAAATGGCAACCCACTCCAGTGTTCTTGCCTGGAGAATCCAGGGACGGGACAGCCTGGTTGGCTTCCGTCTATGGGGTCGCACAGAGTTGGACACGAGTGAAGCGACTTAGCAGCAGCAGCAGCTGTTTGTAAACATCTCAAGAGGAAGATGAATGTTTTCTTACTCACCTCTCTAACTCACCTAGAAGAGTGCCTGACCCATGAAAGTGAAAAGAAAGTGAGGTGTTAGTTGCTCAGTCATGTCTGTCTTTGTGACCCCACGGACTGTAGCCTACCAGGCTCTTCTGTCTATGGAATTCTCCAGGCAAGAATTCTGAAATGGGTTGCCATTCTCTTCTCCAGGGGACCTTTCTGACCCAGGGATTGAACCAGGCCTCCTACCTGACAGGCAGATGCTTTACCATCTGAGCCATCAGGGAAGTCTTAGTGTTAGTTGCTCAGTCATGTCTGACTCTTTGCAATTCCCCAGACTGTAGCTCACCAGGCTCCTCTGTCTACAGGATTCTCCAGGCAAGAATGGGGGAATGGATTGACTTTCCCTTCTCCAGAGGATCTTCCTGACCCAGGGATCAAACCTGGATCTTGTACACTGCAGGCAGATTCTTTACCATTAAGAACACTCAGTAAATGCTGCTGCTGCATCGCTTCAGTCTTGTCCGACTCTGTGCGACCCCAGAGATGGCAGCCCACCAGGCTCCTCCATTCCTGGGGTTCCCCAGCAACACTGGGGTGGGTTGCCGTTTCCTTTTCCAGTCACTCAGTAAATACTTATGGAATAAATGAATAAATAGTTTTGGTTTCAGGGATTGAACTACCTCAGTTTTACCTGATTGACAGCATCTGTGAATCACTGTAGCATAGCCTGGATACAGTATAAAAACATCAAAATGCTAGACCAATGATTAGGAAATAGGGAAGGAGGGCTAAGCAATTTTAATGACAAGATCATATTTTAATTTGTCCTCTTTTCATGGGCAAGTCCAATTGAGGGTGTCTCAACTGTGAAACAAGCTGGTCAGGTATGTGAGGTCACACAGAAGAATAATCTTTCCAGCAATGTCAAGAAATGTATTTACTTTTTCACCATCAATAATTTCATTCATGATATATTATTAATTTATTGAATTAAATAAATTGTATTATATTTTATATAACAAAATATATTAAATTATCTTAACTTTTGTAGTTTAAGTAATAGCTTTCATGCCATTATCACATCTAATCTCTAAAAAATATATTGAAATTTAGGAACTGATAGGTTTTGACCACAGTGACACAGCATAAAGAGGTAAACTGAATCTAAATCTTCTCACTTCAGGTGTTCTTTCCATCATGTCATCAATGTACAACCTTCTGGTGGAGAACTCACAGCTGAATCAGTCATAAACTGTCCAAGTATAGGGTCCACATAATTGACCATTATTCAAGTAGAAATTGGAAGTACTGTCACAGAAACCAAGTAACTTGCAATGGGAGGATAAAAGAGTGAACGTTGATTTCCCTCTGGGGGAAGGGAAAAGTCTTCCCTGACTGGTGGATGAATGGGACTTTTAGGATGCCAAGAATTGGGATTGTAGGGAAAGATAATTTTAAGTTGGAGAAAGTGCATAAGCAAGCACAGAACTTGGGTTGAAGATCAAGGCACAGCAAGTGGCTTAGTTTGGCAGGATCTTGAATGGGTGTAGAGCGTAATATGGTAGGAAAGGTCAGCTGGGGCCAGATTGTGAGGAACCTGAATTCCAGACTAAGGCATTCAAATTATTATTGAGACAGTGATCACTGAGGATGCAGGTTTTCTGAGTGGACCATTGAAATTGTTAATGGGGGAATGTTATGCTCGGACTCTGGCCACTGTACTCGTATCCCCCATTTTTTTTCTAAATCAAATCAAATATACATGCACCTGTTTCTTTGGCTGATGTCAGGAAATCCTTTGATATTTCCCCAGGGTAATATTTTCCTTGTATACCTCAAAAAGGGAAACTGAAGATCCTATGAGCACTTCCAAGAAATAAGCTGTCCCAGGGCAGTGAGCCCTGACTTCTGCCCAACAAAACAGGCCTGCTTTGAGCAGGGTATGCACTGCACATATTCAGTTGATAGCAATGGGAAAAGCAGATATTCCATCTGCCAACAATCAAACACATAAAATCACACAGGAATGTACAGTATGCTGGTTTGAACTACACAGGCCTTTGCCCCAACCAGAGAGAAAAGACCTGCCTATTTATATCCCCTGGTAAGGACATTAGTGAAGAAAAGCTTTGATGTTTAAGCAATCATCTAATTGACTCTACTGTTGGATCCAGAAGTCCAGGGTTGGTTTCAGGAATGAACACTGAACATTTTTAATGGCACTATGAATAAACAGAGGCGTGTGGTTGAAAACGGTAAGTAGATAGACCATTATCTGTAAAATATTCTGAGTATGCAGAATTTAAACTTTGCTTTTCAAAATTTATACTGCCACTGTTGTTGAATTTAGGTTTTAGGTACTGCATCCCTGGGAATCTAAAAAAACAACATGGATTCTCAAATGTGGTTGTGTGAGTTCTGTGAGGACAAGGTCAATGGAAAGGATTCAGATGACTGCAGGAGGACACGTCTGTCCTTGGATTTTTATGATTAGAATTGGAGTCAATTTCTCATCCTTTTACTTCACCCCATACATCCAACGAATTTACCCAGTCCTCTCAATTCATCTTTGACAAAAATACATCATTTGCCCCTTTTATGTCAGGAGCTGACTCCAGGACTTCATCACCTTCTTCCTGGATGAGTGTAATAGTTTCTTAACCGCTTTACCTGCCTCCAACCTCTTCTTCTCCTGTCCAATCTGTGAACTACATCCCTTTTCCCTCTTTCCAACCTGCAGTCATTCTAAACTAGCATTCTTAAAATACTGCTGTTCTTTTACTCATCTGTTCATACCACCTTACGGTTCCTCACTGCCTACTATATACAGCTGGGCATTCAGCATTCCCCTGATTAAGGTACACAACGCAACTGATATTCCTTGATTCCGGTATCCATTCACACACACCCTTCACTACGCCACACTGTTGACATTTTTCAATTTCATGTTTTTCTGAGCTTTCCTCGCCACCTCATCTTTTGATTAATATACTCTTTCCTCTAATCTTCCTCTTTATCAGCCTAAATCTCAACTTTTCCATGGCTACAACTTTTCTTATTGGTTTCTAAGTTTTTAGAACATCTTTCCAAATTTATGTCTGGACTCCTAACTCTAGCACTAAATTATAGACTGCCTTATTTGGTTATTTAACCACTTTTCATCTGAGTCTTGTCCCCCAAGGTGATTTTTTTGTGCCAAGAAGGTGAGGATCATTTGTGGTTTCATTTTTGTAACCTCCAGTGTTCAGCTTCTTTGTAGAGTGACTTCAAAAATACTGCTTTAAAAATGAGTTTGATGGACTAGAACTGAATTATTTTCTCACAAATAAACGGCAAAAAGTTTAACTAACTTATTTTATCCATAAATCAGAGAAATAATTTAAAAAATAAGATAAAAAGTAATAACTAACTTTAAGTTACTGTTTATTTTGTTCCACATACACTTTTATGAACATTTGATGCCTGATTTTATTTAATTTCTTCACCAACCTTGTGAAGTAGATACTAACATTATTCTCATTGTATAGAGAAGGAAACTAAAACTTACTGGGATTAAGATACTTGTCCAAGGTCACACAGATGGTAAATGATGTTTAAGCATGTGCTGTTCACTTTAGAAACCATATTATTAATTACTGCTTGCTATGGTCTGAATATTTGTGTGAGTGTGAGTTAGTTGCTCAGTTGTGTCCGATTCTTTGCAACCCCATAGGGTGTACCCTGCCAGGCTCCTCTGTCCATGGGATTCAGGCAAGAATACTGGAGTGGGTTGCTATTTCCTTCTCCAGGGGATCTTCCTGGAGAAATGCAAAGACTAATTAATAAGGGTGTCTTACACTTTCTCTTTAGCATTTAGTATGAAGCTGACTTTCGCTGCTGTCTGATAAAGTGAACGAAGAGTGAAAAGTTCAAATATTAGGCTTTCCTGTGGAGCTTGTTTCATGAGGTCTTGAGAGCCAACATTAGCGGAGTGACAGATGGGCGTTCATGTTTCTGTCTAGTCTGTGGTGTGCTGCTGAGATGGCTACTTGAGGCAAATAAAACTCTCCAAACCAAAATGTAACCTGCATCTCAGAAGTTCAGTGACCTAAGGTGAAAGAACTTTGCTTCGTCTCCACTAACTTCCTCTGCCCTTCACCAACCCCTCGCCCCAAATTGCCTCCTTAAAGCTAAACAAACAAAAACGGCAAAACTCCAGACTTCTCAACAAAAGGCATTTTGTGTTCTACCCAACTGTTGTGTACAATATATGAAAGTCTCAGTCATGGCAAAAGGAAACTTACATTAAATTAACATTCCCCCAAACAACTTGAAATCAATGGATGTGTTTTCCTCCAGAGAAATCCATAATTACCTTGGCTTCTGCACAGCAGAAAATAACAGAGTTTCATAGACAGCTTTTTGAGTTGACTATAGTTCAGATCAAGGCCCACATATGCTATAAATCTTTGTAATGGCAAGTAACTATCAGGGACCTATCTACTGAGCCATTTAGCAATTTAAGTGGTCCACACCAGAATGTCCAAATAGATTGCAACAAGTGTTCATTTCTCATGGAGTACCCTGAAATAACCAATAGACAAAGTTAAGGTAACATCTTAGATATTTAAGCCTATGTGTGTGGAATAAGGGGGCCAGATAAAATACAGGGCACCCAGTTTACATTTGAATTTCAGAGAAGTAATAGATTTCTTTTAGTATAAATATGTCCAAAACATTATATAGGAGATACTTATACTAAAAAAGAATTTGTTATTTATCTGAAATTCAAACATAATGAGGTATTCTCTATTTTTATTTTGTATTTACGAAGGCTGGCAACCCCACCTATGAAGAACTTCAAACTTTAATTTTAGAAATCCTGTTATTAAACACTAAACAGTTGGGTAAATATATACTTATATATATAATTTTAAACTATGCAGGTGTATGAAATGTAAGAAATTGAATACCAGTACTAGCAGGCACAATCAGTGTAAAGGTAGTTAATGAATAATAATATAAAAAAGGTTGTGGAGTTTTTGTAAAGCTGAGACATACTCAACCCATCTCACACACAGGTTAACCCTCTTGATGCTTAATAATTGTGATGTTTTGGGTCATGGGCAGCCACCTGTCCAGAGATTATCTGACAGAATTGAATATTTAATTTACTTTTGACACCATCAGTTGAGTCAATCTAAATTTGACCAAAGCAGCATTATTCTCTATCTGCAACTAAACAGTTGTTCTCAGATGATGTGTAGGTCCCAGAGTAACATTTTCTTTCTATGGGTTCTCGATAAATGTGTTTTTGTGGTCAATACAGGATTTTGCTTCAAATACTAGTTCTGTGATTTGTTTGTTGCATTAATTGGATTAACTCTGTAAACCTCAGTTTTTAAAAAAATTTTATTTATAGAATGAAAGAAAAACACTAACTCTCAATAAGCTGTTGAGATTACAAACTATGCAATGAGACCATGCAATTAAAACAGTGACTGACACTTATTAATGGTTAAGCTATCAATTCCCTGGATGCCAGGAGTTTCTCTGTCTTGTTCATGATATAGCATCAACACTAAGTGCATTGCTTAGGACATAATGGGAGCTCACATATTTTATGAAATAATACTTCTATAAATAACTGTAGTAACAGAGGTAGTCCTAGAGTAGCTGATAAAGCCAGAACTTTAACATTTTAAAAGAAACAATTGGTATTTGTGAGTTTCTGAAAGCTTTGTGTTTGAGGCAGTGTGGAAGCAAATTTTTTAAAAAGATACATTTTATTTTAATAAAATCACCAGTAAGACTCTTGAGTTACCCCACTAAGTACCAATCCAGGGGGTGGTAATATGAGGTCATCTTAAATTTGAATATAGATGCTGCAAATTGTGTTGTTTTCTGTTTGTTCACTAGCAAAAGTTGTAGTTTTTCTGCTTTATTCCTATGAAAAATCAGAGTAGTCATTATATAAAGCATAGATTTTGATTGAATTGTAGACACCTCATATGGTGCTGTTTAAGATTAAAGCCACATTCAGGAAATAATCTATTTACTATTATTATTGTCCTAGGTAGACTCTAGGTCATATTCCATGAGTAGAGAAGGGTTGTGACTTTTTTGAAGAAAAGGATATTCCAACCTATGACTTTCCCTGGGTGGTGGATGGGGAATTTTTAACACGGGAAGAGGACCTTCCATTCTGGAAGATTAGAGTTTCAGGGTCAGACTTAGAGACATGGAAATATCCAAAACACAAGCACCACGAAGGATAAAGCTGGTGGAGGTTAATCTGGTAACTGCTCTGGAAAAACTGGTTGGGATCTTAAGGTGGGTTTAATTCCTATAATTTCATGCAGCCATGAAATTAAAAGATGTTTGCCCCACAGAAGGAAAGGTATGACAAACCTATACAGTGTATTAAAAAGCAGAGATGTCACTTTGCTAACAAAGGTCCATATACTCAAAGCTATGGTTTTATCAGTAGTGATGTACAGATGTGAGTTGGATCATAAAGAAAGCCAGGTGCTAAAGAATCGATGGTTTAGAACTGTGGTGCTGGAAAAGACACTTGAGAGTCCCTTGGACTGCAAGGAGAACAAACCAGTCAATCCTAAAGGAAATCAACCCTGAATATTCATTGGAAGGACTGATGCTGAAGCTAAGGCTTCCCAGGCGCTAGTGGTAAAGAACCTGCCTGCCAATCCCAGAGACATAAGAAACGTGAGTTCAATCCCTGGGTGGGGAAGATCCCCTGGAAGAGGGCATGGCAACCCATTCCAGTATTCTTGCCTGGAGAATCCCATGGACAGAGAAGCCTGGTGGGCTACAGTATGGTCCATACGGTCAAAAAGAGTTGGCCTTGACTGAAGCGACTTAGCGCACATGATTTTGAAGTTGAAGTGCCAGTACTTTGGCCACTGATGTTGAGTTGGCTTATTGGAAAAGACCTGGGAAAGATTGAGGGCAGAAACAGGATGAGTTGGTGTTATTGCATCACCAATTCAATGGACAGGAATTTGAGCAAACTCTGGGAGATGGTAAAGGACAGGGAAGGCTGGCATGCTGCAATCCATGGAATCACCAAGAGTTGGAAATGACTGAATAACACCAATTATTCCTGTAAAAGTCAGGAATAGCCATGTGAGTCACTGAAACTTATACTTCTATCATTCCTTTAATATTCAATTAAAATTTTCAGAACACTGCAGGAAGGATCTAGCCACGTTTGGAAAATTAATCAAGGGCTTTGTGTCCCTGCTTGGAGAAGGTTGGGCTAAGGAGTGAGCTCGCAGAATCCGATTATGAGATGATGTGATGTGACCTGCAAGGGCTCTGGAACAAAGGTTGCGAGTCCAGATGTCTGGCTGAGCTGAAAAGAGACCACCAGGATGGATTCGTAGAACATGTAAGAATTCCTCAGCAATTCCCGCTTCCCGGAAATCACTTGGGAAGAGGAACACAGCACAAAAATGGACTTCCTGAAATTGATTTGGATATTAAAAGAACGGTGGTTTTCTTTTGCATTATAAGTAGGTGAGGTTTGGGGACACACTGACTGCATTATGTTCATCTTGGCAGCCAGAAAGCTTCGAGTTGAAAGTATTGCTTAATTATAATAATAATCTCACCCGGAATTTCTAAAATCATTAAAAGCTACCAGGAAGGGAAATCCAACTACAACACCTTCTCTCCTCTTAAATGATTTGTGACCTTTCTTTTAATCTTTATTATTATGGCAACGTTTTGTGTGTCTGCTAAGGGGATCTGACTTGAGCATAAGCTGGGATTTAGATCCGCCTAGGCATGTGCAGTGAACCGGAAGGCAGCCTGCCAGGAGTCTGGTCAGATGAGTGACTAGGAAGACTGCTGAGGAAGATAGAGTCACTCACAAGCCTGGCCCCAAAATAGACCCACAGAGTTGGAGGGGAGAGGTGACTCTGTGTAATCATTTTGTCACTTGTGTTAGTCATTGGCTCTGCCTCCATGGATGTATGTCTAGGTTGTCTGGGAGGAAGTGGAAGTAAACTAGAGGAAAAAGTTATTTTATTGAAACTTGTGCACAGTCAGAAGCAACATTGCTTTAGTTCTCCTAAAAAAAAAAAAAAAGTTAGATTCCCCCTACCTTGGCCCTTCAAGGATTTCCGAGCATTCACCATAGCGTCAACTAGGAGACTGCGGTGCTTTATGAAAGATGCCTCTGGAGTCTGGTGACAGAAACTAATGGGTGAAAAAAGGAGGAATAGCTGTGCAAAGCAGCAGGAGGAGTGCCTTGAGGCCCAGAAACACACAGAGGAACCAACAATTCTCCGTGTGAGAAGTGGTAAGATTGTCTTCTGGATTAAACTTCAATCAGCCTCCTCTACACCCTCTAGGCCTGGACTCTGGCATCTGTCCTTAAAGGGCCTGAAACACCCAATTGTAGAAACAATCTTGTTGTCAGTTTTATATGAATTTCCACCCTCAAAATCTGTCTGGTCAAATTCTTTATCTCCCATTTTGGCATCTGATCACATGGGCCTACCTTCATCAATAATCTTGTCAAATTGGTTTAACCAAAGAATTCCTCCTTGCTTACCCTTGCTGTTTCCTCTTAGTAATTTTTCATCCATTAACCATTCTGCCCCTTGGCTATGCCCCATTTGTCCATGTTGTATTTGAAATTGAGCCCAATTCTATATACCAAGATCTCCTTTTCCTCATTGCAATAGTTCCTTCCAGAGTGAGAGCTGCTTTTACGGCTTTGACTTGTCTGGCTCCTGTTTTCTTTTTTTTTTTTTTCTTTTTTTATTTGGCCACACCAGTTTTTATTTTTTTTTTTTTTTTTTTTTTTTTTTGGTCATACATTGATATGAATCAGCCATAGATTTACATGTATAGTTTTCTTTATGAGAAGTGATACTTAGTTGATCTGGCATCAAGTAGATCTTGGCAGTACCTAGCATAAGGGGTTATGGTACGCAGAAATGTTGACATTACCAGCAGTACCAGCAGAGGCAAAAGTGTGTTCTGAGTGTGTAATGACACAGCTGACTGCATACTTGGTGAGCACATTTGAGACTTCCCCTGATGAGTCTCAGAATACAGGGAAGGGATCTTTCCAAAGAGAAAGCCAGAGAAATAGAGATTATATTTAATTCTCATAATATACAAAGCATTCATTATAAATAAAATATCGTGTGCTTAGTCACTCAGTCGTGTCCGACTCTTTGTGACCCCATGGACTGTGGCCCCCCAGGCTCCTCTGTCCATGGGGATTCTCCAGGCAAGGATACTGGAGTGGGTTGTCATGCCCTCCTCCAGGGGATCTTCCCAACCCAGGGAACCAACCCAGGTCTCCCACATTGCAGGTGGATTCTTTACTGTCTGAACCACCATATTTGTATCCTTACACTAAGTCACTTTAGTCATGTCCGACTCTTTGCAGTCCCATGGACTACAGTCCACCAGGCTCCTCTGTCCATGGGATTTCCCAGGCAAGAAAACTGGAGTGGGTTGCCATGCCTCTCTTATAGTTAATAAAAACTCACTCTTAGAAAAGCAACTTTCCCTTATAAAAGGTAGAATTGGGACATAAATCCAAGTGCTCTGATGTATTTTCAATGTTCATTCTACCACAATACAGTTGCCCCTCATTTAAGGTATTTCCTGTACAGATTTTGATGCCCTTGTCTTTTAACAAAATTATATGATGTATGAATTAATAAGTTTCTCATTTTTATATGCTAGATATCATAAATTTCATAATTTCCTATAACTGACTTATTAAAATTTAAAATTGAATTTATTCACTAAAATGTGTTGAATTTTATTCATTAAAAAGATGCTTTCAAATAAAAATTTTATCAGTTAAAAAAAAAAAAAGATGCTTCCCCTATCTTTATTTAAAGAGAAATTTACTAAATTTAAAATTAGAATATATCTTCCAAAATCTGGCAAGGAGCAAGAAGATACACTCCTTAAAAAAGAAAAAAAGTGACTGGAGATTCTGAAGTAGCATTGAAGAGTTCTATCATTGTTTATAAAAGCTGCTATTGAAAAGGTAGTTCAAACAAGATGGTGGCATGAGGCTACACTGGGTCAAAATGATAGGACTTGCCAGGCAGTCCAGGAAAACTAGAGCAGGCATCAGATTCAATCCACCAGCAATGAGGCAGTCAAAGCCAGGCACTGGAACCTTGCCAGAGGCTGAGCAGGGTGGCTGCTAGAGGAGTAGCCAAGAGAACAAGCCAAGGATTAGTTAGTAGAGAAAGCAGCAGAGGTAACGGGAGACAAGAACACAGGAAGTGGGTCTTAGGGCTATCTCCTTCGCTTCTGGACAGTGTCTCTTTAGCAAGATAATGCCTCACGTCATGCTCCAGGCATGAGCTCACTGTGTAGTATCTTCAAGGTAATTTTCTACACCCAATACCACACAACTCCAATATAATCTTCTACCCCTTATAATACAGGACTTCTGTGTGGAAACCAAGAAACATGAGTGTCCAGATTATCTGGGTTGCCATTAAGGTGTGCAGCAGTCTTTCTGGTCAATTTCTTGGACCTGTGATCATCCAGGTCCCCCAGCCACCACCTTGGCGCTGAATAGTGCCTGATAGAGTCTGGAAGATATATTCACATTTCCAGTCTATTGTTTTGGAAGTAAGAGAAGTGAGGTTGCAGATGGAGCGTGGAGATAAAGAACCTGAGGGACAGTGTGTTTGCCTCAAGCCCGGAGAAAGTCATAGAAGAAGTCCTTGGTATTAAAATCTTGGAACTCAGGAAGAGTTGTGGAGATTAACGTAGCTTTTAAATAGCCAAGCAAAGGGACTGGTCAGCAGGATTACTAGATACGGTTCACTACTCTGAGGGATCCTGTGGTGTCATAACATCTATGAATATCATCCTTGCAGTGAGACGTGTGTGGTCCTGAACTTGTGGTTTGAAAATTTGTGAGCAGTGCCTTCTCCTTTTTCTTTGACTCAGAGCTGTTCTGTGGTTGTTTTTTAGTCACTAAGTCATGTCTGGCCTTTTGCAACATCATGGACTGTAGCCCACCAGGCTCCTCTGACCATGGGATTTCCCAGACAAGAATACTGGAGTGGGTTGACATTTCCCACTCCAGCAATCTTCCTGACCCAGGGATTGAATCTATGTCTCCTGCATTAGTAGGCAAATTCTTTACCTCTGAACCGTT
The DNA here is from genome assembly GCF_019320065.1 of Cervus canadensis. Taxonomy (NCBI): domain Eukaryota; kingdom Metazoa; phylum Chordata; class Mammalia; order Artiodactyla; family Cervidae; genus Cervus; species Cervus canadensis. The sequence goes on along the minus strand of NC_057411.1, from coordinate 24,821,563 downwards.
GGGGAAGTCCCCAGAGATATTTTACTTGACCCTAAAATGGATGATGCTCAGGATAACAATTCTCACAATCAATATTTTAAGCAAATAAACCTTCAGTCTTTATTTATTTTTGCCAAAAACCAGACTAAACCCCAGAAAGCAGGGAAAGAGTGGAAGGGAAATCAATAGGAATAGCAGAAATAATGTCCTACTACTCTGAAAATGTGGGGGGCATGTCTGAACCACTTGTCTTCTTCAGACCAGTGACTGGGCATAGGGGTTGTGGAGGAGACTGGAGAAAATCAAAAGACATACCTCTGCCAGAGAAGCATGGATTTATCAGACTTTTGCTGAACTTTTTAGTGTATTATATTTCTCAAGTTGCTGTGAAGGCATGCTATTGTTTTGAACTTGCTTTCTTAAAATCTTTTACAACACCAGCCAAATAAGCAATGGGCGTCTTAAATCATTCTTCTACAATTTTAGTCCCTAAAACTTTTTTAAAGTGAAGAATGTATGCTCAAAAGAAACTTAAAAAAAATACTTGCATGAAAAGAAGAGAATTTAGTAGAAAATAAGAAGCAAAATAAAACAAAAGAGAGGCAAGCAGGAGATGAGTGCAATCATTCTATACAGAAAGAATGTTTGAATTTAAATTTTTATATAATTTTAACCTGTTGGAAGGAAAGAGTCAAATGCATTGCATGGTGTTCATGAAGAAAATTTTTCACTATAGCAACTAGCCTGCTCATAGTTCTGCTTCTCAGTTATTTATGACATTTGTTGTGCCAACAAATCTGGGTAATACAGTCCAAAATGAAAATGCCCAGCGACCGTAGCCTAGATGTTCTTGGTATAGGTAGAATTTTCAACGCTATGCTATAACTCCACAGGGAGGAAGAAGGATGACAGGGATAAAGTTGATTCATGCAGCCTTGTAGGTGCTGATTCAGTGTGTACATTTCCTATTTGTCGTCTTCTTTGGACTATGGATTGGAGAAGGAAATGGCAACCCACTCCAGTATTCTTGACTGGAAAATCCCATGGACTGAGGATCCTGGTAGGCTACAGTCCATGGGGTCGCAAAGAGTCGGACACGACTGAGCGACTTCACTTCACTTTGGACTATGGATGATAGCAGAAGACAAGTGCACCTTCATTTGAGGATATTGCAGCAGATACAGCCTAGGTGTGCCCACTGAGTCACACCCTTCCCTTGAGTGTGAGTGGACACTGTAGTCCCCTTCTAACCAATGGAATATGGCAGAGATAAAGGGATTGTTCACGTATAGATCCTTAATCAGTGGATAGTAAGTTATTCAAAAGAGTAAAAATCCTAGGTTGGCCTGAACTAATCAGGTGAACCTTAAAACACCAAAGCGCGGGCTTCACTGAAGGCAAAAACTCCAAGCAGCAGTTGTTCTCTTTTTCTCCCTGTTTCAGGTCTTCATAAAGAGTCAGATGCAACTGAATGACTGACGCGACTGAATGACTTTCACTTTCACTTTCTTTCCAGTCTTCAGGAAGCAAACTGAGATGCACTCTCCAGCCTCAAGGATGTAAATCCTTGCAACAACCTGCCAGAGCTCAGATGCTGCTCCATTCCTGGCAGAGCCTGCAGATGAGAATGCAGTCTGTCTAGCACCTTTATTTCAGCCTTACGAAGCCCTAAGCAAAGGACCCAGCTTAAGGTATGGCCAGACTTTCAACCCACAGAATCAGTGTGCTCGTAAGTGAATATTGACTTACGTGTCTAAATTTGTGGAGATTTGTTATGCAACAAGAGAAAACTAATACAGACACTGATCCTTCTCAAAGGGGAAAATGAGCAGAGGCCCACAGTTCAGGATTACCTGACCTTTGGTTGCAGAACTCTAGATATTTTTCCTTAAAAGGGTAGTCGTGTTGAACATGGCAAAGGGCAGGGGTCAATTTTATGCAGAGAAAAGATCATTCCTTTTTGTGTATATGAGCACATCTACAATGCAAAAGATGGTGCCATGACCCTGGTCAGCAGTAAAGCCCATCAAAACAATTTCCTAGAGTCTGTTTTTGTTTTGCCATATTTGTTCATTTATATTGTTTTTAGCTTCCACCTATACGTGAAAGTATACTGTAGTTGTCTTTCTTTGTCTAAATTATTTTGCTTAACATAACAGAGAAGAGAGAACTAGTAGTTACCAAAGAGAATAAGGTAGGGGGAGGGGTGAAATAGGTGAGAGGAATTAAAAGGTACAAACTACCAGTTATAAAATAAGTTACAGGGACATAATGTATAGCACAGGGCATGCATATGTGCTCAGTTCCTCAGTCATGTCGGCCTCTTTGCAACCTCACAGACTGTAGCCCTCTAGGCTCCTCTGTCCATGGGATTTCCCAGGCAAGACTATTGGAGTGGGTTACCATTTCCTTCTCCAGAGAATCTTCCCAGCCAGGGATGGAACTCACGTCCCCAGCATTGACAGACAGAATCTTTACCACTGAACCACCTGGGAAAGCACAGGGAATACACTCAATATTTTGTAATAACTTTGAATTGTATATAAAATATAAAAATATTAAATCACTTTATTGTATGCCTGAAACCAATATAATGTTTTAAGTCAACTATACTTGCTCCTTGGAAGAAAAGCTATGACCAACCTAGACAGAATATTAAAAAGCAGAGACATTGCTTTGCCAACAAAGGTCCATCTAGTCAAGGCTATGGTCTTTCCAGTAGTCATGTATGAATGTGAGAGTTGGACTATAAAGAAAGCTGAGCTCCGAAGAATTGATGCTTTTGAACTGTAGTGTTGGAGAAGACTCTTGAGAGTCCCTTGAACTGCAAGAAGATCCAACCAGTCAATCCTAAAGGAAATAAATCCTGAATGTTCATTGGAAGGACTGATGCTGAAGCTGAAGCTCCAATACTTTGGCCACCTAATGCAAAGAACTGACTCATTGGAGAAGAGCCTGATGCTGGGAAAGATTGAGGGCAGGAAGAGAAGGGGACGACAGAGGATGAGATGGTTTGATGGCATCAGCGACTCGATGGACATGAGTTTGAGCCAGCTCAGGGAGTTGGTGATGGACAGTAAGGCCTGGTGTGCTGCAGTCCATGGGGTCGCAAAGAGTCGGACACAAATGAGTGACTGAACTGAACTGATACTTGAATAAATATTCATGAAAAAATAATTCCCTAAACAGATACAAACTTACAACATGAGCATGAGACTCCTCATTCTACCTTAGAAATTTCAGAAGAGGTAAATACTGAGCCACCAGCACTCTTGCCATACTGAAGGGACAGTTTCAGGATGTCAGGCCCATTCTCATGAGGACTGGCATAAGGGTGCAATTGAATGCATGAATGCATGTGCCCTGGTGGGTGGAAACAAACATATACCAGGTCTTCACTAATGGAGGCCTTCTCTAGGTATATGCCTAGGAGGACAGATGCTTATGAGATGGCATGGGCAAGTGAACCAGCTGCTAATAAAATGAGATTCAAACAGGCAGCAGGCTGAGGAGGACTGCAGAAGGTTCATAAACAGGGTGAGTGTTCCTGTGGGGGATGACAGTAACTAGAATGTGAAACACGCAAAGAGCACAGCCTGTGTCACCATCTGAGTTTTTCCTGTTTTACTAGATTATGGACCTCTGCCTTCCAGTGGGCCAAACATGACCTTTCAGTAAGGTCAATGATTTGCTTTTCCCACAGAGGCTGTCTGCTGCGATAGTCCAGCTGTCTGTCTTCTCTGAGAGATAGTGATAAATAAGGGTTGTGGCCTGGACAGCACCTGTAGCCTTGACATCTATCATGCAAGTGCTCAGCTGAATTACAGATCTTGTTACCAGTCCCTGAAACACACAGAGCTCTGGTTTGGGGATGCAAATCCATCAGATGTGATGAAGAGCCTTTCCCAGCCTCAGCGGTGGATGCCCTTCCTTCTGTGGTCTGAGGAATAGCTCCTCGGCCCCACCTCATTCACAGTCTGCATGAGTGTGCAAGGGAACCCGTGTGTGCGTGTGAGCTAAGACACTTTAGGCATATTTGACTCTTTGTGACCCTGTGGACTGTAGACTGCCAGGCTCCTCTGTGCATGGGCTTCCCCAGGCAGAATACTGAAGTGGGTTCCCATGCCCTCCTTCAGGGGATCTTCCTGACCCAGGGATCAAACCCACATCTCCTGGTGGCTCCTGCACTGCAGGTGGATTCTTCACCTCTGAGCCACTGGGGAAGCCCCACATGGGAACCCAGGTGGTGGTAAAGCCAATGACCAGCTTGGGCCGTTGTTCGGAAGCAAAGGGGAATATATGGTTCGGTCTGTGATCTGAGCAATGCATCATGTTGCCTGTCTGTCCTGGGAGTCACATGGAGATATTATTAGAGAATGGGACACATTAGAATTTGTTTGAATGAGACTCACTGAAGGACAGCAGTCAGAGTCACAAAAGATAGGAATACAGAAAGCAGTTGCTAAGGCAATTTGTCTAATTATTAAAATATTAGATGTCATCTGATCAATATGATTATAACAAAACAGACACCCGCCAATACCTGATTCAGTGAACTGATCATAATATAATTAAATCTAAATAATACAAATATTTGAATTTGTTTGCATTTTGTTTGTCATCAGTCACATATAAAACATGGACCATTGACGTTTTTAATCCTGAGAAACAATGAAGCATTGGAAAAGTGGTGAATTTTTCTCTCCAATCACAGAATTCTAGAATGTACTGTTTGTGTAGGAGCAAAGAATGAATTACCTTACTTTGGACATTTCTCAGGAAGCAACCAAATTTCCCTTTCCCAAAATAAACATTTTAGGTGTTCTTAAATTCTTTCTTTTATTTAATAAAGTTTAATTTACAACAATCTTAATGAAGCTATTTTATTCTAGATTTTAGCAGGTAGGTATGCGGGACACCCGGGTTTAATCCCTGAGTCAGGAAGATCTCCTGGAGAAGGAAATGGCAACCCACTCCAGTATTCTTGCCTGGAAAATCCCATGGATGGAGAAGCCTGGTAGGCTACAGCCCATGGGGTCACAAAGAGTCGGACACGACTGAGCGACTTCACTGATACCTTGGTCATAACCTGCATGCACGCATGCATGCTAAGTCACTTCAGTTGCGTCCAACTTTTTACAACCCTAGAGACTGTAGCCTAACAGGTTCCTCTGTCCATGGGATTCTCTAGGCAAGAATACTGGAGTGGGTTGCCATGCCCTCCTCCAGGGGATCTTCCTGACCCAGAGACTGAACCTGCATCTCTTACATATGCTATATTGGCAGGCAGATTCTTTACCACTGAGACACCTGGGAAACCCTCCTTGGCCATGACATCATGTTCCAAACATCCTACAGAAAGATTTGGTTGTCTGAAAAGAAGGCCTGTATAGTCTTCTTCTTCATAGTGAAAAATGAAACTTAAGTGCCATTGCTTGTACAATATCAATAATTATATTTACTTGTGAAGATGATACAATAAAATTAAAAGAAATATTAGCTTTGGAAGATAATTTATATCTATGCTTTTTCCCTCTGTTCTTGAAGTATGAAAATATTCACACATATCACCCACCCCCAATAATAATAAAGCAAACTCCCAAGAGACCAGCATGCAGTTTAAGAAACAGAACTTGTAGGAGTTGAGATTTTATTTTATTGGGATCCAAAATCACTGCAGATTGTGACTAGCCATGAAAATAAAAGATGCTTCCTCTTTGAAAGGAAAGCTATGACAAACCTGGACAGCATATTAAAAAGCAGAGACATCACTTAGCCAACAAATGTCCATATAGTCAAAGCTATGGTTTTTCCAGTAGTTTTGTGTGGATTTGAGAGTTGGACCATAAAGAAGGTGGAGCACCAAAGAACAGATGCTTTTGAATCGTGCTGGAGAAGACTCTCGAGAATCCCTTGGATTGCAAGGAGATCCAACCAGTCAATCCTAAAGGAAATCAACCCTGAATATTTCTTGGAAGGACTGATGCTGAAACTGAAGCTCCAGTATTTTGGCCACCTGATATGAAGAACCAACTCACTGGAAAAGACCCTGATGCTGGGAAAGATTGAGGGCAGGAGGAGAAGGGGATGATAGAGGAGGAGATGGTTGGATGCCATCACTAACTCAATGAACATGAGTTTGAGCAAACTCTGGGAGATGGTGAAGGACAGGGAAGCCTGGCATGCCACAGTCCATGGGGTCGCAAAGTGTCAGACATGACTTAGTGACTGAACAACAAGAAGAGCAGTAGGAAATGACCCATCAGTCTCTATTTTATCAATTTAAAAAAAAAATTGAAATTGAGGTTTACTTACGTGAAATGCCTCCCTGGCATATATGGATATGATCATATAAATTTCTCTTCCATATACTAGTAGGATGAATTTTATTGATGGATCTCCTAACATTGAAATATCCACTTGATCTTGAAGTACTGCTGGATTCTGTTTACTAATATTATATTTAAGCTTTCATATTTACATTTAGAAATGAGACTGACCTGTAGTTTTGCATGTGTGTTTTATAGCAGTGTAAACTCATGTAATGAAAAGAATTGAGAAGTACTTCTTTATCAGGGGAGTTCCCAGGTGGCACTAGTGGTAAAGAACCTGCCTGACAATGAAGGAGACGTGAGACACAGGTTCAATCCCTGGGTCAGGAAGATGCCCTGAAGGAGGGTATGGCAACCCATTCTGGTATTCTTGCCTGGAGAATCCCATGGACAGAGGAGCCTGGGCTGCAGTTGATGGGGTTACAAAGAGTCAGATACAACTTAAGTGACTGAACATGCACACACTCACTTCTTTATCAATGCTCCAGCATAGTTTAAATCATTAAGGTTATTTGGTCTTCACAGTTTTGTAGAATTCCTCTTTCATACCATTTGTTTTGATGGCTTCTTGTGGCTCAGTGATAAAGAATCTACCTGCCAATGCAGGAGACGTGGGTTTGATCCCTGGTCTGGGAAGATCCCTTGGAGAAGGAAATGGCAACCCAGTCCAGTATTCTTGCCTGGAAAACCCCACGTACAAAGGAGCCTGGTGGGCTACCGTCCATGAGGCTGCAAAAGACTCAGACTTGACTTACCAACTGAACAATAACAGCAATGGGATGAAGAGGCTCTTTGACAACTTATTTTATTTCATCTATGAAAATTGGACAGTTTAAAACATCTACATCTATTGAAGCTTGTTTTTTAAATTATGTCTTCCTAACAAGCTGTATATTTATCTAGTTTTAAAACATTCATGTGTATATAGTTATGCAATATAATCTCAAAATTTTTTTAAATATTTGTATTTTGGATATTACCCCCTTTTCATTTCTTATTTTGCATATTTGTCATTTCCTCTGAGATGTCTCCCTTTCTCAGCTAGTAAATTTGTCTATCTTATATTTTTCGAGAATCAATTTTTTGTTCTGTTTTCTAACTCAATATTTACCTTTAGCAATTTCTTCCATTTATATTATTCTGCTTTACTTAGTTGATCTTTTTCTATTATTTTTGTTTTACATGTTTTATTGTTTTCATTTTATTGCTACATGTATTAAATGCTATGAATTTCGTCAGATGACTTCTTTAGCTATACCCCATTGACTCTGAATCTATGTGTGGATTTGAACTCCATTTCTGGTACCAAAATATGTAACAGATTTCTATTGCTACCTGTTTTGCCAAAGTTTTACTTTCATTTCACAAAGGATTCATTAACAAATCACTTATTACACACAAATAAACAATTTCAATATTTCGTAGAGGACTAATTAGCTTAATTTCAATATCCAGTTATTAAAAGAAAAGAGAAATTGAAATAATAGAGAAGAGTAACAGCACATACATCACCAAAATGGGCTGACCAGCATCTGTGAAGTCCTGATTAACAGCTGTCTGGAGTCCCAATTTGGAAAGGGTCCTGGGCAGTGCATACCCCCCATGGGTGAGACTTTAAATTGCAGTTTTGAGGGCTCCCACTTATATATACCAGTTATACCCGAGGCCACAAACTGATATCATCATCCATTTGTGTGCAAAAATGCAGCTCTGATTTTACTTTATCATTTTTACAATGTTGTTTTATCTTGTTAATCGTAGTATTTCCTTAAACCCTGGGCACAGTTGGCCAGGCCTCCAGGGGCTCAAGAATTCCAAGACCCACCTTCTTCCTAAAGTGCTGCCTGACTAACTGTGCTTGTGGGCAGGCCTGGAATCAGGGCGGTGTCTAAGAAGGTCAGAAGCAAGGTCAGAGGCCTGCTCTCCTGCGTCTAAAGCCTGAACAAAACTTGCTCCATTTTAATTTCTCTAACAGTCAGCTTCAGGATTGTTTAGGCTGAAGGTCATAGGAATAAAGCAAAATAACATGAGCAGTCTTGTTAATTCTATAGGTCAAATAACAATTTCAAAAGGTAAGAAGCAAGATAATCAAAGAAATAACCAAGGGGTTAAACAATGCAGAAAATAAATTCTGAGCAGTAAGGGATGTAGTAAAGAAAAAGTCCCAGCATGAATGAGAAGTATGTTTTTGTACATTAACTCCTATACCCATTAACTTACCAGCTGCAATAGCAGTAACAACAAAATGTTCTATCAAGGTATGATTACATTTTTCTATGAAATTTTGTAATACTTAGGTTTCTTGCAAAATTTTACATAGAGGTTCTAAGGAAAAGCTAATATTAGGAACAGACAAAGTAGTAAATAGCATTTGAGTTGATAACACCTGAGTTTTTATGGGGGAAAAATAATAGGTGGTCTCCTAACACTTCCACACTTCCACTTCCAATATAAATGATCAATATATGTTAAGCTTCCAGAAAAAGGGGTTCCTAGTGATATGTAGTAGTACCTACATCATTGGTTACAATACATACAAATTGAGAGGCTATTTCAAAAAACAGGATTTGGGGAAAGATAGTCCATTCACAATAGTTGGTAGAGTTCTCCAATAAGCAGGATTCCCCAAATGCGAGAAGTTGGTTCATATAGCAATCCCTCAGTAGCCTTGTTATAGTCTATCAGTACGTGGATATGACTGTTAAAGTAACACATAATATTGGTACATAATACTTGTGTTCAAGTATTGAGTTATACCTTTACCAGTGCTTTATGACCTAGCAGACAGATAAGTTTTGTCCATAGAAAGTCAAAATTAAGAAAGGACAGGCCTTGTTTGCTGGGCAGGTGAAGTTGTCCTGAGTTTGGGTCCAGCTCATGTTTCTCCAGCTGAAGATTCTCTAATAGCTTTCTTCATATTTTTCTTTTAATTGTAGCATATCCTTGAAGGCTGAGGTGTGAATGACAACTCACATTACAGTCAGGCTTTCAAGAATAGTCTACTCATGAGAATAGCAGTGAGTTAGTGGCACATATTTCCAGGTTTTCTGTCCAGTGATCATCACTAGTAAGGTATTAGTCTTCCCCTGCAAAATCGCATCAGCAGGTATGGGAGGACCGTTAGGCCCCTTTACTTAGACTTTACTCCAATTGCATGTATTTAATTTGTGGATCCAAACCTTTCATCATCCCTAACCATTAATAAGATGGGAGGTTCTCCTTTTTGCACTTTGCCAATTACACATGGAAGAATCAGCAGTTGAGCAATTCAATCATGTTTATTAATAAAGAGAACATGCTTTCCTTTACTTTGTAAAATTACTCAAATTTCTCCTGGGTAGTATGAGTCTATAATTCCCCTACATCATAGTTCTCTATATGCTAAACTGGAACAATCTTTGATTAATCCAAAGTGTCCAAGAGGCATTTTGATTCTAATACCAGTTGCAATATCACATATCAATCTTTTAGTAAATCTATGTTCAAATATAGAGTACAAATCTAGTCCAGTGGCCTCAGGAATAGCTCAGAAAGGAGCTAATGCTCCTGGGCTAATTTCCCAATAATCAATTGTTTCAGTATAGAAGTCTATTTTTATGAATCTTTATGTTTGGAATAGTCATTCTCTTTATAGGAGGTTCTTTTTATTAAAAAAAAAAACAGTAAGTTAATGTCAATTTGTTACATGCATAATGTCAGAGAAGATTTATAGGATAATATGATTTTAAACTCAGGTGCAGAACACTTAGTAATATGCTATATTTATCAGATATCTGCTACTACAATAAAGTTGCATGATAAAGAACTACAAAATCTCAGTGGTAAAAGATACTAAACATTTATTAACTCCTGAGTCTCATTAGTCTGGGCTTAATTAATCAGGCTGGGCTCAGGTGTGTGTGTGTCTGTATATGTGCTTGTGCTCAATCATGTCCAACTCTTTGTGACCGCCATGGACTCTAGCCCACCAAACCCCTCTGTCATGGGATTTTCAGACAAGAATACTGGAGTGGGTTGTCATTTCCTTCTCCAGGTTAAGGAGGTTCTGATTCTCCTATTGTTGTTGTTCAGTCACCAAGAGTCTGACTCTTTGCAACCCCATGGACTGTAGCATGCCAGGCTCATGTGTTATTTACTATCTCCTTGAGTCTGCTCAGACTCATGTCCATTGAGTTGATGATGTCATCCAACCATCTCATCCTCTGTTGTCCTCTTCTCCTCCTGGCTTCAATATTTCTCAGCATCAGGGTCATTTCCAATGAGTCAGCTCTTCATATCAGTTGGCACAAGTATTGGAGCTTTGGTTTCAGCATCAGAACTTCTAAAGGATATTCAGGGTTGATTTCCTTTAGGATTGACTGGTTTGATGTCCTTGCTGTCCAAGGGACTCTCAAGAGTCTTCTCCAGCACCATGATTTGAAAGCATCAGTTCTTTGGTGCTCAGTCTTCTTTATGGTCCAACTCTCACATCCACACATGACTACTGGAAAAACCACAGCTTTGACTATATGGACCTTGGTTGACAAAGCAGTGATGTCTCTGCTTTTTAATATGCTGTCTGGGTTTGTCATAGCTTTTCTTCCAAGGAGCAAGTGCCTTTTCATTTTATGGCTGCAATCACCATCTGCAGTGATTTTGAAGCCCAAGAAAATGAAATCTGTCACTGTTTCCTCTTTTTTCCCCAACTATTTGCCATGAAGTGCTGGGACCAGATGCCCTCTAAAGCACCACAAAGTCATCTAGATGTCAGGAGAAATCATTAGACTTTGATTTTAAGACGTTCTGTCAAAAATATCAAAGGATTTAGAACATCAGTCAGATAAGATCATAGGTCACTATGAAACAACAGTTATTCACTCAGCCAAAGTAACAATAAAAGATTTCAGAAGCAAATACAGAACAAATCACTTAGGAGGTAAAGAAACTTAATATCTGTTATCAAAGGCAGTTCAACATCCCAAGAAAACTTGTACCATACCTAAAACTCTTTTCTCAGGGTCCACTTTCCACTGATCTTTCTTATCACTTTTTATATTTTTCACTTTATTCTCCCATTCAGAGACAGACACCTGTAAGTCAGGCCTATTGTACTTCCTTTTCCCTTAACAACGTGCCATTCCATTCCTCGTAGCTTCTTTACTAAAAACACGCATCCTACTTTCCTTAAGCAACCATGAACTCTCCTTTATATTAGCATTCTGTGAGCATAAACACCATTGATAATTTCTAAAAAATTTTAGTTTCTTTGGTACGATCTCAAGATGGTTCATTAATAATTTTCGGTCTTCTTGCTTCTCTGTATTAAAAAAAAAAGTCAGTGTTTAGTAATTACTGTTTTAGCATCTTGTTTTATTTGGAAATAACCTAATTATTTAAAATTCCATCATTTAACTTAATTTGGCACAACCCTATAAATTTAGTTTATCAATACCTGGGGAAACTATTTTAGGTAGACATTCCTAAAGCATAATTATTCTTAATAAACTTTATCTAAAAGCTCTTATCTCATTTACTTTTTCTTTCCTTAAAAATTTCTTCCCATCAAGTTACTTTGCAGAGCAGACTCAAAGTCTGGCCCAAATGTGAAATATGCTGTCACCAGAAACCAAATATCCCTATAAAGTTTTGAGCTTCCTTTTTGACCTGGGATTTTCAAATTCCATTATCTTTATGTGTGTGTGTGTGTGTGTGCACGCTTAGATGCTCAGTTGTGTCCAACTCTTTGCAGCGCCATGGACTGTAGTCCACCAGGTGCCTCTGTCCATGGGATTCTCCAGGCAAGAATACTGGAACTGGTTGCCACTTCCCCCTCCAGGGGATCTTCCCAATCCAGGGACTGAACTTGTGTCTCTTGCATCTCTTCCACTGGCAGACGGTTTCTTTACCATTGTGCCACTGGTGTGTTTGCTAATATCTCTCTATGTAGTAGAGAGATATAAGTCCCCAAAACTTTACAGTCTGGGTGGGTCCCTAAATTTTGGAGGAATTAATCTCCTATCCCAATATATCCTTGCTTTAACTATTACCAGATGAACTTTCTTTTTGTTAACCTTGCCTCACCACTTTCAGTATTTAACTTGTGTAAACTTTATAGCAGTTCTTTCAGCTACCAACTAGAAAGTGGAGACTTGGTCAGCTAAAGTGTAATTTTGACATTGTAACATGGACAATTGTCCTTGCATATCACATAATTATATCTCCAGTTGTGACTTCTCTTCAATCAATTTTAATTTGATTTCATGTACCTCATTGCAGGCAGAGAAGAGAATCCAGCCTCTTCAACCTAGAGTGGTACATTCTTGTCCTTTCTCAGTTGGCACCAGCCATAGGCATTCAATAACTTCAAAAAGTTTGGTCCACTTTAATTTAGGGTCCCATTTCTCATGCAGTGCAGTGTATATGCCCCATTCAGTAACTGATAAGCAGTAAAGAAGAAAAGCTATGACAGACCTAGACAGTGTATTAATAGCAGAGATAATACTTTGCCAACAAAGGTCCATATAGTCAAATCTATGGTTTTTCCAGTAGTTATGTGTGGATGTGAGAGATGGATCATAAAGAAGGCTGAGTGCCAAAGAATTGATGTTTTTGAACTACGGTGTTGGAGAAGACTCTTGAGAGACCCTTGGGCTGCAAGGAGATCAAACCAATCAATCCTAAAGGAAATCAACCCTGAATATTCATTGGATGGACTGACGCTAAAGCTGAAACTCCAATACTTTGGCCACCTGATGCTAAGAGCTGACTTTAGAAAAGACCCTGATGCTTGGAAAGATTGAAGGCAGAAGGAGAAGGGGATGACAGAGGATGAGATGGTTGGATGGCATCACGACTCAATGGACATGAGTTTGAGCAAGCTCCAGGAGATGGTGAAGGACAAGGAAGCCTGGCATGCTGCCGTCCATGGGGTCTCAAAGAGTCACACATGACCGAGTGACCGAACAAGAGCAACAACAAGCAATAAGGCCAATCTTCCCATCTGAGGAATGGGAAGCTTCATCAATCTTAACCTCTTTCTTCTTAGATTGGCATTTTGTTTCACAAATCCTGCTCACAGCACCAATTTATGTTTTCCTGAAAATCTTACTTCCATTTCAGTTTTGAAGCCTTCATTAGCGAAAGGTATCACTCATTGCACACAAGCGATTTCAACATTTAATAGAGACCTATTTAACTTAATTTCAACATACAATCATTAAAAGAAAATGTTGCAGGAAAGGCCCCTTTCAAGGCCTGAAAGTGGGTTCTTCTCTAACAGAAATGAATTGTCCAAGGAGACACATGAGCTGATAAAGCAAGACACTTTATTGGGAAGGGATACCCAGCTGGAGAATATTAGGGGTAGGGAGCCCAGGAGAACTGCTCCATCACATGGCTCACAGTCTTGGGTTTTATGTTAATAGGATTAGTTTCTGGGTTGTCTCTGGTTAATCACTCTGACTCAGGGTCCTTCCTGGTGGCGCACACATTGTTCAGCCAAAATGGAGGCCAGTGAGGATTCTGGGAGATACTAGGACACACGGCATCTCCTTTTGACCCTCCTGAATTGTTTTGGTGATTTTTTAGTTCTGTTTTCCTTACCAGGACTCCCTGTTATAAAATAACTCATACAAATGGTTACTATGGTGCCTGGCCAGGGTTTTCCTCCTAACAAAAAGAGAAATAAAAACAATAGAGTAACAGCCCAAACATCATCAAATTAGGCCAACCAACATCCAGTCTTAAACAGTTTGCTAGGAAGTCCCTTGTTAACAGCCATCTTTTATCCCATCTGGGAAAATGTCCTAGGAAATGTGTCCACTCCACAGGTGAGATTTCAAACTGTAGTTTTGGGGTCTCCCACTTATAATCCCAGGCCACAAACTGATATCCTCATCCGTTTGTACGAAAAGATGCAGCTCTGGTTTTACTTTAACATTTTTACAATGCTGTTTATCTTATGAGTCATAGGATTGCCTTAAACCCTGGGTGAAGCTGGCCAGGCCTCCAGGAGCTCAAGAATTCCAAGACCAAATCCTTTCCTTATCTGAAGTGCTGCCTGACTAACTGTGGTTGCAGGCAGGCATGGAATCCGGGCAGTGTCTAGGCAGGTCAGGAGTAAGGTCAGAGGCTTGTGCTCCTGTTGCTGAAGCCTGAACAAAACGTCCTCCATTTTAATTTCCCTAGCACTACCTAACATGGAGGTTTTCCAGGCAGCTCGGTGGTAAAGAATCTGCCTGCCAATGCAGGAGGCACAGGAGATGCAGGTTCTGTCCCTGGATTAGAAAGATCCCCTGGAGGAGGAAATGGCAACCTATTCCAATATTCTCATCTGGGAAATCCCATGGACTGAGGAACTGAGCTGGCTATAGTCAGTGTTGTCACAAAGAGTCAGACACAACTTAGTAACTGATCATGCAAGCACAAAACTACCTAACAAGTTAGCACCAAAGAATGGCTTAGAATAACATGTATCTGTTATTTCAATGGTTTCTGTGGGTCAGAAGTTCAGGTATGGCTAAGCTAGGTCCTCTGTTTAGGGTCTCTTAAGCCTGTTATCAAGGTGTCAACTGGGCTGTATTCCTTTCTGGAGCCAATCTTATGTAATGAAATTTAATTAATAAATAATCCATCACCTTTGTCATATTCTGTTGGCTAGAAACAAGTCACAGATTCAGCCTAAACACAAGGGGAGGAAATCATATTTAAACAAAGATGTAACACATTAGGGGGTCACATTTTAGGACGTGTCAATCGTATCCTTATATGACTTTTCTCTCTAGCTGATCTTAAGAGTCTTTATTTGTCTTTGGTGTTCTTCAGTTTCACTATAATTACTTAGGTATGGATCTGGTTTAATTTTTTGTATGCAGCTTATCATTATGCTTCTTATACATGTCTTTATATCTTTTGATAATTCTGAAAATTCCCAGGCATTTATTTTTCAAATGTTGCCAGGGGATTTCTATTAATCTGAGACCAGATAAACTTAATTCCTCAGTTTGGATTTTCTGTGAACACATGAAGTAATGTAAATTTGAATCCTAGCTATGTATGTGAGGGAGAAGTTTTGAAATTTTTAAATCTCAGAGGAGAATATATTATTTTTATTTTTTGCACTCAGAGTTCCAGAGACAAATAAACTTCCTTTTAGTTCCTTGACCTGTTATGCCAATTTTTCTCAGTCAACATTTTCACAG
Source organism: Cervus canadensis (assembly GCF_019320065.1). NCBI lineage: Eukaryota > Metazoa > Chordata > Mammalia > Artiodactyla > Cervidae > Cervus > Cervus canadensis. The sequence goes on along the minus strand of NC_057411.1, from coordinate 24,806,073 downwards.
AATAAATAGTTGGTTTGGTTGTACTAGGGGGTTTCAGTCCAGTTACCCTATTTTGCTTAGATCCTAGGTTCTGTTTACTGTCCCTCCACATGCAGCCATTGGGTCCCAATGATATGTGATGCTGATATTGTCATTTCTCCCAGGTTAGCCTTGTTTTCAGTTTTTTATTGCTATCTTGCTATGATTCGTTTGTTTGTTCTTTTGATTGCTTGCCTGGTTTAGTTTTGTTTGCTCTTTGGTGATTTTGTTATTCTTTTACTTTATGGTGATTGAGAAATTTATTTAATGGTATTTTTGTCATTATTTACCTAGTATCTTCATGTTTATGTGGAGGTGATATTTTAGGGCATAGACATATTGCTGATATGGCAGTAAACATTTTTAAATTGTCTTTAATCATCACTCTTCATCTAGACTTGGTTTTCCTCTGAGAATTAAGTAAAACACTTCTCTCTCTCTACATGGACAGTCATCTTGGATTTCTAAGCTGTTCTCTCAGCTGGCCTATGTCTTTCATGTTCCAGGAATTCAATCACATGAGAAAGACCTTTCATTTGTTCATTTCTTCAAGAGGGTGAACATCTTTTAGCAATAATTTTCATGATGAATCCTTTAGTATAAAGGTAGGAATGGATTGAGAATTGGTTTGCTACAATCAGCAGTTAAAATGTTTTATTAGAAAAAAACCTAAAATGTTTTCTTATAACTTTTAACAAAGATTTAAATTTATTTTTATGTTTATAACATCCAATCTCTACCTTATAAATCTGAAAATCAGAATAACTATTTTTACCAACTGCCAAGAAAACTTTGTTGTATCTTGAATTATGATGGAAATTGGTCTGTAAAGAACTTCTTATCTTTGATCTTTTCCCATCTTCTATGCTACAGAGCTGCTTCTACCCTCACAATTAAAATCTTAGAAGATATCCAAACTTTAGAGTACCTAAAATTGGTGTGCTTGATGAAATTGTTTATTCTCTACCTACATATCTGTTTTGCTTCTGTAAGGTGAATAAGACTATATTTTTTGCATTCTAAACAAGAACCCTTGGTGAATCTAATACACAAGGACTAAGGATCATAATCTAAGCAACCCTGTAGTGTATTGATTCAACAAATCATTCTAAAATCACTTTCTTCTCTTTTATGTGTATCTGTCACAGTGCTTTCAACTTTAGGAGGTATCCTAAGACCAGAAAAATACTGAATTTAACTGGATTTAAAATAATAATTTACCTACATGGTGATTAGCTCCAGACCTAGATGAATTTGTTTCATGTTCTGGATCTTTTCTGACTTGAACATTTTCATTTATTATGTTCTTAGTATTGTAGTTATAAATGATAGTTTTGACATTTGATAACCTTCTTGGAGATATTTAAATATCTCCTTTGGCTGTACAACTCTACATTTTTTTTCAATTCAGTATCAGTACTTATTTTCCTTTTTCTTTTCTCTTTTTGCAATCATACTGTTGAGACTACAGGCATCAGCATTTCCCATTGAATTTCCTTCTAGTCATGCTAATTAGATTTTTTATTGTGATTTCCTTTAATTGTCAAGTTATTTGTTTTATCCATTTATTCCAGTAATATCTCACTTACAATAACATTATGTGTTGTGTTCAAATTTTATATAAAATGCAACTGATGGGAATAATTTATAAAATTTATAGACTTATTTTGTAATCAGATTTATCTACTTTTTGTTTAATACAATTTATCACTTTACATACTCTTTTATTTTCTTGAATTCATATCCATCATTTAGTGTTAAACTAAAAGGATTACAATTTTATTCTCAGAAAAAAATTGACCTTTTTATATAAAGTGAGTAATTTACTATAAGTGTGGTATAAAATATACATTGAATAATATGTCAAAGTTAATTATATCTGGCCACTGTCAGGACAATAGAAAAATATCTCACACGCTTAAGAAGGAGTTTGTTCTCTAGAAGGGAATAGATTAAGAGCACATGGAGTCATTCGTATCTCAGGCCTTTATTGTTCAAAATTAAGCCTAGGGTGATGATTTGCTAGGAAAGCTCAGCAGACAATGAGAAAATCAGAGTGGCTGGAGATATTAGATCTAGTGGCTTAAGATGTCATCCTACTGTAGAAGGGGTGAAGCCCACACAAAAAAACTAAACATGAACAAGATGAACCAAGAACTATTTTCTTTGTTAAAGTTTTCTAGCAAATTTACCTCATAGTGAAAAGAAGAAATACAGCTACCCAGGGGCTTTCTTGAGCCTGTCTTCTGCTCTCCAGTGGCCACAATCAGGTATCTTGGAGATTTCGCTACAGTGCTTAGGCATTTAGGGCCAGAGCTCACCCTCTGAGAAACGTGGTAATATGTGCTGGGAACCAGGTGAGATCAGAGGACAATAGCCTCAGAGTAGCCTTGACACAGCTGCAACCATAGAGTTTAATTGGAAAGGAGAAAAAAAAAAAATATATATATATATATGATCTAGTAGACTTTAAGCCTTACTTTTTTTCTTTATGCAAAATTTCATTTCATCATATTTAATAGACTTACAGTTTGATAGGCTTTTGTACCAAAACTGATCATTCTCATAGCTTGTGTGGGTTTTTCATAAAATGATACAATATTTATTCACTTGGATCAAGAAAATTGAATATAGCATGTCAGTTATAAGAATCATTTTAAATACATGCCTAATCCAAGAATGACAAATTCCAAACCACTGCTATATGTTTTTTTTTTTTCTTTCTGCCTTTCTGATTACCCTAAAATGTTTAGTATTAGAAAAATTTTGGACAATTAGATCTCTTCAGTCTTCAGCTGTCATATATTTGCTGTTCTGCTCTCCACCAGGGATCGTGAAAGTCATGATTCATTATAACAGTAGCAAATGTATGGAATCCTTTTGTGGAGGAGATACTCTTAATATCTCAAGTCTTCAGGATTTCTCTACAGTTCTGTTTTGGATGTGTTCAATGAAACTCATTGATCCTGTTTCCTGAATCTCTCACTGAAAAACATTTGCCGGAGTATCTGTGAATATGTTGAAACCAATTTACTGTGACTGAAAACTATGTTTTTCAAGAGAGAAAAGAAGTATATGCTCTTTAGATGTATTACTATGAATGAGAGCTCAAATTTGAATATTAAATCTTTAAGTTGAATAGTTTGCTCACTTTATACTTTTTATGTGCCAAGGTATAATACTTGCTTATTTATATCTCAAAGCTTATGTTGAAATTCAGAAAGTATTTCTTTAACAAATTTATTTATTTATTTAATTTTTGGTCACACCCTAAGGCATGAGGGATTTTAGTGCCCTGACCAGGGAAACTGCATCCCCTTCATTAGAAGCTGGAGTCTTAACCACTATGTATTTTAATGATGATGTGCTTTTTCATACTATATAGTACCTTCTCAGAAAAAAAGACATCATAGAAAGCAAGGGCCTGCATAATTAGCAATAGCGGAGAACAAAGAATAAAATTTAGATTTGTTTCCCAAAAATGTAAAGAATCCACCTGCAATGCAGGGGACCCAGGTTTGATCCCTGGGTAGAGAAGATCCCCTGGAGAAGGGAATGGCTACTCATTCCAGTATTCTTGCCTGAAAAATCCCATGGACAGAGGAGCCTGGAGGGCTACAGTCTACAAGGTCACAAACAGTCAAACACGACTGAGTGTCTGAGCATTGCTATTATCCTCAAAATATAAAGCTTTTAAGTGGAATAGAATACTAGAAAGGAGATGGGTGGAACCTTGGTTTTGCTCCATGCCATGCCCCATCAATTCTGCCTAATGTTTTTAAGAGTCTGAGGTGCTCTCTGTTAGTCCCACTGAGAACTTTCCTGGGCAGAGCAGCGGGGAGGAAAATAGGTCACAATGTAGAGTTTTGCCTTCCAAGTATTGTACTTTTCCCCTCATGTACCAAGCTACATGTCATCAAGTTCATTAAAAAAAAAAAAAAAGTCAAGCTGCAAAAAAGAAGCGTTTCTAGTATCTCAGATTCTGATCCAGAATGGAGAATCAGCATGGTTATGGAATAAAGTATCAGTTTTGTTGGTACTGGATTGACAGTAATAATAACAATGTAATAATAGTAAGAAAGTTGATCATTGTTTAGTGCTTCCTATGGTATGCCATGCAGTTCACATTTATTAGTTTATTCATTCCCACAGCAACCCAAGAAGATACATCTATTTTAAATTTTATTAATTCATGAATGTTGGGGGTTTCACTGGGTGTTTGTCGCTGCCCAGGCTTGGTCTAGTTGCAGCAGTCGGGGGCTCCTCTTTATTGGTGCTTGGACTTCTCATTGTGGTGGTCTCTTTTGTTATGGGATACAGGCTCTAGAGCATGCGGGCTTCAGTAGTTGTGGCACATGGACTTATTGATATGGCTTCTCTGCTCTAGAGCACAGGCTCAATGATTATGGCAAACAGGGTTAGCTGCTCTGCGGCATGTGCGGTCTTCCTGGTTTGGGCATCAAACCCAAGTCTTCTGCATTGGCAGGCAGATTCTTTCACTGAGTCACCAGGGAAGTCCTCCAATAAGACACCTTTATAAATGTTATAATTATTTATATTTAACTATGGTGCTGGAGAAGACTCTTGAGAGTCCCTTGGACAACAAGGAGATCATACCAGTCAATCCTAAAGGAAATCAACCCTGAATATTTATTGGAAGGACTGATGGCGAAGCTGAAATGCCAATCCTTTGGCCACCTGATGCAAAAAGTTTGAATCTTTTCCGACTCATTGGAAAAGACCCTGATGCTGGGAAAGATTGAAGGAAGGAGAAGGGGGTGACAGAGGATAAGATGGTTGGATGGCGTCACCAACTCAATGGACATGAGTTTGAGCAAACTCCGGGAGATGGTGAAGGACAGGGAAGCCTGGCGTGCTGCAGTCCGTGGGGTCGCAAAGAGTCAGACACGACTGAGCGACTTAGCAACAGAAACAACAAGGAAGGTTTAACTATAAAATTTATCTTTTACTATAAAACTTGCTTATTAACCACTAATAATTTTAATGGTGTTCCAGTGTTTGAGTAGTTATTCCAAGTATAAAGGCAGACTAAATAATATTTAGGATTCTACTGAAAAATAGAACTCTAATGTCTTTTTAATATCTTCATTCTCAAAGTCTGCAAAAAATAGGTTTAAGTCACAGTAGACTTAGAAGTAAATTCATATTTTTCGTAGATTTCAAATAGCAAAAAAACGTGTCAGTTCAAATTCTTTCTCTCTTACTCTGTCTCCCTCTGCATCTTTTTTGTCTCTTTCTATCAATCTGTCTCTCTCCTGTATCAATCTCCCTGAATACATTACTTAATGTGTCTAAGCCTGAATTTCCACATCTATAAAAGCAAGTATGATAATATACTTCCTAGTGTGTTTTAGGAATTTAGTTTGATGATACAAGTAAAGTATTACTCAGATTGCCTCTTACATAATGCATTATTTTCCATTTCCTCCACTCAATTTCTTCATGATAAAGTGTTGATATTTAGAAATCCCACACTTTATGAATGTTAATCTTTAAAAAATGTCAAGTGGGCCTCAAATGGCAATTTTTGTATAATATACTCATTACCAGGAAACCAAAGTAATTTCAGAATATATACTATAGCTTATGAAAGAACTATGAGATGTTGAATAATATTTTGATACATTAAAATGTGACACATATATTAACAACTTGGCAGTGAGATGACATTATATAAAGTTATATTGACATAGCGAGGTGCTAAATTATATGTGGCCAAGAGGAGAGCAAGATAGTGTACAAAGTGCTAGTTGTTTTGCAGGGATTAAAAAGAAATTTAAGGGAATAAAGACCACAAAGGCCTGAGGCTTTTAGAGAAAGTCTTGAGTAGGCCCTGGAAGGATAGGTGTCCTATGAACATATGGGCAAGAGAAGGAGGGAATTCTACACAAGGAAACACATGAATTAAGGTATAAAAATAGGAGTAATTGTGTGTATATGTGTGTGTGTGTGCATGCATGGCGTGAATATGTGTGGGCTGGGGCTTTCAAACTGTCTGGATTACAAACTTCTTACTTGTCATCAGCAAGAAATAAGGTTGGATGGGTTTTCAGTTCAGTTCGGTTCAGTCGCTCAGTCATGTCTGACTCTTTGTGACCCCGTTGACTGCAGCACACTTCCCTGTCCATCACCAACTCCCGGAGTTTACTCAAACTCATGTCCATCACGTCAGTGATGCCATCCAACCATCTTATCCTCTGTTGTCCCCTTCTCTTCCTGCCTTCAATCTTTCCCAGCATCAGGGTCTGTTCCAACGAGTCGGTTCTTCGCATCAGGTGGCCAAGTATTGAAGTTTCAACTTCAGCATCAGTCCCTCCAATAAATATACAGGACTGATTTCCTTTAGGATGGGAATCTATCCATTGGATTGGATCTCCTTGCAGTTAAAGGGACTCTCAAGAGTCTTCTCTAACACCACAGTTCAAAAGTATCAATTCTTCGGCACTCAGCTTTCTTAAAATAGTCCAACTCTCACAGCCATACATGACTACTGGAAAAACCATAGGTTTGACTAGACAGACCTTTGTTGGTAAAGTAATATATCTGCTTTACTGAGGCAGGATTATGCATTCCCGAACTCCAAGCCCAAACAGCAGTGCTTCATCACGGGTTTGGCATGAAGGTTCTCAACAATTTCAGTTAGCAATGTTGATTGGCCACATATCCCCAATTTGTGAGTGTAAATACGGGGCCATTTTCCCCACTTATTTGTGTATTTTCCCAACTTTCAATGTATTTGATTAGCATTGATTTTGTTTCTATTAAAGGTAAAGTATATTTATGCATTCTGCCTCAATAGGCACCAAGTTGGTGATACTAGGAAGAAACTGAATTAAGGTCAAAATATTTATTGAGTGCCTATTACATATCACACTCTGGGTGAAGTACTGAGGAGACAGCAGTGAATGAGATACAGAGAATGTCTATATCCACATAGTTTACAGTCTAACAGAGAAACCAGATGTTGATTTTTTTAAAAAAAAAGAATGCAAGGAGTTTTGAGAGAACAGACATCTAGAGTGCTATATCCTAGTCTAGAGAATAAGTGAAAAATCACAAAGGAGAGAAGGACCAACACCTTTTCTTAATGGAGTGACACAAAAGTTGAACACATCTTTCCATTGTCTCCTCACTCTCTTCCGGCAAGTTAGGTACTTAGAGGGATAGTGGGTCTTTATTCATACACGTTTCTTTGTGTCTTACTTACTATCTGTTAAGTGCTTTTGAGGAGGCAAAGTTAAGAAAGGCAAACAGCTCTTAAGGAGTTGTTGAGAACTAAGGTAAACACATTTGAGAAAGTCATTAGTAATGAGCTGGAATTCCCTTTTATTTCAGCGATTCAAGGGATTAGATCTGATAGAATGCCTGAGAACTATGGACAGAGGTTAGTGACATTGTACAGGAAACAGTGATCAAGACCATCCCCAAGAAAAAGAAATGCAAAAATGCAAAAGGGTTGTCTGACGAGTCCTTACAATAACTGAGAAAAGAAGAGAAGCTAAGGGGAAAGGAGAAAAGGAAAGAGATATCCATCTGAACGCAGAGTTCCAAAGAATAGCAATGCAAGGTAAGAAAGCCTTCCTCCATGATCAATGCAAAGAAATAGAGGAAAACAATAGAATAGGAAAGATTACAGATCCCTTCAAGACAATTAGAAATACCAAGGGAACATTTCATGCAAAGTTGGGCACAATAAAGGACAGAAACAGTATGGACCTAACAGAAACAAAAGATTAAGAAGAGGTGGCAAGAATACACAGAAGAACTATACAAAAAATATCTTCATGACCCAGATAACCACGATTATGTGATCACTAACATAGAGTCAGATAGAGTCAGACATCCTGGAATGTGAAGTCAAGTAGGCCTTAGGAAGCATCCCTACAAACAAAGCTAGTGGAGGTGATTGAATTTTAGCTAAGCTATTTCAAATCTTAGAAGATGATGCTGTGAAAGTGCTGCACTCAATATGCCAGCAAATGTGGAAAACTCAGCAGTGGCCACAGGAATGGAAAAGGTCAGTTTTCATTCCAATCCCAAAGAAGGGCAATGCCAAAGATTGTTCAAACTGCTGAACAGTTGCACTCATCTCACACGCTAGCAGAGTAATGCACAAAATTCTCCAAGCGAGGCTTCAACAGAATGTGCACCGAGAATTTCCAGATGTTCAAGCTGGATTTAGAAAACACAGGGGAACCAAAGATCAAATTGCCAACATCTGTTGGATCATAGAAAAAGCAGGAGAATTCCAGAAATCATCTACATCTGCTTTATTGACCACGCCAAAGCCTTTGACTGCATGGATCACGACAAACTGTGGAAAATTCTTTCAGAGATGGGAATACCAGACCACCTTATCTGCCTCCTGAGAAATTTGTGTACAGGTCAAGTAACAACAGTTAGAACCAGACAAGGAACAACAGACTTGTTCCAAATTGGTAAAGGAGTACATCAAGCCTGTATATTGTCACTGCGCTTATTTAACTTACATGCAGAGTACATCATGCAAAATGCTGGGCTCGATGAAGCACAAGTTGGAATCAAGATTGCCGGAAGAAATGTCAATAACCTCAGATATGCAGATGATACCACCCTTATGGCAGAAAGCAAAGAGGAACTAAAGAGCCTCTTGATGAAAAAAAAAAAAAAGAGCCTCTTGATGAAAGTGAAAAAGGAGAGTGAAAAAGCTGTCTTAAAATTCTGTATTCAGAAAACTAAGATCATGGCATCCGGTCCCATCACTTCTTGACAAATAGATGGGGAAACAATGAAAACAGTGAGAGACTTTATTTTGGGGGGCTTCAAAAATAAAGTTCAGATGGTGACTGCAGCCTTGAAATTAAAAGACACTTGCTCCTTGGAAGAAAAGCTTTGACCAACCTAGGCAGCATATTCAAAGGAAGAGACATTACTTTGCTGACAAAGGTCTGTCTAGTCAAAGCTATGGTTTTTCCAGTAGTCAGGTATGGATGCGAGAGTTGGACTATAAAGAAAACTGAGCGCCGAAGAACTGATGCTTTTGAACTGTGGTGTTGGAAAAGACTCTTGAGAGTCCCTTGGACTGCAAGGGACTCTTGCAGTCAATCCTAAAAGAAATCAATCCTGAATATTCATTGGAAGGACTGATGCTGAAGCTGAAACTCCAATACTTTGGCCACCTAATGCGAAGAACTGACTCATTGGAAAAGACCCTGATGCTGGGAAAGATTGAAGACAGAAGGAGAAAGGGATGACAGAGGATTAGATGGTTGGATGGCATCGGTGACTCAACTGACATGAATTTGAGCGAGCTCCAGGAGTTGGTGATAGACGGGGAAGCCTGGCATGCTGCAGTACATGGAGTCGCGAGGAGTCATACATGACTGAGTGACTGAATGACAATGATTGAAACAGGGCTCAGCCATCATTTGAGGTGATGGCTGTTTCTAGGCACACCACAGCTCATCTGCGCTACTAGGTTAAACTAGAGTGGGGGTCCCCAACTTCCAGGATCTAATGCCTGGTGATCTGAGGTGGAAGTGATGTCATAATAATGAAAACAAAATGCACAATAAATGTAACACACTTGATTCATTCTTTTTTTTTTTTTTTTTTTACTTGATTCATTCTGAAACCATCTTCCACCTTTCCCCTCTCCAGGTCAGTGGAAAAATTGTCATCTATAAAACTGGTCCCCGGTGCCAAAAAGGTTGGGGACCTCTGTACTAAAGGATGGCCATATGGTTAAGGATGGTTAAGGCAGATCAGTGGCTGTGACCCCCATGTTAACATTCAGGGTTCTGGAGCAGCAATGGGCCAGAGCATGTTGTCAGGGCAGAGACTCTTTGTCACAAAAGCCTTCAGTAGCATTGACTTTTGGCAGGTGTTGCTGTCAGATTCTTCTCCAGAAGGTGAAGCAGGGGCCTCATCTAAGCTTTCAGACAGAATTCAGACGATGCCCAGAAGCTGCAGAAAGTTCTCATGCAAAATACCGCTGCCTGAGACATGCTAATAGGTATTCCTTGGGGAAAAAAAAAAAAGATCAGGGGAGGAGAGGCTTTTCCTTGTTTTTGTCAAATAGGGAAACTCGGCAGGATTTTTCCACAGTATTTTTATGTGAGCTGTGACTCTGGAGTGGGTGATGGCATGGGACGCTTCCCCAGGGTAGTTCATTATAAGCCCTCGTAACAACCTGATACACCAGTGTTAATGCCTGGTTTAGGGAAGTCTACAGTAAACCAAAGCAGCCTGATCTTGATTATGGTGACATTTTTATTCCTTGACATCTCTGAGATCCAAATCAGTCTTTCCTCATTTTACACCCCTGACACAGTGCCTTTGGCCCAGAGCTGAAACCAGTCCTGGCTTGTCAAAGGAACTGACTGAAGCCAGATTGAGTGTTTTTTATCAAAGGATGCCACACACAAGCTTTTAGAAACTTGACTCTCAGGAAGTCCTTAAATACTACATCCAAAACAAATTAAATGCCTCATGCTCTAGCTTCAGTCATGTATTTCTTGTTCCGACCTCAGTGGAAATTCAAAGCAGCTGATAACTATTATATAATCATTCTCATATATTTATTTACTGTTAGCAGGTCATTCCTTAGTTATTTCCTTTTAAATGATGAAATATCCTAGTTCCTTTTAAATCTGTCGCATTGAAACAAACAGTTGTTTCATTTCTGGCAAATAAACTAACCCATGTCCTCTTGGTGGTAAAGCCCTGTAAGGAATGTCACTGTTGAGAAATTTTCTATAAAACTTTTTGGAATAAATTTGCATATTCCGGAAACGCTTGCTTAGCTGTACTTAAACTTCAGTCCATTTGTGAAACGGCCACCAATTTCTGTGACTAACATTATTGTTTTTACTCCTGAGTTAGGATTGCCAGACAAAATACAAATGGCCACTTAAATCTGAATATCAGACAAATAATGAATAGTATAGTATGTCTCATATATTAAAAAGTTACTTAGCGCTTATCCAAAATTCAGATTTGACTAGTAATCCTGTATTTTCATTTGCAGTATCTGACAACCCTAATGAGATACTTTGAAAAGCACACATGAAAACTGTTTTCACTTTAGAATGTCGCACACCTCTTTTCTGCCTATATCGGAAGCAGAAAACATTCCAGAATCCTTGAATAATACCTCTTGTTGGCTCTAATGTTGATAATTGACAACTGATGTCAGTGTTTGAAAGTCTCTTACCTACCACAGTGGAAAGCTTAGGAATCATAAATGCAGCCATGACCGCGTAATCTTAGACAAGTTCCTTAATGGCTCTGAATGTCAGACTCCTCAGCCGTTAATGGGGATGATAATAACCACCTTATAGACCCGTGGCAAAGATGACAGTAATGTAGTTTTTGTAATAGTCCTGAAACAACACATGGGGCTTCCTTCTGCAACATCCCACAAGTACTGGGGCCCTGACAAGATGTGGTAGGTGTAGTCCTTGGCACCAGGGGATGAGGGTGAACTAGACAAGACCCCGGTCAGGTAATAAACAAGCCAAGAGATAATGAAACAAGGGAGTTTAAATAATGGTGAGAGCCAGGCAGAGCACTGACGGGGTGACCTTGAAGCCATCAGATGGAGGCACACAGCTTAGAGTGGGGTTGAGGGAGCGTTGCCAGGGCTGCCTGACATCGAAACACCGAGAATAAGCAAAAGAAGGAGCAGGCCATGCAGAGACCCGTGGGCAGGGCATTAGAGGCAGGAGGAGTTCCCAGAGTAAAGGCAGAGAGAGCTCGTCTTGCTGGGAAAGTTAGGGGAGCAGAAGGGTGGGCGTAAGAAACAAAGAGCAGGGCTGAAGCGTGAGCAAGGAGCGGGTTGCTAGAACAGTGTTTCTCAAACTATCTGTGGTGAAGGGCAGCTTTTAAAAAATTTGCCCTCCTTTTATAAAATATAGTAAAAAAATATGAAAATGAAATGAAGAAAAGAAATGAAGGCCACATACAAAATACAAGCTCATATCTCTTAATTAGACTCAGCAGCGTAAGAGCATGTTTCATTAAGTGATATGAGAACAAGGATAACACTAAGAAATGTTAAAATGGTTACACATTCACTGACAGGGTGCACCTAGGCAATTAATACATACTGTTCACTTAGCTTTGCCCACCAGTCGTACATATGAATGTAGAATCAAATGCTATATGAGTTTCTTAGCCTCACTCTTGCAGGTGGGCTTTGGTGCAGACACCACACTTTGCGTAAGTGGTGAACTGTTCTTGACTAGAAAGGCAGAAAGGCTGAGGTCAAAATGACTGTGATAAGAAGTCAAGATTTAAGTGTTAGCCAGACAGAGAGTGCTAATAACGAAGATTTGGTTTTCCAGTCAGCTGTGAAGAAAGTGGGATCCTCTTTATCCTAAACTTCCCAGAAGCTTAGATCGGAGCAGGGTGAGTTCATTATAAAAAATGTCCACATTGGCAAAATGTCCACATTCTTCTGAGGTTCCTGCCATTTCCATAGCATCAGGCGATGCCTCCCTTCAGCGGCATGCTGGATCTAAATGGGGAGACCAGATAAGTCAATTTTAGTCTAACTAATAACAAGGTTTGAGACAGTTTTTTAATATTTCCAGGTCCTAGTTTTCTCATTTGCTAAAAACAGGACTAGCTAATATCTCAGGTACTTTTAAATTTAAAAATTTTATAAATCTCTGATTCCAGTTGAGTCTTTTCTCAACAGAATAAACTCTTCAGAATGAAAAAAACTTGCTAAATTAAAATCAGATTAATAAAACTAATTTTGACTATTTTTAATTGAAACAAAATTATTTAAATCAAATTAATCAAAGCTAGAATCAAAACAATAATTTGATTTTAGTGAGATGAAACTACTAGAAAATATCTGAATAGCTAAAATTTCTAATATTTACCATATTTTGTTTCTGAACTGGATTTATTATCTTATTTGGAAAACTCTCCAGCATACGCTGGTCAGGCTATCTATAGATTGAGAAGTTAGTATTCTTTCACTTTCTAGCTTTTTTATTCTTATGCCATGATACTCTTCACCATGATTCAAACTTTAGGTTTATTCATTTCTATATACTCTGTGGTACTGTAGGGAGGTATCAAAAATAATAATTCACTCCTAGAATATTTTAAATGTAAATTTAGAAGTGATAAAGCTGTTCTGGAAGCTAGCCTTTCATCAATTAAATGTTTATTGAACACTTTATTAAATATCAGAATAATATAAAAACAAATGGTACCCAACCATGTCCATGAGAAGATTATGATTCATTTGGGGAGAAATTCAATGGGCTGTTGTGTTTGGTTGCTCAGTTGTGTCCAATTCTTTTGCAACTCCATGGACTGTAGCCTGCCAGGCTCTTCTGTCCATGGGATTTTCCAGGCAAGAATACTGGAGTGGGTTGCCATTTCCTTCTCCAGGAAATCCTCCTGGCCCTGGGATCGAACCTGTGTCTCCTGCTTGGCAGGCAGATTCTTTACCACTGAGCCACCAGTGAAGACTGAAGAAAGTACAGTGCTCTGAGAACCCAAGCGCTGTAATGACTGGCTTCCTAGGAGAGGTAAGACAGGCGGGTTTGGAAACATCAGGATAGGATCTTGAAGAATCACTGCTGCTGCTGCTGCTGCTAAGTCGCTTCAGTCGTGTCCGACTCTGTGCGACCCCAAAGACGGCAGCCCACCAGGCTCCCCCGTCCCTGGGATTCTCCATGCAAGAACACTAGAGTGGGTTGCCATTTCCTTCTCCAATGCATGAAAGTGAAAAGTGAAGTCGCTCAGTCGTGTCTGACTCTTAGCGACCCCATGGCCTGCAGCCCACCAGGCTCCTCCATCCATGGGATTTTCCAGGCAAGAGCACTGGAGTGGGGTGCCATGGCCTTCTGTATTTCTGTTTCTATTCAGAGGACACTTATGCCCAGGTGCAGGAGGGAGAAAGGTGAGTGCTGAAGGCAGGGCATTCTGTGAGGCATCTGGAAGCAACAGATGTGTGCTGCTAGCCTTGTATTTTGAAGGTCCTCTATCATGTTATCAAGTTTGGAAATCATTTTGTAATCAACTATAATACATTTTAGAGGATTTAAATCGAAAAATAAGGAAGAGTCCTTGAGAGCCAATAGTGTCTGGCATTTTACCAATATTCCTTCCCTTAATCATGATCTTTCTTAGCTCACAAAATGAATGAACTGAGACTCAGAGACCATAGTTAACTTCCCCACAGTAACAGCAAGTAAGTGGCAGAGCTGGCATTTGAATCTAATTGTTTGACTTCAAAGTTCCAAAAGCCAGCATTTTATCCTCAGCACCAGGCACCCCAAAGAGGCAGACACGTCCCTGGTGAGAAACACTCTCATCTGTCTTCTGTCTCGGGCCACCCAACTTCCAATGCTCCCTCCAAAATGGTCTCCCCCGAGGCATTTTCTGTGCGAGGGGATGGGAATTTACCTAACTTCAGAATGCAGAGCCCCTCCTTATCAACAATGGCCTCACGGGTCTGCCTTCAGGCTTTTCATCCCGCTTGGGCAGGTCCGGCAGAGCCGTTCACAGGCGACACGGACAAACTTAATTAAATTCAAGTGAGGGTTGTTACGAGGACCTGACAGGCGCAGTTGTGTGGAGCTGAATAATTGAGTTGTGCGGAGGTTTTTTTTTTTCTTTGCCTTCTTGGTGGTAGGCTTTTTTTGGGGGGTTTTGTTTTGTTTTCCTCGGGTTTCTAAAGATGACCCTGACACTTCTCATAAAGCTGTTTTCTAGTCGGAACGCCCTCCATCAAAGAGACGCAGTCTGGTTGCCAGGCTACCGTGAGAAAAGAGAAGCCCGAAGTGACAATGCCGACCTTTTCTTGGAGTATCCAGGGTCCATACTTCTTAGTACAAAAGTACCTCCCAGAGACCTCACAGCTAGAACTCCGCAGTGTCATTACCTGAGCCCCAGACGGTGAGGACCGCGCGGCGTTGCCTGCCTAAGCTCACAGCGAGCATTGAAAAACAAACCGTAGCAAATCGGTAGTGAGGAAACGAAGAGGTCATTTAGAGATTCGTTTCAAAAATATCACTCATTATGAGCACAGATGAAAGCAATGAAGGAGTATTTTCTCCATGCAGCCCTCGGGCACGGGGAAAGATGAAGCCTGGTTGAGATAGGCAGCAAAGGTTTTGCAGCTGATTTGCTTACATGTTTCAGGGTAGATGGCTTGCAGTCAGAGCCTGAATTGTAGCAGACTTCCCTACCTCAGATTTTGGCTTTCAGATCTTTTTTTATATAATCTTTTTTTTTCTTTTTTTCCCCTACTGGCTTTTTAAATATCACAAAGCTTACAACTCAGGGGTTCCTCAGTTCCTGCTTCCCATTGATGAACAGTAATCATTTAATCTTTGTATTAATTTCTAGTATGAAATACAGATATAAATGAAAATGGGTATTTGTAAAAAGTCTGTTGTTCTTGACCTGTGTTTTTGTAAATCAATATTTGAAAACATTATGGACTGGAAAAAATTTTTAGTTTTTAATCACCATATAGGTTTTTATCCTAGTGGCTCAGAGGGTAAAGAATCTGCAGGAATCCTGGGTTTGATCCCTGGGTGGGGAAGATCCCCTGGA
The DNA here is from genome assembly GCF_019320065.1 of Cervus canadensis. NCBI lineage: Eukaryota > Metazoa > Chordata > Mammalia > Artiodactyla > Cervidae > Cervus > Cervus canadensis. The sequence goes on along the minus strand of NC_057411.1, from coordinate 24,790,467 downwards.
GGAGGGCATGATAACCCACTCCAGTATTCTTGCCTGGAGAATTCCATGGACAGAGGAGCCTGGCAGACTACAGTTCACCAGGTCCCGAAAAGTCGGACATGACTGAGTGACTAACACTTTCATAGGTTTTTCAGATAGGGTTTTTGGTTTGAAATACTTCAATATATTTCACTACAGTAGCCCAGGCTGTCATCCAAAGTCATTTGAGTGTTTATAAATTAGACGTGCACAATATATTGAGTTTTCTTCTTTTCAAAGTATTTTGATGGTATGGAACTTGGCAGATCATAAAATGCTATCTTTTACACAGAGAATTTTTAGATGATTTTATCTTCTCCAATTCCTATGATGTAGCTTAGGGTAAATATTGTTATCTACATATTACATGAAATAAAATGGAGCTTAAGTCACTATCCAAAATCGTATCCTTCTTTGCCAAAACAATATATTGTTTCTCAGAAGTCTTCTGATTCTTGTGCTAGAGCCGGTAAGGGGGGAGATTCTGACTCTCAGCGACTCCATTCCAGTCTCTGCTTTTTAATTTTCATTTTTGTAGTGGTTTTAGAAAAGTTCCTTCTCTCCTTCTCTGGATCTCTGAAGTTCTTTGGTTTTCAGGACAACTCTAAAGTAACACATGATCTGGTCACTGCTGGCCAAGGATAAATTCTTCAATTCTGTGGTTTTCTGTCTTTAGTCAGCAAATATTCTGTAGAATTTTAACTATTCATTTTAAAAAGTATCAAAAAGTGGTAAATTGATTCATTTTCAACTCTATCAAAGGTATTGTGGTGGAAATCCTCTGAAATGTATAGATGAAATAACTAAAGCACCTACTAGGTGCTTAATTTAACAAGATAGCTGATGAGCATCTAATGTATGTCAAACATCATTCTAAAAGGTGGAACTCTAGCAGTAAGCAAAGAAATCACTTGCCCTCATAGGTTGGTGGATGTCAATTTCAAACAAACGTGAGGTCAGGGCTCTGAGAGTGACACAGTAATAGTCCTTGGATGGTGTTGGCATACTTTTTTTTAAATGTCTGTAGGTGATTCTGATTGGAGAAGGAAATGGCAACCCACTCCAGGATTCTTGCCTGGGAAACCCCATGGACAGAGGAGCCTGGTGTCTGACAAGAGTCAGATACCACTTACCAACTAAACAACCGCAACAACAAAGGTGATTCTGGTGTGTTACCATTTGTATTTGGAGTGTGACGCAAGACTTTCCCCTCATACTAGGACTTTATTTTATTTAAAATGGTCTGCAGAGTTTGAGGATATAAATATAAACATTTACTTTATAAACATCAATCAAAAAATTGTTTTGAGAAATTCGTGTGATCTATGAAGTTTGGATGTAAAGACCAGTAGGCAGTCTTCTGGGAAAATTGTAACTGAGAAGATGTTTTGTGGAAAATGTACATATTTGAAACAGGGAATTTAATCCCTGGAATTGGTTAAACAGATCAGGAAGGAGCCGAGAAGCCAAACAGAGGTCACTGAGGCAGAGATTAGCAGCAAGAAGTTGTGGAAGCCCCAGCTGAAAGGGAAAAGCAGAAGGTCCAAGGAAGCCAGTGCCACATAGCAGAAGCTGGAACCAGGCTGGCTCAGCCTAGCAGGAGCTGGAGACAGCAAGAGGAGCGAGGAATTTTCTCTTTCTCCCTCTTCCCGTCCTCCATGATTCCACCAGTGCCTTTCACTGGTCAAACACAAGCAAATGAGTTAACAGGGGAATATGACAAAAACAGGCTTAAGGAGAGCAAACAAAGAGAAGAAATGAGTCTGATGGATACTGACCCAACACCGGCCTGTTTAATGACTTTTCTTTGTTCAGAGAAGGCTCTGGAACCAAACTGCTTGGACTCAAATCCTGGCTTTACTACTAATTCTGTGTGTAATCTTGGGTAAATTACTTAATCTAAGTCTCATCGTCCCCATCTGTAAAATGAGGACCATGTAGGAATGGCATTATATACGTTGTAAGGCTGTGGTGAAGATGAAATAATGCATTTAACATGTTATTATTATCATTATTACTGTATAAGACATTGTACTAGGTGTCATGAGAAATGTAACAAAGCCATCGCCATCCCCAAAGTCATGTGTAATCTACTTGGAGAAGCAAATACATTGATAAGTAATATAAGGGAATGTACTATACAGAGGGAGGAGTGAATGTTGCGCGCAGTTAAACCGTGTTTTATTGTGCTTCACAGACCCTGCAGTTTTTGCAAATTGAAGTATTGTGGCAACCCTACATGGTCAGATGATGATTAGAATTGTTTAACAATAAAGCATTTTTAAAATTAAGGTATGTACATTTTAGGGGACTTTTTAAAGACATAATGCTATTGCACATTTACTAGAGCACACTATACTGTAAATATAACTTACATGCACTCGGAAATAAAAAAAAAAATCCATGTGTTCTGCTTTGTTGCAATGCTTGCTTCATTGTGGTGATCTGGAACTGAAGCCACAATATCCTCAAGGCATGCCCTGTGTCATCTAAGAATGGAACCACTCTCTTAAGCTTCTAAGTTGCAAACTAAAAGGGATGGTACTGTGTGAAATTACTTTTAAGTCCTTGCACTATGATTAATGCTTAAGTGTACTATCCAGATTTGTGGGCAAGAGAGCAGTTTGTTTTTTATATTTATTTATTTCTGGATTTAAAAAGTAATAATATTCATTGTACAGAATTACAATGATACAGAACAATACAAAGAAGAAAACAACAGTTAGTGGTAAATTTAACTTTCAGAGATGGTCATATATATTTGACATAATTTCTACCAGTCCTCTTTAATAAATGTATTTAATGTGTATATACCTTATTTCACTTATAAAACTTAAAACATAATTATATATAGCTATAGAGTAATGGCTCCCAGATGGCTCAGTGGTAAAGAATCCGCCTACTAATGCAGGAGACATGGGTTCGATCCCTGGGTCAGGAAGATCCCCTGGAGTAGGAAATGGCAACCTGCTCCAGTATATTTGCCTGGAAAATTCCATGGACAATGGAGCCTGGCGGGCTATAGTCCATGGTGTCACAAAGAGTCCACTACGGCTGAGCAACTGAGCATGCACATGTATAGTGATACCTTTTCTGTTATTACATCGGAAGGATTTCCAGATATTATTAAATATAATTAAAAAAAACAATACTTGTCTATATAATGTTGGATATTATATCTGAACCTTAGTTTATCTAAAAATTAGATTAAAAAATTATCTAATGTTGGATATCCAAATTTTTTTCTTATGTTTGGACCTTTGAGGAAATTTTAGTTTGTTCACAATTAACAGTAGTGGTGAAGGGGTGTCACTCTAAACCAGGAAATTCAAGCTCAAACGCCTGCAGGACCAGGTCAAGTCCCTACAAAACCGTTAAGCCTGGGACAATATGGAGTCATGAGGTCTGTGGTAGATGCTGGAGAATGCATGCCCTGTGGAAGGGTATTCAAACCACAGCCACCAAAACAGCAACAGCAATGGACAGAGGAAGAATTGGACATTGTTGCTAGTTTGACTACTTCTGGACATTTATTGACACTTTCCAGAAAAGTAAAATACCTGTAGGAGGTTGAATGCTTGGCCCCATTCTTCTTCCTCCACTGAACCCAGGACCAGATGGGCTCATTTGGATGGAGCATGTGTCTCTGCTCCTTGGCTCACAGTAGGTCTTGTGATTCACTTTTCTTATGCTCTGTGCTGAACCTGAGTCCTAAGGTTGCCCTTCTATATCTCTCCCTTTACCATGAGAAAATCTTGCTCTGGCCAGCACATTTCAGGAGAAAAATGAGATGTATGTTAGAGGAGACCACACCAACAGGAATTTCAGTATGGAGCAGAGCCATCCCTGCTGCCCCAGAAACATGTAAGTGAGAAATAAATGCTTATTTTTGAAAGCCACTGAAATCTTAAAGGTGTTTGATATGCAGTGATAGTCAAACAATATGATATCAGTTTTTTCCCAGAAAAGTATAAATTCACATTCCCATAGCATTATATGAAGTAAAAGTAGCTCATGGCTTGATTTTGCATTCATTAAAATTTCACTTTTAATTTCACATGCTTTTTAATCATTTCTATTTCTCCTTTTGATCATATCTTTTGGCAATTTTTCTACCATGTATTTATTTATTTGTAAGAGCTCCTTACATTATATATTAGAAATCCAAAGCTTTATTCATCTATTCAGCAAATCTGCTATGTGTCAGGCACTTGTTAACATTTTTTTCTGCAAATTTCTATTTGCCTTTTAATTTTAGTGTGAGATTATTTTGACCACATATGATCAAATTTTTGCTTCCCAGTTTTTTTTCCCCTTGTCTTTAATGCTTAGGAATCAGAAGATAGATTTCTGATCTTAATGTTTCACTCTGCTGATTTTGCTGATCTCCTCTCTGGGACATTCAGCCTTTCTTCCTCCCGCTCTGCCTGGTTTTCCCTTCCTTATGCCTGTTTTCTTACCCTTTCTGATTTGCTCACATTGTAACACCTTTTTCTCCTCTAACTCTAAATATTGTTGTTCAGTCACCAAGTTGTGTCCCACTGGGGATCTTTCTGACCCAGGGATCAAATCCACGTGTGCTGAGTCTCCTACACTGGCAGATGGATTCTTTACCACTGGACCACTTGGGAAGCCCCTCCCTATTTATATATGACTCTAAGTATGGTCATATATAAAAATGGAGGCTATTTTAAAATATTTTAATCTATTATTACAAATTTGGATTTTCTGTTCACACTGTATGAATACAGCTATTAACTATTACTTTCCTTAGCTATATTGTTACTTTTAATTACTAATGGCTCTAAATTAATTTTTTAGGTGCATAAATCTCCTACCTGAAAAACATTCAGGGCTAAAGAACAATTTAATTTGATAAATATGTAATTTCTATCATGCATTCATTGACCCCTGAGGAATTCATTAGAATACTGTAATAAAATAATAAAATGAGAGTTGGAGGAAAGGAGTCTAACATGATCACAGAAATAAATATGATATAGTATAGAATATGGAAGTTGTCACAGAAGAGGTACAAAAGGTATGAACTGGGAATTTAGAGAAGGGAGAAGTCACAGTCAATTTGGGAGGTGAAAGATTTCCATGATGGAATCTATTTGAGATATACTTTGAAAAAGATGTCAATTATATCTGTTAATTTCATCAGCTCAAAAAGCATTTTCTTGTCTTCTCATATTTTCACCTTGATTTTCATTCAGAGATAACCTATCTTCCATCTTTTCAGGCTATGTGGTTGGGTGAGGTTGACCCCATCCTTGTTTCATGATTTGCATGTGGCCCAAACTTGACCAATCAGGTAGTGATGAATACCTTGATGATATATGATCCAATACAGTGGAAAGGCAGTTTTTAATTTGGGGGCTGCTGAACTTGGGGCTACAGAAGTTAAGTTACTACTCTCCTCAAAACTCAGTATGTATTTTACACTTCCAGCTCATCTCATGTTTTTTATTGAAGTATAATTGTTTTACAGTGTTGGGTTAATTACTGCTATACAGCAAAGTAGCTCAGTTATACATACATTTTTTCATGTTCTTTTCCATTATGCTTTATCAGAGAATATTGAATATAGTTCCCTTGCTGTACGGTAGGACCATGTTGCTCCAAGTTACTACATGGAGAGATTTTGAAAGTAAATTGAAACCAATACAAAGGAAAGAAGAGGTGAGGGATGAAGAGAAAGAAATGAACAGGGGCAGAAAGAAAAAAAAGAAAGAGGTAGGCAAGATGAGAATGACCTTCATATCTTGATCACATTATCCAAGCCTCCATGTGCAACTGTTTCTCATATTAATATCTAGACTTTTCAGCTACACAGCCAGTAAAATGTGTTTTTGCTTATACTTTCTTGAATTAGGTTTTAGTTATTCATTATTAAAAGAGTCCTAAGACTCTTGAGAGTCCCTTGGACTGCAAGGAGATCCAAGCAGACCATCCTAAAGGAGATCAGTCCTGGGTGTTCATTGGAAGGACTGATGGTGAAGCTGAAACTCCAATACTTTGGCCACCTCATGCAAAGAGTTGATTCATTGGAAAAGACCCTGATGCTGGGAGGGATTGGGGGCAGGAGGAGAAGGGGATGACAGAGGATGAGATGGCTGGATGGCATCACTGACTTGATGGGCATCAGTTTGAGTAAACTCCGGGAATTGGTGATGGACAGGGAGGCCTGGAGTGCTGCGATTCATGGGGTCGCAAAGAGTCAGACACGACTGAGCGACTGAACTGAACTGAACTGAACTGAATGAGCAGGAATGGGGGACAGGGAGCTATACCAGAAGCAAACAGAATGAGCAGAGGCATGAAGGTGGTAACAAGTGGGGGCATGATAGAGAACAGGCTTGTGGAGACACAGGGGGAAGGAGAAGGTGGGACGAATGGAGAGAGTGGCATGGAAATATATACACTGCCATATGTAAAACAGACAGCCGGTGGGAACTTGTTGTATGATTCAGGGAGCTCAACCCAGTGCTCGTGATAACCTAGAGATGTGGGATGGAGTGGGAGGTGGGAGCGAGGTTCAAGAGGAGGGGACATATGCATACCTGTGGCTGATTCATGCTGATGTATGGCAGAAACCAGCACAAATCTCCTTCAATTAAAAAAAAAAAAAAAAAGAATGAGGGCATGGTTAGGGAATAGCAATCATCTACTGTTGGGAAATTACAGTGGATTTAGCATGAAAATCTGACCCGTGTATGACTAGGTGTCTGGATTGTCACTGTCTGATAGAGACATAATGTGAACCATGTATGCAATTTTTACTTTCTATTACTCACTTAATAAAGGTGAAATTAATTTTAACAATGTGCTCTAACACCGCATATCCATAGTATTACCATGTAAGCATATAATATATATATATATAAATCATGAAGATATTTTCTAATTTTTGGTTTTATCCTCAAAACTCAGTATGCATTTACACTTCCAGCTCATCTCATGTTTTTTATTGAAGTAAAATTGATTCACAATGTTGTGTTCATTACTGCTGTACACCAAAGCTACTCAGTTATGGATGCATTCTTTTTCATGTTCTTTTCCATTATGCTCTATCACAGGATATTGAATTCAGTCCTCTGTGCTCTACGGTGGTAGGAGCGTGTTGCTTATCCATACTATATATACCAGTTTGCATCTGCTAATCCCAAACTCCCAGTCTATCCCTCTCCCATCACCCTCCCTGGCAACCCACTAGTCTATTCTCTATGTCCATACCTCTGTTTCTGTTTCATAGATAGATAATCATTTGTGTCATATTTTAGATTTCACATACAGGTGATATCATATGGTGTTTGTCGTTCTCTTTCTGACTTACTTCACAGTATGATAATCTCTGTTTGCACCATCTCACTTTTTAATAACCACACTTCAGGCCCAATAGCCACAGGTGGTTAGTGGCTAGTGTATTGAACTGCACAGGTCTTGTATTGAACTGCAGATGTTTCGGTAATGGGGAGCCATTGATAGTTTTTGAGCCATCTATCACAGGATTCATACTGTGTTGCTTTTCAACAGCTTAATGTGTCATAGTTTCCAAGATTATTTGGGGAAGGAAAGAGTGAAGTAGAAGGCTGTTAATTGTATTATGTAAATATTCCAGGCATAATTTAAAAAAGCTTAAACTAGAGTAATAGAAATTGGGGTGAAACAAAGATATACTAAAGACTTCAGAGGTAAAAATATATATAATCTGACAGATAGATGATATAAGGGTGATAGAGATTAAAAAGAAGATTAAAGTAGGTAACAATGATTTGTTTCCTAGCAAGAAAACTAAGGATGTTAAAAGGAATACTTTAGGGGTAAAATTGGTGACTTCCACTTTATAGATGCTGTTCAAGGTAGTCATAGGACACCTAAGTAAGAATTCTCATTAGGTAATTGAAGCTGCGAGCCTGTGGTTCAGGATATGGAGTAAGTAAAAGGTACAGATCTGAGAGAATATGACTGCTGGGGTCATGGGAGACAAAACAGTTAATGGAAAGAGATGAAGCATAGTTAAGGGAATCACCTTGCTGAATGTTTATATGTAAGAGAAGAAAAGAAACTAGTTAAGAATGTGGAAAAGGTTAAGATTGGATACATAGTGGAAAACATAATTCTTTCCTGGTGGCTCAAACCATAATGAGTCTGCTTGCAATGCAGGAGACCTGGGTTTGATCCCTGGGTCAGGAAGATCCCCTGGAGTATGAAATGGCAATTTCATTCATACAAATGAATACCCGCTCCAGTATTCTTGCCTAGAGAATTCCATGGACAGAGGAGCCTGGCAGGCTACAGCCCATGGGATTGCAAAGAGTTGGACATGACTGAGCGACTTACACACACAGAAAACATAGTATAAAATAGATGTCACAAAAATAAAAAAAGGAAGTTTTAAAAAGGAATGTTTAGCAACTTCATATGAAGCAGAGACCCATAGGGATGAAAACACGAAGGGCTTTTATAAAAATAACTGCTTATGTGTCCTTGGCATATCATGAAGCATTGCTTCAGCCTTCTCATCTGTACAAAGAGAGGGTGAATGTATATGTATGTCAAACTCCCTCTGGTGCTGTCACCCTGACTAGGTCAGCAGGGATTCACAGGCAGAAAGGGAGTCAGACTTTAAAGCATTATGAAATGAGTGAATGATTAGGAAGGGGAAATAGATATGAGTATTATGTTAAAATATAATACCTTGAAAGAGAAAACTAATGAAGGGAAAATTCTTTTTTCCTTAGGAAACGATCTAAGTACATTTGTAGGCAGAAGGTAAGAAGCTCGTAGAAGTAAGAACAAAAGGTAAATACCAGAAGAAGTATAATAAGTAGGGAAAGCTTGCTGTGGAGGAAAGAGGTGATTCAGATACACAGATTTCCCCAACATTTACTGAATGCCTCCTCTACACTAAGTACCATGTGAGATGTTCTTACAGATGCTGCTGCTGCTAAGTCGCTTCAGCCGTGTCCGACTCTGTGCGACCCCATAGACGGCAGCCCACCAGGCTCCCCCATCCCTGGGATTCTCCAGGCAAGAACACTGGAGTGGGTTGCCATTTCATTTTCCAAGGCATGAAAGTGAAAAGTGAAAGTGAAGTTGCTCAGTGGTGTCCGACTCAGCGACCCCATGGACTGCAGCCTACCAGGCTCCTCCATCCATGGGATTTTCCAGGCAAGAGTACTGGAGTGGGATGCCATTGCCTTCTCCATCTTACAGATGATACCCCATTTAATTCTCATTACAGCTATGTAAGGGCAGAATTATTATTTATATCTTTAATAAAAGCAGTGTGGTATTGCTGTTAAGACCATGAGTTTTGTAGTTAGACTTTCTAGGCTCAAACCTCAGCATATCTAATTAGCTAGAAACACCTGGGAAAGTTTTTTACTTTTTCTTTCACTTTCCTTATCTGTAAAATAATTTCAATCTCATGCAGGTTTTGTAAGCACTGAAGAAATAATGTATCTGAAATCTTTAATTCCTGAGGATATTCTGCTGCAGCAGTTTTCAACTGGGGTAGCTTTGTTCCCAAGGGGATATTTAGCAATGTCTGGAATCACTTTTGACAGGTGCATGCTACTGGCATCTAGAGGGTGGAGACCAGAGATGCTGTTAAATATTCTACAATGAACAGGACGGTGCCTCACAACAAAGAATCATCTGACACATATGTCAATAGTACCAAGGCTGAGAAACCCTGTTTTATAGACATTAGCTATTATTACTACTGCTTACATAGAAGGAAATGAAGCATCCTAGAATTTAAGTAACATAGTAAAAATTACACAGTTAAAAAATGATAGAACCAAGTTTGAATCTGTTTTTCCCTCAATCCAAGTTTGAATCCAATTCAAGTGCACTTCCCACACTATATCACAATTGGCACCTAAAAGTAAATTTGTACCCATCATCCAGGTCTCTATTTCTTTCTCTTTTTTAGAGAAGAGGGTACATTGTGTATTTTTTCCAAGTTTATTGGGAAATAATTGATGTGCATCACTATATAAATTTAAGGTACAGTATGATGGTTTGATTTTGACTTATACACATTGTGAAATGATATTAAATCAGGTTGTAGTTCTAACACCATTTTCTAGTAAAAGGAACCAAAGTTTTTTGGAGAAATAGCTGGTTCCAGGGCTAGGGTAGGAGATATACAAAATGATCTTGGAATAGCATATAGTGCCAAAAAAGTATGGAAGTGCTGAAAAAACTAACCAAACAAACAAACACACAAGATGCCAATGATGGGAGTATGTCAGAGGGCACCAGATTCAACTGAAGAGCTCCTGATGGCCAGAAATGGAACCATTTGAACAATGACATAATATAGTATTGGGTTATAATCCAGAGTATAAAATAAATACCTGTGAGTCCATGATGATATAAATAAATGATTATAAAGGAATAATTTGGGGAGAATAGACAAATCTCCCAAGCAGAAGAATTCCAAATGATTTATGTAACTACTCTCCCCCTCAAGAAGCAGGAGACTAACTCCCTACTTCTTAAGCGTGGGATATGACTAATGACTTCGGTCCAAAGAGAACACCCTAGGAAAAAAAAACTTTACAGGAGAGAAACTTGAAGACACTACCTCAGTAAAGGATCAAGGCTAATGTCAAAAATAAAGTCATAGTGACAGCATGACCTTGATATAATGTGATGAAAAGTACTTTACCTCTGTGGTCTTCCTTCCCAAAATTTATAATCCCTGTGTGATCATTATCAATCTTAAGAGATATTTTATAAAATTGCAAGAGGAATCTAAGCAGATATGACAACTAATTGTAGTGTGGTATCCTGAATGTGATTCTAGAATAGAAGAGGGGCATCAGGTAAAAACAAACGTATGAATAAAGTATAGACTTTAGTTAATAAAGTATTGGTTGTTCCCTAGTGATCCAGTGGTTACTGCCAGAGCCCAGGTTTGATCCCTGGTTGGGAAACTAAGATCCTGCAAGTTGTGTGGCATAGACAAAGAAAAGGAATAAGCTAATAAAGTGTTAATATCGGCTCATCAACTGTGACAAATGTATTATAATTTGGGCTTCTCTGGTGACTCAGTGGCGAAGAATCTGCCTGCAGTGCAGGAGATGTGGGCTTAATCCCTGAGTCAGGAAGATCCCCCAGAGGAGGAAATGGCCCACTCCAGTATTCTTGCCTGGAGAATCCCATGGATAGAGGAGCCTGGCAGGCTACAGTCTGTGGGGTTGCAAAAAGTCGGACATGACTGAGTGATTGAGCATGCCTGCATGCAAGATGTTAATAACAGGAGAAACTGAATGGGGTTTATGGGAATTCTCTGTACTATCTTTGCTAATTTTCTATAAATCATAAACTACTGTAAAATATGATGCTCATTAAAAAATAGTAATTTTAAAAAATTACTCTAAAAAAATTACTCTTAAAATAGAGATCTGATCTTTCTTCCCTTCTTGTGGATAAAAGGCTAGGTCAGTTCATTTTTTGAGAAGAGCTGAACTTACAGGAGAAGAAATGGCTTGAGTATTCTCAATAAAGTAGACATCAAGTGGGATATTCTGATATATGACAGGTTTGGAGGAAATTGTGTCCTTGAAAATGGTGTGAAGGATTTGAAGAAGTAAATTCAATAGAGATTTTAGGGTGAATATCAATAAGTACATTGTGTAAACTTTTAAAATTGTTCATGGAACAAAATTTATTTCTGTGATTATTTAAAATAAGCATAACACTCATGTTGTTCAGATATTTACAGAGTCATTACATACAACTCATGTAACTAGTAGGAATCAGCTGTTATAGAACCAGTTTCTAGAAATACACTATTTAGACCAAAGAAGATGCTTCTGTCAGAGAAGGCTGTTCAGCAGACAATGTTCTTTGTCTATTCAATGTCTGTGGCTTGTTTCTGTTATTGAAAGTTCCTCAATTTTGTTAAGGGAGGCAATGAACCACCTAAAATAATTCAATATGTCGACATCCTTAAAACTAGAGCTGGCTATGGAATACAACTGTGGCCAATGAGGATTACAGTGAAAGTCGCTCAGTCATGTCTGACTTTGTGACCCCATGGACTATATGGTCTATGGAATTCTCCAGGCCAGAATACTGGAGTGGGTAGCCTTTCCCTTCTCCAGGGGATCTTCCCAACTCAGGGATCAAACCCAGGTCTCTTACAGAGAAAGTGCCAAATATTATCTTCACTGTTTCTCGTTTTTCCTTCCTCCCGTTAACACCACTTCTAAACCTAGAGTGCAGGAATAATTCTGTGACTATGAGGGCATAATTATAAGGCTGCAGCTCACACACTAAGGAGAGTAGGATGAAGAGATGGACAGCCAGATCCTTAACAGTATTTTCAAGTGACTATGCTAGCTTGGGCATATTACTACCAGACTTCTAGTTATCTGAGGAAAATAGCATCACTTAGTAGTCTATGAAGTCAAAAGCAATCCTTACTGATATAGCTACCTGAACTGATCCTGTGACTTAAAGAGTGAAAGAGAAAGGGAATATTGATTCAGCCAATAGGATCTGCTCTTAATCAATCAACGGGATGGCTAATAGAGAAATATCATCTCAGTATCCACAACTGCATCAAAAAGAATAAAATATTTGAGAATAAATCTAACTAAGGAGGTAAAGACTTGTACTTGGAAAAGTAGGAGACACGGGTGAAATACATTGAAGATGACAGAAACAGATGAAAAGATATATCACACTCATAGATTGGAAGAATTAATATTGTTAAGAGGACTATTCTGTCTGAGGCAATCTACAGATTCAGGGCTATCCCTATCAAAATACCAATGGCATTTTTTACAAAACTAGAACTAATAATTCTAAAATTTGTATGGAAACAAAAGATCCTGTGTAGCCCAGACAATCTTAAGAAAAAAGAACAAAACAGGATATACCATGCTTCCTGATGTCAAACTATGCTACAAAGGTACAATAATCAAAACAGTATGGTACTTGCACAAAAGCAAACACATAGACGAGTGGAATCAAACAGAGAGCCCAGAAATAAACCCATATTTGTAAACTGAATTAACCTGCGAAAAAGTAGGCAGCAATGGGGTAGAGACAGACTCTTCACTAAATGGTGCTGGGAAAACTGGACAACTACACGCAAAAAAATCAAACTGGATTACTTTTCCACAACATATACACAAACTCAAAATAGATCAAAGACTTAAATGTATTAATAAGACCCGAAAGCATAAAACTTCTGGAAGAAAACAGAGGCAATACATTCTTTGACATGAATCTTAGCAATATTTATTGTATATGTCTCCTTAGGCAAGGGGGAAAAAGCAAAAATAAATGAATACATCAAACTGAAAAGGTTTTGCACGGCAAAGGAAACTATAAACAAAATAAAAACTGCCTGCTGAATGGTCAAAGATATTTGCAAATGGCATATCCAACAGGGGTTAATATCTAAAATATACAAAGAACTCATACAACTCAAAATAAAATAAAACAAAAAGGCTGATTAAAAAATAGCAGAAGACCTGAATAAATATTTTTTTCCAAAGAAGACAACAGATGGCTAACAGACACATGAAAAGATGTTCAAGATCGCTAATCATCAGGGAAATGCAAACCAAAACCACAATGAAATATCACTTCATACCTGTCAGGACTGTTATTATAAAAAAGATAACAAATATTAAGCATTGGCCAGACATGGAGAAAAGGAAACCCCTGTGCACCATTGGTGAGAATGTAAATAGATGCAGCCATTGTGGAAAACAGTATGGAGATTTCTAAAAACAAATAAAAATAAGCTACCATACGATCCAGCATTTCTATGCCTAGGTATTTAGTCTATACAAAAGGAAAACTCTGATTACAAATGATTAATGTATGCCTGTGCTTATTACAGCACTATTTACAATAGCCAAGATATGAAAGCAATTAAGTGACCATGGATAGATGAATGGATAAAAACATGAGATACACACCCAGACACACAGTGCAATATTACCCAGCCATAAAAAAGAATGAAATCTTGCCATTTGGGACAACATAGATGGATCTAGAAGGTATTATGCTAAGTAAAACAAGTCAGACCAGGAAACAATACTGTATGATTTCACTTATATGTGGAATCTAAAAACAAACCAAATGAACAAATATGATCAAACAAAAATAGAATCATAGATATAGAGAACAAAAAGTAGTTGTTAGAGGGGAGATGGGTGAGGAAGGAGAAACGTAAGTGAGAGAAATAAAGAGGTACAAAGTAAATGTCACAGTATGAAATGTGAAGTATGGCGAATATGGTCAATAATTATGTAATATCTTTGTATAATGGCAGATGACAACAACTTATCATGGTGATCATTTTGAAATGTACGGAAATATTGAATCACTATTGCGTGCACCAGGAAATAATATAGTGTTATACTTCAATAACAAATAAACAAAAAAATCTCATAGGAAAAGAGATCATAATTTGTGGCTACCAGAGGTGAGGGGACGGGTTTCCCAGGTGGATCAGTGGTAAAGAATCCGCCTGCCAATGCAGGAGCCACAGAAGATGAGGGTTTGATCCCTGGGTGAGGAAGATCCCCTGGAGAAGGAAATAGCGACCCACTCCAGTATTCTTGCCAGGATAATCCCACAGACAAAGGAGCATGACGAGTTACAGTCATTGAAGTTGCAAAGAGTCAGACACCACTGAGAGACAGGGCAGGCATGCAGAAGGTGAGGGGACAGGGAGGCGGAGTTAGATAAAGGTAGTCAAAAGGTATAAAATTTCCAGTTATAAGATAAGTAAGTATTAACAATGTAATGTCCATCATGATAAGATAATTAACCCTGCTCTACTTTATAAATGAAAGTTCTTAAGAGAATAAATCCTGCAAGTTCCCATCACAAAGAAAAATATTTTTTCTGTTTCTTTAATGTTTATATGAAATAATGGATGGTCACTAAACCTAATGTTATAATCCTTTCATGATGTATGTAAGTCAAATCATTATGCTGTGTATCTTAAATTTATACAGTGCTGTACTTCAATTATAGCTCAATAAAACTGGGGTAAAAAAAGTGAACCTCCAACATAGCCTACTCTTTAGATTTAAAGTGAAAGAAATTTGTTATGCAAAATGAAATGGATTATTGTTAAGCAATGGAGGAAATATATTCTCTCTGAACAAAATGGCTAAAGGAATCTCTGAAGTCCTGGAACAAAACTCTCTTTGCAGCTGTTTTAGAAGATGCTGGAAGCTGGGGAAAATGTGAAGAGAGCAGCATAGACTTTTCTTCCACTCATGGACAAAAGTAAGTCTAGTATTTTCCCAGATGTCAAAGGACAAGCTGACTCAGTTGTTAAGCACTGTTTTCAGAGGAAGAGATAAAACAGAGAGTATAGAGCCATACTGTGGAATGTCAATAGAAGGCATTTTAATGTCAAAAACTGACAGAAAAGTTCTACGTTAATACAGAGTATTAATTAAGCACATAAGACTAATGATCATACTACTTGAAATAAAATTACCCATGAAATATAAAAGTAAGGAGTAACTTCATTAAATCTGATAACCCAGGAAGCAGTGATTTTTTCCCTCTCAGAGAAACTTTGAGGAATTTTGAGTTGCTTGAATAACCAGGATTGAAATAAAGAAATGGTGGATGGAACACATGATCCTCCATAGGTGAAGTACTGGGAGCAAATTCAGAAGACCTGGCAAAATCCATGTGAGCCACCAGCCCTTCCCTTTTCCACCATCCAAAGTCAGTGGAACAACGTGGATCCTATTACCGCTTCTGGGAAACACAAGTGGTTCCAGGAGGTCATGGCAAGCAGAGGCGCCCAAAGTGGCATTTACTCCCTGCCTATTTGGCCCACTAGGTAAGGAATGGGGCTCTTCATTGGCTAGCTTCTAACAGATGCAACTGTGCCAGGCAAAGAATGGTGGTCCTCTGCCAGCTAATTCCTGGCCACTACTTGCTGTCTTTGGCTTCAGATACTTCCTATTTCTCCCCAGGCCACTGTACCTCTGAACTAGCAAAGTATGATTACAGTAAATCTTAACTCTTCTTATTTGTGTGTTTTTATGCTAGGAAGATTTTGAACAGAGAAACACACGCAGTCCTTGATAGTTCCGTATTTGTGGGTAATAAGAAAATTTTGTCTCAGGTGTGTCTGAGGAGACAGAAAAACCATTAGGCACATCAGTTATTTTTAGGACAAAGGAAGGGGACTGCTCTGAAACATTAGAACTTACTCTAAGAAGTAAATTCTCAAATTTTGTTTACTCAGTTTCTAGAATGTACTACATTATGTAACCAATATGGTCAGTGACGAAAAAGCCCAACCAAGGGCAACTCAGCTATCATTTAAAGGAAATTTAAAAAAAAAATAAAAAAGATGGCTACCAAATAAGAAACAGTGAAAGATCTCTTGAAGAAAAGTTTGCATATTTTAGCAACGTAAATTTTGAGAGTTTGACATGTTCAATAAATTGTCCAAGAGCCCAAATAAAGAGAAACAGATTAAAATGATGAAAGAAAAGATGAAGCACAGACACATGAAAGAATTTCAATCTAAAGGGAGACTTTGAAATGGAGAATCTCACACGTGCACCCTCAGAAGAATGGTACTTAAGAACCCAGAGACTGCCTTCCCATAAATGCCTCATTTACAAACGACTAAGGATTATCTCCTGACCAATGAACATCTGCTAAAAATCCCTGGCCATTCTCAAGCCAGTGAACTTACTGGTTGGTCTCTGGCTGGACTTTCTCTTCTTTGCACTCCTTGCCCATAACAACAACCCATCCCAAACCCTCAACAGACTTGTCTGTAGCTTGCCACAGCATGTATTTCCCAAATTGCTATTCCTTTTCTATTCTCAAATAAACTCAGTGTCTTGTAATTTGAGCTTGTCTCAGTTTATCTCTTCATTTGGGTTAACAGAAGGAAGGAATTCAATATGCCCATATTACTCAAAAAGAGAAAAAAAGTCAAAGAAGTACTGACATAAATATAAAAGAAGTTTTAATCAGCTGAAGAAAGTCTGAGTCTGAAACTAAAATGGGTTCCCTGAACACAGAGCAAAATAAATCAAAAGAGAGATTAATAGCGTAGGTTTAAAGAAAATAAGTTCAATTCTAAGCAACTCGTGAATAAAAGAGAAAGTTTACAGATAGTAAAGATAGTTGAGAGACTACACAGAAAATAAGAACAATGAAATTTTAGTGTGTTAAAACTTACAGTAAAGGATCAAAGCCATTCTAGAAAACACTAGCCTACGTGTTGTTTCTATTATTAAATACAAATGAATGAAAAGAAATGATTTCAAAACCTCAAAACACTTGAAAATGAGCTGTGAAGTTTAAGTAAAGCAGGAGGAAGAAACTAATACAATACGTAAAATAAGTAATTGCAAACTAAAGACCTATAGACAGTGTTAAAAGCTAGGAACTGGACCTTTTAAATCAAATATATAAAACATGCTGGTAAATCTAAATAATAACAAAAAGAATTAGCATGTTAAAATGATATATCTATAAAAAATTTTAACTAGCTATTATATAACTATATTGTGTGTGTGTGTGTGTGCGCTCAGCTGTGTCTGACTCTTTGTAACCCATGGACTATAGTCAGCCAGGTTCCTTTGTCCATGGAACTTTCCAGGCAAGAATACTGAAGTGGGTTGCCATTTCCTACTCCAAGGGATCTTCCTGACCCAGGGATCAAACCCATGTCTCTTGGGTCTCCTGCAATGTTAAAAAACTTAATGATGTATATTTTATAGAAAATATAAATTAATAAGACAGATTCTAAAATAATTAGAAAACCTCAAGAAACCTCCAAGCTAAGAAATAATTAAAAATTGTGTTATTTTTTTAAGGTTTCCATCTTGGCGATGTTTAGAGGTGAATTCCTCTAAACATTCAAAAAGGAGAAAATATAAACAGACTAGGAAAAGAAGGAAGATTTTATAACTTAGCTAATATAAAGCTACTAGCAAAATCTGACAAAGTATAGAAATCTGCAGTTGTTTCTCAGTTAAGACAAACAATGTAAACATTCTAAATATACAGCAAATGTAATACAACATGATTTTAATATAGTAACATATCATGATTGAGTACGAACTATACTAGAAAATAAGAATGGCTTAAAGTCAAGAAATTAATAAAGCAGTGCATAGCAAGCATTGGTCAAGGAAGAAAGGCTACATAAATATTTACTGGTCTTTGATGTGGGGTGGTGGGGATAGGGCAACAAATGACTTTTATTATCTTACTTGCTATACCTCTTATGAATCAACTGAGATATAGGCAAAGGACTCAAACAAATGGAGATTAAAATACAGTCATCACTCCATATCTACTAGGCCCTCTTCCCACCTCTCACCCATGGATACCAAAATCTACTGATGCTCAAGTCCCTTTTATAAATGTCCTGTATTCGCTTAACCTATACACATTCTCTCCTAAACTCTTAAAAGTTATCTCTAGATTACTTATAATACCTAATACAATGTGAATGTTATGTAAATAACATTTTGGATCCTGGGCCCAAATCCAATATGTGTGTGTCAACAAGCAATTCTCAGATGAGAAATCAACTCAATTCTGTCCAGAGACAGCATCAGATTCTACAAATAAAGGGTAGGACTGCCTCCACTTCAGGCAGCAAATGCAAACCTGAGTTGTTAACTGCTACTGACCAACCAGCTTCAGATTGGAAGTTCTAACAACCCCTCCAATTCAAGATGCCAACTACAAGTCCAGGTTGTTACCTATACTTCTGAGCAACTGGTTATAGATCAGACATTCCCATGACCCCCTTATCATTTTGAATAATTTGCTAGACTGTTTCACAGAAGTCTGGAAACATGTTTACTCACTAGATTACCAATTTATAAGAGATTAAGAAGAGGTAGCAAGAATACACAGAGAAATTATACAAAAAAGACAATGACTGGGATAACCACGATGATGTGGTCACCTAAAGCCAGACATCCTGGAGTGTGAAGTAAAGTGGGCCTTAGGAAGCATTACTATGAACAAAGCTAGTGGAGGTGATGTGATTCTAGCTAAGTTATTTCAAATCCTAAAAGATGATGCTGTTAAAGTGCTGCAGTCAATATGCCAGCAAATTTGGAAAACCAGCAATGGCCACAGAACTGGAAAAGGTCAGTTTTCATTTCAATCCCAAAGAATGGCAACGTCAAAGAATATTCAGACTACCATATAATTGCACTCATTTCACAGGCTAGCAATATAATGCTCAAAATCCTTCAAGCTAGGCTTCAAGAGTACATGCACTGAGAACTTTCAGATATACAAGCTGGGTTTAGAAAAAGCAGAGGAACCAGAGATCAAAGTGCCACAATCTGTTGGATCATGGAAAAAACAAGGGAATTCCAGAAAAACATCTACTTCTGCTTCATTGACTATGTTATAGCTTTTGACTGTGGACTGTGGGGATCACAACAAACTGTGGAAAATTTATAAAGAGATGAGAATGCCAGACCACCTTACCTGTCTCCTGAGAAACCTGTATGCAGGACAAGAAGTAGTAGTCAGAACAGGATATGGAACAACTGACCACTTCCAAATTGGAAAGGAGTACATCACGGCTGTATTTTTTTCATCCTGCTTCTTTAATTTGTATGCAGAGCACATCACGCGAAATGCCCAGCTGGATGAATCACAAGCTAGAATGAAGATTGCCTGGAGAAATGTCAACAATCTCAGATATGCAGGTGATACCACTCTAATGGAAGAAAGTAAAGAGGAATTAAAGAGCATCTTGACGAAGGTCAAAGAAGAGAGTGAAAAAACTGGCTTAAAATTCAAAAAACAAAGATCATGACATCTGATCTCATCACTTCATGGCAAATGGATGGGTAAAAAGTAGAAATAGTGACAGATTTTATTTTCTTGGGCTCCAAAATGACAATGGATTGTGACTGCAGCCACTAAATTAAAAGATGCTTGCTCCTTGGAAGGAAAACTATGACAAACTTAGACAGTGTATTAAAAAAGCAGAGATACCACTTTACAGCCAAAGGTCTGTATAGTCAATCTGTGTTTTTTTCTAGTAGCCATGTATGGATGTGAGAGTTGGACCATAAAGAAGGCTGACCACTGAGGAATTGATGCTTTCAAACTTTGGTGCTAGAGAAGACTCTTGAGAGTCTTTTGGACTGCAAGGAGATCAAACTAGTCAATCCTAAAGGAAATAAACCCTGAATATTCATTGGAAGGACTGATGCTAAAGCTGAAGCTCCAATACTTTGGCCAGCTGATGTTAAGAGCCAACTCATTGGAAAAGCCTGGTGCTGGGAAAGACTGAGGGGAAGAGAAGGGGATGAATGACAGAGAATGAGATGGTTGGATGGCATCACTGACTCTATGGATATGAATCTGAGCAAACTCTGGGAGATAGTGAAGGACAGGGAAGCCTGGCCTGCTGCAGACCATGGAGTAGCAAAAGAGTTGGATACAACTTAGTGACTGAACAACAACAACAAAGGCTATTAAAGGATACACAGATCCACAGCCAGATGACGGGTTTCATAGGGTGAGATCCCAAACAGAAGAACTTCTGTCCTCCAGGAACTTACGGCCCAGCACTGTAGCATATGGAAATATTCTAATTCCCCAGCTTGGAAACTCTCTGAACCTTCTCCTTTGGGTTTTTTTGGAGTCCTCATTATTTAAGCATGATTAATTAAATCATCAGTCAATGGTGATTGATTGGCCAAGCAATCTAGCCCCTCTTTCCTCCCTATAAATCAACCCTCTCTTCATGATTGGTCTTCCTTGCCACCAGTTCACTTTCTGAGGTGTTTTCAAAAGTTACCTTAATTAAAGTAAATCAGTTATGTGGAAAGGGACTTCTGAATAACACAACACTCATTTCACTTTTATGGCTCTGAAGCATTTTCAAGAACTGAGGACAAGAGACCGAATACAATAATAAAAGATGCTCAGGAAATTCCCAGGGCTTTGGAAGCTGTGAGCCTGGAACTGTGGATGAAGACCAGATATATATGAGAAATATTTTGATCATCTGAGTGACCAAACATACATATTTCTTATAAATCACAATATTGTAGGTAATATATAATCTGGATGTTTAACTGTGGTAGCATTATCATTTTATTGTTCAGTTGCTAAGTCATGTCCGACTCTTTGCGACCCCATGGACTGTAGCCTGCCAGGTTCCCCTGTCCATGAGATTTTCTAAGCAAGAGTACTGGAGTGGGTTGCCATTTCTGACCCAGGGATCAAACCCGCGTCCTCTGCATTGGCAGGTGGATTCCCTACCACTGAGCCACCAGGGAACCCACACAATATTACACATATAAATATATAAAAGTAACAGTATAACACAAATATTACACAGTAAAATAGATAAAATAATTGACTTTAAAGTCAAGTCAGCTTCCTTTCACTGATTCTGCCTCACTGGGATGTTAGAGCTAGAATGGAAACAATTCCATGACTGAGAGGGAACAGCATAGAGTTACCATCCAGACCTAAAAAGACGGGGAGAAAGTGAGTTTGATTCAGATAAAATCTTAACAGTTTTCTTTAAAAAATTATTTGTTTAGTTGTGCTGTCTTAGTGACAGCATGCAGGATCTCAGTTGGGGCATGCAACTCTCTATTATGGTGCACTGACGTAGTTGTTCTGCAGCATGTGAGACTTAGTTCCCTGACCAGGGATCAAACCCCCGTCCACTTCATTGCAAGATGGATTCTTAATCACTGGACCACCAGGGAAGTCCCTTCCTGAGAGCTTTAATTTCTAAAGTAAATCGGCGCTGCATACTCAGGTACCTTTGTTGTTTACTAAGTTAAGCAGCCTCTGGTTTGCATAGTTATAAGAATTTTGTTTTATTTTGTTTCCCCCAGGCTTACTGAGTCTAAGGAAGTTATATTCACAGAGCATTTGTCAGAATATCAATGTAGAAAGTTGTACTTATATTAATGTAATAAATAGCTTTTCAGAAAACTTCCTAAGATGATTCATTATTCATGCATGGCTTTGAATAGTGGGCTTTTGTAATAGTGGGTTTTCTCTGATTAAAATTGAAACATGTATATTATCAAGTGTGAAACAGATCGCCAGTCCAGGTTAGATGCATGAGACAAGTGCTCAGAGCTGGTGCACTGGGAAGACCCAGAGGGATGGGATGGGGAGGGAGGTAGAAGGGAGATCAGGATGGAGAACACATGTAAATCCATGGCTGATTCATGTCAATGTATGGCAAAAACCACTACAATATTGTAAAGTAATTAGCCTCCAACTAATAAAAATAAATGAAAAAAAATAAATAAAATTTTAAAAAATAAAATAAAAGAAGATTTCACTTTTGAAGTCCCTGACATGTATGGGAAAATATTTAGCAATAGACACATATGTGATATAACAAATTAAATATACAGTGTTTTTAAAGAACAATCTATAATTCTTGAAGAAGAGGAGTTTAGAATATGTTATTGAATTGGGCCTAGATGGGGTATTCTTTGAAAAGCATTTTTATGAAGTGATAAGTAGATTTTTCATGGTTAAATGTTGATTATCTGCCAGTGATATTTTCAGCTTATCTTTGCTTATAGGAAATGGAAGTTTGTTTACATATTTGTTTAACTTTGTGTACACATTACAATACAAAGTTTAAAGAAAAACACACAGTGGAAAAGTGAGGAGTACCTTGGTAGTCCCTGTGATAATAGCACCAAGTGAAAACCTGTATATGTGAAAAGACCCTATTATGGAAATTCAGTTCTTCCTGAAAAAGAATTGTTTTGTACCTGGGATTCTGAGCTGGAACTGATTCTTTCTACCAAGTGGAATTTAAAGTGTCCCTCCCTCAGCCACAACAGGATGAAGGGGCCCCAGGCTAGAATGCACCAGGGCTAAGTTCCTAGACATCTCTCCCAGAAAGAAAACAATAGACTGCTGGCATTTTTTAAGTTGATAAGAAGGAGGAAACCACTGGAACTCAAGAGAAATTAGTTGGTAATGATCTTAAAGGTGGCCGTGAACATCTGCAGTTGCAAAGCAGAACATCTTTCAGCAAAGGGGCTCTTGATAGAGGAAACAACTGGTCACTTTGAACAAGGAACAAAATCAGCTTGATTCACACGAATAATCAGCCAAGCTTGAAAAATGCGAGGAAGTGAATCCAGACCCAATTTAATGTTAAGGTAACAGCCGCTTAGCCACTCCAGAGATTCTTACCAATTCCCTAGTTCAAAGCAAGAGCAGTTTGTTCTATAGTTGTTTGTTCTTATATAACCACGAGGTAAAATACATTTGAACTTTCCCTTTCTGTCCATTGTAGGGGTTTGATTTCTCTCAATAATTTCTTTTTTCTCTAAATTTTGCGAAGTCTCAACTTAGAATCTTTTCTAAGTATTGTTATAATTATGGGTGGATACCATCTCATTATAATCTCATGCCTGGAATGGACAAATGTAAGTTCACCAGGTATAATTTTGCAGCAATTGGGGTGTTCAAGAAATGTTACTTTTATTTGATTTAAATTTAGCTAAAACATATTTAGGGCTTCCCTACTAGCTCAGACGGTAAAGCATCTGCCTGCAATGCAGCATACTCGGGTTCGATCCCTGGGTCGGGAAGATCCCCTGGAGAATGAAATGGCAACCCACTCCAGTATTCTTGCCTGGAGAATTTCATGGAGAGAGGAGCCTGGCAGGCTACAGTCCGTGGGGTTGCAAAGAATCAGACACTACTGAATGACTAACAGAAAAAAACATTTTAAAGTCACCAGATATCAAGGCTGGCAGGAAATTTAGTCTCAGTTACTTGGTCTCTCACTTTCTGGAATTTCAAACTCTCTAAAATACAGAAAGTGATCCCTCTTGGTTTGGGGGGCACAGGTTACCTTTGTGATGCCCTGTGAACCAGCCTCTGGTCTGGTGAGCCACCCACATGTGCTGGGTTTTAGCTTCTCCAGGCCCAGTTAGAGCCTTGCCAACTCTGTGGGCCGTAACTCCCCAGGCCTTATGGAAATGAGATAGCTCAATATCTCTGATTCTCTTTCACCATTGAGAGAAGTCACCCACTTCTGTCCCTTTAAGCTTTGGGAAAACAAAAACACAAAAGAAAAACTGTATGTGGGACATTTCTTTTTCTTTTTGGCCTTTCCTCAAAGCAAAGAAACACAGAACTTGATGTGTGTGGCAGGATTGGGGGTGGAGAGGATATAGTAAAAAGAATAGTGATAGAACAAAATAAAACAGTATGTGCCGCTTCATAGGTAGTTAATATCTTTTACAAATGTGCTCTTAACAAGACTTATCTGTATCTGCATGTTAATAATGAGAACACTTCATCTATTCTTATAGAAGATGGAAAAAACAGCATTTTCTAGAGTGATCAAAGAGATTGATAGGACTTTTATATACCCAGAAACAGGCTTAATGAGGCCCTATTCTATGGATATAAGAGATTCGCAGGCATCAGGAATCTAAGGAATTCTAGGTGGCTTCAAACATACGCTAGAATATTAGAATTACTTAAAAGTGAGAGTGAAAGTAAAGTCAGTCAGTCGTGTCCAACTCTTTGTGACCCTGTGGACTATACAGTCCATGGAATTCTCTAGGCCGGAATACTGGAGTGGGTAGCCTATCCCTTCTCCAGGGGATCTTCTGGACCCAGGAACTGAACCAGGGTCTCCTGCATTGCAGGCAGATTCTTTACCAACTGAGCTATCAGAGAAGCCCAGATGTACTTAAGACTTACTCTTATAAGTAATTAATCTAAGAGTAAGAGTAATTGAAATCCCTCAAATCACTGCAGATGGTGACTGCAGCCACAAAATTAAAAGACGCTTGCTCCTTGGAAGAAAAGCTGTGACAAACCTAGAAAGCATAGTAAAAAGCAGAGACTTTACTTTGCTGACAAAGGTCTGTCTAGTCAAAGCTATGGTTTTTCCAGTAGTCATGTATGGATGTAACAGTAGGACCATAAAGAAGGCTGAAGGCCGAAGAATTGATGCATTTGAGCTGTGGTGTTGGAGAAAACTCTTGAGAGCCCCTTGGACTGCAAGGAGATGAAACCAGTCAATCCTAAAATAAATCAGTCCTGAATATTCATTGGAAGGACTGATGCTGAAGCTGAAGCTCAATACTTTGGCCACCTAATGTGAAAAGCCGATTTGCTGGAAAACATGCTCATGCTGGAAAAATTGAAGACAGGAGAAGGGGACGACAAAGGAAGAGATGATTGGATGGCATCACTGACTCAATGGACATGAGTTTGAGCAAGCTCCGGGGGATTGTGAAGGACAGGGAAGCCTGGTGTGCTACAGTCCATGCGGTCGCAGAGAGTCCGACACAACTCAGCGACTGAACAAAAACAACTATAGTCCTATAGGGTGCCTTGTAGTTAGCCTTTCAATATCAGCATCACCTAAGTGTTTCATCTTCATTTTCCTAAAGATGAATGATCTCAGACAGTTCCCTGAATTCTGATCCTCATTTTGGGTAAAGTGCTAGTGGAGAGCTCATTGTGAGCATTTCCCCATCCTTGATCGTTGGCAGGTCAGATGTGTAGCACTGCAAGAGGAAATGTTGGTCCCGAGTTCCTGTGGGCACCAAACATTTCTGGGCAGCATCATAGACTGTGGACCATGAGTTTTTTTAAAATTAATAATTAAATTCCTTAAACTGATTTTATTTAACGTGCTTGCTGTGTAAGAGAGCACATGACTTTTGAGTAAAAGGACATTTAATTTTCTAATCAATGCCACAGAGATGCTCTTCTTGCATTTATTTCTACCCAGTTCTGAATTATATGTTGATTGTGTGTAATGGATGTTTAGTGAGGAATAGGGGACAAAATTAGATGCTATCCTAAATAGCTCATGCCTGGTTTTAATGTCAAGTGGCTTCTATTTTCTGTAATTATCCATGAATAGTAAGTCCTAGGGTCTGGCAATTCAGAGTTTTCTGAAGAGCAGCCATGTCACCATCACTGGGGAACTTGTTAGAACTGACCCAGCCCAAACTTATTGAATCAGAATCTGCATTTATTAGGTACATAAAAGTTTAAACAGTGTGTCTTTGGACACAGTTTAGACTGAATTATTTGTAAAACTTTGGAAAACTATGGATGCCAAATTTCCATAGTAGATCTACTGAATCGGAATGACTGGAGTTGCATGCAATGTGCATTTTTTAAAAAACCTCACAGGTCAAATTTGTATGTGCTTCTAACATTTCTTCTAGTAATGGGAAGAAAACTACAATAGTAAATGGAAACATGCTTTCAGGATGAATTGTCATCAACAGGTATTCAGTTCAAGTGGTGCAAATTTTTTTTTTTAACTAAGGCAACAGATTTGAGGATTAGCTAGAGTTTATAGATTCATGTTACTTTTTATGAATTAACAATTTGAATAATTGGAAAATAAATTGGGGAATAAATATTTTTTATACTTTTTTCCTAATGTGTACAAAGCATTAAAATATCCTTAGAATATTTGATTCTATGTTGTTACATTGATGGCAAAAGTTTTTTCTGGGATGGCATAAGACTACTAAAATGATTGTGTAACATCACATTTGAACTGTCTCTAGTAAGCATTTATGGGCCTTCCAGGTGGCACTAGTGGCAAAGAACCCATCTGGCAATGCAGGAGACATAAGAGATGTGGGTACGATCCCTGGGTCAGGAAGATCCCATGGAGAAGGAAATGGCAACCCACTCTAGTATTCTTGCCTGGAGAATTCCACGTACAGAGGAGCCTGGTGGGCTACAGTCCATGGGGTCGCAACGAGCTCTACATGATTGAGGGACTAACACTGGTGGCTCAGAGGTAAAGAATCCACCTGCAAGCAGGAGATGTGATTTAGATCCCTGGGTCAGGAAAATACTCTGGAGAAGGAAATGGCAAACTTGCCTGGGAAACCCCACAGACAGCAGAGCCTGCAGGCTACAGTCCTTGGGGTCACAAAGAGTTAGACATGACTGACATGAGTTAGCATAACAGCATAGATAGTAAGAATTTATCATTGGAATTTTCCAGAATAGTGGTAACTTCTGGGTTCTTGCTTTGTTTAGTGTGAAAATAACAGAATAAGGACCCTAGACATAAATTTTAGTGGTTTTGTGTGTGTGTGTGTGTGTGTGTGTGTGTGTGTGTGTCTTAAAGAAGTGAACTTTTGTAATAATAGAAAACAATAAGAGCGGTAACAATTTCTAGCTTGATTACTCTGGTTTTTCATCTGGTTAAAATCTATTTGAATAAAAACACAAAAATTCCAGACCAAAGTTCAGGTTTGGTTTTGTTTCGATTCCTAAAAAGCTAGATTCTAAGATTGTGAGTTGTGTTTTTTTAAGGAGAGAGAGTTTAGGACTGTTGATCATAACCATTTTTCATTTGCTTTGGTGTATTGTTTTATTTTGCCCCTTTTCTCTGTGCAAATAATTTCTAATTCTAGTCTGGAACATTAATTGCTACTTTGATGAATACATATGATACCCTGAGAACTAAAGAATTGATTTTTTTTCATTTATTTTTATTAGTTGGAGGCTAATTACAATATTGTAGTGGTTTTTGCCATACATTGACATGAATCAGCCATGGATTTACATGTGTTCCCCATCCTGAACCCGCCTCCCACCTCCTTCCCCATCCCATCCCTCTGGGTCATCCCAGTGCACCAGCCCTGAGCACTTGTCTCATGCATCCAACCTGGACAAACACCAATACAGTATACTAACGCATATATATGGAATTTAGAAAGATGGTAATGATAACGCTATATGCAAGAATTGATTTTATTGAAAAGTTGTACGAGGTAAAATTGGGTATGGCTTTTGGTGACTCAGTGGAATACAAAATTCGTTTGTTCTTTCTCTTAAAAAAAAAAGGGAGACAAAACCCTCATAAACATTTTGTGAAGACTTCCAGTCAATGGATAAATAATATGAGGTTTCAGAAAATTGGTAATAAAATATAAACTCTCCCTGTTAGTTTAAACTGTAAAGATGTGCAAAATACATTGTGCCTCACAATATAGTAGAATTGGTTTTCTGTGTAGTCATTAGATTAAATACCCAGAAGACTTCTGACTGTCTGCTTTCAGACAGCATGGAAAAAGTAGAATATCCTAGTCTCAAAAATCTCATCAATTTTACTACAGAAATTGCTTTATTAACTAATAGTAATAAGTCTTAAGTAAGAGGGTTCTCTCAAGCGTAATTTTAATATAGTTTTGCCCCCATAGAAACCCTTTTCATCTTGCTTTGATTTTAGTGTAAATGCAGAACACTTAAGTAAATTTCTGACTGGAAGGTATTCTACATTCTCCTCTTATGAGAGAATCCAGTTTATGAGCAGTAACTGCTAATTTGCTGGGTCTCTCCCTCAGTAAATCTTATTGAGCCTCATTGAAAATGGTGAATCCTATTCTAATATTTTAAAATGGTAATTAATTCATAGTACAAAGGGTATTATGAGGTACCTCCCAAATGTTTTGTAGCATTGAATTGACAGTTATAAAAAAATGCACAATTCTGAAGTCAAATTTGATGGGACTTCAAAATAAAGTGTTGGTATAATTAGTAGGAGTCAGTTAACTAAGTTTATTGTATATTTATGGAATGGTCTGCTATGTGAAAAGCACTATGCCACATCTCTGATTTTTGAACCTCTGTCTCTCCATGAGAATACATCAACTCTATTCAATAATTTTACATACTCATCTGTTTTATCTTGAATTCTACTGTTAGAATTCCTTGAGCTACCAAGAGGAAAACCATGGAATCAGTGCAAAGTAAGCTGATGATAATTCTGAAGGCTTCTCTAATAAAAATAGCTATAACTACTAGGTCATGTCATTGCCAAACTGTAATTTATAGGGGAAATGTATATTTGGTCCTCTCACATATATTGGGTTCTCATCCATAGTTCCTGGCTTATAGCTTTCAAAACCCTTGGGATTTTCTGAGCAAAAGGAACAATGAAATAATATTTAGTCTCTTGTACTGAGTTCCTCAGAACACTTCTGGAAAGGTGACTTTTTGATCCCACTCAAAGGTGGGGGCCGGTTGCTAGGAGAACCATGTTATTAGAGAGGAACTTTCAGTCTAACTTGCTCCACCTGCGGGAATGGGGGAGAAGGCCTGACGGTTGAATCTGTCACCAATGGCCAGTGATCAACTGTGCCCATGAAATAAGGTTTCTAGGGTTTGGAGAGCTTCTGAGTCAGTAAACATGTGGAGAATGGCGAAGTGGTGGGTCTGAGGAGGGCTTGGAGGCTCTGCCCTTTTCCTGTGTTTTGTCCTAGGATCTCTTCATCTGGCTGTTGATTGCTGTATTTTAGTATCCTTTTTATAAAAAAAATGGTAATCTAGTGAGTAAACAGGTTTTTTTCTGAGTTCTCTGAGCCATTCTAGCAAATTATTCAAACCTGAGAAGTGGTGGGAACCTCTTGATTTATAGCAAGTCGGTCAGGGGTACATGTAATAACCTGCATTTGGGACTGGCATCCCGCGCTGGAGGGGGTCATAGTTACCTCCAGTTTTAGCCCGTCAGTTAGAAGCACAGGTAACAATCTGGGCTTCCCTTTGGTGTCTGAAGTTGAGAAGAATATTGTAAGACTGAGCTTTTTACCTGAGGTATCTGATGCAACCTTTAGATGGATAGTGTCAGAATCGAGCTGAATTCTTGGACAGACTGCTGGTGCCCTGGAATTGCTTGTTGATGTGGGGACGCCTCCACACAAACGCAAGTTGGAATTGGGTCCAGGAACCCTTTTGGAATCATATCAAGGAACATTTGGAAGAATTTTAAATTTTAATTTCTCCCTTACTTCTGTTTAAACCTCATTTTCTATTATCATTCAGAATTTCCAAGCACAAATATTCCACAGACTTGAGGAAAAAGAGGAAAATTATAAAAACAATGGAGGGTAGACAAGGCTATCTGTTTATATTAGTTGAGTATAAACAGTTAAACATGTTAATTGATAAGCCAAACTTCAACAAGGAAAGAGGCTAATTATGGTGACAGTCAAAGATAAGGATGAAATGAATATTCTTAAATCAAGAAAAAAAAGGAAAATCAAGACAAATGATATGTATTTTTTCTTCACGTTTTGTCCCATGGTGAAATTATTTTTCTAAAAGCAAAGGATTGAATAAAAATCCCAAAGTCCCAATTTACCCTTGTCAGATACTGGTTTTCCTCTGTAGGAAAGGCTGTGGGAACAACATTGCTTCAACTGCTAGCCAAAGCACAAACTAGATTACCTAGTAGGGCTTTTCCATTTCTAATTTCCAGATCCTTATATTCATAAATTTTCCTGTTTAATTTTTGTGCTCTCAATGGGAGTCCCAAAACTCTGGTAAAAAAAAAGTCCAAGATGAAAACTACTTATTCTCTGATAGTAAGGGGAAAAGAAAATCTATTCATTTCACTCTGTTAAGTTAGTTATTGTTAGTCACTCAGTCATGCCTGACTCTTTGCAGGCTGGACTGTAGCCCTGGACTGTAGCTCACCAGGCTCCTCTGTCCATGGGATTCTCCAGGCAAGAACACTGGAGTGGGTTGCTATTTCCCTTCTTCAGGGGATCTTCCCCACGCAGGGATTGAACTCAAGTCTTCTGCATTGTAGGCAGAAGACTCTTTACCATCTGAGCCACCAGGGAAACTCTTGTTAAGTAGATACAGTAAATATTCACTCCCTCATTCATACAACAAATATTCTTTGAGTGTCTGCTATGTGCCAGGCTCTATTCTATATGTATGAAATGTTAGTATCTTAACTCCTAATCAATCTAATGCCGTGATTAAAGAAATAATAATATTAAGAGTAATGTATACATAGCATGCTTCACAAATGAAAAGTCCATATTAATTACATAAAACAAGGAAGGAGTCTATATGAGAGAAAGATTCCTGTCCTCAATTATCAACAAAGTAATTCTATATGTGCTGCCACCCACCCCATTTCCTCATTTTGCAAATCTTGTAGCTGTGCTCTTTGAGGCTATAGACGGTGGAGTGTTCAGTCGCTCAGTCATGTCCAACTCTTTACAACCCCATGGACTGCAGCACGTCAGGCCTCCCTGTCCATCACCAACTCCTGGAGTTTATTCAAATGCATGTCCACTGAGTCGGTGATGCCATCCAACCATCTCATCCTCTGTCGTCCCCTTTTCCTCCCACCTTCAATCTTTCCCAGCATTGGGGTCTTTTCAAATGAGCTGGTTCTTTGCATAAGTAGCCAAAATATTGGAGTTTCAGCTTCAGCATCTGTCCTTCCAATGAATATTCAGGACTGATTTCCTTTAGGATGGACTGGTTGGATCTCCTTGCAGTCCAAGGGACTCTCAAGAGTCTTCTCCAACTTAACACTAGATTGGGAAAAAAGGGCATGATTTCCCCCAGACTTGCTTGGGGTATAGTAGTTAAAGCACTCTGCAACTTCTGTGGGATGGAAATGTGCCAGAAACTTGTAATTGAGAGTGAATAAAGCAGAGGTCAATGCCCTCAAGGATCTGGCAGTTTAGAGAGAAAGTGGATATAAATCTAGTCAGTTATGATGTAGTAAAGTTATGTACTTATATTTGGAACAAAGTTAAGTAGTGAGTTTCTCATATTTATTTGACTATATGAAAAAATTAAAAAATTATAATCTATTTAATCAATATTGCCAGGTCATTAAACATATTAAAAGTGTGGGAAAGTACTTCATTAAAATTAAAAACTTCTGCTCTGTGAAACTCAAGGTCAAAGGATGACAAGACAAGCCACAGACTTAGAGGAAATATTTACAAAAGTCTTTTTTTGTGCAAAAATAAAGATAAAGGACTGCTATCTAAAATATACAAAGAACTTTTAAAAATGCAATAAGAAAACAAAAAACTCTATGTAAAAATGGCCCAAAAACTTTTTTTTTTTTTTAATGGCCCCAAAACTTTTAACAGACACCTCACCAAAGAAAATATACAGCTGGCAAATAAGCATGTGAAAAGATGTTCTTTTTCATATGTCATCAGGGGAATATAGATTAAAACAACAATGAGATACCACTACACACCTATGACAATGGCCAAAATATGGAACAGAGATGCACCAGATGCTGGTGAGATGCAGTACAAATAGGGACTCTCATTTATTGCTGGTGAGAATGCAAAATGGCATTGCCACTTTGGGAGATAGTTTGGCAGTACCTTACAAAACTAATAAAAATACTCTTAGTATATGATGCCATGATCATGCTCCTTGGTATTGATCCAAAGGAGCAGAAAATTTATGTCCACATGAAAACCAGTACATGGATGTTTTTAGCCGTTTTATTAATAATTGACAAGATTTGGAAGCAACCAAGATGTCCTTCAGCAGTTGAACAGATAAATTATGACAGTACATTCAGACAACGGAATATTATTCAATGCTAAAAAGAAATGAGCTATCAAGTCATGAAAAGACATGGAGGAAAATTAAATATATATTGCTAAATGGAAGAAATCAATCTGAAAAAGCTCCACACTGTATGATCTCAACTCTGTGACATTCTGGAAGAGGCAAAACTATGGAGACTGTAAAAGAGATCAGTGGTTGCCAGGGGTAGGAGGGATGAATCGGTGGAGGATAGAAGATTTTTAGGGTAGTGAAAATACTCTGTATAATATTATAATGATAGATACATGTCATTATATATTTGTCCAGATACATGCAGTGTACAAAGATAAAGGTGAACCTTAATGTATACTGTAGACTTTGGGTGATAATGATGTGTCAATACAGGTTCATCAGTATTAACAAATGTACTACTCTTTTGTTACATTTTTGGGGATGTTGACAACATGGTAAGCTATGCAGTTCAGAAGCAGGGAGGGTATGGGAAATCTTTGTACTTCCCCCTCAATTCTGCTGTGAACTTTAAACTGTTCTTAAAAAACTCTCAAAAACAAAAAAAGTGTGGGAAAGAGAAACAGCAGAAACAACAAACCTATAAAAGAATTATTCACTGTAAGAAATAACAAATTTTTTAATTTTATGTTTAATATATAGTAAACATTAGGTATTAAAATGCTAAGTTATGAAAAGACAGACAGCACTGACTTGTCAGCATCAGAAAATACACACACACAACTCTCTGCTTGGTTATCTGTTGCCAATATAAGAATGAACAGGTTAAAATATCCATATATCAACTGATTTCATGAAACTTAAGTCCTAAAAAAGATGACTTCACAATTAGGGAAACTACATACACACAATTACTTTTAAAATTATTTTTTTTACTTAAAACATATTTTGAGGGTTTCCCTGTTGGCTGAGTGATAAAGAATGCACATGCCAATGCAGGAGACATGGGTTTGATCCCTGAGCCAAGAAGATCTCACATACCGAGAAGCAACTAAGCCCATTCACCACAGCTATTGAGCCTGCTCTCTAGAACCTGAGAGCCACAACTGCGGAGCCCACGTGCTGCGGTTACTGAAGCCCGTGCTCGCTAGAGTCTGTCCTCCGCAACAAGAGAAGCCTCTCCAGTGAGTACTTCAACAAGAGAAACGTCTCCTGTGCAGCAATGAAGATCCAGCACAGCCAAAATTAAATAAATAAAATGATTTACAAAAGCATATTTTGGAAGAAAACATACTCACAAGTATTGCTTTAGTATTTTATGGAGCACATATTAGCATCTCCTGTAACGTGCCTTTCTTTGACTTGTGGACAGGAAGAGGAAGGGTCTTAAAACTGAAAAATCAACATGAGCAAGTGTGTAGACGTGTGATGTGGCATGTGGGGGAAAAAGCACTGCTGCTGAGGGCAAAGACACATGCAAGGAAGGGCAGAGATTTGATGCGAGGCAGGCAGGCAGGGGTCAGTTTGTGACAGGAACTCAATAACTTCTTTGCCTTTTATTCCTAATGATATCTCTGGTAAATTTAAAAGTTCATAATCTTTTAGCTGTTTATATTTTTCTACTTAGAACTTGCCATATTTCATTATGACTAAGCTTTCCATATGTAGGCCATACAGATTCACCTGAACAATTCTTCATTTAAGTCCTTACTAATGTTCTAGACCATGTGCTCCACAGTTTACATGCAAGATTAGGCTAATATTCATGAAGTTTGCAAAAGCAGTATTAGTAAACTAGTTTTAGAGTTGAGAACACTAAAATGGAATCTGTATGTGAATCCTACCTATCTCAAAGTTCACTTTACTCTAGTAATTGGTCTTTGTGATGGTATTTCTGCAAGTGAGTTCCTTGGAGGACAAAGCGTGAGGAAAAAGCATTCTGTGATTACGTCAGTAAGAGGACCAGAGCACACTCCCTCTCTCTTGAAGACGCTCAATGCGCTTAGGATATTAAAGTCCCTATGTATTTCTGAAAACAGAGAAACCATTTCATTTTCTTCATATGAGCACTTTACAAACTGTCAGAGAATTCTTTTTTTTTTTTTTTAAACATTTAACATTCCAGGACATACTTTGGGAAACTTTGTATATTGGAAGAAACTTATTAATAAGAACTCAACTTATTTAGAATCCAAGAAATATAAACCTTATTATATACTCTCAAATTAATGTTTGTCAGAATGAGGGTCATGAACTCATTGGGTTGTGAAATCGATGAAGTGGATCCTAAGCAGTATGTGGGAAACAAAGCAAATCAAATAGGATAGAAATACCAGGGTTGCATGTAGTAAGCACTGAGTCATGAAAATTATTACTGGGGCACAGTGTAGAATACATGTCTTTCCATGGTCATGGCCAAGACCATCTAAAGCCATTCCTTTTATGAAAGTTGCATGAATTGCTTGTTATGCAGGAATTATGTTGATAACAAATGCTTGAACTGTATGAAATTAACTGTAATCCCATGGCTAACTTAAAAACTAGTTATTACTTAAAATTAGATAATTTTAGAGCTGAATTATCTCATAGAGGGAAAACCAAAATAGAGTTTTAGTGATTTGTCAAGGTCAGACAGCTGTTAGCTGGGCCTAGAACACAGAGATTCTGATTTGTACACTAATATTCTTTTACTTGTCAGTATATGTGTGTGGGGTGGGGGTGTGTGTGGGTGTGTGTGTGTGTGTATTCCCACCTGCTCAGTTGTATCTGACTCTTTGCAACCCCATGGACTATAGCCAACCAGGTTCCTCTGTCCACGGGATTTTCCTGTCAAGAATACTGGAGTGGGTTGCCATTTCCTCCTTCAGGGGATGTTCCCAACCCAGGGATCAAACTCATGTCTCCTGGGTCTCTGGCATTGCAGGTGGATTCTTTACTGCTAAGCTAAGGGAAGCCCCACTTGTCAGCGTAAATTGACATAATTTTTATGTATAGAACATGAGATTATTTCTTTTTAATAAGTAAGAAAAATAGGCACAGAATTCAGCAAATCATTCCCAGACAGTAAGTCAATGATAGGTTACAAAAATGCTTAAGGCTTTAATTGAAGGAAAAAAGTAATTTAGAGATACTTCAGTGCTGCAGTCTAATAATAATTCAAAGCTAATCACTAACTAATTAACCCGTTACTGGTGGGGCCATTCAGTTGTTCGGTTTCTCACTTGAACCAAAGTGTCCTGTATCCATGATTCTGAGAAGACTTAGTAGATAACACAGCAGTGAACACAAACCCTGCCATGTGTAAGCGAAAGATGCAACCTTTAAATAATGAATTTGAAGTATTCCCTCTAAACGCACACCATGTTTTCTGAAAAGAAAAGGAACTATGACTTATCGAAGCATTCCTTAGCAAAACACCCAGTAACTTCTACACATGTTATTTTAGACAGGTCTCTGTGAGACTCCTTCCAGTGGAAGTTTTGAAAATTATACCTAAATTTGAGCCTATTCATTCTTCTCTCATGGTCTGAGCTGGGGAGGGAGTGTCAGAAATCGGTCAGTAGAAGTTGGAAATATTTCCTTTTCCAACCTCTCTTGCTCCCTGGAAAGCGCCCACGAGAGTCTGCCCTAGGATTCCTAGGGCCTGTCCCTGGATTCCAGCAAACCCTTCTCAAGTCTCTGGAGCCCAGATTGGCGCTATCTCCTCCCAGAAAGGTCCGGGCCACAAAGGGCAGAAATCATTTGATAACTTAATCTTGGTGAGAGGAAGAGACGCCTAGGCCCGTGTACTTCAGTGATAAACGGAAGCACCCGGGTGACTCAAGGAAGGGACATGGCAACGTTTAAAACTAATACAAACTAATAAGGCGTAAACAAGAACTGAACGGGGGCCGGAGCCATCCCCCCAAACGTGGTATGGGGCTGGTGTGCGGAGGGGAGACGACTGAGTCCTGAGAACCTGGAGGTTCGGGGCGGGGGTGGGGGGCGGGTTCTCCCCGGGAGACCCGGCTGGGAGAGCAGGCAGGGTAGCCGGAGGTGAATTTCCTAAAGCCCAGGACCGACCCTCGGATCCTCCCGATTCCTAGAATGAACTCAAAGCCGGTCCCTCCAGGCGGGGCCCGCGGCTCCCCTGGGATCGCCACCTCTCCTCCGCCCGGTCGCGGGGAAGAAGATCCCGGGATGGGGAGGGGTGCGGGCGGTGAACCCCGGGCACGCAAACCACTCCCCGTGCCCCCCCGTGCGGCTTCAAAGCCCGACCCTGCCTGGGGCCGGCCGCGGGCACCGGCCGTCCTCCCCACGCCTCCCGCGCCTGCAGCGCCCGCCCCGGGCCGCCCCGGCGGGCGCGCGGGGGGCGCGGGCCCGGGCCCCGCGTGACGTGGGCGCCGCGGCGGGAGGGGCCTCCCGGGCGCGGGTCGAGGCGGGGCGGGGGGGGGGGCTCCGGCCGACTTATTAGCGCCCCGCGGGTCGCCGGCTGCGAGCAGACGACCGCTCGGCGAGCCACAGGAGCCGGCGAGCGGCCCACTCCTCCCACCCCTCCGCCTGCCTCCTCCCCTCCGGCTCCTCCCGCCCCCACCTCGGAGCGAGCCGCGGAGGCGCCTGGCTCTTTCTCCCGCTCCCGCTCGCTCGCCCGTCTCTCTCGCTAATACTTCCCCCTGCCGTGCTCCCGGGGACCCAAGCATTCTCAGCGCTCACCTTAGGGACCCACGGTGCGCGAAAAGCCTAGAAAAAAAGCCGCTGCGGACAGAGATAGTTGGAAGCCCCTCGTCCCTCCCGCCCGCCTCTGCCGGCGCAGCCCGTGCCCGCTCGCAGCACCTTCTGTCCTGAACACTCTGGGAGGACGGGGTGAGAAGGTGAAGTGGAAAGAACTGCAGAGCCGAGGGGGCCAGGCTCAGAGCTCAGATTTCATTTTCATTGAAGCCAAGCACGGAAGATCAGTTTTTTGTGTGTGTGTTTTTTTTTTTTAATTCTGCATTTTTTCCCCCCCCCTTTTTTCCAAGAAACTTACTTTGGCGGGGGGGAAGGTTTTGCTCTGGGCATTTGCTTTGCCCAGCGGTTGAAAAGTGAACTGGACTCGGGATGGTTCTCCTGTCACTTTGGTTGATAGCAGCCGCTCTGGTAGAGGTTAAGACTTCAGCTGATGGACAAGTAAGTGGAAAATAATAACAATAAAATACTCAAACCCAACCTTTTCCCCGAAACAGTTCCTCCCCCTCTTTCCCCTCCTCTCTCTCCTCCTCCCCCCTCCCAGCCTCCCCCTGTTATCTGGTGCCTCCACGGTCGGTGTTTTCGAGGGCTGGGCGCCGCGTGCGGGGCTTTGGGGGGGTGGAGGGGGTTACACTGCACGGGAGCCCAGGCTTGTCACCCCTCGGGCTTCACTTTGCGGCATTCGGAACAATTCCCGGTGACCCGATTGCAGCCAGTTCGCATCCTCGCCGGGCCATCTGGGTTTCCCCTTTCCGGAGGGCGGTGTGGGCGCTTGAATGAAGTTCTGGACGCTGGGTCCAGGATCCCAGGGCTCCGACTGCAGCAGCCGGAGTCGAGTTCGCGGGGCTTTCTGTCCTGCTCACTGACTCACAGCTTTTTTCGGGCAGCCGGAGGCGGGGGTTTCAGGAAGTCCTTGGGCCGGACAGGGAGCGATCCAGTAGACACGTGTCCTGGGAGTACCGCGGCCGGGCTGGGGTTTGACAGTTGGGGAGGGGGGGCCCCCGGGGACGTTTCCTGCCCTGCGTTTTCCTGGGCAGAGAGGCTGGAGGCGCCGGCCGCTCTGCTCCCCTCCCCCTCTGCACAACTCCTCCTTTTTTTAAAGCGAAGTTGAGAGCTGTTCTGTTTCTTTTCGGCCCAGCCCCCACCCTTGAAGCCTCAAGGTGAAGCCCGATGCTCTCAGAAGAGTCCTTGAGAAGGCTCGGCGGGACGAGCCGAGCCCTGAGTAGTCAATCACAGCAGCGCAGGGCCGCTGGGGCTCCGGGTACAGAATTTCTCCGTGAGTTTTTGTAGCGTCTCTTGGTCTGCTTGGTCTGACCATAGGGTGAAAAAGTAAGAGACTCGTTCTAGTTGCTGCCTGACCTCAAATCTGATCAATCAGGATTTAGACTTCTGTTTTACACGTATACATTTGGAGACTTGCTCTTCTACCCCTGACCCAATATCTGGAGTTTTCCGAAGAGAATATTGAGTGTCAGGATGTATTTTTGCTGGCTTCGGAAATGTTAAAAGTTAAAACGAGCAAACGACACCCTGTCCCAAATTGCTGTTGCATTGGCTCCTGCCCCCCTTCACAGGAACCGTCTACAAACCGGGGTGCAGCGGTTAGGCACCAATCCCAGTCTCCGGCGTCGCCTGATTAGTCAGCTCCTGAAAAGCATTAATGGTAGAAATAAAACGCATGAGGTGATAAGATGAAACCCAGTAACTGTTTCTTTTT
Organism: Cervus canadensis; assembly: GCF_019320065.1. Lineage (NCBI taxonomy): Eukaryota > Metazoa > Chordata > Mammalia > Artiodactyla > Cervidae > Cervus > Cervus canadensis. The sequence continues at coordinate 24,751,697 of NC_057411.1, read as the reverse complement.
CTTACTTTCCCCCCTCCTTTCCAGGCTGGTAATGAAGAAATGGTGCAAATAGGTAAGCCTGATTCTCAGATGTCGCTCTTATCTTGGTAGGGAATGAAGTAAGCTAAGCAAAATATTGTTTCTGAAATTTCTCCCATTGATGGTTAAAGAAGTAATTGGTGGTCCAGGAACATTTCTATTCTCCTCTTCCTCCTTACAGAGGAGGGAGTCACTTTCCTCAGTCTGAATTGTAGTGATGTAAAAATTGTCCTGCAGTTGGACTTTTCAGGTGTCAATTTATTATCTGTCTTTGGACAAGCCACTGGTAGGTACTTGAAAGGTGATGGAGGGACTGGAAGAAGATACAGAGATAAATCAAAGGAAATCAACTTCTGTAAGGTTAAGTGGAACACATTTGTTTAGAAGAGAAATAAAGTGTAAGAATGCTACAAAGAAAAGAAAAATAAAGTACAGATGATGGAAAGTTTTCTTTTAAAATTTTTTTCCAGCTTTGAATAATCCCTCTGATGACTTTTTTTACACCATCTGCTTTAAAATCATTATCTGCTATTGGGTAAGATATGTTAGGCGTTTTGCAGATAACATCTAAAACCTCGGTATTGCCTGATGATAAAGGACTTATTCCCATTTTATGAGTGAGGAGACTGAGGCTCACAGAGTGTGTCTTGTACAATGTCCCTCCAAAGTCCATGGTCTTTTTTTGAAGCTGTTTATAATAGTATATTTGTTGTGAACTCAGAGACTCAAAGTCATCTGTCAAGAAGCTGGACTCCATTCAGTCTTTTAAAAGATAATTTTCTTTTTGGCACAGTAGTCTGTGTATACTGTATTTGTCAAGTGATACTGTAGAGTCTACCAGATGAAAAGTTTTTATTTTTGCAGACTTAGTTACAAATTGTTGCCTATGTGTGTGTGCCAGGCACAGTGCTAATTGCTTTATGTGCCTGATGTCATCTATTTGTCACAACTGCACTAGGTGGTGGGGACACATTTGTGTCTATTTTAGATTTGAAGGAAATGAAGCTTGAGAGGTTAAACAGCAACCTGCTATAGTGCATAGTGGAGAGATGGGGGACTTCATGGGTGTGAACAAAATGCAGGGGCCCCGAGATCCGGACCCAGAGGCATCTGTATGTAGCCGCCTGTCATCCTGTGTCACAGTGCCCCCTTCCTACTCACTGCCTGGCATTGTTGGAACTCCTCCCCAGGCTTAGACCGCCACAGGAAGAGGAGAACAGATGGGAGGAGATGGACTGAGAACTGCATTGAAAATCCAATGTCTATGAAGAGACATTTGTCATTTGTAGTTGATAGCATTCAGCCATCAACATGTTATCTTTTTAAAGAAGGATTTTTTCCTTTCTCACCAGTCTTCAAGCAAATAGGGAAAAGAAAGCACTCTTACTTTTTATGTCTTAAACATTTGATTACTTAAATGTCCTAACATTTCAATATGTAAATTAAAAATCTATTTTGAGATTACTCATTCTACAAGGAATAAAATATATTGCTTTGATTAAATTTTCAAATAGACTCAGCATGCTCATATGTAAGAGGCCCTGGTTGAGACAGTGATCCAGTCCTTTAGCTAACAGAAACTGCTTTGGTATCTCTTGTCCTCAGGGAATAAAGGGATACAGGTCTGCTTTACTTTGATAAGAGGGAGGTGAGTAACAGTACAGAAGAGAAGAGGTCAGGGCACTCTTAGATTGTGTTGCTAGAGATTTATTTTCTCCTCTGCAAGTTTATTTGCTCTCAGCAAGTGCCTCTGCTTTATGAGATTTCTCTCTTTGGTTATTATCAGTTTTACTTACTGTTTTCAAGTTGAGTTGAGGGGAAGAAATACAGATGAAAGTAGACTTGACTCATGAATCCTGTGATAGCATCCTGTGGTATCATTTGGCTTTGGGTTATAATCATTTGTGTTTTCTCAAGAGGGATTTAAAATTTTATTTGTAAAATATATTTTAAAAATTTGATGTGCAGTAATCAGATTTCATTCTCCTGTCCCTCTGCATCAGGGGACTGCTAACCTGGAGGTTTGGTAAAGTGTACTTTTCTACATATAATTAAGTCATTTTTTTCCAATAATTGATTGAAAAGTAGTTTTGAATAATAACTTATTAGGAAAGACTAATAAGGTTAGAAAAATTAATGAGTTTATATTGATCTACAGATTGGTTAGGTAAAATTCCATGTTTCAGAATAATTTGTGAATGTCTCAGGAAGAGTAAATATAAGTTAATAAAAGACCACAAATTGTTAGGAAGCTAAATTTAAAAAATGCTTTATATATATGCCGGTGGTGAATATAAGCGTACACTTTGCTGATTCTTCATGAAGGCAACACTTCTAGGTGACCAGCATCTGGATCAATAAGAACGTTACTAGTGCTTTGTATCACTTTCCTAGCAGGATCCCCATATGAAAGGTGACTTCTAATAGGATAGATTAATTTTGCCAGTTTCTAAATGATTTTTATAAACAAAAATAATGTATGCTTTTTAGTATTTGCCTGAGGAAACCAATTTAAAAAATATATATCTGATGTGCTTCAATCCCCTAGACTAGGAAAGCTTTTATTTAGTTGGGGAGAAGGCAGTCTGTGATGGGGGCAGGTTGGAGGGTATACAGATGTCACCCATGAAATGTGGAGAGGGCAGTCTGTGATGGGGGCAGGTTGGAGGGTATACAGATGTCACCCATGAAGTGTGGAGAAGGGCAGTCTGTGATGGGGGCAAATTGGAGTGTATACAGATGTCATCCATTAAGTGTGGAATAAGAGATATGGCTTCTTTACTTTTTTCTCCACCCAATGGGAGAATGCCCTTTTGGTATGTGGGAAGGTATGTTTGGCTCTCAGGAAGACAGGCAAATAAGTTTTGAACTGTGACTTAGTACTCTTCTCTTTTGTTCACCAGAGAGGAGCTGTCTACCTATCTACTTATCTGGTGGTGGTGGTATAGTCATTAAGTCATGTCCGACTCTTTGCGACCTCAAGGACTATAGTCCACCAGGCTGCTCTGTCCATGGGATTTCCCAGGCAAGAATACTAGAGTGGGGTTGCTGTGTCTTTCTTCAGAGCATCTTCCTGACCTAGGAAGATGACCTTCATCTCCTGCATTACCAGTAGATTCTTTACTGCTGAGCCACCAGGGAAGCCTCATCTACCTGTCTACACCCATGTATACATATATACATATATGTATATACATACATACATACACCCATGCATGCATGCATACACAGTATATGTGTGTGCCCAGATGCTCAGTCATGTCTGACTTTTTGTGACTCTTTGGACTGCAGCCCACCAGGCTCTTCTGCCCGTGAAATTTTTCAGGCAAGAATACTGGAGTGGGTTGCCATTTCCTCTTCCAGAGGATCTTCCCGACACAGGGATCGAACCCGTGTTCTCCTGCATTGCAGGCAGATTCTTTACCACTGAGCCATCAGGGAAGCCCATACACAGTATATACATACACCCACATATACCCATACATACATACATCCACGTATATGCACACACACACATGTTTGTGCACACACATACATATAGGTGCATATGTGAATGTGTGTGCACTATGTATACATGTGTAAATGTGTTTCATGAGATAGGTAGCATGCTTCTGTGACATACCAGGGAACTCTCATTTCTGACTCAGACTATGGCCTTGGTAGGTTGCCTAGGGTAATTGTGGGTAGCTCGCTGGCTGGCCTGATGGGATAAGGAGGTTTGCTCTGTGACACATGTGGCTTAGGAAATAATCATAGCTATGTAGAAATTGGAGAACCTGAAAAAGAATTCTCTGAGTCCTTTTGTTTCATAAACCACGGCTTTGAGATCACTTGAGTATCATCAGAGGAAAAATCACTGTGAGGCTTTGGTGTCAGCCACCTTCCCTCTCCCCCCGTCCCACCCCACCCCTTCCCCTGCGCTTGGAATTGGGGCATGTCAATCTTTTTCTGCCCTATTACTGTTTCCAGTTTCAAATTCCATTGCATTTCATTCTTAACCAAATAAAGTTGCTAATCTTATACTCTCAGATATCTGGTTTCCTGAGAAATAATTTTTCATTATTTACAGGTACTCATTTCAAGGTGAAGTGTGAGTCACTCTACCTTCTCCTTGGTGTAGAATAAGTAGAATAAGTGTTTCCACTAATGTAGACCTTGAGAGAGCAAAGACTGTCTTGACGACTGCAGTATCTATCTCCTGCACGTAAACAGGGCTTGGTACTTTGTGACTTTCAAATATTTGTTGTCCAGTGCATAGATCTAGTAACCAGGTTATTAGCATATTAGGATTTGCCTGTGTTCTGGTTTTCTTAAAATATTCTTGTTCTGTGCCCCCTCCAGGTTTAATTGATCCCTAGGAAAATGAGTATAGAGACAATGGATGTACAGTTAATCATTCAGTGTTATCAAGGTTCCTTGTGACTTCCTTTTTCATTCCACAAAGCCAAGGACTTAGGCTTATAGGTTTTTTTTATGTTTTTGTGTTTGTGTTCCACAGGTATTTGTCAAATTGAATCAAATTATGTGCAAGTTTGGAATGTCCACTAATTTTGCCCTGAAGTCTGTTTGGAGTAACTTGCCATGTTGCTGGCATCAGTGGAAATGAGATAAGCAATGACCAAAATCTGTCAATGCGGTTTGCCAGCAGCAACACTAAAAATGTGGTCTAAAGGAAGTTTAAAGGGATCCCTTGTAAAATTTATAACTTCAGCCACCTAAGCCATTGCTCTTCTCTGTAACTCAAGATCATACACTTGACCTTACTGATTTAGCTCCTGCCCCTCCACTGAGTACCATAATGATCTAAGTTAAGTGCTTTAAGTGTCTTATGTAAAGATGTTATTAGATGCAGTATGTTACCTGTCACTGGCAACTTATTGCTCTTTAGCTGAACTGTCTCTTCCCCATACTTCACTGTTTTCTTTTGTCATTGTACCATATAATCATGATATTGCGCAGAAATGTTATGAAATCTCCAGGGTCGCCTCTGTTTCTAGGATGATTATCTGTAAGCACTCTCTGCTTATGGGCAGCCAACCCAGATTACCTTGGAAATCCCTCAGGGACAGTTCCAAATTGCCTGCTGAAATCATGAGTGGTTTCGATATGAAGAGTGTGGTTATACTGCTTGGACTGGATCTATTGACAGTGAGGACTTAAATGGAACCCCAGTGCTTCCTCAAAAAGGATTGCTATTACCAGAATTTGGGGACCTCTCATCTTACACTTCCTCTAAGAAGAGATCAGCTTTTCCTTTTAAGCTGTGTTACTTCTCTTCTCAGTCGTTGAATTGTGCTTTTTAATTAATCAGTTATGGTTCTGATTATAGATGCTTTACACGTGGCCCTTGTGGTTATCATCTTTTTCTGTATTCCCCGGGTTTTAGACAATCATTCCAGATATCAAGCTCTTGTTGTAACTTAGAATATTCTTGTTCAGTCTTCTTTTAATACACAGATTGTGGGCTTTTTTGTACACCTGTTTTTGTTTTGTTTAATATTTTAGTATAATTTTCCATATCATTACAAACCCCTCATAAGCATCATTAATTAACCTTAATTTATGTGGTCATTTCCCTAATGGCCTGCACTTTCTTATGATAATGAATGTTGCCACACGGTGTTGTATGCAAATTATTGTTCACAGTTCCAATGACTATTTCTGGAGAGAGTCCTAGAAGTTGATTGCTGAGTAAAACTAAATTAACAGGGTGCATTTTGACAAGTGACCTTTGAAGAAGTTTCTAAGACCCGAACTCTGACTAGCAATATATAGGAAAGTTTTGATTTAAAATATTTTAATTTTAGATTTGGTTCTGCTCTTCTTGATGTTTGAACGTAATTTAAAAATATTTGGTTATTAGTCTCTGAAAGATGCAATGAATTAATCATTTTTTTAGTTATCAAGTACATCCAAATGTGAACCATTATGGAGAAGGGAAAGGCTACCCACTCCAGTATTCTGGCCTGGAGGATTCCATGAACGGTATATAGTCCATGGGGTTGCAAAGAGTTAGACACGACTCAGCGATTTACACTTTCACTTGGATATTATAGAAAGGTTTTGTAATTTTATCAGTACTGGAGGACGAGTTGTCCACCTCCTAGAACAGAATTTCAGAGATGTATGTTCTTTAGAATGTCTAGTAAAGAGCGGGAAGTTTCCTAGCTTAGGAATCTCTGTTCCCACATGTAACTGATCCATCCAAATTTTCCGAATATGTTTACACATTTTGCTGACTCACTGTAAAGCCCTAGGAGAGATTTTGTGGTAAAATGTCAGTATCTTGTGTGTAAAAATGAGTGCCACAAATTCAACATGATGAATCTTTTTGGAATTTAGAACAAATTGTGAGCAGCATGAAATAGTCAGTCTTGTTCTCAAAGTGACTGATAAAACAAAAAGAGTATTTAGGAAACTTTTAGAAAGTAAAGTAGGATTAAACATGGATCTTCAAATATTTGGATGATAAATCACATTGCCTACAATTTTTCTCATATTTAGTACATATATTTTTGTATGTACTAATGCACACAAATAAAGATAAAAGAATGATTGAAATGATTATTCATGTGAATTTGCATTCTCTTTCTTTTATATGTAAAATCCTTTGTTTTTTTTAACAAGTAGAGTCCATTCCTTAATCTAAAATCTAACCAGTGTATGGATTTGTTGGTCAGTCGCTCAGTTGTGTCCGACTTTTTGTGACCCCATGGACTGCAACATGCCAGGCTTCCCTGTACTTCACCATCTCCCAGCGCTTGTTCAAACTCATGTCCATTGATTCAATGATTCTCAGAGATGATCTAACCATCTCATTCTCTGTCATCCCCTTCTCCTCCTGCCTTTAATCTTTCCCAGTATCAGGGTCTTTTCTAATGAGTGGGCTTTTCATATCAGGTGGCCAAAGTATTGGAGCTTCAGCTTTAGCATCAGTCCTTCCAATGAATATTTAGGATTGATTTCCTTTAGGATTGACTGGTTTGATCTCTTTGCAGTCTAAGGGACTCTCAAGAGTCTTCTCTTAGAGGACCAACTAATATTCATTTCCTCTCCTCTGTTCAAATGGTCAGCGGCACAGATGCTTTTCACTGTGTGGGTTAAAATCCAGACTGTACCACTTTCTAGCTGATGACCTTAACCTGTAAAAGTGTCCTTATCTTGTATGTGACAGAAGTATTCTATTTTATAGAGTTTTAAAGGATTCATATAATGCTGCCACATGGTAAGCCAGCTAGAATAATAGGTATTATTATTACCTATTACCTATAGGAATGTCTTAGTCTTGAGCTTTTTAAAAAAGCACTTTTACTCAAGGAGAGCTGCCTCTCACTTGTCCCTGCATTTCTGATGGGTCTGCCCGCCACCATGGCTTTCCAGGTACCTTAATTTAGTCTGTCATGGACTTGTACGCTATCCAGCCACTCAACTTACCATGTGACAGCTCTTTAAGAGTTCTGTTTTCATGTATTAGCTTCATGTTGGCATTTCAACATAGTGTTGCTTAACTAATTGGAATATAGTAGTAGAGGGAGGAGTTGAATAAGGAATAGTGCAGAAACACTTATTCCCTGTGGATTCCACACCAACTATATTTTGTATATACTGGACATAATTCTTTCTTCATTTCACTTTATTTATTGAAATCCATTTTTCCATTTCACTGAGCAAAAGTTCCTTTTAATCATGACTCCTTGGGATGCGAAAAACAGGAACCCAGTTGATAGTGGTTAAGGAAGACAAAATTGATCAGATAATCAAAGTCAGGTATAGCTGGATTTGGTCTCAAATAATGTCAAAAATCAATCTCTGTCTCCCACCATTCCTCCTCTGCCTCCCCTTCTCTCCTTCTCCCCCCTCCCTTTTCTCCCTTCCTCTCTTTCTTCCTTCTTTCGTTCTCTCTCATTTTTCCTTTGCGTTGGCTTTATTTCTCTAGTAGCATAAGATTGTGACCATCCAAGATCCAAGTTGTGGGGAAGACCATCACCAGCAACTCTAGGCTATCATTCTACCTTTCATCCCACTAGACTGGACACTTCTGTCCTGGCAGCTCCAGTAGTAGTTCCTGGTAGAGCTTTTATTGGCTACTCGGCTTGAATCATATGTCGTTTTTTTATCATTAGGTGTGGAAAACCATTCAGTGAATGTGTGTCCACCAGAGCTGCCCCTGTCACGACAGGCCACTCACTTTCCTGATTTCCATCCTAGCTGCCTAAGCCCGGAGCCCTCTCCTGAACCCCATGCTTGCAGATCCTTCATCACAATATTACCTATTGACAGCCCTCCTCCTTGGGAATTGGCTCTGACATCCCAGAGAAAAGAAATGGAACAGTCAAGAAGAGTCTAAAATGTTATATCTTGGGATGGAGGGAATTGGGTTGCTGCTGACACATGGAAAAGTTCCCTTTTTGTTGTCTTTACCAGTATTAATTAGATGTGCATGTGCCAGGCTCTTGCCAAAAAAAAAAAAAAAAAAAACAACTTATTTTCAAGCCATGCCCGGTGCTCAGTGAGACAGTGCTCAGATGAGCCTGGATTGAGCTGTTTCATTCTTGAAGTACAGAGACTGGGAGTAGAGTGTGAGACAGTGAACCTGAGGGAAACCTGAGGTTTAATTAAAGAGCAAGAGGGGATGGATGCTGAGAGTCACAAATGTCCAATAACACCACAGCTGTGAGGACTTCCAGCGCCTTGATGGCAACCGGTGGCCGTGGCCGGCAGAGGAATGGACCCCCGAGATGTCTGTGTCTGAATTCCTGGAAGCTGTAAATACATCATATGGCAAAGAGGGATTAAGTCTTCAGATGGAGTTAAGGTTGGTTATTTCATATCAGATGGTTTTTCATAGTTTTTGTCATACCATGAACCAGACTATTTTAGATTTGGAAAAAATAATTACCACAAGTAACATTTCAGTGAAAACCTTTAAAGCTGCTATCCACATTTCTTATCTGTCATATTTTCCTCAGCCTTTGGCCCTGGGGATAAATGCTACTTTTCCTGGCTTTAAATTCTAGACTCAATATTAGTCTCTAAAAGTATTATCCATCAAAAAATTGTAAGACGTATGAGAAATATTAATTTTTAGAATGTCTGATATTTCTCTTGCATCTGTAAAATTTCCAGTGATGATAAATGTAACCAATAGAAGTGCTTCTTAAAAACTGAGATTGGAATGTTAAGATTTTGGCATTTGGGCCTCACTTAATCAAGGAAAGGAGCATCCCAGGTGACGCAGTGGTAAAGAATCCACCTGCAATGCAGGAGACACAAGAGACGAGGGTTCGATCCCTGGTTGGAAAGATCTCTTGGAGGAGGAAATGGCAACCCGCCCCAGTATTATTGCCTGAAAAATCCCATGGACGGAGGAGCCTGGTGGGCTACAGTCCTTGGGATTTCGAAGAGTTGGCCATGACTGAGTGACTCAGCACAGCACCAAAAAAAAAAAAAAAAAATCGCTACTTGTTAGCCTGTTATTGATTATTTGATCATTTTAAGATGTAGCAAACAAAGAAAATACTTGGATATATTTCTATAAAATAGTTTTTCTTTTCTTAAAAGATCTCCTCTTACCTGATTTCATGTTCTGGAATGCTAAAGAATGTGCTGTTCTTTCCTAAATGACTCTCTTGAACATAAACATTGTGCAATTGCAACAAATATTTATGAAAAAGTCAGATTTAAAAAAAAAAATGAGAAGAATTTTAAAGTTCACAAGTATTTCTTCTTTCTTAATAATAAGTATTAAAAAAAGCAACCCCCCCCCCCCAAGAGTTGTGAAAATAGGTCTGCAACTAAACTAAAAGACATCAGAGTGTTTCTCTGCCTTGTGGTGATAACAGCTTAGAGGAGATGAAGTGAGGAAAGAGGAATTTGGCTGCATTCAGAATTTCAGCCTGTAATCACGATTAATTTTTAATTGCCTGTAAGAGAAGATGTGTCCCCATCTCTGCTGGTGTTTACAGCCTGGGTGAGGCCTCTGGCATGTGATGTCCTCTTAATGTCCACTCTTCACCCCACTCACATCTCTCTTGGAACAGCTGGCCCCTGTCATTTCTGATGAAATTCATTCTCTTACCCTTGGCTCAGGATTTGGAAATGTTGTTGTTGGAGCGACTTCTTGAGCAAATCTTGAAAATGCTTATTTGATTTCATTCTTGTGGCCAGATTGTTGCATACTGAGAATGTATACCTGATAAAGGAAATTGCCTGTGTGACTGCCGCTATAGTAGGGCAATCAGCCAGTTTGTGGGAGAGAATCCCAGTCTCCGACTCGGGTGATAGAGCATGGGTTCGTAGAGCCAGTTTGGACTTCAGGCCATTTGGTGACATGGCGTTCAAGATCCCTCCTAACCACCAGAAACAATAGCTTGGGTTGGGAATGGAGAGGGGAGAGGCCCGAGGGGAGCAGGGACACAAGTGACTTCCTTCTTGTACAGCCCTGGCTGGGTGGGGATAGTAGCAGCAGCTAACTTTACATTCACTGAGATGTTCTTAGATGGACCAAGCCCTTTATGTTGTTTATCTCTTCCTATTTTATAGGCAACCTGTCTGAGCCTTATATTTTCGTAATTTGTTCGCAGGATGCCAAAGAGCACATCAGCTTGAAACCAGCATTCAAATGCAGTGCTTTTTGACTCCAGACTTTTCGTATTCAACCATCATACTCCACTTCCTTCTGTACTTGGGAATTAAAGCCACGTTGGGCTTCCCAGGTGGCGCTAGTGGTAAAGAACCCATCTGAATGCAGGAAACATAAGAGACATGGATTCGATCCCTGAGTTGGGAAGATCCCTGGGAGAAGGACTTGGCAGTCCACTCCAGTATTCTTGCCTTGAGAATCCCATGGTGGAGGAGCCTGGCAGGCTGCAGATCATAGAGTTGCAAAGAGTCAGACATGACTGAAACAACTCAGCACGCAAAGCTGTATTGCATCAATCACAAGTATTCCAATATTCTCTGCGCCTGGGGTAGCTTTGGTTTTAATTAGATCTGCTAAAAATTGCTGTGATACATGAGAACCTTAGAAGCAGCCATTTTTGGTCCTAGCACTGTTGGTTGTACTACTGAAGGCTTCTTTTCTCTTGCTGTTCTAGATTGTGGTCTTCGTAATGTGCTGGGGACATCTAGTCTCCTCTGGGAGACATCTGTGTAGCATCCTACAACATATTTAGAAGGATACCAAGCTGCCTGTCCTCAGTTGTGAGCGCATGTGGCCAAACGTGTGAAGGCATTAAGATGATCCCAAAGCTTGGGGTCATGCTGAGAGAGCCCTCTCCCCTGGCATCCCCACTTCCAAAAATAGATGTTAATTTCTCTTTTCCCCAAAGACTGGTGTACACTGGGGATATTTAAACACATTTCACATCATACCAGTATTCTTGCCTGGAGAATCCCATGGATGGAGGAGCCTAGTAGGCTACAGTCCACAGGGTCACAAAGAGTTGGACACAACTGAGCGACTTCACTTTGACTTAACATCACACTTCTGCCCCCAAATTGCTTAAAATCTCTGAAAGGACATGACATCGGCATGTAACTTCTCATCCATAGGGATTTATTTTATAACTATTATGGAGACGGTGCATGACACAGCTAGGAAGCTTAGACCATGAAGTCTGTACTTTAAGGCAAATAAGCAGGGAGGTTTTCTTGGAAAAGCTAGGGCTTGAGAAAGGCCGTGAGGCCTGGGTTAGATTTGAGTAGATGGATAGAAAGCAACAGATCTTTCAATGCAATAGAGTGCAGGAGTCTCTAAGGGTAAGAGTGATTAATCAGTAGTGTGATTAAGGTGTAGTGAGCATATTAGCATGTTGCTTTAGGTAATATGGGAGATGATATCAAAAAGAAGTTAGGGGCAGAATGCAGAAAGCCTTAAATGACAACTTAAGTTTTTGATTCAGGCTAAACTACCTAACTGTGAGTTTCAGTTCCTTATGTGTGAAGTGAGGGGATTTGATGAGTAGATAGTATCCTAAGCAATTTTCAGTCTGACTTAGAAATAAAAATATCAGTTGTCTAATTAATCTTATCCTGAAATGATGATCAACTAGTTGAAACTATTCAGGAAAAAATAACAGGGTGATATTAATACCTGACATTTATTGAGCACTTGCTAAGTGCTGGATGCTGTGTCCAGCACTTTGGATTAGGCCATTCAATTCTTACAGCAAGTCTATGAATTAAAGTCTATTGCTCTGATTTTTTCCGGTGAGGGATGACATAAAAAGTCTTAGCGTCCAGAATCACAATTAAACATACTCCTTTGACCTGCCTGGTCTGAACATGTTGAGAAATAGCAGATCTAAAAACATGGTGAAAAGATTTCTTACAAAAGAGCCCGGGGTGGAGCCGAGGCTCTCGCACGTGCAGGCAGTGGGCCAACTCACAGGACACCTCACCCCATGTGACTGTGTCAGGACTGCTGGGCTGAGACAGGGCCTGAAGCGGGGTAAGGGGGCGTGCATTGAAAGAGAACAGGGTCCTTATCAGAAAGGACAGGGTCCTTAACAGGGTCCTTCCTTCCTTCCCGTGAAGAATGATGGTGAGGGCGTGCTGAGCTTCACAGGCTGCTTATTTTTCCCAGACTGGCTATTCACATCCATCATGCCTCTTCACTGCGGAAGAGTGAGTTAAAGAGGCCAGAGACGCCGGGATATCTGGAGAAAAATCTTCCCTCACAGAGAATGGGAGCAGGTGAAAGGCACTGCACCCCTACCTTAAGGAAGCATGATGTTTTCTACTTGAGATGCCTTAGTTGTAAGAAAGAGTCAGGGATGAGATGGTTTTTCAAGGTCTTGTTTATTTTTGACTGTGTGGTTATAATTCTATGAATAACCGAAGGGATCGCAGAGAAGGGGCTAATTTCCTGCCTCTGGTTCCTCAGTATGAGGGGCTCTGTGTTTGCATTCCAGGAGGTCTGTTTTAATGATTAGATCCACTTTTGTTGTTGTTCTTAGTGGCTTAAAATGTTAAGTTTCAGGATATTGTGAAATGTTTGAATTTATAGGCCAGCAGAAACTGTGAGAAATATCCCCCACATTTTCAAGCAGATTCGGGCTATAGAGATTTATGACAACGTGTGTGGTTTGCTGTCATCGATCACTTGATGATAATTACTGTTTGGGGAAAAGAGGACACGTTCTAATTTTTGGTGCTGCTTTAGGCCCAAGTTGCTCTCATTTATTCATTCGCAGATATTTGTTGGGTGACTTTAGAGTCAGTTTCAGGCACTGGAGAACTACAGTGAGGAGAGCAGATACAAAGTCCTACCCCCTGAAGCTTGGATGCTAGCAGGTATAAACAAACAAGGGTTTTCTTGGTGGCTCAGATGGTAAAGAATCTGCCTGCAATGCAGGAGTCCCCGGATTGATCCCTGGGTTGGGAAGATCCCTTGGAGAAGGGAATGGCAACCCACTCCAGTATTCTTGCCTGGAGAATTCCACAGACAGAGAATCCTGGTGGGCTACAGTTCATGGGGTTGCAAAGAGTCGGACATGACTGAGCAACTAAGCATGCACATTAAGAAGTGATTGAACAGACATAAATAAAATATATAGTATGTGAGATGGTGATAAGTTTTGTGGAGAAAAGTAAAATGCAGAAACAAGATAGTCATGAGACAGTTCCTGGGGTCAGGAAAGACCTCAATGGGAGGGCCAAGTTTAAGTGAAGACCGGACAGCATAGAAGGCTGAGCCATGCAGTTGTCAGGGGAAGATATTTCGGCAGAGGAAATGGTGAGCACAGTGACCTTGAGATGTGAGAATTCCCAGTGCTGGACCTTGCGAGCCATTTTGCTCTGAGTGAAATGAGTTTTGAGGAGAAGGGCGACATGACCTTCCATTTGTATTCCTCTGGCTCTGGCTTGAGGACGACTTGAGAAGGGGAACTAGGGTAGCAGTTCCCTACTGGTTTGGACTAGGGTAGCAACAGGGGAGGTGGTGAGCAGTCATCAGAGTCTGGATGTATTTTGAAGGTAGAGCCAATAAAATTTGTTAAAAGATTTTGTGTGTGGTGTGAGAAGAATTAAGGATGATTTAGTCAAGGTTTTGGTTTGAGTAACTGGGAGGATGGGGTTGCCGTCTACTGACATGGTGAGGAGGTGCAAGCTTGCGGGTAGGAAGGTTGGAAGTTTAGTTTGGATGTGTTGACATGCCTAGTGGCTATGCACAAGGAGAGGATCCAGGGGCAATTGAATTGATGAGAGAAGAGCTTATGGAGGAATCCTGGGCTGGAGATATACAATGGTGAAGGCATTGGAAGTCATGAGACAGAACGAGCACTCCACGCTAGGGAGGGTACATGCAGAAGAGGAGTCTGTGACCAGGTCCTGCGGTGATCCAGGGTGTGCCAGTCATGAGAACAGAGGGATGTGAGAAGGGAGAATGAGGAGAGGAGGCCACCGAGGAAAAGATGAGAACCAGTAGAGGATGGTGTTTTGGAAGCTAAAGAAAGGGGGTGTTTCTTAGGAAAGAGAAACAGAGCAAGTAAGAAGATGGGAGTCTGGACCATCGGTTTTAGCATTGTGGGGTTACTAGTGACTTTGACAAGAGCATGATTGGACTGGGTTCAAGAAAGAACAAAATTGGGAAGAGAGGATTTGGAGAAATCTAATACAGTCAATTTTTGGGAAATGTTTTGCTATAAAGGGCAGCGAAGTATAGGAAATTAGCTAGAGATGGATGTGGCATCAAGAAGGTTTTTGTGTGTGTGTTTGTTAAAGATGGGAAATATGGCAACTTATTTATTTGCTGGTGGGGACGATCTAGTGATGGGGAAAATTGATGAGGGAAGAAAGAGAGGACAGTTGTTGAAGCCGTCTTGCAAAGGCAAGAGGGGCTAGGTTGTGTACACGAGTGGAGGCTTTGCTCCTAAGTAAGACCACAGACAGTTCATCCATACTGGGGATGGGAGAGTGGGATGGACCAGGCATGCAGAGATGCCAGTGGGTTGTATCAAAATTCACTGCTTCTGAGTCATGCTTGGGTAATTAGTGACCATAGGGTGGCTTTACCGTGGCCCCGGCTCTTTGTGCTTATGGAGCTTATGGCTCATACAAACCTTTACATGCCTATAACGGTGGCCCTTCAGCCATCTGGGATGACAGTTGTAGAGTTTTGCACTTTATTTTATTTGTACTTTTTTGGCTACATCACAGGGATGTGGGATCGTAGTTCCCAGACCAGGGATCAAACCCATGTCCCTTGCACTGGAAGCTCAGACTCTTAACCACTGGACCACCAGGGAAGTCCCTAGTTTTGCATTTTAAAATTGCACGTAGGTAATATTTTAATAAGTAGCTAATTTACATTTAAGTTAAAATAGTAAAAACTTGCAGAATCCTTTGGATTTAAATATTAATCTCATTTAAACCTCTCCTATGATGTTAGAACTATTAGTAACCTCTAGTTAGCAATTGAGGAAGCTGAGCCTTTAGAAAAAAGAACTTGCTCAAGTTCACGTGTTGACTTGCTGCTTTTTGACACTATAATCTGTTCCTTGACCATAAGCTGTATTGCTTTGTGGAAGTATTTGGTTCTGTGAAATGTATCATTTCTGAATGCAGTAAATTAACATTGGTTTGCATATGTGATTGTAGCATGAGATTACCACTGATAATGTTGAGCTTTACCCATCCCATCCCTTTATTTTTCTCCCCAAGACCTAGAATTTAAGAGCCTTTTACAAAGTTTTTGAAGCTGCAGTAGAGGAAAAACTGGTTGGTTGGCTGCGGATAGGCCATCATCATTCTTGTAGTTTTTCTTTATAACTCAGGTCTGCAATTAGAACTTGCCAGCAAGATGTTCCCTCTATTCTGAATGAGAGTGTGATCTTCAGTGTCAAGGTGATCAGAATTGAAAATTTTCTTTGGCTCCTTGTTTGCTATATGTTAGGCTTTCTAGGTCTGCTTTCTCATTTATAAACTAAGGGTAATACCTACTAACTGCGATTGTTGTAAGAATTAGAGAAGGTGTATTCCCCAGGACAAAGCACAGTGCCTGATATTTATTCTGTAATAAATGGCAGGTGACTGGGTAACTCCTTTGTCAGTTCCATTAACTACTATCCTGTGGGGTGGTAGCTTGAGGGAATATTAAATGCATCTTTTTCTTTAATTCTCACCTGGAAAATGACTCATTCAGAGTTTAATTTCAAAAGTGTTTCTTATGTGTACATTTTAGGAATGGTTTATTATTTAAAGTTGGAGAAGACAAAGCTCTATACAAACATACCATGTTTATTTTGAATAAAAGTTCAGAAGATATTGTCTGACAGTGGAAAAATGGATTCACCCCAGAAAATCTAGGATGTATGGTTTACTCTCAGCATGAAACTCTGGGTATCCTCTTGGGTGTGGAGCAGATGCCCTGCATTTTTCCTAAATTTTCTAGTTGTCCAGTTGCTTAATCCAGGCATCAGTATATTGTCTAGATTTTGGTGGTAGGAATTCCCTTCGGTGAAGATGAGAAGTCCATGCATTAAAATGAAATAATCTTCCTTTCCCCGAAACAGTAAACTGATGGTTAAAGAAAGAGTTAGAACTGGAATCATTGGTGTGGCGAGATGCTCCCGGGCTGTGGATAAGTTAAGTCAGTGTGTGGATCAGCAGGGACGAAGCAAATGTTCTCCAGTTACCCGCATTACTAACTCATACATAGTAAACACATCCTACTGATAGAGACCCTAAGTCTTTGTATGAGATGATACTGGGAATACTGAGTTAAATGGGGAATTCCTTGTCCTCTAGGAGTTAGTTTGCGGTTGGCTGTGTCAGTCCACCTCCAAGAGCCCCGTTCATCCCTTCCTGTGGAAACTTCCCCCTCCACCACCCTGCTGCTGTGACACTTGAGTGCATTCTCTCAAATAAGTTCTTTCTCTCAGCCAGAATTTATGAAAGTGTTCTCATGGATTTGGTTGTAAGGGAGACCGAATCTGTGTGTCTGTGCATACACCAACACCTATGTAGGTCTTCATGATGTAGAGAGCCTGCAGAGAGACAGGAATTGGTTTGCTTCTGCTCCCTGGAAGCAGGCTTCACTTTACTCTGTGATATGACCCTCCTCACTCCTTCTCTGTCTAGTGAATATGTACAACTGTGTCACTTGCTTATACACTTGATAAAAACAGGTATTATGTTTAAATGCACTGGTCATTATAAGTAGTGTAATGGTAACAAACTTGCACTCAAGGAATTTCCAGGTTGCAAAATACCTTCATTTGTGTTCTGGTACTTTACACGTTGTTTAAGTTATTTAAAACATAGGAAAATAATGAAAACATAGTGATTGTTGGGGCTTCTCTGGTAGCTCAGCTGGTTAAGTATCCACCTGCAACGCGGGAGATCTGGGTTCGATCCCTGGGTTGGGAAGATCCCCTGGAGAAGAGAAGAGCTACCCACTCCAGTATTCTGGCCTGGAGAATTCCAAGGACTGTATAGTTCGTGGGATCACAAAGAGTTGGACATGACTGAGTGAATTTCAGTTTATGGGATTCCCTGTTGGCTCAGATGGTAGAGTCTGCCTGCAATGTGGAAGACCCTCGTTTGACCCCTGGGTCAGGAAGATCCCCTGGAGAAGGAAATGGCAACCCACTCCAGTATTCTGGTCTGGAAAATCCCATGGGTGGAGGAGCTTGGGGGGCTACAGTCCATGGGGTCTCAAAGAGTTGGACACGATCGAGTGACTTCACCTTTCACAGTGATTTTATAAAACACTTTAAGAACCTAGGTTGTAGATTCATTTATGGGTCTGATATGCTAATGTATTAGATAACATCATGAAGCTTCCATAGGTGAGGAATCTTTGTGAATCATATACTTTTTTTCATACCTACTTTGTCATACCTACAGGGCTAGTCTGAGGCTAGAATTATGAAGGTGGAGAAATTTTAAATTCAGGCTCTTAGATTTTCCTTTCCATGTGTTCTTTCTTTATCCTTGTTGCCCTTCTTGTTTCCTTCTGCCTTCAAAATTGTTTCTGTTAAGGAAGAAAAGGTTCATTTAATGTGTTGTCTTTCCCAAGGATGTTTGCATTTCAGCGGACACAATACTCACATTTGGCTAAACTTGGCTAAACAGTTAAGTTCTAACTGTGCAGTTCAGTTAAACATGTGAGTGGCCACTCGTGTTATAAAGTGGACCCTTAATATTGAATTTGTATTCAAATGAAGGTCTTTCCCGTGTAAGGAATATGGTGCAAAATAACAGTGCTGTTTGCTCTTGACTAACCAGTACTTGTGTATTCAACTTATAGATGGTTCTTTTTACTCCGTTCTCCTCATCTGCTGAAAACGTTCTGTGATTTATGGGACACAAACGTGATGAAGCAGAGGGAGTGTATGGGCTTTGGAGTGTGATGTGAAGATATAGCTGAGTTTCACAGTTAGGTGACCTTGGACACACACCTCCTGAATCTCAGTTTCCTCACCCGTGAAGTATGCTTATTAGGGTTGGTATGGTGGAAAAATATGTATCAACTGCAGCACCATAAACTGCAGTGTATAAATTACAGGCCAATGGTAGATCTAGCACAAAGTACATTATGTTTAATACACAAAACTATTGTGCTAAGTATAAATTCTAGGATTCTTACAAGGAAAAAATTAAAGCAATTAGGAAAAATATCTTCTACATAGTAGCAACTTTGTTAAAAGTCTGTAGCAGTTATTAGTTATGTCAATGATACATTAATGGAGTGTATTTCTTGATTATAAGCAAGCTTGATACAATTCATGGAAAGTTATTCTATGCATGTTCTCAAACACATAAATGAGATGAGTATTCACATGTAGTGAAATTTTTTAAAATAAAAAAAGATTCATTTAACCCAGAGTTACCCAAATGTGTTTGAGAAATGATTTGAGTTCTCAAAACTTACCGCTTATGAGATGATTCAAGAATATATTTATCATGCAAGTTGAGGTGTGGTCTTGTGAGGTGGGCCCTCGATGCCCGTGTGACATCCTCCTGTGTTCTCTTGTTACACAGGGCTCTACAGTTTTGTTTTTTCACCCCACAGATTTGCCAATAAAGAGGCAGAGAGAGTATGAGCTGGTGACTCCCGTCAGCACAAATTCTGAAGGACACTATCTCTCCCACATTCTTTCTGCAAATCACAAAAAGAGGTCAGCAAGGGACGTGTCTTCCAGCTCTGAGCGATTGTTCTTTAACATCACGGCGTTTGGAAGAGATTTTCATCTGCGACTGAAGCCCAACACTCAGCTGATAGCTCCTGGTGCTGTGGTGGAATGGCATGAGGCATCTCCGGTGCCTGGGAATATAACCGACCCCATTCATGCTCATCAACCAGGAAGAACTTCGGAGAGAATCTGGAAAACAGAGCCTTTGCAGACCGACTGTGCTTATGTTGGTGACGTCATGGACATTCCAGGAACCTCTGTTGCCATTAGCAACTGTGATGGTCTGGTAAGACCCCTTGCCTTTTGTGTCTGTTTGCAGGTGTTTGGGAGTGCAACATGGCTTCAGCATGGTTTGGAAGGTAGAGGTGGAAAGAAAGCCTCATTATTATATTTCAAGTTCAGGAAGAAGCGTTGGAAAGCATTTCACTGTCAAAAATGTAGGCTTTGGCTTCATTTTGACATGAAGACATTAGTCTAAGAAACCAAAGACAACTATCTTAGCATTCTTTGCTTATATGTCCACTTGCATCACGTTGGGAATTTTATTTCCTTATTTTTTTAAAAATAATAACAATGATCATTTATTGAGACACTTGCTGGATTAGAGGCATAGTCTTAAGTGATTTTAACATGTAATCAGTCCTCTTAATAATCCTGAGAGGAAAGTATTATTATTCTAGTTCTTATAGATGAGAAGACTGAGGTTTAGAGAGATTAAGAAATGATGCCAAGATCATGCAGAGTTGGGGGACAGAGCCACCTGCAGCAGCCATTAGAGTTGCCCAAACTGCCAACAACGTTTTTGTAAAATCATCCTGACAACTTTTTAAAGAAGTATAGATTCCTTCAAAATGATAGTATTTCCCTTCTTATGAAGAAACATTAGGTATTTTATTAAAAAAAAAATACTTAGAAAGCATTCTTTTGCACCGCCCCCCCTCAGAATGCCAAAATGGAAAACAAGGTGCTTCTCTGTCAGAATTTGTTCAAATCGCCTCAGTGTATGAACCTGAGGCGTAGTTCTCTCTGTATGGTGGCTTTGATTCATTTTCTCTTGCTTTTGAATGAAATACCCGTATATTGTTCTTCACTTTTGTGGTTGAGGCTAATAGTAACCAATCCTTCTTCACACGCGCTGAAGATGTGAAATATTTTTGTCTTGTATCTCCAGATGTTATTTGAGAAGTGTGTCAATGTTTATGCCTCTTCTATTCATAGTTGACTCCAAGCCTTTGTTCAAAAAGAGCAACCACTTTTCTTTCTGTGGTTGCCAGGCTGCTGTTTCTTGGGAGTTCACAGCTATTCTCTTTGTTTTGTCTCTCTTCTGGGAGTTCTCAAAACAATCCTTGCATTCCTTCCACCTTGGCTGGTCCCCTAACAGTACCTTGAATTTTCTGCTACTGTCCTCTTAGTGCATAAGCACAACCCAAAGGAGTTATGATGCCATATTTTTTACTCAAGGCCTGTGGGTTCATGGTTGCAGGCTTTATCTGGAGGTCTTGTACTGCCTCTAGATGTTCTATAGGGCTTTAGAAGCCTGAACAGAAAACTGAATAGAGTGTGTGTGGCAGGTCTCCTAGTTGGACCCTTTCAGTTTAAGATTCACAGCATCACATTTGGTGCTAGACCATGCTAGGGGGTTTGAAGACACAAGGAATCTCTGAGATTCTTCTCATTCTACACAAATGTTTAATAGATCTGACTTAACTAAATTACTGACTAAAACAATAGAAAGAAAACATCTTCTAGAAGACAAAGTTTAAAATATTCACTAAGAGCTTGATTCAACACCACTAGAGTATAAGAGGAAATAAATTACCTAAAGGTACTACTTTATAATACTTCTAAGTAAAGTATATTGAGTATAAAACTTAATTCAATGTTATTTTTAAGTTTTATAACATAAAAAGATTACGTACTTTTAATCTCCCTGGTTAAGACTGAAGCTTAGACTAGGAGATTTGAAACTTGAAAATCAGTTTAAGGAAGGCAAAAGGCAAGAAAATTATTTTAATGGGTTATCATAGTGTGTTTTTAAACCTGACTTAGCAATCAGTGTTTTTCTTATTGTACATGTCAAATGATCTAATCATAGATACAGAAATATAGGGGAATAGCTGTAAGGAAGAGGAAAATAGGTATAAAGTATGAATATACATTAATTATTAGGATTGATTTCTCATTTTTAAGGTATGGTGTTAACTGTTGACGTGTGTACATTGACATAGTGTGTCTGTTTGTGTGTGTGTGTGTGCACAACTCAACCAGTGTATTTATTTGTTCCATTCTTTGATACTTTAATTAATTAAAACATATTTCTGAGAAGTCCATTCTGGGCAAGTGCTGTTAATGGCATTGTGAAATGATGAAAGGAATGGTCATGATTACCATTCTCATGGAGCTCAAAGAGGTTAAATTTGCCATAGATTTTAAGTGTCAAAATATCTGGTATACCTGTATGTGTATACACACACACACACACACACACACACAAACACACATGCATACTAGAATTATGTTCAACTTAAAAAAGTTGTGAAAAAGGGTAGTATCTTCTGGAGAGATTTTATGAATGGGGACCGAGTTTCTAACCAGGCATACGTGGCTCAGGCCTTGAGCTTGATCTTGGAAAAGAGAGGAGTCTTGCCTATAGCAGGCAGTGCTGACTATGCCGGTGTATCTAAACAGAAGGCTTTTTAGAGTTTCCAGCTCATAGCAGCTATGGAGGAAGAATAAAGATGATGGCAGGACTAGAAGCTCAGTAATAGCAGATCAATAGGGTGATGACTACTACTTCGTTAAGCTGGGGACAAATTCTTAAAATTGCATCAGATAGAATAAGCACCTTAGCTGAGATGAAGTAGGGAAGTAAAACTGATGTGAATGTAAATAAACTTGGCTAATTAGCACATTCTTAAACCCTTTTTTGTTCCTTTAACTTGCTGTGTAGAGATTTAAGTTTGACCTTCTTGACCTTAGGAAGAGAAACTGGGATACTGGGATCACATAGATGCCTGAGGATTAAGCTGATGGGCTAGAAAGCCATTTCCTTGGGAAGCTCTGGGATTATAACCAAATCTAAGTTGTCTTAGTAGAAAGCAGAGCCCCTCCTGGCCTAAAAATGCCAATGGGAACATCTCTGCTCAGCAAGATGAAGTGAAGCCTGCTATGGAAGAGAATGCCAGTGAAGCCCTACCTGGATGGGTCTACTGTAGATTATTGTCGATGGGATTCCTATGATCTCATTATCTACATGGGTCTTTTGAAACTCTTAGTCATAAGGAGCAGCCACAGGTATTTATTTTTCACTGAGATTGGGAAGCTCTTACCATGGCCTTTTCCCTGAGTGAAACCCCTTACCTCTTTTTCTATAATGCTACCTTGCGGCAAACTATATATGTTTGAAATAGATAGTGGTCTGAGACAGACTTAATTTATATTAAACAGAAGGCTGTGATTTGTAATAAAATAAAATAAAATAACAGTACTGCTCAAAGAGTGTCCATAGGTCCAGGTCAAGATAAATACTGAAGGTGAGGCTATATAAAGAAACTTTATGACACTTTGACATAGTTATTATATTTGTATTGGATCTAACAGTAAAAAAAACCAAAAAAAATGCTGAGGCTGCTATCTTGTGTCTTTTTTGTTTTTTCCTAGTATTTAGTTTTCCTTGTATTTTACAAAATTATCAGCCCATGGCCAATTGGGGAGAAAAGAAACTGTTTATTTACCCCAGATAGTTTGAAAAGCAAGTAGTAATACTTAGCTGTTCTGGTTCCTCTGAACATCAAAAACTTGACTACTTATTCCAGGTAACTATAAAATGATCCAGAGAAGGCATTGGAGAAGGAAATGGCAACCCACTCCAGTGTTCTTGCCTGGAGAATCCCAGGGACGGGGAAGCCTGGTGGGCTGCCGTCTATGGGGTCGCACAGGGTCGGACACGACTGAAGCGACTTAGCAGCAGCAGCATGAAATGATCACAGGAAAGCTCCCTTAACTTGGACATTAAGGAGGAAGACAGAAAATTGCCTTAAGTGACATATGCAGAGCCAAGGTCTAGAATGTGATATAAAAAGGATGTCTGACTTGTGTCTGACTCTACGACCCCATGAACTGTAGCCTACCAGGCTTTTCTGTCCATGGGGTTCTCCAGGCAAGAATGCTGGAGTGAGTAGCCGTTCCTCTCTCCAGGGGATCTTCCCGACCCAGGGATCAAATCTAGGCCTCCTGCATTGCAGGCAGATTCTTTACCGCCTGAACCACGAGGAAAGCCCAGACATAGATATACATGATATCTAAAATATTACTCTGTGCGTTTCTGAAATCAACATCAAAGTGTTCTGCATGAAGGAATTGACAATGATTTTCACCCACTGTGGCCGAGAACCCTATCTGTTCTGTCTAGCATGACCTTTTTGAATCTTTGTCAAGATTATCTTTTATGAGTGATAGCTAATTCTTTACTAATTACAGCTTTATGTCTGCTCTAGTATACCCTACTTGTAGGTGAGAATTGTTATTATATTCAGTCATGGAGTTGTCCTTGTTTTCTGACAGCATCCAATTTTTAAAAAGCCCTGTTCTCTAGATCCTCCTCCAAATTACCCTGCCAAAGCCTAAATCCTGTTAATAGGTTCTTTCTAAAGCTCTCTTACTGAGATGCTTATGGTTCCCTCTGGTGTGTGTTCTGGCTCCCGGCAACATAATAAACCCAGCTTGTCAACTGCAGATGAGTTCCTAGTGGTCTTTGGCTGGAGGCCATTGACGTGTGTTACCTTTCTGCTTCTGCATCTCTGCAGAGTCCAGTGGTCAGTAGTCATGGTGATGGCAGGCATTTCACACACTTCTGAGTGGGAAGATGCTTCTGGCTTAGAATTCCAGCTGAAAATAGATTTCTTTATTCCACAGAGCCCTGGCATTTGCCCTGTAACACTATTCAATCTCCCCTGTGAGTAGTGGCGGCTCACAATCATATTTTGTGGTCTTCAGATTTGCCAGAATAAAGGGTTATTTGGTTAGTAGTCTTTAGGTCATGTGTTCATAGCATAAGGGAACTGGATTTTTCTAGACTTGTGAGAACAATATCCTTTTGTTAATTGTTCTGGATTGTCATCAGAGGAAACTGAGAGTGGAAGAACTGACTGGTGATGGCTATTTTGGGTTATCCAACTCGGTGATTTCCTTGTGGGCTGACTTTATGATCAAGGCAGCTTATCGAGGACAGAAATTTTCAATATTTTGCAACGCTTGAAATTCTTCCTCCAAATGAAATCACTGTGTGTGTGTGCGTGCTAAGTTGTTTCAGGCGTGTCTGACTCTTTGCAATGCTATGGACTATATCCTGCCAGGCTCCTCTGTCCATGGGATTCTCCAGGCAAGAATACTGGAGTGGGGGTTGCCAGGCCCCTCTCAAATGAAGCCACTAGGGTTATCTAATAAAATGTAAAATGATTAAACTCAGGAAAGGCCAGTAAAAACACAGATTTTTTTTTCCTCCTAACTCCTCTTCATCCTGCCTTGTTCTTACTTGAGACCCCTCTTAGCCATCCTGAAGCTTCTAATAGGAAATCTCCACTATTAGGTTAGGGAATCTTGGAAGCTTACAACTTGGGAGCCATAGGCAAAACCTCTTTTCTAAAATATGTGATAGTCACATCTGATTAGTATTGGAGGTAGTTTACCCTTTTTAGATTTGGGGCATGGCCAAATGAAGTCTTTGTGGACAACCACAAACTTATAAAGAAAACAGCCTTCAGACTTCCCTGCCTTAAGACTTCTGCTTTGGGATTTTGTCCCTTCAGAAACATGTCCTCTCTATGCCTATTTCAGTAAGTCTAGCTGCAGAGGCACTTTTTAAGAAGTCTATTTTAAAAAGTATTGTGAGCCAGTGTGCCTGGGATTGAGAATATTTGACTAGTGATTATAAATACAGCTCAATCTGGTAAATGAAATGTTTGATACTAAAAACAGATACAAATCTGTAGCTATTTATAGTGGATTTAGAGTTTTCAAGGACTGATCTTTAGATGTTGACATTTGAACGTCTGCTTTTAGGAGGAGAACCTGATCTCTAAAAGCCAGTCGCCTCCCACCTTTTTTTCCCCAAGGAACTTGTCTATGGAAGATGTGCATTTTACTGATAGGACAGAGGGAGTTTTGTGTCTTAACCATGTACGTGTTGATTTAAGACACTTCAGTAGGTCTGGGGAGCAAAGGACTGAAACCTCATTTCACTTCCAGCCATCTGTACCAGGCTGTTTTTAGCAATGCAGGGTTAGGAGATGCTCAAAGCACCTATACCCTTTTATTTCCATCAGTAGAAAGGAAAACATGGTTATGAGTCCTCTAGTTTAACTAGTTTGGGAGAACCAGTACCCTGATAAGCCTCATTGCTTCTTACCTGAGATTTCGACCCATAGGAGCTGACAGTATTAATCCTGCCTGTGCTGGATCTGGGCTGTTGGTTACATTTCCTACTCTGCCTTCCTTCTCAGATAGGCAGCCCGGTTGTGCTTACCTGTGGTGCAGTGGGAAGATGTAGCAAAATCTTTGATCATTTTCACATGTTGCACTGAATTTGTGTAAATCCAGAATTATCCATATGTCAAGCCTTTTGCAAAATTCTTGGCTATATTTCTCTTGTGTGATTTTGAAAATACTTCTTTTTAATAGTTATTTGGTAGCTGATATAAACTATTCATGTTTGTGGGTACCACTTGTTCAGCTTATGTTTATTTTGTTTATTTAAATTTTCGGCTGCAGTGGGTCCTCGTTCTTGCAAGCAGGGGCTGCTCTCTAGTTGCGGTGCTCAGGCTTCTCACTGCAGTGGCCTCTCTTGCTGCGGAGCACAGGTTACAGAGTGTTTGGGCTTTAGTAGCTGTGGTGTATGGGTTTAGATCCCTCATGACATGTGGGATCTTCTCAGACCAGGGATCGAACCTGTGTCCCCTGCATTGGCAGGCAGATTCTTAACCACTGAACCACCAGGGAAGCCCCTTCAGCTTATGATTTTATTTACATTAATTTGATTATGATTTATTTCCCATTACCTTCTCTAACTTTGATATAGTACATTTTTAAATTAAGTTTAAGGGTGAGCTAAAAATTGGGGTAAAAATAAATGTGGTATTTCATGTCTTTCTTTGTATAGGAGTGGAACACAGAAAATAAATAAAAGGGGAGGGAAAGTTGACCTGAGAAGTAATGCTTCCTCTTCTTCTGAGTGCCATGGCAACTAGGACTTCATTATAACTTTAATATAGATTTTTAAAGATACTCAAGATACTTTAAGAACTGTGAAAATAGTGCTGACCACATCTTTAATTTCTTCTTCTTCTCGGTAAATTATCATTAAAACAAGAACAAAAGCACAGCAAGATATTGGTATGACACCTTTGTGCATAATCAGGCTTTGAAGTCACAGAGTTCTTGCAAACTAAACCCAGCCTCAAGGTCCTCGACTGCAAAAACTGTTAATCGTGTGACTGCATCTTTGCTTCTAGGAATATTGATCAAGTTAATAAAGCTTTTGGAAGAGCTAGGATGTGTAAAACGCTAGACTGATTGCTGTGGGCAATATTGAGGTAAGCTGGGCATAACCTTTGTCTTCCAGGAGTATTAGATATAAGATGCAAAAATAGAACTAAAGTACAAGGCAGGAATGTTTTATATGCTCTAAGACTAGAGTAGACGAAATGTGAGAATCCAGGTGGTGGAAAGATTATTTATACCTGGAAGGGTGATAGCAGGCTTCCTGGAAAAAGCAGTATTTGTGATCCCAGACAATTGGAAAGATAACCATGTATGGTAAAGTGACCACTGATGATGACAGAGGGTGGGATGGGTAAGAGGAAGAGCCTCTGCAGAAAGGAGGAGATATTTGTGATGGCCATAAACATGAAGAGAGGATGGGGTAAGTAGATTTCATGAACTTTGTAATATATGTAATGAATATGCGGGTGAGCCAAAGTAGTCTTGGTCAGTATTTAGCTGAATGAAGGGGCAAGTGCGGCTTCCCCTGTGGCTCAGTGGTAAAGAATCCACCTGCAGTGCGGAAGACACAGAGGATGTGGGTTCAATCCCTGGGTCAGGAAAAACCCCCGAAGGAGAGCATGGCAACCACTCCAGTATTCTTGCCTGGAGAATCCCATGGACATAGGAGCTTGGAAGGCTACAGTCCATGGGGTCGCAAGAAGTCAGACACGACCAAAGCGACTGAGTGTGTATGCACACACAGGAGCAAGTTTAATGCAGGAGAGAGAGACAGAAAAGGAGGGTAGATCCTAGAGATGTATATTAAGACCAAATTTAGTGACTGTACTTGATAATGACATGCTTGCATGGACATTCAGGATGAGAGGAGGGCAAGATTCCTATTCCTTAATTATGTTGCTTTTCTTTGTAGAAAGTTTTTGCTGGAGTCATGAAGCTTTATCTCTGGAGTTTAGAGAGATTTTTCTCAGTAGCTTTTTTACTTTTTCTAGAATTTTTTCCCCAAATTTTTTCTAAGAGGGTTAAGAAAGTTGATTTTTAAAAATCTGACTTCTCCTGTCATCTGGGTCCTTCAATCTTTCAAGTTTGGTGAATTAAGTGCCTAATTTAACCTCCTTCTATTGGAGCAGGAAATGGCAACCCACTCCAGTATTCCTGCCTAGAGCATCCTGTGGACAGAGGAGCCTGGTGGGCTGCTGTCCATAGGGTCACACAGAGTTGGACATGACTGAAGAGACTTAGCATGCATGCATGCATTGGAGAAGGAAATGGCAACCCACTCCAGTGTTTTTACCTGGAGAATCCCAGGGACAGAGCAGCCTGGTGGGCTGCCGTCTATGGGGTCACACAGAATCAGACACAACTGATGCGGCTTAGCAGTGGCAGCAGCGTGGCTATAATTTCTTCCATCTGAAGTATTCTCCTGACTTTCTTCCTGTATTGACTGTCTGTTCCTATCCCTTCTTTCTATTCTCGAAGGAGTATTTCTAATGTTGTTTTAGTGATTTTTGCTCACAGCCTAAGGAGTGATTTGATCAAGTTTACCGAACTTTCAAAAAACAAGACACACCAAGATAACCTCGTCAATGAATGGATTACAGTGTTAAATCTCATTTTATTTTATGTCATTTATCATATGTACCAAATGTATATGTGTGTATAGAAATATATATATGCATGCATATATGTTTATATACATACAAACATACATATATGCACCCATATATATGAAAAACCATAGAAAAAGTCAAGAAAAATCAATGTTTAATTAAATATTTTGATTCAAAGACCAGTGGCAAAATTTGTTATTAGGTGTTTAGAGTTGGTGCAGAGCTAGAATGGCACTCAGGTCTGTTGACAACAAAACATAACTGTTCTATCACCCCAAGTTACCTAAATATGCTCCTCATGGTGTGGGTGGTTAACAGAGGTCATGACATGAATTAGCGTGTATATTTTTAAAATTGTTAGAAATATAGAGACTAATCAGAAATACAATTTAAAAGGGCAGTTTTATTGTTGTTGGTCTACAACAGTGAACTTGAAAAAGCTGCTTAGCATAAAAAGCTCAGCTATGCTTTTTGTATTATGATTAAGTTTGCAAAGTTAAAAAAAGTGCTGCAGTTACTCAACTCAGCCTGTGACCTAACATGTGGAAAATAGTATTCTAGGAAGTGAATACGCTGGTAAAAATCCTGTAACTTTTGGATGACCTTCTCCAACTGATGCAGGGCTCCTCTAGCATCATCTTCTCTGTGGGGGTACTCTAATCTGTGCTTTCTTGAAGACTTCTAATGATGATAAGCTCACTACTTTCCATCTTATTAATATATAGCTCTGCCATATAGAAAGTTCTTCCTTAGATTCTACTTAGAGATATAAAGTGAAAATATCTTATTCCATGTATTAGACTGTTTGCAGTTGACACAGGTATACTAACTGTGATGGACTTCTTGTTTTTATTGTAAAACTTCAGTTTCTTAGACTTGAACACTCAGTCGTTCAGTGCATCACACAGTACACTCCTGCTTTAGGAAATAGTTCCTTTAGTGGTGTGATCGGAGAAGGCAATGGCACCCCACCCCAGTACTCTTGCCTGGAAAATCCGTGGATGGAGGAGCCTGGTGGGCTGCAGTCCATGAGGTCGCTGAGTCCGACACGACTGAGCGACTTCACTTTCACTTTTCACTTTCACTCTTGGAGAAGGAAATGGCAACCCACTCCAGTGTTCTTGCCTGGAGAATCCCAGGGACGGGGGAGCCTGGTGGGCTGCCGTCTATGGGGTCACACAGTCGGACACGACTGAAGCGACTTAGCAGCAGCAGCAGCAGCAGCATTGGTGTGATAGAGCCCGTACTGGCTGGAATGGAGTTAATGAGGCATAGGTCATAATTTTAACATACCTCTCAGGCTTTTCATTTTGGTCAGTATTTTAAATTATGAATCTCAGAGTAAGACATTATGGGAATAGCAATAAAGAGTCCATGGCATTAGATGGTATATACTCCTATTGTTCAGAGTCTGGTTTTCATACCTTATCTCATATCTTTTTTATTTGTTGTGGTAGTTAATATGCTGTCTTATATCTGTTTTTGTTTCCAGTCTAAAGTTTTACTTGGAAAAAAAAAAGCATACAGCATTTTCCACAAGTCTGTGGAGGCAATTGTGGGGGGTGGAGGTGGAGATAAAGGTGGCATGGTGGGTTCCTAGCTCTAATTGCTAGAAAATGCATTTTTAAACTTAAATGGCATTATCAGAGTAGACTTTTGGGATCTTCGTTGAGTTTTTTGATTAGCTGCTGGACTTTCCAATTCCAATATAAAACATTTCTGGAAGGCCTACTTCTGTCTGGTGATATCTCTAAAAGTGGATGCTTGGGTGTTATAAGAACATAGCAGGACCCAGTCTGAGCATGTAAGCCTAAGAGAAAATGAAGAACAGCACTTAGTAAGAGATTCTGTAAATGTTAGCAACCCAAACACAGTGGGAAATGTTTTATTTCGCATTATCTGTAAAACAATATGCGTTTAACATAGTGATTAAAATCTTGGTGTGATACTTCCTTTGGGCTTGCAGGATATTTGGTCTCGCTTATAGGGTGCCACTATATCATGCTTTCCTGCTTGGCTTCATGTAGTCCTTTATTTTTCATACCTAGCTTTGAGGATGATATTAACTGGCTGCCCAGACGAAAAAGCAGACCAATCATAGTGATGTGAATCCAGATAAAATTAAGTCACTGTAAGATCTCTGTTTCTATTTGGTCAGCTCCATGTCATGGTCACCTTTGGCTTAATCTATGGTACGACACCCAGACTTAGCATAATGATGTAGGAAGTCTCTGAACCTTTTATATTGGTCCTAGATCCTAACCATCAATCTAAAATTTTCAAGGACAGGTCCATTTTTTTATGCTATGCTTGGAAAAATTTTAGAAACGTGTTAACCTATGAGGATGTTTTGAAATTTGAACTGTACCCATGAAACTACCTTCTTAATCTTCCCCATACTTAAAAATTAGGGGTTTGAATGAGATCAGTGATTCTTTTTGTTCTGCCTGTTCAGTCTTATGTTTGGAAATACTTTGTAAACCAGATAAACTATTAAGTAATTAACAATTTTACATGTTAATGATCAAAAATATACAAAATTGCTGGTCAAAGTTTCCAATAAGTATGAATTATACTGTCTTTATACTGGCTGGTCTTTTCCAGTAAAAAAGGTTTGATTATTCATAAACCTGTACTGTCTCATTCAGCCTTATGACACAGTGACAGTCTTTGCCAGATCTGCATTGTTACTTCCACTGGCTCCTAGAAGCTCAGAGATCTAAAATTAGGAAACTGTCAACTCTAAGTTTCCAGAGATTCTGTCTAGAACTAATGTTCTGTAACTCTGTAACTAAGTTTGTGTTCTCTTTATCCTTGTGGACAATGCATTCCTGGCCAAGGAAGAAATCGTTGCTTCTACTCATCATTGTTCATTTATCATGGTTGGGAATGGAAATTGTATGTATGAGTGCCACTTTTGAGATATGGTTACTCTCTAATATGCTGTTTCTGTTTTTTAAAATTTATTTTAAATCCACGAACTATGAACAAGTCCTGTGTTCTAGAAGGCTCCAAAGGACCCAACTTCTATTACTGTTTTGGGAGATTAATAGCTTAACTCCTAATGAAATGTGGAAATAATCAGTGTAGAGAGAAATATATTTACCTACCTACCTATCTCTTGATCTACATACATATGTGTATATGTATATATGTAGAGAGAGAAACGTTTATATTTTTATAAAATATTAGAAGCAGAAGAGACTGTACCTTGGCTGTGTTGTAGAAGGAGTACCGAGTTACCCCAGCATAGGAATGTGTGACGGCTCTGCTGATGCAGTCATTTCCCTGGGACAGTTCCTCATAGGTTACATTTGAGGTATATGCAACCAAAGTTGAGCGTCATTGTTTTCCCCAAGGGGCCTCTAATCTTAGTGTGTATCAGGATCTCCTGAGGGCTTGTTAAAACATAGCTTGCTTATGGCCACCTCAGAGTTTTTGATTTATTAGGTCTGTAGATGGACCTGAAAGCTTACATTTCTAACACGTTCCCAGTTAGTGCCAGACACCATAACTCAACTGTCTGTTTCTTGTTTGTGTGCAATGTTTCTGGATACTGGCTTTTCCCAGCTGACTTACTTTCTCAAGTATGGAATTGGAACTTTTTTTTTGGTCTGTAATACTGTCTTGGCCCTTGCCCACCGCCCAGTTATCATCCCAACCAGTTTGACTCAGCACCCATCAGTCCCAGATTGAATTAACTGTGCACAACCACAACTTTGCCTCTTGGTCTCCTTGCCCAGAGGCAACATATACATTGGAAACCTTGGAATGCCATCTTCCCAGGCCAAGTTCTGGCAGAATACAGAAACTTAAAGAAACTGTGAACTTGGACAAACACCTTAATGTGTCTAATCCTTATATTCCTTTTTTGATTCATGCAAAGATTTCCCAATGGTACAGGGAGCTTTGAAGTGTATCCTCGTTTTAATTTCTTCAGTAACCAATAGTCACTACCAAGTGCTTGCAATTTTCTAACATCACTTTGCTTTTGAGAACTGGTTGGGCATCCCTGATAGCCCAGTTGGTAAAGAATCTGCCTGCAGTGCAGGAGACCCTGTCCGGTTCCTGGGTTGGAAAGATCCACTGGAGAAGGGATAGGCCCCCCACTCCAGTATTCTTCGGCTTTCCTGTGGCTCAGCTAGTAAAGAATCCACCTGCAATGTGGGACACCTGGGTTGGATCCCTGGGGGAAGATCCCCTGGAGAAGGGAAGGGCTACCCACTCCATGAAGTCGCAAAAAGTTGGACACAGCTGAGCGACTTTCACTTTTGCCTTTGGTGGTGGGATTGTGCTGTGGGGCAACATGGAGACCTTGAGTTCCCCAGTTGTCCTGAGCTTTAGTAGTCTGGGGCCGTCACAGTTTTTGAGCACTCATAAGTCAGTTCCATACTCTTTTAGTCCATATGCCATCTCAGTACTACACTGAGCTGTACCTACACTCTCAGCCTAGATGATCTCGTGATTTCACGGCTTCAAATACCATAAAGCAGTAATGACCCTCTGTGTCTGGCCCTGACCTCTGCTCTGACCTCTGGACTTGGATATGTGTCCTGCTGTCCTTTCAGCTTCTCCACATGGATGTCAGATAGCCATCTCAAATTTAACAGAAGATGGTCCCTTGACAGTTACCCCTGTGTGATTTTGTCCACAAAGAAAAGTTTGGACCCAAATTCTCTAGCCTAAAACCTAGGCTTATGCCAGATTCCCCTTTTTCCTCATTTCTTTCACAAAATCCATAATGTAGGTCTTGAAGTTGTTTTATAAAACATGATCTGAAAGTTGTTTTATAAAACATGTTCTGAATCTACTTATGAAATCTCCAGTGCTACAACTTTGATATAAACAAACCCCTGTCATCTCTTACCTGGATACTACAGTGACCTCCTATTTTTTTATTTCTGGTCTACTTTTGCCTCTCTTCATCCTTCACATAGAAATTGAAATAACCTTTCTAAATTTGATGAATTTATCTCTATTTAAAACCCTTTAGTCACTCCTCATTAAAATTCAGAATTATTACCATGACTTTTAAGACCCTATGTCAGTTATTCTAATAATCATTATGTATCAATCACCTAAAGAGCTATTTAAAAAATAAAGAGGCCTAAACAGCAACTCCAAAATACAAATTCATTTGTCTGGGGTGGTGTTGGTGGAGATTTAGTCACTAAGTCGTGTCTGACTCTTTGCAACCCCATGGACTGTAGCCCACTAGGCTCCTCTGTCCATGGGATTTTTCAGGCAAGAATACTGGAGTGGGTTGCCATTTCCTTCTCCAGGGATCTTCCCTACCCAGGGATTGAACTGGCATCTCCCAAGCTAGGCAGGTGGCTTCTTTACCTCTGAGCCACCTGGGCTTCCCAATACATAACTAGACTTTAGAATCATTGTTCTCTCCAAAAGGCCTCTAACCTTAGTGTAGATGAGAATCCCATGAAGGGATTGTTGCACCATAGATTTCAAGGTGCCACTTTGGGGTTTCTGAAGAGGAGCCTGAAAATTTGCATCCTAACAAGTTCCAAACACTACCTTTGGAAACCACTGTATTACAAGATCTAGTCTCAGCACACTTCTGATGCCATTACCTTGTTTATTATATTCAGTCCCTCTGGTCTTCCTTTTGTTTTTCAAATCCAATTATTTTTCTGTCTCTAACCTTTTGGCAATGTCTCTTCAGCTCAGAACATTCTTTTCTAGATCTTCAAATAGAGATTCCTTCTCATCATTTGGGTGTTAGATTCCATTTCCTCATAAAATATTTCTTGGTCATTCTAGCCAGAACAGAAACTTCAGTCAGTCTACAGTATAGTAGTGTTTTTAATCTATTTGTAGCCATTATTGGCATCTCAAATTTATCTTGAATTTATTTTTTACATTTATTGTTGGGGGACTCTCTCTACTGAGGATGAGGACTGTTTTCCCAGGATCTTTAGCAATGTTTGGTACACTGTGTGCTCAACAAACCAATGTTGACAGATTGAATGGCGTGAATATTAGAATAGGAGATTGATTGCTGCTTGCTACGTAAATTAGAGACCTTTCTTTGGTATATTCAGATTTTCCAGTGTGTAACTTTTGCATGACTGAGTGAGTTTATTTCTGCTTTGCAAACAAGTTCATTTGTATCATTTTTTTTTAAAGATTCTGCATATAAGAGATATTGTACAATACCTCCCTCTCTATCTGACCCACTTCATTCAGTTCAACAATTTCTAGGTCCATCCATGATGCTGCAAATGGCACTATTTCACTCTTTTTAATGGCTAATATTCTATTGCATGTATATGTACCACCTGCCTGCCAATGCAGGAGACGTGAGAGACGCTGGTTCAATCCCTGGGTCGGGAAGATCCCTTGGAGGAGGGCATGGCAACCCACTCCAGTATTCTTGCCTGGGGTATCCAATAGACAGAGGAACCTGGCAGGCTACGGTTCATAGGGTTGCACAGAGTTGGACACGACTGAAGTGACTTAGCACACATGCATATACCACATCTTCTTTATCCATTCATCTGTGGATGGACATTTAGGTTGCTTCCATGTTTTGGCTATCATAAACAGTGCTGAAACAAATATTGGGGTGTAGTTATCCAAGCCCATATTTTTGTTCAATAGCATCGTAGAAGTATAGTATGTCTCTTAAATTGATTTACTCCCGTTAAACAAAGGAAACAGATACAAATCAGCATGTCATCATGTTGCCAAAAAAATATAGAATTAAAATAAAAGACATTATACAAATGTTATGCTTTGGACTAATTCCTTGGAAGAAAATAAGCATATTGACTTTCTTGTCAAGGTTGTTACTGCAGCAACCTATGGTTCTTCTTTCTGAGCACTGACTCACACATAAATTATTTAATGCTTTCCCACCCTGCTAAACTGGAAACTCCATGAGAGTTGGAATTGTGTCTGTAGTGCTTACTCCTATGTCTTCAAAACCAGGCACCATCCCTTACAATAGTAGGTGCTCAGTAAACATCTGATGAGATACGGAGTGAATGAAGACACAGAAAGTTCTGTGTCACATGCTATAATCTGCTCACTGTCATCTTCTAGGTTTTATGAACTTTAATTGAATAAATGCTTTTGTACAGAGTCTCCCCCCACCCTGCTCTTTGGTACCCAGAACTCTACCTGGTAACCTTTTATTTTTTCCCATGGTTTCTCCTTGATAGAAGGTAAAAATTACAGAAATTACATTCTTCTTGTTTGACTTCTTTTAGACAAGAAATGTTTTTTTTCCGACTTTTGTGTCTCTTGGTAACTCTCAGTCTTTATATCACTATGAGTGAGTTTTCTCTCTTTCTGACTCTTGCATGCATGCGTTCTAAGTTGATTCAGTTGCATCAACTCTTTGTGACAACATGGACTGTATCCTGAAAGGTTCCTTTGTCCTTGGGATTCTCCAGGCAAGAATACTGGAGTGGGTTGCCATGCCCTCCTCCAAGGGAACTTCCAGACCCAGGGGACCTGTGTCTCTTATGTCTCCTGCATTGGCAGGCAGGATTTTTTGTTGTTGTTGTTGTTTTTTAACCACTAGTACCACCTGGGAAGCCCCTTCTTGCTTCTTGCTGCTGCTGTATGTACTTAGTTGCTCAGTTGTGTTAGACTCTCTGCGACCCCTTGGACTGTAGCCTGCCAGGCTCCTTTGTCCATGGGGATTCTCCAGGTAAGAATGCTGGAGTGGGTTTCCATGTCCTCCTCCAGGGGAACTTTTCAACCCAGGAATCAAACATGTGTCTGCAGGCAGTTTTTTTGTTTTTGTTTTTTAACCACTAGCACAACCCAGGAAGCCCCTTTCTACTTCTTAGGAGGATATAAATAGATTAACATCTGGCTAGAACTTGGCTGAGTCATTCATTCATTGAATGAGTATTATGTACTTTCAGTGCTAGGAATGCAAGAGCAAGCACAAACAGTCATCATATTTACTCCCATGGAGTTTTTGATAAAGTGGAAAACACAGACTTTACTTTCTGTAAAGTCATCCAACTGAGTGAAGATAAACTGGCATAAGTACTATTGAGAAAAGGGACATTGTTTCATGAAATAAGTAACAATCACCTGCCCTAAACTAGGGAACGTTTCCCTGAGGAAATGGTATTTGAGCTGAGTTTTTAAGGATGAATAGGAGTTCCCTAGATAACGTGCTTGTTGGACACATTTTTGGAAGTAGGAGGGCAGAGAGACCACCAGGTCAGATTAAGCAGGTTGACTGAGATAAAATTTGACTTTCAGAAGAAAACTAATCTGTCATGTTCCTCCTGAGCTACCCTAGGTGTTTTATCTTAATACTCAAACTAATTAAAATGTTATGAGCACCAATTATTATGTGCCAGACAGAGATCTGTCCTTTACAGGAATTATCTTAATCCTGACGACAGTTCCCACTTATGGATTAAGAGCCCAGGAAAGTGAGCATCTTGTCCCGTGTCTCACAGAAGACCTAGAAACCTGCATTCATAACCTGTACTTTTGTCTGTTATATTATTCTGGTTCTCAGAGGATATTCCTAATATTTCAGAAAACCTGGGCAGCTTGAATTCCAACGTGGACACATGTATGGATCTCTCTTTATATGTGTATTTCCTATACATGCATGCATACAGTGGTGTATGTGTGTACGTTATGTAAGATGTAACCTTGTGGGTTTCTGGGCGGCATATATGTATAGCAAAAATGTATATATGTTTCATCAGTGTATTTTGGAGCTGACAATTGAATCTAAGGATTTGAAACCAAGCAGTTTAACCCTGAAAACAGGTGCCAGTTGGGAGAGAGAGATGAGTACCCGTAATTAATAAATGCAGCTGAGCTGCTTTCTGTCAGAATCGGGTGCCTACCGCCAGCAGGTGTGTGAATTTCATTAGGGCCAGTGAAAATCTTCTGTGTCTGGCCTTATCCTCTGCCACTAAAGCAGCTCATCCCCGTCCACAGTAGCTGCTTATAGCTTTAAATAGCACAGCCCGGACTCTCTCTGCCAACTTTTGTCAAGCCAGCCAGGGTTACGGTGGGGCCAGGGTTGCATGGATGATGCTGTCTGTACGAGGCCAGGGAAGGGGATAGCGAATTGGCCAGCTGCCTGGGCACCGGCGCAGGGAAGCCGTGGAGCAGTGTAGCAATTTCCTGCTTGTGGTGAAGCCCTCGAAGGCTGGTCCTGGCTAATCCCAGACTCTGAAATTCTTTTGTGATAACTCACTGTCCTCCTTTCCACACCCCTGTGTTTCTCTGGGGGGAATTGGATTTGTGCTGTTCACAAGTACGGGGGGATGATTTAAGGGGATCATAACCCCAGCCCCTCCATATAGTCATTTTGCTTGGAATTTTCACTCTTAGAAAATACAAATGTCATATTCTCTAGTTAGGAGTTTCTAACTTAAATTGCATTAGCAGTTGAGCAAACTTGTTCCTGCAGGACCCTGAAGGGTTGGGAGAAATGACAGGTGAAGGAGACTGAACATGAAGCTTTGGTCAGGGAAGGTGGGAAGAATTGGGCAATGCCTGGGAAAATAGACCCTCAGGGAAAGACGAACAAAAGGAAAAGACCCCATGTTTTCCCTTCTTCACTGTTTTACTTAAGTCTGATCCTGACTGTCCATTTCTCTTTCTTTGGAACTTGCAGCCAAAAGGATATCAGCAGATGTATTCCTGTAAGTTCTTTTAAGCATCGCTTCTATCAAGGTGATGAACACTTCCACACTGAATATGGCTGATAACTGGGTTGTTTTCTGAGTTATCCCAATGGCCTTAGTGATGGTTTCATTTTCTTTTTAATTTTATTTTTTAACCTCAAGTAGCCCTCTAATAATTTAGGTTTCAGGGAGAAATTTGACAGTTCTTCCTAAGTTATATTAGGGATGATGGAGCACTTCTTAGTGGAAGGGGCGTCTGGTCATGGCTTGCTTCTTGTCCTTTATCCAGGGCTTATCTAGTATGGAGTATTCTGCCTCAGTGAAGGGCCACCTTTCAAAGGAGAAGCATTGACGCTGACTAAATAGCAGTGGGGTCCTGTCCTGAGACTGTCTGTTCTGACACACAGTGAAAGTCGCCCAGTCGTGTCTGACTCTTTGAGATCCCATGGACTATACAGTCCATGGAATTCTCTAGGTCAGAATACTGGAGTGGGTAGCCTTTTCCTTCTCCAGCAGATCTTCCTGACCTGGGAATCAAACCGGGGTCTCTTGCAGTGCAGGCGGATTCTTTACCAACTGAGCTATGATGCAGAGCAAATGCCTTTCAGGGTGGATTGCCCTGGAGCTGTGAGCACTCTTAACCCTAAGGGGAATGTAATAAAGACCTGCATATCCTCGCAGGATTCCGTCAGTGGGCTGCAGTTATGGAGCCGTTTCCCTTGTGTTAGAGATGAGGAAACTGAAGCCCAGGGGAGTGGAGTGGTGATATCAGCGCCCACATGTCTAATTAGCAGCGGGGAAGACTGGTTCCCAGTCTCACCACTGTTTTCCCTGTCTGGCACTTGGTTACAAATCCAGAATGCTTATGAGAGTTTTTAGGGTAGCTTCCTATTTTATCCAGTTCTAACTTTTCCTTCTCCTCAGCTTACGTGAATATTTGGTTTGATAATAATAAAATTATTATCCATTCCAATATTTATTTGAGTTGGCTGCCCCATGCTTACCTCTCTTGAACCATCATGCCAGTTCTGTACTTCAGAAAATATATACCAGACGGCAACAGGCATTTCATGTAATAACCATGAAGAGAGCATACTGGCTAAGGGCGCAGACTCTGGAATTAGCAGTGTGAGTCCTGGCTTCAGCACATACTAGGCATAAAACCATTCTAAGTCTCATTTTCTCATTAGTAAGTGAGATAATAAATAATAAATTAATAATAATAAAAAACTATTTCATGGGTTATTGTGAGCAATAAAAATTCTATGTAAGCACTTAGTTCTGTGCCTGGGACACAAATATTCATTCAAGTTAATTATTATTGTTCTTTTAAATGTGGTCAGTTTTTGTTGCTTATTAATCCTATAGGTCGTCATCACCTCAGCTTTCCAAACCATAGAATGCTGTCAACATTTACTTATGCAGGAAGAGTCTAGTGTTATTTTCGCAGACAGAGCCGCAGATCTGTGACAGCTCTGAGGAGCAGGTGTGTGTAGGTGCCTGCTACCTTCCTGCCTCCGTCCTGGCTGTCCTCCTCCTGCCTCCCCATCCCTCTTCCCTTTCTCCTTTTGTTGAAATCTCTATTTGTACTTGGTTTTGAAAGGACTCAAGGAGATCACGTATTAGGACAATGCCAGCTAAGCATTTAAGGAAAGATCAAAACAAAGACTATGTGGAGGAAGCTAAAAGAACTCTTTTCAAGCATCTGAACAAGATTAAACACTTGGGAAATAAAGGTTGCTCTAAAGTTTTTGACAGTTGAAACTTATAAGGAAATATATTTGTTTGCACAGTTCTCATTTCTCGACAGTAGAAAAAGAGATATATTAAACCCTCAGAGGCAAATGATTCCCCCCCCCCACAGGGCTAAACTCAAGTTAGAACAATTGTAGACAGTTATACAATTGTGTAACAATTATAATCAGGGTATATGTTAAAGGTATTGTTCAGATTAGGCATGGAAGTAATTCAGTGTCAAATGAGTCACTTTTGAGTGGGTTGCATTTTGATAGTTTCTAAATTTTTTAAATTAGCAAAGGTAATAGGGATGAGTCACACAGTTATTTAAAAAATGGTTTAAAAGTTTTCAGTACAGATTCTCCATATTTAATTTTACTGAAAATCTAGTGTAATATGTAGAACTGCTTCACATATTTCCTTAAGTTTTCTTGTGTATTTCTCATTTTAATCTGAAAGTGATATTTGCGTAAAATTTTACTATTTGGTTTAATTTGTTTCCACAAATGGAAAAACAAAATACTTGTAAAATATATGGGACAACATTGTCCTCAGATTTTTTTTAAAGTCAATTGTTAACATTAATGTTAGTTAACATTAAATTAATACTTAATGTTATTGTTAACATTCTTATCTTTTAATTTAAACAGGCAAGAACTCTAGAAACTGTGCTTTACAGGATAAGAAGGACTTATTACTCTGGGCATGTGTTATCTTTCTGAAATTGTAAAGAAATTTCCTCAAAATTTATTAGAAATAGAAAGTTTCTTTTTTCTTTTAATGCATGTGTCAAGTATGGATTGAACAAACACTGTGCATACATTTTTTTCTTCTCCTACTCAAAGTTTAGAATAGTCAAGCGTTTACTGTTTGCTATATGAGAGATTATTGGGTAATGCCCCAAACTCCTCTGAAATTAAAAATTAGATTATTAAATTCAGGCATCATTATCCTACCCCCGTTCATTTTGATGAAAAGAGCCCTGTCTGAAAATAAAATGAGAAAATACTGTTTTCAATCTGGTAGGGTTATGGTTGGAATTTTATATTTTAAAACTTAAAACAGTTCTGTTAAGCAGTTGCTAGTGTTAGGAAATTATCTCACTTTGATATTTGCTTAGCCTTAGATGTGTTTCTTCCTTTTATTAACTTCATCTGACATTAGCATTTTAACTTTTGTAATGGTTTTAACCTTTAAAAAATGTCTTAACATTTTAACATTGTCAGAAATGAAGACTGTTCTCTCTCTCCTTTTTTTTTTTTTGGTTATGATTCATTTCTATACCAGCTTCCAAAAAAATTTGTTAGACAAGGTGTAGTGATATAGAATAGAGTCTGTGTGGAGGAGATTTAAAGGTTCAATTTAATAAGTAGAATCATCCTGTATTTATTCTAAAGTTATTGTCATGTATAGATGTTTGAGTTGGAACATAAGGAAGACTAAATACCAAAAGAACTGATGTTTTCAAACTGTGGGACTCTTAAGAGTCCCTTGGACAACAGGATCAAACAAGTCAATCCTAAAGGAAATCAACCTTGAATATTCATTGGAAGGACTGATGCTGAAGCTGAAGCTCCAGTACTTTGGCCACCTGATGCAAAGAGCTGACTCATTGGAAAAGACCCTGATGCTGGGAAAGATTGAGGGCAGGAGGAGAAGGGGACGACAGAGGATGAGATGGTTGGATGGCATCACTGACTCAATGGACCTGAGTTTGAGCAAGCTCCAGGAGATAGTGAAGGACAGGGAAGCCTGGTGTGCTACAGTCCGTGGGGCTGCAAAGAGTCAGACACAGCCTGACTGAACAGCAACAAGAACAGTCTGTTTTCTCATGAGGATTGCTGTTTTTCTCGCTGTAGTACATGATAGGAACCACCAACTTTGCAGGTAGCTTCGTTTCCCTTTCTGTTTCTGGCATCTGAGTCTCAAGGAACCTAAGTGTTCTGTGAAGTGTCCTCAGAGTGAAGTGTTCTATCATCTTGAGAGGATGAGAACCAGGGCACGTAGGAGGTGCAGCTTCGTTTGTTCTGAGAGGGAGGGAATTTCGTGGAAGAGACATGTAAGTTGAATGGAGAGAAGCTAACTGGAATAAATTGTGACTTAGTGACCCTGCAGACTGGACCAGGTGTTAAACAGATCAGAATCTCTGGGGAATGTTGAGGGTGAAGTTCAGCCCACCACACCTACTCGGAAGGTCAGTTGTGGGAGGAAAGGTTTCCAGTCATTTTTTTCCAATCATGGATTTCTGTGTAGGAGAAATGATGTTCCATTTCCTAGTTTATTGTGAAATGTTCCTCCTTTGAGGTCTTCTTTTATTGTATCGGTTCCAGCAGTTTAACCTGCCATCTCACTTAAGCTTTGTTTCTGTAGAAGTCTCCATGTTTTTATGTTTTTACTTGAAATTGTTGAGTTCATCTTCCCAGTTTGGCTAAGAGGACATTTAAAGCTCTGATTTTAATGGCAAGTTTTGGGGCGATCTCAGATAAAAATCAAGATATCTGACATTATTTCAGAGATCAGTGTAGACCAGGGCTATAGTTAAACAGCCTGGAACCTTGAAATCATTTTGTTTGCTTGAAAGCATTCATTTGTATATGGTTACTATGGCTTGATTTTTCTGGGAGCTGCTCTTTGTTATAGCAATGGAGGTAGATAATAAATGCTATATGTAACTTCAATTGCCATTTCCTCCTCCAGTGACTTTTCCTGACCCAGGGATCAAACCCAGGTCTCCTGCATTGGCAGGCAGATTCTTTACCTCTAAGCCACCAGGGAAGCCCATTTATTATAGTAATGGAAGTAGATAATAAAAGCTATAAATAACTTCAATTTAAATAGAGGGGACTCTTGACAAACTTAGAGTTTAACATAAACTGTAGGCAACATACAGTATGTGCAGTTTAAGAAATAGTCAATTTTGAGAGTGTTTGTAGAGTTTGGTTTAGGAACAGTTATAAGTCAATCTAGCTTTTACAATGAAAATAATATAAACAAAGATTTTTTTGAGCACTGATTACATGCCAGACACTCCACTAAATACTTTATATATATTATGCTTAATAACAATCCTGTAAACTATGTACCAGGTTCTTATTCTTACCCTTTTGAAACTGATTTCAAAAGACCTTTGTTCTTTTAAGGGAGTATAAGCATTGGAAAGATAGGTAAGAGAGGTTGTTCACTGTATAGAATTAGGTTGACATATTTAGAGTTTGGTTTGTCTGACATAAAGGTTATAAATATTTGGATTGATTTTTAAATGTTGCTAAATTATCATTAACTTAAAATTTTTGTTTTTTCTTTTTTAATTTATTTTGTAATTAAGGACTGATTGTGTATATGAAACTGTGAAATGTTTTGGTGAGGATGAATATAGATTTTTAAAACATGGTCTTTAAGAGTTTACAGTACAGGAAGGAACAGTGACTATAGTTTGAGTCTGGGCAGAAATACAGACAGGTGTGGAGTGCAGCTGGTGGACTGGTTAGTTAAGTCAGGAGCAGCCTGGTTTATGAAAATCTGATGAGTCTCCTGAGAGCGAGCTTACCTCAGGGAAGAAGAATCCAGCTGTTCTGAGCTTGGCTTGGTCTTGGGCGTTGAGTGACAATTTTGAGCATAGAAAATGTTTGTTCTTTTTCTACTTCTTCTTTTTCTTTCTTTCTTTTTTTTTTTACTGCTGTAGCTCTTGATAGATTTATGTCTGAGTTCCATGAAAATGTAGGAGGACATTTAAATAAAAATTTCAGTGAGAGAAGCCTTGTTCACAGGTATATAGGAAATATTTCTTGGAGTCTTCCAGAAATACGTGTGACTTGTATGGACCTAGAAATTCCATATTAGTAGGTACACAAGTTGGTGACATTTAAGTTATTACTGTTAAGACTCATGTGTCTGTGCCCATAGCTGGGCGTGCTTGCATGCTAGGTTGCTTCAGACTCTTTGTGACCCCATGGACTGTAGCCTGCCAGGCTCCTCTGTCCATGGGATTCTCCAGGGAAGAACACTGGAGTGGATTGCTGTGCCCTCCTCCAGAGATCTTCCCAACCCAGATATCAAACCTGGGCCTGTTAGATCTCCTGCTTTGGCAGATGGGTTCTTTACCACTAGCGCCACCTGGGAAACATGGGCAAGGCCTGATAATATAGGAGTTATAGAAATAATTGTCATATGAATGAAAATGAAATGGATATCTATCTATCTACCTATCTATCTATCGAGTATGGAGAGATGGACAAATAGACATTCAGAGGACAGAATGATAATGATTACTCCCAGTTCTCATTCTGTCAAGGAAGACTTCAGGGGGGTGAGTCTTATAAAATTTTTAATATTGAAGCATAGAGAAACAGAAAGAGAGAGAATGCCAGTCCATAGAGAGGAAAATATAGAAATGCAGATGTGGGCATGACAAGTATGGGGAAGGAAGGAGGATAATGAAAACTTTAGCTGCCTTCATCATGGAACATTGTGAAGAGCTTTGAAGTGGCAATAAACAAGTGTCCTGATCAGAATTGCATTCAGAAAATAAAGAATTGCATTCATGAAGGTTCGTTAATTACATAGGTTACATGGTGTGGAGTGAAATAGAAGTAGAGAGGAAATGGTGGAGAGCAGTTGTTTGGAAGGCTGGTGCAGTAACTAAAATACAATAACACAATACAGTACAATAATAGGTAGTGTAATTAGAAACTAGAGAAGTAGCTCTGGGCAGATGAAAAGGGGAAGTTTGCCTAACATTAGTGAGTAGAATGTTTACAATTTAGCAACCAATATAGATGGGAAGGAAAAGGAGAGTGTGTGTAGGGGGATCAAAGATGAGCTGAAAGTTTTGAGCAGGCATGATCAGGAAATCTGGAAAACAGAATAGGAGAAAACCTTTGATAAGTTCTCCCTAACACACATTGAACGTGAACTGCCAGTAGGATGTGCAGATGTGATATTT
Source organism: Cervus canadensis (assembly GCF_019320065.1). Lineage (NCBI taxonomy): Eukaryota > Metazoa > Chordata > Mammalia > Artiodactyla > Cervidae > Cervus > Cervus canadensis. Next base: position 24,707,116 of record NC_057411.1, on the reverse strand, counting down.
AGCTGATAGCTGGGAGTTGTGGGAACTCTGGAGACAGTGACATAGCCAGGGAGAGATTTGGAAGACAAGGACAGAAAGAGGTAACTGAAGCTCGGACAGTGGATAGAGTTGAGGATGTATAGATAGGAGAGCTGAAGTATAGAGCTTTGGAGAATTCTTATCTTTTATTTTCATTTTTTAATAATGGCTACACCAGGTCTTAATTGCAGCATGAGAACTCTTAGTTGTGGCATGTGGGATCCAGTTCCCCAACCAGGGATCGAACCCAGGCCCCCTGCATTAGGAGCATGGAGTCTTAGCCACTGGACCACCATGAAAGTCCCAAGAATGCCTATCTTTTAAGTAGATTTTTTAAAAAGCAATTTTAAGTTTATAGTGAAATTGAGCAGAATGTACAGAAATTCCCCCAAGTACCCCCTCACTCTGAAAATGCAGAGAATAATGTGTTTCCAGAGCAAGAAGAGTAGGGGCCAGAGGAAGAGACAGAAATGTCGGAGCAAAGGAAACAGACTCCAAGGGTAGAATGTTTATAGGTCTTCCCTGGTAGCTTGACTGGTAAAGAATCTGCCTATAATGCAGGGGACCCTGATTCGATTCCTGGGTTGGGAAGATCCCCAGAGAAGGAATAGGCTACCCAGTCCAGAATTCTTGGGCTCCTCTGGTGGCTCAGAGTAAAGAATCCTTCTGCAATGCAGGAGACCTGAGTTCGATCCCTGTGTTGGGAAGATCCCCCTGGAGGAGGGCATGGCAACCCACTCCAGTATTCTATCTGGAAAATCCCCATTTACAGAGGAGCCTGGCAGGCTACAGTCCATGGGGTCACAAAGAGTTGGACACAACTGAGGACTAAGCACACAGAATGTTTATAGAAATGAAGCGATTTAATTTATGGTCAAGTTGAAACTGGTAAAAAATAAAATTGCTATTATTCACTCAAATAAAGCCAAAATAGCGTTCCTGAGAAGAAATTCTTACAGATTCTACTGATAAATAGCTACAAGTGATTGGATTTATGTATTAAAAGTCTCATGAAATATATTTGTTCATGGTTGGATCCACCGAATATTTCCAAGTTTCTGTATTAAAAACGTAAAATATTTTCCCAATGGTTGTTTTTCTCAGATACTGGAAAATCAGTTAAATCCTTTGTGACCGATATTCCCCATGTTAAATAGGAACATACTCATTTTCTACAGTTGCCTTGAAAAATATCCTATAAAAGTAAAATTTTAAATGACTCAGTTTTTCAGTCCAAGAGTTACTGGTGGAAGATTTTGACAAGTACTCTGTTTCAATCTTCATATTCAATCTGCCTCTTGACTTCTTCAGAAGCATTACTATGGATGAGTCATTGCTGAGGTGCGGAATGGAAGCTAACACCCCAGTTTAATAGTAGTAATAGAGAGGAGATTTGGAGGATGAGTGAAGTGTGTCTGCATAAGGGGACTTCCATTTAAAGGCTTACGTGTATTTTATAATGTGCATGTGTTTGTTTATTGCAGTTAGTCAATATGCCTTTTGAATTGGGCATATAACTATGCATATTATCCTGCATGCTGTGTGCATTTCCATGTTATTACATTGTTTGTGTGTTCTCTAAGCTACAAATTATGTGCCTGATGTGAATAGGGGCATATATAACTTTAAAAGATAAGCATATATACATGGGCATTTATTTATGTTACCTTTGTGGGTGGGCAATAAAGTATTTAACATGCAAGATAAAAGAGATAAGAGCATTTAATTCTGTATTGGACATTAACAGCAAGAGACCTCAAGTCCTCAGGCAGAAAATAAAGTTCTTATGGATAGTATAATGTTGGGCTAGTAGGATAAATGCAAAAGTGACTTGATTTTCTGAAAGGATTTCATTCTGAAAGGTTTTCATGGACAAAGTGTTGGGATTGTGTGTGTGCGTGTGTGTGTGTGCGTGTGCACATACACTCATTTACTCAGTAGTGTCCAACTCCTTGTGACCCCATGGACTGTAGCCTGCTAGGCTCCTCTGTCCATGGAGTTTTTCAGGCAAAAATACTGGAGTGGGTTGCCATTTCCTCCTCCAGGGGATCTTACCAACCCAGGGATTGAACCTGAGTCTCTTGTATCTTCTGCATTGGCAGGCACATTCTTTACCACTGAGTTGGTATTGTGTGGTGGTTTAAATACTCATTGAGAAACCGTGCCCTACAAATACTGGACCAAAGCAAGGTGTGTGCTCAGCATATCCCATCCTTATCAGTTGTTTTTTGTTGTTGTTGGCAAGAGAAATAATATTGATCAACATGGAATAATGGAAAATACTGGAATCATATTAGGTAAGTCAAAAAAATGGAAGGAAAAGCCAAAGAGCCAATTTCAGGAAGGCAGGACCCAGGACAGCTCAAGAACTCAGTCAAAATCTATTTTGGGGGAAGTTGGAATGATTGGGTTTCAGCCATCGTCATTATGCATGGCTTTTCTCTAGATTCAAATTTCCAGGAGTGAGATTCCAGTTAGGTCATCTTGGATTGGGTCACTCTTTGAAATACGGCGTGATAATTGATGGTCTACTGGAGCCAGATGGACCACAGAGGGGTTGTTCTCCAAAAGAGGCAGGAGGCATGGTTACCGAGAGATGCACTTCTCTCACAAGGGAAAAGAGATGCTCAACAAGAAGCCTGCCAGAGACAGTGATGGTGCTTTGTAGTTCTGAAAAACAGAAAAAATAGTGAAAAAATGGACTCATTGAGAGCTCTCTGAAACTAAATCTAGGTTTATACACACTTACAAATGCAGATATACACACCCACACATGTGTATTTTATACACTGCTTCAGGATGATGTTTGCTGCTTTTTTCCTTTATTCACTACTCTTGTGGTTGACATATTGAGTAACATACTACAGGCTGCTTTTCTTCCCTCAAAGAGAACATTTAAAGAAATACAAGAGTTCCCCAAAGATACATTATTACAGAGTGTAACATGTGACAAGTTCTGAGGTCAGCTTAATATGGAAAGTCATTTTTGGGGTTGTTAATGAAGGCAGTTTATATTTTTAGGCAAAGAAGTATGTTCTCACATCATTTTGTCTGAGTACAATTTATACTGATTTTTATGAGTATTCATATATATCGGTAGGCATAGATTCTCCTGCTGAAATAAGCTTTTTCTTCTGGTATACTGTTTGGCTTCCAATCCAGAACCTGATTTACTGTAATTAAAAACATGTACAGTGCTGGCAACAAAAATCTAAAGCTTGCCATTATGAATTGATCACTTTTGATAGTCTCATTATACTTTAATCATGGGAAGACATTTCTCATTGTAGTTCACACACTGTAGACAAAAGAATAAAAAATACCTTTGAAGTCATTTACAGACCTTCCAGGTTCTGGATCAGTGATTCTCAAACGTCATTTGGCATGAGTCTCCTCTAGGTTGATTGCTGAAAGTATTGATGTCTGGGTCCCCTTCCAGAGGGGATGTGTGGATTTGGATTTGATAGGTCTGGTAGGGGCTCAAGATTCCAGTTTTATCAGATATTCCAGATGATCGTGATGTCTGTGGACCATGCTTTTGAAAACCCTGCTTTAAATGATTTTGTATTATCTTGTGAATATTGTCAATGTAGTAAGGATTATGTCTAATTAGTAGAGGTTTGGAGTTGAATTATTATAACATTGATCATTCATATCATTTGCTTTTTGAAGCACCTTTCTACATAAGTGGCCAAGAATTCTATTCTCACTGAAAATATTAGGTGTCTTTATATGGAAGTTACTGAGAAAGGGAAGTCTGTGAATAAATTCTATATCTTTAAGTAACATTTTAATTCTGGATGCATCTCACATATTAATAACATTTTTTTTGTATATGAGAATTTTCCAAGGTACATTGGAACCCTCCCTTCTCCTTGGCTTTGTTTGTGACAAGCCAGAATTCTCTGATAAATATAGCGTAGTAGGTGTACCAAGAATGTAGTTTCATCCTGTATTCCTTTGAAAGTTATATTCTCATGCGTGTACTTTTTGTTTGGAAAACAAAGTAGTCTTTGTCAGGCTTTTCTAGCAGAAAACCTTTATATCACACGTGTTTCTCTCAACATAAGATGGTTTGAGTTGTGATGTAATTTTTTTTTTTAATTAACCATGAGTGGACCTGACACTGTGATCCGGTGCAAGGATGCCAGGAAGTCAGATTGCAATTGCCAAAGGCACTGTAGATCATATAAAAAAAATTATAGGGAGCAGTTAGACCAGGATAGAGCCCAGAAATCAGAAAGAGTCTTTAATTTTGAGCAAAATTGTAACTATTGCCAGCCTCAGCATATACTGGTTAGCTCCATAAAACAAAAGACATATTTTACTACATGTAATATGGGAAAATGTGGGTCATATACTGGTCCTTTTAGTTATGTCTGAACTTACCCCTGGGCTTCCCTTGTGGCTCAGGGCTTTCCAGGTGACTCAGTGATAAAGAATCTGCCTGCCAATGCGGGAGACACCAGAGGTGCGGGTTCGATCCCTGCGTCGGGAAGTTGCCCTGGAGGAGAAAATGCAACCCACTCCAGTATTCTTGCCAGTTTAATCCCATGGACAGAGGACCCTGGCGGGCTATAGTCCATAGGGTCTCTAACTAAGAGTCAGACGTAACTGAGCAACTGAGTGGGCGAGAACATGCATAGTTGTAATCATCTGCAGAAGCATCACTGTGTATAAACAACAGAGGCTAGACAGCTAAGGGCGGCACAAATGAGACCTCAATTTTTAAATAACCATAAGTCTCAAGTAGGAAATGCGAATCTAGTAGGTTTTTTATCTAATTGAGCTGAATCTCAAAGCACAAATAAAGGCTTATCTTTAATTACATGAATTCAATAATGTGTTAAAATCTTTTTGCTCAAATTATTTAGACAAACTTCTGGGTAATGAGTCTAGCTGGTCAATTTTGATGTAAATAGACATTGTTTTCCTGATGATGATTGTTAACCTATAACAAGAAAAGTTGAGATTTTGTTGGAGGAGACGGTCATGTTTTCGGTATTTGTACTCTGGTTGTAGGACCCTTGAATCTTTGTAAATCCTATGATTTATATTTAAGAGTCTGGAAATACATTTCTTTAAAAAAAAAACTCAGCTGATATTTTATGATATTCTTTGGAGTTAATTATTTTTTGAGCTATATTCTTTTTTTTAATTTTTTTTTTTTTAAATTTAGCCAATTTATGTATTTTTGGCTGTGCTGGGTCCTCGTTGCTGAACACATTTTCTCTCGTTGCAATGAGCAGGGACTACGCTATAGTCACTGTGTGTGGGCTTCGCATTGCAGTGGCTTCTCCTTTTGCAGAGCACAGGCTCTAGGCTGCGTGGGCTTCAGTAGTTGTGGCCCATGGACCTAGTTGCCCTCAGCATGTGGATTGAATCAGTGTCTCCTGCATCCAGGTGGATTCTCAACCACTGGACCACCAGGGAAGTCCTGAGCCATATTCTGATAATGTATTTTATGGTTTAATATAATATTAAATGATATATAGTAAGTAAAAGGCTTCCCTGGTAGTTCAGTGGTAAAGAATCCGCCTGCCAATGCAGGAGGCTCGGGGGTCATCCCTGGTTAAGGAAGATCGCCTGGAGAAGGAAATGGCAACCCACTCCAGTATTCTTGCCTGGGAAATCCCATGGACGGAGGAGCCTGAAGGGCTACAGTCAATGACTTAGCGACTGAAACAAAACAACATTCCGTGCTATCTTTTCAGTAATAGCATTCCATGATGTGGGCGATAGGCAGGACAGTGTTTTGCCAAGTTCTCCAAAGGAGTGTGCCTGTAGTTACATTCTACAGAACAGATTTGCGACCCCATAGACAGTAGCCTGCCAGGTTCCTGCATCCGTGGGATCCTCCAGCCAAGTATCCTTGCCTTTCCCTTCCCCGGGGAATCTTCCGGACCCAGGGATTGAACACGGGTCTCCTGCATTGCAGGCAGATTCTTTATAGTCTGAGCCACCAGGGAAGCCTCTTTAGAAGAGAAGGAACAACTTATTAAACTAGAAAAAAACCTGGAAAAGAGGTGCTAATTCTACTTCATGCTAAGGTCTTATATTTCTACTTTTTTCATCATGGTACACAACATATTCTGCATTTTGTGGTGGTATCTATATACTTATTTGCAGAGTAGAAGTTTGTATACCCTTAAGTGATAGGAAAAAATATATTTACATTTGTCATTTTTTTTTTGATTTCAAGTCTCTTTTAATGTAAAACAGACCTCTTTCCTTCTTCTTTCTTCACATGACTTTGGTTATTTTTTTTTCTTTTCTTTTGTTTTACTTTTTCAATTGGAGGAAAACTGCTTTACAATGTTGTATTGGTTTCCGTCATACAATGCAAAGCAGCCATAATTAGACAAGTGTCACCTCCCTCTGGAGCCTCCCTCCCCTCCACCCATCCCACCCCTATAGGTCGTCACAGAGCATCAGGCTAGGCTCGCTGTGTTACATAGCAACTTCGCACCAGCTATCTGTTTCACACACGTTGTTTCAGCCATGTCCGACTCTTTCAGACCCTACAGGCTGTAGCCCCTCCAAGGCTCCTTTGTCCATGGGATTCTCCAAGCGTGAATCCTGAGTGGGTTGCCTTTCTCCAGGGGATCTTCCTGACCCAGGGATCAAACCCACATCTCTTCTATCTTCCGCACTGGCTGGCAGGTTCTTTACCATTAATGCTGCCTGGGAAACCCCATGGTAGTGTATATACATCGATGCTACCTTTTTCCGTTCATCCCACTCTTTCCTTTCCTCACTTCCAAGTCCTTTTCTTTATATCTGTGTCTCTGTTCCTTCCCTGCAAATAGGTTCATCAATGTCATTTTTCTAGATTCTATATATATACATATATATGTGTGTGTGTTAATACGCTGTATTTGTTTTTCTCTCTCTTCACTCTGTATTACATTTGTCTTTATGAAACATTTCCTAAAGCTTTGCTTCAGTTTCATTTTTAATTTGTGGATTATATAAGAAAGAAACCTTCAATTGTTTGGTTCATGCGTTTCATACCTAATAACTTCCCTTTAGACAAGCAAAGTGTCAGGGCTGTGAGAACCACCCAAGGTGGGAACTGGAATGATGCCAGGAAGAAATACTGGATATTAGAAACTACTACTGTGCAAAGTGAGGGGGTAGGGGAATGGGAAGAGACATGTCCCTTTAGGTTTTGAGCTTTCAAAAATATGGGAACAAAATGGAAGATGACGTGTGGCTGAGTATTGTCATAGCAAGTGTGTTATCCCCGAGGTGTATTTGAGTCGAAGTGTATAGAATCATGATTATCATCTTCAGAAACTGCATGGAGGAGGAATGTGCAAAAGGACAGAAGACACCCCAGAGTGGGGAAGCCGCTGGGCCGCCTCTCCCCTATCTCAGCTTTAAAGAACCTTCCTCACTCTGCTTAACATCTGCCCTCTTAGGAATTTCAATCAGTTTAAAATCAATGGGGCTGGTGTGCAACCTCCAGCACTAAGCAGTGCTGGTCTTGGTGGCTGGAACAGTCAAGCTCAGTTGTGTTGGTAGTAGCTGTGATGGCCGGCGTGGCAGGAACTTTACACACCTTTGCAGTACACAGGGGTGCTTGTGACGATTAAAACCCAACAGGAAACAAGTATTCTACAGATTGTGATGGTTGTGAGGGATCAAGGTGATGCGAACTCTGTCACTACAGCCTTGAGGAAAGGTGAGATCTGAATGCCATGGTTATGACAATCCACAAGATGGAGTTATTTTACACTGGTAAAACATTTTCCAACATGAACTCTTGCGTGAACAATGCTACTTTCAGCAAGATAAAGCACAAAATAAGAACACTTGGTTTATTGCATTCAAAGATGTGGCTGGAAAGCCTCATGAAAACTATTGCTTTGATGACCCCTTAATCATTCCAGAGTTTATCAACTCATTTTGCCAAGCCTGTAGGTTGAAAATTTCCTGTATTGGGTTAAATGTGCTCTTTTCTTATGCCATGTTTATAGGAAATACGACTTGATCTTGGTAAGAATCTAATGAATTTCTTTTTACAAAATTGTAACTCATGTCAAAAGATTAAATGGAAGAAATGAGAATAAAGCCTTCCCAGCATAGTCATCATCTATCCCTAGTGCTCAGCATAATGATGGGAATGTGGTGGACTTAACAATGTGTTTGTGGTAAACAAGATTACTTCTGTGGGAAGAGTTAGGACAGACACAGTGCTGAATTGAACAAGGAAATAATGTGTTAATTTGTCTCCATACAAAATTTCCTGCTGTTTAATAGGTCTGGTTTATGCTTCTTTTCCTTTTTTTTTTTTTTAACCATGCTGACATACATATTCCAAGGAAAAGTCTTTTTGCTAAATTGTAATATTCTCAAGATCTGGGTTGGCAGCACACCTAATAGATGTGGGTTATTGTGGGAAAGCTGTGGGTATTTTTTTTTTTAATTTGCTAAAGGTAATTAAATAATTGAACTAAAATGAGTAGGTGTGACTAGATTATTTTCTAGGTATTTACTTTTGAATTGTTATTACTTGCATTGTAACCTCAACTGTGGTATTTCTACAAAACAAAGTTTTGAAGCAGTTTGACAAAATTTCCTTTCTCGGGTTTTTTTTTTTTTCCTTCCCTTTTGTAACAAAAGGTAGTGAATGTCACCTGCATTCTTTCTAAATATATAGGTCTTAGTGTATAAAGTGTAAGAGTCTCAACAGTATAAACATAGCCTTGTCAATTGCAGTTTCTCGTTGGATTGTGTAACTGAGTTGTGTAACTTTTCTGACTCTAGTAATCTGTATAAAAATTTTTGGACTCAAACACAAAGTGCATTAAAGTTTGGACAGTTCTTTAAATTTTTTTTCTCTACTTTGAATATGGCCAAGAAAATAGATAAAGAAAGGGCCAAAGTTTTTACAAATCAAACTTTATGACCACATTGAAGTTCTTATTGATGGCAGTGCTTATTTGGATCATTAAACTCTTTTTAGCAGAATAGAACTCTTTACTGATATATATTGGGTTTGTTTGGTTCTGTGCTTGTCAGCATATAAAACCTGACTTTACAATGATATTCTTTGGATTGCATGTAAAGGGAGAAAATAAAACACTGAATATGGAGGGAAGGGTATTGTTAATGAGTCACTGTCCCATATAAGACTGCGCGCGCACTCAAAGTAAATCTGGAATCGAACGTGATAGTTACAGAAGGATGTAACTGATTATGTGTGTATGTTGCCTGGGCTTCTGTCTCTCTGAGTACCTATTAAAATTTTGATTTGCTGGATAGCTCTGGGACTCTTTCCCTTACTTTCATCTAGTGAGTTGTTTTGGCTCCAAGCCACCTTTTAAGAAGGTCATTGATTCTTGTGATGAGTGAAATTACTTCCCGCAAAGTTTTAAGGACCTATTTTAAGCACAGGCGTCATTTTTTTCCTTCTCCAGAGAGAAGAAAATTTGTTAGCCTTTTCTTCCCTTATTGTCTTCTGTTTATTTTTCTGAACATTGAGTCAATATAACTTACTAGTGTACATATTTTTACTGAGTCATGTCTTCTGTGAAAAAGACAATGATCTGAGTCAACATAACTTTTATAAAGAATGTGAACCCTCTAGACCAACATCTGACAGAGTAGGCACTCAGCTTCTCCTCTTGTGACTTTGTGAAAATTTCAACTTCTCAATATCTTTTTAAAAATATTCTTATCTGTAAAAGTGGTGAATGAGCACATTTTTCATGAAACCTAGTCAACAGACAATGATAGCTTATTGAACATTTATTATTTGCAAGACTATTTTGTCCTACCATATTTTTAAACTAACAACACTTAGAGGGAATTAAGAAGTAACATAGCAGATGAGAAGTGGAAAGCGTCAGAGAGTAGGGCTGAAGTTTCCCATTCAAGCCGTCATACCAGCTGTTCTAATGAGAGCGTTGACTGTCAAAAGCCTAGATTCTTGCCTCAAATTATAAACTTGACAATCTTTTCTTAAACTCTTTCTTCCATTGGGTAATTCAGTCTGTTTTGGAGACACACATTTTTTTCCTCCAGCTTTTGATTCGACTTTTTTGGTATCAGAAATCTGCCTACTTTCAAATTTAATTTACTTGCTTTGAGTCCTCTTGATGCAGTCTAAAAAATACGTGTCCAAAGCCATGAATTTATTAACATTGGAGGGCTCCTGATTCAGAGGCGCAATGGAGAGCTAGATTGTCAGTTGTCTTTGTGAAAGTCAGTTGTCTCTGATTCAAAAACTCGTATTTGCAAATGGGAACCAGATAAGTTTTTCTGTATTTGACTAAGCATCCTGGGATATAGACAAAGTATATGAATATCAAAATGTGGTAGTTTAACTAGGTTGGTCTGTATTGACCATGATGGTGAAGATAAGTACTAGATTTTGAAGTAAATTAGAACTGGGTAAAACCTGACACTGACATCTAGAAACCTTGTTACCTTGAGCAAGTTTAATTGATTTCTGTAGGTCATAGTTTCCTCACTTAGGAAGTAGGAATAATATTTACTGTAGAGGTTTTTTGGTCTGCTTAAACTAAGATAATGTGTAAACCCTACTGCACAAAGTGCTTTCATGAAGTTAGATACATAGTTGCTAATTTTGTTAGAAATGTAGAAGATATTAAAAATGTAAACGTGGTTAGGATCAGTAAATTTGTCTCTAAGGAGAAAAGGAAAGGTTAGGGGTGAGAAATTAAGGAAACAAAAAATGGAAAGTTGGGAAGAAAATTGGTAGAAAGATATTCTTTGAATGATTTTATTGTGAACATTTTTTTTTTCATTTATTTTTATTAGTTGGAGGCTAATTACTTCACAACATTTCAGTGGGTTTTGTCATACATTGACATGAATCAGCCATGGAGTTACATGTGTTCCCCATCCCGATCCCCCCTCCCACCTCCCTCTCCACCCGATTCCTCTGGGTCTTCCCAGTGCACCAGGCCCGAGCACTTGTCTCATGCATCCCACCTGGGCTGGTGATCTGTTTCACCATAGATAATATACATGCTGTTCTCTTGAAACATCCCACCTTCGCCTTCTCCCACAGAGTCCAAAAGTCTGTTCTGTACTTCTGTGTCTCTTTTTCTGTTTTGTGTATAGGGTTATCATTACCATCTTTCTAAATTCCATATATATGTGTTAGTATGCTGTAATGACCTTTTAAAAAGTCAATAACCTGTTAAGTCAGAATGCAAATAATTAAGATTTGAAGATGATCCAGGCAAACTTACTAATGTTTTGAGTTAGAAAACACGTAAGTTTGATTTATTGTTTATTTTTCAAGATCTGTTTAAATTAAAAAAAAATTTATACCAGATCTGAAATCACTGCTTGACAACTGAACTTTAGCCCATACTATAAAAAAAATTTAGCTTAAGCCTGTTGTGAATGAATGGCTGTGATTAGCATGTCTGTAGAGGTTCAAGAAATGGAGTAATAGAGTTGGAAACAAAATATGCAAGAGAAATGTATTGGACTATGTGGAGAAATTTTGAAAGATTGCATTTCTTTAAACCATAGATCTTAACAATATGCCCAAGGCTTAATGAAAACCTGGTGAATACAGAAATAATCATTTTAATAGGCTGCATTTCTCTTTTTCACCTATTTCATCCAACTTAACATTTCACACACTATATTCAAGAATTATTGAGATCCCATGCAGTCCCATGCAGACACATTTTTTTTTTTATTGTAATGTTGTTGATATTCAGTTGCTCAGTCATATCCAACTCTTTGAGACCCCATGGACTGTGGCATACCAGGCTTTCCTGTCCTTCACCATCTCCCAGAATTTCTTGAAACTCATGTCCCTCAAGTCGGTGATGCCATCCAACCATCTCGTCCTCTGTTGTTCCCTTCTCCTCCTGCCTTCAATCTTTCCCAGCATCTGGGTCTTTTCCAGTGAGTCAGTTCTTTGCATCAGGTGGCCAAAGTATTGGAGCTTCAGCTTCAGCGTCAAGGCCTTCTAATGAATATTCAGGCCTTCCAATGAATATTTCCTTTAAGATTGACTAGTTCGATCTTCTTGCAGTCCAATGGACTCAAGAGTCTTCTCCAACACCACAGTTCAGAAACATCAATTCTTCAGCACTCAGCTTTCTTTATGGTCCAACTCTCACATCCATACATGACTACTGGAAAAACCATAGCTTTGACTAGATGGACCTTTGTTGACAAAGTAATGTCTCTGCTTTTTAATATGCTGTTTGTCATAGCTTTTCTTCCAAGGGGCAAATGTCTTTTAATTTCATGGCTTCAGTCACCATCTGCAGTGATTTTGAAGCCCAAGGTAATAAAGTCTGTTACTGTTTTCATTGTTTCCCTATCTATTAGCCATGGAGTGATGGGGCCAGATGCCATGATCACTGGTTTTTTTTTTTTCATGATCACTGTTTTTTGAATGTTGAGTTTTAAGCCAGCTTTTTCACTCTCCTCTTTCACCTTCATCAAGAGGCTCTTTAGTTCTTCTCTTTCTGCCATAAGGGTGGTGTTGTCTGCATATCTGAGGTTACTGATACTTCTCCCTTCAATCTTGATTCCAGCTTGTGCTTCATCCAGCCTGTTATTTCTCATGATGTACTCTGCAAATAAGTTATATAAGCACAGTGACAATATACAGCCTTGATGTACTCCTTTACCAATTTAGAATCAGTACATTGTTCCTTCTGGTTCTACCTGTTGCTTCTTGACCTACATACAGGTTTCTCAGGAGGTAGGTAAGGTGGTCTGGTAATCCTATCTCTTTAAGAATTTTCCACAGTTTGTTGTGATCCACACAGTCAAAGACTTTAGCATAGTCCCTGAAGATAAGTAGATGTTTTTCTGGAATTATCTTGCTCATTCTGTGATCCAGTGGATGTTGGCAATTTGATATCTGGTTCCCCTGCCTTTTCTAAATCAATCTTTGAACATCTGGAAGTTCTTGGTTCATATACTATTGATGAAAGCAAATTTCTTTTCACTTGGAGAGTTTTGAGTGTTACTTTGCTAGCATGTGAGATGAGTGCAATTGTGCAGTAATTTGAACATTCTTTGGCATTGCCTTTCTTTGGGATTGGAGTGAAACCTGGCCTTTTCCAGTCCTGTGGCCACTGCTGAGTTTTCCAGATTCGCTGGCTTATTGAGTGCAGCACTTTAACAGGATCATCTTTTTAGGATTTGAAATAGCTCAATTGGAATTCAATCACATCCACTAGTTTTGTTCGTAATGATGCTTCCTAAGGCCCACTTCACTTTGAACTCCAGGATGTCTAGACTCCAGGATGTCTGATCACGCCTTCGTGGTTATCTGGGTCGTGAAGATCTTGTATAGTTCTTTGCATAGCTCTTCTGTGTATTCTTGCCACCTCTTCTTAATATTTTCTGCTTCAGTTAGGTCCATACCATTTCTGTCCTCTATTGTGCCCATCTTTGCATGAAATGTACCCTTGATATCTCTAATGTTCTTGTAGAGATCTCTAGTCTTTCCCATTCTATTGTTTTCCTCTATTTCTTTGTATTGTTCACTTAGGAAAGCTTTCTTATTTATCTTTGCTATTCTTTGGAACTCTGTATTCAAATGGGTATATCTTTCTTTTTCTCCTTTGCCCTCAGCTTCTCTTCTTTTCTCAGCTATTTGTACGACCTCCTCAGACAACCATTTTGCCTTTTTGGGTTTCTTTTTCTTGGGGATGGTTTTGATCACCACCTCCTGTACAGTGTTGTGAACCTCTGTCCATAGTTCTTCTGGCTCTCTATCAGATCTAATCCCTTGTAACTATTTGTCACTTCCACTGTAAAACTGTAAGGGATCTGATTTAGGTCGTGCCTGAATGGCCTAGTGGTTTTCCCTACTTTCTTCAATTTAAGTCAGAATTTTGATATAAGGAGTTCATGATCTGAGCCACAATCAGCTCCTGGTCTTGTTTTTGCTGCCTCTATAGAGCTTCTCCATCTTCAAATGTAAAGAATATATCAGTCTGTAAAGAATATAATCAATCTGATTTCTGTATTGACCATCTGGTGATGTCCATGTATAGAGTCATCTCTTGTGTTGTTGGAAGAGCGTGTTTGCTATGAGCAGTGTGTTCTCTTGGCAGAACTCTGTTAGCCTTTGCCCTGCTTCATTTTGTACTCCAAGGCCAGAGTTGCCTGTTACTAGGTAAAAGAAGGAGGAATAATCCAGCATTTTTCAAGTTGAAGAGAACTGGTGGGACTTGTACTTTTAGAAATCAATTCCCAAGAGTTGTCTGTAGCTACTGTTTGACAGAGAATATATGCAGAGTATATCATGCGAAACGCTGGACTGGATGAAGCACAAGCTGGAATTAAGATTGCAGGGAGAAATATCAATAACCTTAGATGTGCAGATGACACCACCCTTATGGCAGAAAGCAAAGAAGAGCTAAATAGCCTCTTGATGAAGGTGAAAGAGGAGAGTGAAAAAGCTGGCTTAAAACTCGACATTCAAAAAACAAAGATCATGGCATCCAGTCCCATCACTTACTTCATGGCAAGTAGATAGGGAAGCAATGGAAACAGTGACAGACTTTATTTTCTTGGGCTCCAAAATCACTGCAGATGGTGACTGAAGCCATGAAATTAAGAAATACTTGCTCCTTGGAAGAAAAGCTATGACAAACCTAGAGAGCATATTAAAAAAGAGACATTACTTTACTGAGAAAAGTCTATCTACTCAAAGCTATTGTTTTTCCAGTAGTCATGTATCAATGTGAGACATGGACCATAAAAAACACAGAGTGCTGAAGTATTGATGCTTTTGAGCCATGGTGTTGGAGAAGTCTCTTGAGAGTCCGTTGGACTGCAAGGAGATCAAACCAGTCCATCCTAAAGGAAATCAGTCATGAATATTCATTGGAAGGACTGATGCTGAAGCTGAAGCTCCAGTACTTTGGCCACCTGATGCGAAGAACTGACTCATTGAAAATGACCCTGATGCTAGGAAAGATTGAAGGCAGAAGAAGGGGACAAAAGAAGATGAGATGGTTGAATGGCATCACCAAGTCAATGGACATGAATTTGAGCAAACTCTGAGAGTTGGTGATGGATAGGGAAGACTGGCGTACTGAAGTGCAGTTCAGTTCAGTTCAGTCGCTCGGTTGTGTCTGACTCTTTGCGACCCCATGAACTGCAGCACGTCAGGCCTTCCTGTCCATCACCAATTGCCGAAGTCTACCCAAACCCATGTCCATTGAGTCGGTGATGCCATCCAACTATTTCATCCTCTGTCATCCCCTTCTCCTCCTGCCCTCAATCTTTCCCAACATCAGGGTCTTTTCAAATGAGTTAGCTCTTCGCATCAGGTGGCATCAAGTCTGCTTCAACATCAGTCCTTCCAATGAACACCCAGGACTGATCTCCTTTAGGATGGACTGGTTGGATCTCCTTGCAGTCCAAGGGACTCTCAAGAGTCTTCTCCAACACCACAGTTCAAAAGCATCAATTCTTCGGCGCTCAGCTTTCTTTATAGTCCAACTCTCACATCCATACATGCCTACTGGAAAAACCATAGCCTTGACTAGACAGACCTTTGTTGACAAAGTAATGTCTCTGCTTTTTAATATGCTGTCTAGGTTGGTCATAACTTTTCTTCCAAGGAGTAAGCCTCTTTTAATTTCATGGCTATAATCACGTTCTGCAGTGATTTTGGAGCCCAGAAAAATAAAGTCAACCACTGTTTCCCCATCTATTAGCCATGAAGTGATGGGACCGCATGCCATGATCTTGGTTTTCTGAATGCTGAGCTTTAAGCCAACTTTTTCTCTCTCCTCTTTCACTTTCATCAAGAGGCTCTTTAGTTCTTCACTTTCTACCATAAGGGGGGTGTCATCTGCATATGCGATGTTATTGATATTTCTCCTGACAATCTTGATTCCAGCTTGTGCTTCTTCCAGTCCAGCATTTCTCATGATGTATTCTGCATATAAGCTAAATAAGCAAGGTGACAGTATATAGCCTTGATGTACTCCTTTTCCTATTTGGAACCAGTCTGTTGTTCCATGTCCAGTTCTAACTGTTGCTTCCTGATCTGGATACAGGTTTCTCAAGAGGCAGGTCAGGTGGTCTGGTATTCCCATCTCTTTCAGAATTTTCCAGAGTTTATTGTGATCCACACAGTCAAAGGCTTTGGCATTGTCAATAAAGCAGAAATAGATGTTTTTCTGAAACTCTCTTGCTTTTTCCATGATCCATCGGATGTTGGCAATTTGATCTCTGGTTCCTCTGCCTTTTCTAAAGCCAGCTTGAACATCTGGAAGTTCACGGTTCATATATTGTTGAAGCCTGGCTTGGAGAATTTTGAGCATTACTTTACTAGCGTGTGAGATGAGTGCGATTGTGAGGTAGTTTGAGCATTCTTTGGCATTGCCTTTCTGTGGGGTTGGAATGAAAACTGACCTTTTTCAGTCCTGTGGCCACTGCTGAGTTTTCCAAATTGCTGGCATATTGAGTGCAGCACTTTCACAGCATCATCTTTTAGGATTTGAAATAGCTCAACTGGAATTCTATCACCTCCACTAGCTTTGTTCATAGTGATGCTTTCTAAGGCCCACTTGGCTTCACATTCCAGGATTTGGCTCTAGGTGAGTGTGAGTGATCACACCATTGTGATTATCTGGGTCATGAAGATCTTTTTTGTACAGTTCTTCTGTGTATTCTTGCTACCTTTTCTTAGTATCTTCTGCTTCTGTTAGGTCCATACCATTTCCGTCCTTTATCGAACCCATCTTTGCATGAAATGTTCCCTTGGTATCTCTAATTTTCTTGAAGAGATCTCTAGTCTTTCCCATTCTATTGTTTTCCTCTATTTCTTTGCAGTCCATGGGGTTGCAAAGAGTTTGACAAGACTGAGTGACTGAACTAACTAACTGTTTGACAGCTTTGTTACTTGAGTATCTTTCAGGTGTCCACCTTAAATCTAGGATATAATCATAACAACAGCAATAAATGTTACATCACTCTTTGCCCTCTTCCTGCCATGATGCCTACCTTTATCATCTGGGGAAATTGCTGGTTTTCCCTATAGGAAACTTGTGGGCATAGCCAATTTGCTGTGAGTAGTTTGGGAGTTCTACCCCATTTGCCCTAAGGTGAGTATAGAAGTCATGAGAATTGAATTTTCCAAACTGCATCTCTGATCTCATGTAGAAATGTAGAGCAGATGCCGTGATTCAGATGTAACTCCATCTGTGCCTAGATGAGATTCAGACACACTCATCTGTCTCTTGGTGTTTTGTTCTTCTGCTTTAAGCCTGCTTCACTCAAGAATATTCTGTTAAGACATGGAGGGTCAGGTTTCTGAGATTTGAAAAGCTAAAGGTAGATGTTTGTTTAATTAATAACATTGAAAAAGTAAATTTTTTTTTTTTTTTAAAAAGGCTGATAGCTTACAAGACATCCCTTGAAGAATTTCACATGTGAGAGAAACTAGGATGGTCCCCTTATGTGTAACATGTTCTATAATTTATTTTCAGGTTTTTAAGGATTCATTATTCTTTTGCTTTCCTTTTTTACACATTACAGTAATTCTGATGTGTTTAAGGAAGAATGGAATTGGGGTAAATTGTGTGGGGAAGGGAGAAGGAGCAAAGGTTATTTCAGAATAGGAATATAGCATAGGAAATGCTATCCTAATGAAATTTGGGCACTCCTTGCCTGCCCCCCACCCCATTATGCCAATCAGCATATTGTTTTGCATGGAGAATGCCCAGTAGGGGTGGTGTAAACTTTTCTGAGGACCACTGTTAACAATTACTCTCCATCTGACACCAGGATAGACCAGATGTATTTATCTGTCTACCTTGGAGAGGTAGAGGGTGTTTCTTGGAATTCATTGTTGTGGGGTTGGGCTTATTATTTTGGGAAGAGGAGAAATAAACGAGGGAGGGGTTACCAGAAACAAAAACAAAAATAAAAGATTTATTATAAGATTAATCATTGATACTGCCTAACCAGGACTAGAAGATTTAGTTTACCTATAAAATTTAAAAACTCAGATTTGTTGAGGCATAACGTAGATAAATGAAATCCACAAATTTGAGGCAAAATATTTGATAAGTTCTGACTATTGTATACAGGCATAGAGCCATCACCACACCATGATTTTTAAATAGTTCCCTCGTGTGCCTTTGCAGCCAGTTCCCTTCCTACACTTCTAGCAACTGCTGATCTGCTTCCTTTCACTATAATTTTACCTCTTCTAGAATTTTATACAACTGAAATCATATAGTGGATATTATATGTATGTGTGTTTGGCTTCTTTCAATTCTAATGCTTTTGAGAGTCAGCCATGTTATTACTGAATCTATAATTTGTGTAATTTTATTGCAGAATACTTAGTATGCCACTGTATGGATACATCAAAATTGGCTTATCCATTCACCAGTCAAAAAAGACCTTTGGATTTTTTCTAGTTTTTTTGGTTATTCCAGATAAAGCTGATATGAGCATTAGAGTAGAAGTCTCTGTGTGGATAAGTGTTCAATTCATTTAAGTAAATATTTAGGAGTAGGTTTGTCAGATCATATAATAAGTGTATTTTTAACTTTATAACAAACTGCCAGACTATTTTATGAACTGGGCCTCACCACTTTTCATTGCTTATAGCAAAGTAAGAGAGTTCCAGTTCCTCTGAATCCTTGCCAACGTTAGGTAATGTCAGTCTTTTTAATTTTAGTTGTTCTTATGTGTGTAAAGATATAAAGATTTTGATTTTTTTCATTGCTGTAATTATTGGTGGTGTTGAGTAGTTTTTCCTGTGTGTATATTTGTCATTCATATATCTTCCCTTTGAGATGTGCAGTTTTTTGCTGATTTTAAAAAATAAATTGTGTTCTAGAGTCTAGGAATTCTTTTACTATTCTGGACAATAATATTGTATTTTCTTCTGTCTGTGGCTAGCCTTTTCATTTCCATAGCCTTTTTTTTTTTTTTAAAGAGTATTATAGTCTGATATTTTTCATGTTTTCTTTTATGTTAATGATCTTTGTGTCTGTCCTATTTTAAGAAATGTTTGACAAACTCAAAATGCTTAATTCCAAGAAATTTTGTAGCTTTAGTCTGTATATTTAGTCTAATCTGTTGGAACAGATTGGGCTTCTCAGGTGTGTCAGCTGTAAAGAATGTGCTGTCAATGCAAGAGATGCAAGAGATGTTAAGTTCGATCCCGGGTTAGAGAAGATCCCCTGGAAGAGGAAATAGCAACCCACTCAAGGGAAAATACTGTGGAGAGTAGCTTGACAGGGGGTCACCAAGAGTCGGACATGACTGAGTATGCATCCATGCATGTATTTAGACAGATTTGTTAAGTGCAGTTTCTCAGTGGTGTCTGACTCTTTGTGACCCCATGGACTGCAGTACGCCAGGCTTCCCTGCCCATCACCAACTCGCAAAGCTTGCACAGACTCATGTCCATCGAGTCAGTGATGCCATCCAATCATCTCATCCTCTGTTGTCCCATTCTCCTCCCACCCTCAATCTTTCCCAACATCAGGGTCTTTTCTAATGAGTCGGTTCCTCGCATCAGGTGGCCAAAGGACTGGTGCTTCAGCTTCAGCATCAGTCCTTCCAATGAATATTCAGGACTGATTTTCTCTAGGATTGACTGGTTTGATCTCCTTGCAGTCCGAGGGACTCTCAAGAGTCTTCTCCAACACCACAATTCAAAAGCATTAATTCTTCAGGACTCAGCTTTCTTTATGGTTCAACTCTCACATCCATACATGACTACTGGAAAAACCATAGCTTTGACTAGATGGACCTTTGTCTGCAAAGCAATGTCTCTGCTTTTTATATGCTGTCTAGGTTTGTCATAGCTTTTCTTCCAAGGAGCAAGTGTCTTTTAATTTCAGGGCAGCAGTCACCATCTGCAGTGCTTTTGGAACTGAAGAAAATAAAGCCTGTCACTGTTTCCATTATTTCCTCATCTCTTTTTCATGAAGTGATTTGACCGGATGCCATGATCTTTGTTTTTTGAATGTTGAGGTTTAAGCCAGCTTTTTCACTCTTCTCTTTCACTTTCATCAAGAGGCTCTTTACTTCCTCTTTGCTTTCTGCCATAAGGGTGGTGTTATCCACACATTTAAGGTTATTGATATTTCTCCCTACAATCTTGATTCCAGCTTGTGCTTCACCCAGCCCGGCATTTCACGTGATATACTCTACATATAAATTAAATAAGCAGGGTGACAATATACAGCCTTGATGTACTCCTTTCCCAATTTGGAACCAATTTGTTGTTACATGTCTGGTTCTAACTGTTGCTTCTTGACCTGCATACAGGTTTCTCAGGAGACAGGTAAGGTTGTCTGGTATTCCCATCTCTTTAAGAATATTCACAGTTTATTGTAATCCACACAGTCAAAGGTTTTAGCATAGTCAATAAAGCAGAAGTAGATGTTTTCCTGGAATTCTCTTGCTTTCTCTATGATCCTGTGGATATTGGCAATTTGATCTCTGGTTCCTCTGCTTTTTCTAAATCTAACTTGTACATCTGGACGTTCTTGGTTCATATACTGTTGAAGCCTAGCTTGGAGGATTTTGTGCATTGCTTTGCTAGTGTGTGAAATGGATGCAATTGTGAGGTAGTTTAAACATTCTTTGGGATTGCCTTTCTTTGGGATTGCCATGAAAACTTTTCTCAGTCCTGTGGCCAGTGCTGAGTTTTCCAAATTTGCTGGCATATTGAGTACAGCACTTTTACAGCGTTGCCCTTTAGGACTTGAAATAGCTCAGCTGGAATTCCATCACTTTTACTAGCTTTGTTCGTAGTGATGCGTCCTAAGGCCCACTTGACTTCACACTCCAGTCTGTCTGGCTCTATGTTCGTGGTCACATCATTGTGGTTATCTGGGCCATGAAGATCTTTTTTGTATAGTTCTTCTGTGTATTGCCACCTCCTCTAAATATCTTCTGCGTCTGTTAGGTCCATGCTGTTTCTGTCCTTTATTGTGCCCATCTTTGCATGAAATATTCCCTTGGTATCTCTAATTTACTTGAAGAGGTCTCTAATCTTTCCCATTCTATTGTAATTGTCTTTTAGACAGATTCAGTTCAGTTCAGTTCAGTCGCTCAGTCGTGTCTGACTCTTTGAGACCCCATGAATCGCAGCACGCCAGGCCTCCCTGTCCATCACCAACTCCCGGAGTTTACTCAAACTCATGCCCATCGAGTCGGTGATGCCATCCAGCCATCGCATCCTCTGTCGTCACCTTCTCCTCCTTGCCCCAATCCCTCCCAGCATCAGGGTCTTTTCTAATGAGTCAGCTGTTTGCATCAGGTGGCCAAAATTACTGGAGTTTCAGCTTCAGCATGGGTCCTTCCAGTGAACACCCATGACTGATCTCCTTTAGGATGGACTTGTTGGATCTCCTTGCAGTCCAGTTAGACAGATTACTTCCACATTATTCTTTTTGAAATTGCTTCAGCTGTCCTAGCTCCTTTTCCTTTCTGTATACATTTCTGAGTAAACCTTTTTGCATCTGTAAAAATCTTTCTTGAATTTTGGTAGGGATTGTATTAAACTTACATAGAAATTTGGGAGGATTGACGTCTTTGCCATGTTGAATCTTCAATCCATGATCACATATTAAATCTTCATTGATTCTTTCATCAGCATTATGTAGCCTTCAGCATAGAAGTCCTGCACATGTTTTCTTAGATTTACACCTTGACTTCATCTTCTTCCCCCTGAAAGACTGTACATGGTATTGTTTTTTAGTTCATTGTATTCCCTTATTCTCCTTTTGATGTCTGTGGGATCTTGAACAAATCTCCTGTTTCATTCTTGATATCAGTAAGTTGTCTCTCTTTTATTTGTTGTCGGTCTTTGCTAGATATTTGTCAATTTTATTAAAGTTTTCAAGTGGCCAGCTCTTTGTTTCATTGATTTTTCTCTATTATTTTTCTGTTTTCTATTCATTAATTTCTACTCCTTATTATTTTTTTTCTTTCTACGTGTTTTGCCTTTATTTTGCTATTCCTCCTCTCAAGTTCCTCAATCGGGAACTTAAATTACTGATTTGAGACTTTTCCTTTTTCTAATGTATTCATTTCATATTGTCAATTTCCCACTCTCTACTGCTTTGGGTGAGTCTGCCGAATACTGATGTGTTGTATATTCATTAAATTAAAAAATTTTTTTTCCTTGAAAATTCCTTTTGACTCACTATTTAAAGTAGTTGTTTAATTTCTCAGTGTTTAGAGGATACTCCTATTATTTTTAGTTTGAGTTCCCTATAGTCAGAGAACACACTCTGTCTGATGTCAGTTATATTAAGTTTGGGGGGATTTTTTATGGCCAACAATATGGTCTGTTTTTTTGTGGGCTCTTGTAAATATGTATATTTTGCTGTTCTTGGGTGGAATGTTGTGTAAATACTGATTAGATCTTGTTGGTTGATGGTGTTCTTGAGGTCTTCCATATCTTTGCTAATTTCTGTCTAGCGATTCTATCAATTCTTGCATGAGGCATGTGGAAGACATCAAGTATAATTGTTGATTTGTCTATTTCTCCTTTCAATTCTGTCAGTTTTTTGTGTAAAATAGTTTTTAGCTCTGTTATTTGGTCTGTACACCTAAGATTGCTGTATCTTCTTGGTGGATTGATGATTTTATCATTACATAGTATCTCTATGTTGGGTACTTTTCTTTGTTCTGAAGTCTATTTTATCTGATATTATTGTGGCCACCTGTGCTTTCCTTTGATTGATGTTTAGATGGCACATCTTTTCATTGTTTTACTTTCATCTTGTTTATATTGTTATATTTGAAGTGAATTTGTAGATTGCTTGTAATCAGCACATGGTCTGATCATGTGCAGAGGGACGGATGCTTCTTTACTCCCGGGCGGTGGTGGGACTGTTGGCTTCCCATGGAAATCTTCACTGGGAATACAGGAGACTGTGGAAAGGCTGGTTACCGACGGGTGGGGATAGAATTTCCAGGTTCCCACTTGGCTTTCCGTCACACGTCAGCCGGAGCGTTGGGCCGACTCATTACAGCTTTGAGGGAGTGGAAGTCTAGGCTCTTCGCTTGGCTGATGCTGGTGTGGGTGTGGATTGAACCGTAGTTTTTTTTCTGTGGTGTTTGGCTGGAGTAGAGCTGTTATTGTCTAAGATTTTCTATCTTCAGAGGCTGGCCCCTTCCTGGTCCTTTGGCTAAAGAGAGCAGTCTTTTGTTGGAGCTTTTGTTTTTTGTCTGAGCCTGTTGTTATTTCTGACTTGCCAGCTTTTTTCTCTCCAAGTCTGGAGAACATGAGGCAAGAAGAAAAGCCAGCATCTCACAGCAGATCCTGGGGTCTCTAACCACTGTCTCTTCTCTGCATCTTTAGAGCCATATGTCCTTGTGTGTGTATGTGTGTGTGTATAATGCATATATAATGTCCAGCATATTCAGCTGCACTTATTGGAAAGAAATCCTCGATGGAGTAGGAGTAGGTCTATCCTATTTTCCTGGATGTGGGAGTCTACCACCTGTGATTTAAACAAGATCTTGGAGATCTGTAGCTTAATGGTAAGCATGCAGATAAGCAAGGTTCTTTATACGTTAGTTATCATTGTTTTGTTAATACTGACATTTTATTCTTTTTTTGAAGTTCAGAAACAAGGTACCGCATTTTTTTTTTAATGCAGTTTATTTTGTGTAAGTTGTCAAATTCATTTTTGTGGAGTTCATTGTATTCCCTTGCTCTGCTTTTGATGTCTGTAGGGTCTTGAACAAATCTCCTGTTTCGTTCCTGATCTCAGCAAGTGGTGTTCTCTTTTATTTGTTGTCAGTCTTGCTAGAGTCTTGTCAGTTTTATTGCACATTTCTTTGTTGCAAGTTTCTGATTTTGTTTGTTACACTTTTTGTTAATTGAGATTAATTTCTCCCTCATTCATGTTTATGGCAACTCAAGTTTGAGGCAACTCAGATTAACCAGTGTCTTAACATTAAACAAATCATTAGCCAAAGTTTCCTGGGACACTTAAGTCATTCCACAGCTGTCAGCATGAGCTATTTATAAAAAAAAAGAATCACTTTTACCCTTCATGTTGACTGTCTTTTATGTGGCATATCCAGTAATAGCACCATGAGACTACTTGATACACACCTCCGATTTTTCTGTTATATATATTGGGGATTCACTAGAACTGCAAAGTGAAAGAAGCAATGCTTCCTTTGAGTGAAATCCCATTTTTATGCCTTCTTTTCAAATAAATTTTGGGGAATGGACAAGATGACATTGTTAGATTCTTCATGAAAGCAAAAGCTTATGAGTAACTTTTATGTTCAAAAGCACTGTTTTTGTGTCCTTAATATACTGTATAAACCTACAGTGAATTGCTTTGCATGCTGTTAAAAGATATTTCACTGGGGATCTTTCTGTATTTGGCATGTATTCTGCCATAACAGAGGATAACATTTTATTTTCAGGAGAAAAATGATCAGTATGTAGTTTGTTTTTTATAGGCTTCTCTTCTCCTATGGGGCATGATTTTGGCCTTGGCAAAAACAAGAGATACAGTGGAATTGAGAATATATGAATATCAGAATATGTATAAAAACATTATTACTTTTTCTATTTGTCATTTATATTGTCAAGTCCCATCTCATTTTTTCCTGGACCAGGATTTCCAGATGTGAAATAATATCACTTTCAGAAACTCAATTCTCATTTCTAGTTCTTCTTTGTGTTTATCTTAGGAATTTGAAGTATCTGCTTTATGTTGCATAATTTTTGACATTCCAGCTTCAAACGGAGAGAGAAGTGATCTCTACTGATAGCCTTCTTCACTGAGGGATGTTGATTTCTCTAAGACAGCAGTTCTCAAACGTTTTGACCTTGGAACTTTTATACTCTGAAAAATTATTGACAACCTCAGTGAGATTTTGTTAATACAGATTATTTCTGTCTACGTTTACCACATCAAATTAAAGCTGAGACAGTGTTAAAATGTTGATTTATCAGTTTATTTAAAATAACAACAAAAAGCTCATTATACATTGTTAACATGAAAAACTCTTTACAAAAAAATAGCTATCAAAAATATTAGAAGGATGGCATTGATTTTTAATCTTTGCCAATTAAAGACCTTGATTTTTAATCTCTTTAATATCTGACTTAATAGAAGATTGCTGGGTTTTCATATCTGCTTTTGTATTTTAGTGTGTTGATTTTGGTTGAAGTGTATGAAGAAAACTTGGTTTTATGAACATATGCAGTTAGAAAGGAAAGTATTTTAATAGTCTTTTCAGATAATTGAGGCTATTCTTTTATCCTATCCTAAAACTTAACAAATGGTAACATTTTAAAGGTTAGCTGCAATGTGGAATCTGAAATCATATCAAGTATTTTTGTACTCTGTTACACCAAAATCCATGTTGTACTTTCAGTGGATCATTTAGCCATGTATGATTTTGTAATTTTATGCATTGGTCATTTGGAAAATATTGGTTCACTGAGTTATGAAATATTGCTATATCAACCTTTGTTAATAAATTCACAGAATCAGAAGTAATTTTAGTGTTGGGAGCTGTCAGGCTTACAGTGGAAGATACAAGTACTCCAAAATTCTAATTTTCACTTAAAAGCTTGAATTTTATCATTGGCAACAAATCCTGTCAGTTGTTTTCCTTGAAGAGGTAGGCTCACTATATTCATTTTCAAGATGTTTGCCAAATACTCAAGTCTGAATAACCAAAATTTATGTAGGCTGTTACTTCATGAAATGATGTACCATGAAAAAAAGTGGCTAGTTCAAGTCACACACCTTAAACAATTGCATAACTGATCTTTCTTGAGATCTCCCTTATATTCTGGCATGCAGTAGAAGTGTGATTATGGTTGGGTACTTCCGCTATGTCACAGAATATTTAAAATTTGGTACTTAAGACTCAAGATTTAATGAAAATGTTACAGCTTTACAGGACATTACATTGTTAAGTTCAACTGTCTTTTAAAAATTATTATGATTATTTTATTGTAAGTGTACTGCAGTAGAGAATATCATGATTGCTAAGATAGCTTGGTCCCAATGCCTCGAGATACACTAAGGGGCCAGAAGCTTCACTCACAATTGTGCTTCACAGCGCAAAGATCAACACCATGAAAAGGCAAGAACAACCGCATACTAAGATGAGAATAGTTTTGACCTTGCAAAACTCCTTTAAGAACCTGGGTCTCAAGACCCCCAGGGATGCACAGAACGAACTTCAAGAACCACTGCTCTAAGTCAATGGCTAGGATAAAACATATGTTGTTTAAAAAATGGTTACTGATACATATATTTTTTTCATTTGTTGCTTTGAAATTGGAAGGAGTTTCTAAAAAATAGCATTGGTAGTCCTCATGTAGCCTTGGGGAGAAGGCAATGGCACCCCACTCCAGTACTCTTGCCTGGAAAATCCCATGGACGGAGGAGCCTGGTGGGCTGCAGTCCATGGGGTCGCTAAGAGTCAGACACGACTGAGCGACTTCACTTTCACTTTTCACTTTCATGCATTGGAGAAGGAAATGGCAACCCACTCCAGTGTTCTTGCCTGGAGAATCCCAGGGACGGGGGAGCCTGGTGGGCTGCCGTCTATGGGGTCGCATAGAGTCCACACGACTGAAGCAACTTAGCAGCAGCAGCAGCATGTAGCCTTGAGGAGTAGGTGGCAGTCAGAGCATCGGCCTGAGAGGTGGAGAAATTCAGTCAGTATAGCTAAGCCATTTTGTCTGTGGCCAGATGATATCCTGAAAGGGGTGGGTTCCTGAGTCAGAATGAAACCAACAGGACAGCCAGTGTCTGCCTGGACTAAAGTGATACTGAAGGTGAGTGGAAACCAATCCACTCTTCTCATCTTGTTCACATATTTTAAGTATTTCCCAGAGGCTCAGTGGTAAAGAATTCGCCTGCCATGTAGGAGACACAGGAGACACAGGTTCGATCCCTGGATCAGGAAGATCCCCTGGAGAGGAAGTGGCCACCCACTCCAGAATTCTTGTCTGGAGAATCCCATGGACAGAGGAGCCTGGTGGGCTCCAGTCCACGGGGTCACAGAAGACTGACCTGACTTACCAACTGAACAACAACAAGAAAAGCTATCTCAGAAAATACGGCCCATTCAGACTATTGGAAGGAGCAGGCCTGAGAAACTATGTATGCCAACCATTGAGATGTGAGGAGTGAGAAAGCAGTGAGGAGGAAGCGAAGCTGATTTTATTAGTGTTCTTATGTATGCCACGTACGGTGCAAGGCACTTTCTGTTCCCTCACAATAAACCTGTGAAGTCACTATTATCAGACTCATTTTAGAGATGATGACATGGAGCTTCAGATGTTAAACAGCTAGCCTGAGATGACGTTGCTCCTGTGGCTTGGAGTTGGAATTCGAACCCTCTCTCTTCACTGTAATATGGTTCTTTCCCGTCAGTCTGCGTGAGTCTCTTGGACTGCCCTGTTAACTGGTTACTGGTTACTCTTATCTGTCTTCTAAGCGTGTTTCTGAATAGATAGTGAGTCCTCTATATCCACATGTTCTGCACCTGCAGGCACAACCAACTATAGATAGAAAATATTCTAAAAAATATTTCTGGGAACTTCCCAAAAGCAAAATTTGAATTTACCATGTGCTGACAATTATTGATGGAGCATTTATATTGTATTTACAACCATTTACATAGCATTTATGGGAATTCCTATTTGGTGCCAATGGTAAAGAACACACCTGCCAATGCAGGAGATGTAAGAGAAGCGGGTTGGATCCCTGGGTTGGGAAGATCCCCTGGAAGAGGGCATAGTAACCCACTCCAGTATTCTTGCCTGGAGAAATCTCATGGACAGAGGAGCCTGGAGGGCTATAGCCCATGGGGTTGCAAAGAGTCAGACGCAACTGAAGAGACTTTAACACCCATATATGCAGGCACACACATAGCATTTGCATTATAGTAGGTGCTATACACTGAAGAATTGATGCTTTCGAACTGTGGTGCTGGAGAAGACTCTCGAGAGTCCTTTGGACTGCAAGGAAATGAAACCAGTCAATCCTAAAGGAAATGAACCCTGAATATTCATTGGAAGGACTGATGCTGAAGTTGAAGCTCCAATACTTTGGCCACCTGATTCAAAGAGCCAACTCATTGGAAAAAATGAGATGCTGGGAAAGATTGAGAGTCAGAGGTGAAGGGGGCGACAGAGAATGAAATGGTTGGGTTGCATCATTGACTCAATAGACATGAGTTTGAGAAAACTTCTGGAGATAGTGAAGGACAGGGAAGCCTGGGGTGCTGCTGTCCGGGGTAGCAAAGAGTTGGACAGGACTGAACAACAAAGGTATTATAAGTGCATGCATATTCAGTTGTGTCCGACTCTGACACCATGGACTGTGGCCTCTGTCCATGGGGTTTCGCAGACTGGAATACTGGAATGGGCTTCCATTTCCTCTTCCAGGTGGTCTTCCTGACCAAGGGATCAAACTTGCATCTCTTGTCTCCTGCATTGGCAGGTGGATCCTTTTACCACCGAGCCACCCCATATGGCTCAGCAGGGTATTGTGAGTAATCTAGAGACAACTGTTCATCTCTGTATGGGAGGATGTGTGTGGGTTATATGCAGACTACATTTTATATAAGGGACTTGAGCATCCACAGATTTTGATATGCACTCAGGGGACCTACACTCAATCCCCCTCAGGTACCAATGAATGACCGTACATGCATACACTTCAGGATTAACGGGGGGAAAAACAAACACAATTTTGTATTTATTCATCCACTAGGGGGGGCAAGAGTGCTAACTTGTTCTGTAGGTAATAACTGATGAGTAGGGTTTAAATTAAGTGATTATAGAATGATTTATAATTATATGTATGTACTGTAGGATATTGCATATGGAAAAGTCTGAACAATTATCTGATTATTGTTCCTGGTAAGAAACATTCTGTGTGTGTGCTTAATTGCTCAGTCGTGTCTGACTGTTTGCAACCCCGTGGTATGTAGCTTGCCAGGCTCCTCTGTCCATGAGATTTTCCAGGCAAAAATAGTGGAGTGGGTTGACATTTCCTTTTCCAGGGGATCTTCCAGACCCAGGAATCGAACCTGGGTCTCCTGCCATTGTAAGCGAATTCTTTATCAGCTGAGCCACCAGGGAAGTCCAAGAAAGATGCTGTGCTATTTTCTTATTGAAACCTAGGAGACGACTCCTCCCTTGCCCCTCAAGTAGGAAAAATAAATGAAGTATAGTTAATTTACAGGTGTGACTGGCAGTTGAAGGGAGGGATCAAGTGATGGAGATTGGCAAAATTAGCAGTAATCCAAGTCAGGAAGATTCAAATTCTGGTCTCAAATATGTTTGTTTGAATACCTGAAAATTTTAATGATGTTAGTTTAATTTTCTTATGATCTAATTAATGCAGTGGTATCTGAAAGAAGTGATATGACTTTCTAAGTCATTATTTAAGCCTTAAAGGAAAGTATTAGGTGCCTTTTTGCATTTGGATAATGCTTTTATTAATCATTATGAATCTGCCTGCAATGCAGGAGATCTGGGTTCGATACCTGGGTTGGGAAGATCCCCTGGAGGAGGGCATGGCAACTCACTCCAGTAGTCTTGCCTGGAGAATCCCCATGGACAGAGGAGCCTGGCGACTACAGTCCATGGGGTTGCAAAGAGTTGGACTTGACTGAGTGACTAAGCATAGCACAGATACACAGGGTTCCTTAAAATATGTGGTATATCTAGCTCCTCACTTATATAATTGCCATGTGGGTAATTTATAGTAAAATTATGAAGTGCTTTTTTTTAAAAAAATGAAAACTGTGAACTGTGAAATAATTGCATAATATTTGCTATTAAATATTCATATTTGAAAATAAATTTTGACTATTGTTCTGATTTATTGTTTGTTAAAACTCCTATAAGCTTTGGATGATGATTACTGTGAGAAAATTAGAATTTTCATGAGCATCATAACCATTTTAATTGTGAAACTTTGCCAATCAGATTCTTATCTGTGTACTGTGTGTGTTTTCATTGAGTTGTTTTTGTCGTTCGGTCGCTATGTCGTGTCCGACTCCTTGCAACCCCATGAACTGCAGCACGCCAGGCTTTCCTGTCCTTCATTATTTCCAGGAGCTTGCTCAAACTCATGTCCACTGAGTTGGTGATGCCATCCAGTCATCTCATCCTCTGTCACCCCCTTCTCCAGCCTTCAATCTTTCCCAGCTTCGGAAAAGCTCATTTTTCCCAATGAGTTGACTCTTCGCATCAGGTGGCCAAGGTATTGAAGTTTCAGCTTCAACATCAGTCCTTCCAATGAGTATTCAGGGTTGATTTCCTTTAGGATTGATTGGTTTGATCTCCTAGTCCAAGGGATTCTCAAGAGTCTTCTCTAGCATCACAATTTGAAAGCATCAATTCTTCAGTGCTCAGCCTTCTTTATGGTCCAGCTCTCACATCCATACATGACTATTGGAAAAACCACAGCTTTGACTATACAGACATTTGTCAGCAAAGTGATGTATCTGCTTTTTAATATGCTCTCTAGGTTGGTCATAACTTTTCTTCCAAGGAGCAAGCGTCTTTTAATTTCATGGCTGCAGTCACCATCTGCAGTAATTTTGGAGCCCAAGAAAATAAAATCTGCCACTGTTCCTACTTTTTCCCCATCTACTTGGCATGAAGTGATGGGACTGGATGCCATGATCTTAGTTTTTTGGATATTGAGTTTTAAGCCAGATTTTTCACTCTCCTCTTTCACTCTCTTCAAGAGGCTATTAATTCCACTTTGCTTCTTGCTGTTAAAGTCTGTAAATTAGATGATCTAAAATAGTTTACCATTCAACTATTTTTAGCTACAGTGAAGACTTTTCTTGAGCTCTACACATTGAGATTTTTTTCTAAACTCTGAAAATCTCTGAAGGAATACTGAAATAATGTATCTTTACATGATTCTGATTTTGAAATATGGCTGTTGGAGCAAAATGGGCCAGGGATCATAATCTTATTTGTTTTGGTAATTTAAGACGTGTAGAATGTTGGAATAGCTACAAATTCTTGAATGTTGGGATGTAATTGGACTGTAAAATTGCTGTGGGGTGGTAGCTTCTGAGGATAGAAAGATGAATCACTAGTTATTTCTTCAAAGATGACAGTCCAGTAAGCACTCTAATAGTAAGCAAACAATTATAATGAGATGTGGTGAGGGTAGTAAAAACGTGATGCAAAGTTGCTACTATGGTATCACCAAAAGAGATACCAACTTCATCTGGGACACATGCCATAAAGATGCTGCAGAGAGCTAGAAGGAAAGGAAATTTTTGAGCAGAGGAAATAACATGGAACAAATCTGATGTAAGAGGACCTTAATGTTAGTCACCTAATCGTGTCCAATTCTTTGCAACCCCATGAACTGTAGCCCGCCAAACTCCTCTGCCATGGAATTCTCCAGGCGAGAATACTGGTGTGGGTAGTCATTTCCTTGTTCAGGGGATCTTCCTGACTCAGGGATCAGACACAGGTCTCCTTCATTGCAGTCAGATTCTTGACCATGTGAGCCACCAGAGGATAGCATGACTCTTTTCAAATGTAAGAATATAAAGATAAGATAACACAGAAGAGTCAGTTGGATCTGCAGTGGGTCTGACAGTAGTGTGTCCTAAGTATATATGAGTAAGTTTGGAACTTACTTCAATCATAGGAAACCATTCATTGCTTTTTTGTAAGGAATAATATGATCCTGAGTTTTAGGAGAATTGCTAGCACAGTCTTCGGGAGAAGGCAGAGATAGATTCAGTGAGAACTGGTCTGAGACAAGGCTGCCATAGTAACACTTGAGATGATGGTCAGCAGAATCCAGGAGGAAGTAGGCATAGGATTAACAGGAGGGAGTGACATGGAAGGGTTTGTAGGAGTTTGGATCTGCTCACCCAGCGATTGGAAGTTGGCCCTGAAAAGGCTGAAGGAGGCTGACTGCGTGGAAAAGAGAGGAGACGAGCAAACTTTTGTGGGGGACCTTGAGCTGGGGATGAAGATGGAAAGAAAAGAAAACACAGCATTGACATTATCTTTGAATACTTTTAATGTATGGGGATACAGTACTATTTGTAATGTATTTGATTCTCTCAGTATCCCCTGGAGGTATTATTATCTGTAATTGACGGATGACAAAACCATTTCAGGGAGGTCACATAGTTGACCTCAGATCACAAAACTGGAAGTGCTGGAATGTGGAATTGAATCTAGGTCTGTCTGACCCTAGAATTCAACCTTTTCCCACTCAGTTACTTTGGGAATCATCACAGACAACTATAACTGAAGTGATGGGTACACAGGAAAATATTCCGTTTGGGTACACGGGAAGACTGGGTATACGGGAAGACTGGGTATACAGGAAAAAATGTGTAGATGGAGAAGAGGCGATGGTAAGGTGGTTTCTGATGCTCGAACAGAATTTCCTGCATCTATCCTCGTTCTTTTGCCATCTTTTATCCACCCAGCAGCGAGACCGGTCATTTCAAAATGTAGATCAGGTTGCCAACCCTTTGCTCAGAACCATCCTCCTTGTCAATCAAAATATAATCCAAACTACCGCTGTTCGTTTTTGACTCCGCCGCAGGCTTCCTCTCTAATTGTTTCTTCTATCGCCTCCCCCAGGCCACACTGCCAGCCAAAGCCAAGTATGCTCTCTTTCTGGACCATTTCACTGACTGCCTGCTTGAAACACTTCCCCCATTGATCTCTGTTACTCTATCAGAGAGACTTTCCCCAACCACCCTGTCTGAAACAGCACCTTCCATTATCATATTCTGCTTCTTCACTGTCTTTTTCTGCATCAAAGGTTTCATCACTGGATGTACTAATCTTGTGTATTTGCTTCATGTTAATTGCCCCTCAAATCTCCACGCATGCCCAAACTTCATGACGGTAGAGAGGTTTTTTTTTGTTGTTGTTGTTCACCCCTGTATCCCTAAGATCTAGAATATAGTAAATGCCCAACAAATATTTGGATGAGTGAATGCAGCCAGACTGGCTTTTAAAAACAAGTAAATCAGATCATCTCCCCACTCCCCAGACCCCATTTAACTCTCCCACTCCAGTAGCCTCCCATTACTGTCAGAATAAAATCCAGACTCCTTCCCATGCTCTCCAAGGCTCTCAGTGGTCTGGACCTTGGCTGAAACCAACCCCTAGTCCTGCCTTTCCTCCCTGATTGATGACATTCCAGCCACTCTGGCCTTCTTGTTCTTCCTGGAACTTGCTAAGCTCATTTCTTCCTCTCGCTGCTCACTCCGCCAGCCGCTCCTTCTACCTGGCTGGCTCCGTTTGACCCTTCAGATCTTTGCTCAAGTATTGCTTCTGCAAAATAGCCTCTCTAGACCACCCTCGCTGGAAACAGCCCTCCCAACAGTCCTTCTACCCTGCTCTTCCCATGACTCTGCTAACTGTGATCATTGTGATGATCACCGACTAAGCAATCGTGCTTGTTTATCTGCTTACTATTATTCTCTCTCTCAAGCTGGGATGTAAATTTCATTAGGGTGGAGGCTGTTTCTGTTTTATTTGCTGTCGTATTCCCAACAACTGGAATGGAGGGCTTTGATTCTCTTAAAAGCCCAATACTTACAGGATAAATGAATGAAATACTTCTGCCCCTCCTGTGAAGGTGGCTCACTGCTACTGGGAGTACTAGAATCCTCTTTTAGTGACACACAGTTTAAATAAATGCTAGAACTTCTAAGAAGGATGAAGGTCATGCAGTTGGAACATTCAGTAATGAGACTACCTTTCAAACTGGCTCATGAAATTCTGGTACATTACTTTATAGAGATTCTGTTTGCAAATTCTTAGGAACCCAAGTCTCTCAGACTGTCAGAATGTTGTAACTTTATTTTTAGTTGTTGCCAAAAGTATTTGACTGGATTAGATTGCTACTTCCTCAAAGAGACTGAGTACTGTATTCCCTATTGTAACCCCTGTACGTTATCCAGAGCAGATGAAACGGTTCAATAAATGTTGATCAATGGTAATTTTTTTAAATTTACATGAAAAAATTTAGAATTTCCTGTAAAATATTTCCAGTGTTTTTAGGTTTCAGAACTGAACTACCCCTCGACCCCATCCCCACCATCTCTAGGAAGCTTAAGTTTTAAGAAATATTTGGTTACTGACAAATTGTAGTAAAGGAATGAAGGAGTGCTATCCTATACTAAATTTAAATTCTGTCCACCAGCCTGGAGAAACAGAGGGGACCTGTAATCATTTATTCACCGACTGTTAACTCCCTGTTTGGATGAGGTCGGGGTGGAGGCTCTGCGGCCCAGCATCCCTCTTTACTCTTATTTTCTTTCTGATAAAACTGCCAGTGTTTCGTGTGGCTCCAAGAGTTTTGGTTAGGGGATTAAAAAAGTGAGCAGCAGGTAGCTGTGACGCAGGTTTTGCAGAGTCACTGGCCTGCACACACCTTAAGCCAACATAACCAGTGAAAGGTAGCAGTGTTTGAACTGAATCTGTGCTTTTTCGATGGAGCAGTACCTTTTCAATAAAAGCACGTTTATACTGACTCCTTAAGAAGTTTAGACTGGAGGGTTGTCTCCAAAAAATGGCCCCCCTTCTGCCAAGCCCCATTTGTTTGTCTTGGCAGCCTGGCGGTGTCTGCTTGGCTGGTGCTAATGCTGGGATTTTAAATTGATGAAACACAGAACTCTTGATCCTTTTCAGTGAGGCTTCTATTTGGGTAATGGCAGGGTAGAGTTCTTTGCTGCTAGCCACCTGTAACTGGCCAAGTTGGAAAAATCATAGATTCAGAGATGTGGAAGAGGAAATTTTTCTTAAAAAAAACAAAAACCCATCAAACACTTCATTTGTTTTTTGTTGTTGTTGTCTGTCTGTTTTACTATCCAAAATAGATTTTAAAACACTGAAAAAGAAAGTAAGAAAAAAAAATCACCTAAATCCCATCACTATTTTTGGACAGAGGCGATGGAGAATGGATACTCTTGTAGTTAGAGATCTGAGAACCTGTGACTGGAGACTTTGTTAGAATAATTAACCCTGCTCTTTGTGATGGCTTTTGTCTTACTCTTTCTTTGGTGTTGATAGGATACTTTTGTTCAAATGATCACAATATATGATGCTACTTGGTGTAAATATTCGAGCATAGATAACCTGACAAAAACATGAAAGGGTTTGGCTTTTCGACAATTTGGGCACTTCAGAGCCTCAAACCGACTGTATTTGTGTAAAATGCACTCTTGCTTGTTTGGTGTGCTTGGGATTTGACTGCCCTCAGCCTTAATGACTACTCATTGTTCCAAAAGCCATGGGCCATAACTAGACTTTTTAGAGCCAACAACACAGAAAGGAAGCAAAAATAAATCATGTCTCTGGTTTATGTTTCTCAAGAGGGATTTTTAATATTCCTTAAGTTGTTACAGGTGTTGATAGTCCTCTGAGGCTGGTGACCTTATCAATCCCTAACTCTACTCAGGATTTTGCTCAAACTTTCCACCTCTCAGGAGAGTCAAAACAGCAGCCATCCAGTTAAAGTCACTGTTTAATGACTTCCTTGCTTTATTTTTTTCATAGCTGTTATCATAAACTGGAATTATATATATATATTTTTATATCTCCTCAATTGCAGTGCAGGTTCTATGAGGACATACATTATTTTTTTCTTCATTTCTTAACCCTCAGTGCTCAAAAGAGAATACAAGATACAGTAAGTGCATGATAAATGTGTATTGAATGACTGTATAAGGAAAAAATGGAAAGAAACAATAAAGGATGATGCAGAGAAAGAAAATAAGGACTGTTTCGCAGATAACATTATTCGATATGTCACTAGTTCAACCAGGACAGGGCAGTCTATCAACCTTGCACACGTGAAGTGTTTATTAGTAGTACATTTAATAAAACTTGGAGTAAAAGCTGAATCGCATGTAGCAAACATAACATGTAGTCCAGGTAAATGAAATTATTCAGTCAGCCAAAGATCAGGGAATATGAAAACATTCTGCGGCATGGTTGAACTGAAGGGTTGAGCAGAGAAGTTAGATTTGTTGGAATAAAGATGTTAAAAGAGTATGAGTTTGGAACTTTTGCCATTGGTCATAAGAGTACATTTAAAATTCACTTGCCTACAAGACCCTCTCTTTTTAAAGGGGGTAAGTTTGTCAGTGTGAGAGTCTCTATATGTTGCTTACACCTTCTCTGAGTTTAGTAGCATCTATGGTGCCCCTGTAGCACATGCTGCCACAAACAGATGGAACTGACAGAAGAAAACTTCTCCTGTCCACTAAAGAAAAAAAAAATGTTTCAAGGGGACATTTGATGAATAACAGATGCCCTGAGAAGTAGCCTGTCAAATTAAGACTGGTGATAATCAATGAATGAGCATCCTATAATTAACTTCCACTTTAGGTCCACTTTTTATATGATTTAGATCACTGCATTTTGTATTTTCTTTTCATATCTTTATGTATTAACTTTTGCCATGAAGACGTATCTGTTTTGTTTCGCTGTCTTCCTAAAGACTGTATTGTATTTCATCAAATTGATACGTTAGAGTGAGACTGTATTATGAGCCAGGCTCTTCTTATGTTAGCTGTGTGCCTGGCCTGTAGAACATACTCAATTTGTGACTGTTGATTTTAATTGAATATTCCAAATATATTTAGCCTTTGCTTTATGACAGGACATATAGCTACTTTCTGGTTATTGATTTCATAGGTAATGATTCAGTGACTGTCTGAATGCGTATGGTTGGTTTAATGATACTTTTGACTCACAGTCTTATAATGAATTCCCAAGGGAAATTTCTCAGTCAAACATTTTTATATCTCTTGATTATGAATGGGTGACATCAATTTTTATGATAACTTCCCAAGTTTGAATATTCCTTTGATTTTATAAAATAAACAAGGGTATTTTTTAAACCTTATCTAGCATTAGTAGTAGCAATTGCTTCTTTGTAACACCTTTTGGCTAAAAGTATTTTTCAGATTTAGATACAGGTAACAACTTACTTTAATCTTTTTAAAAAAAAATTCTGAGTCTGTTTTTTGAAGAGTGATAGCATGTTTATGGCTTTTATTAATATATGATTTTATTATAAATTATGCATCCCATTAATTTTTCAAGGAATTTAGAGATCTTTGAGCTTGGACCACTTACTATTATTGTTGCTATCTTAGTATCTTAAAAATCTTTCTTCATGTGAGGTCTCTAAAACTTTGGCATCCTAAAACTCTTTTTTCTTCCGTCAGTTTTTTGAAATTCTGGTGGCTTTTGAAGTTGTTTCAAATTGTTAACACATACACACACATTCATATGATATGTGGTACCTAATTATCATTCCTTCCACAGCTTGGTTACTTTATAGAGGGGTAGGATAAACTAGAAAATCCATCTTGAGCAGCTCTAGTAAATAAGAAAAGAAGTCTTTGACTATGTAAGATGACTATATCTTGATTAAAGTTTAGCTAATGGACAGTAAAAAAGAAATAAAAAAGGAGATACTCTTGATACTTAACTTTTTTTGGTTCTGTTAAAAAATTTAATCTAAGTTATTAGAATACTAAAATCTTCTCCTTTTGATATAGCTTTATGATAATAGTGTTGTTACTGATATTAGGATGATAACTGTTAGTAATAATAAGTATAATTTGAGATTTTTATATGTGCAAGTCACTGGATTTCTTGTTCTTTTTCTCATTTAGTCCTATAATTATCCCCTTTCACAGATGATGAAACTGAGGCTTTGGGAAATTAACTGTTTCTTAGAGGTAGACTCAGTGCTCAGACTTGGGTCTGTCCAGCTTTCAAACTCCATGTCTTAATCATGATGCTCTGCTATATACCTTAGTTTTGATAATTTGCATTTGTCCCTAAGTATTTCTTTTCAAAAGTGTTTCTGTTTGTGTGGATTTGTATGACCTTCTCAGAGTTGACATATTACGTAGATCAGTTCAGTTCAGTTCAGTCGCTCAGTCGTGTCCGACTCTTTGCGACCCCATGAACCGCAGCACACCAGGCCTCCCTGTCCATCACCAACTCCCAGAGTCCACCCAAACTCATGTCCATTGAGTCAGTGATGCCATCCAACCATCTCATCCTCCCCTTCTCCTCCTGCCCTCAATCTTTCCCAGCATCAGGGTCTTTTCTAATGAGTCAGCTCTTCGCATCAGGTGGCCAAAGTATTGGAGATTTTAAATTTTTATCCAATAGCTACACAGTTACTAATTCTCTTTAAGCTTTATCCTCTGGTTCCAATCTGTTCTCTCATCCTAGACTTCTTCCTTAAACAGAGTCCTCATCCTTTATCCAACTCCAGACTTAATCAAATTAGAATTGATCTTGGTCCTGAGCATTTGTAATACATTCATTCTCTAATAGTAGTTTTTATATTTATAAAAGGTCTTTTGTATACAAAGCTGTATTTCATTAGCATTTTTTCATTAATATTTCGTGTGTTCTGCCAGTATTTGGCAACTGATGCCCTATGGGCAGTAAACAAACCGAGCTTGATAACATTGCGTCATTTGTGGTCACCAGTTTCCAATAGAATATTTAAGTGTTCTTTCAAAGTCCTTGTTACATTTAGCCCTTCTGTTACTGAAAATGGGGTGGCACATATGAGCAGAAACCCTTTCTGGTATCTGGAGTTAGCCATTACATACCCATTTATAATCACAGTAATTATTTACTTTAGAAGTTCTTAACCTGGGGACCATGGGGAGGGTTTCAGTGTATCTTAGAAAAGCCTAGAGTGTGAAAGGAAAAAAAGTGTCATAGGACCATTTTTAAAACAGTTCATAGTTTTCATCATTCATTCAGTTATTCATTGAATCATCATCCACTCAAATTCCACAAAAGAAAACTAGATCCAAAGAAAGTTATAAAACATTCATATTCTCAAAGCCCCTTCTGCATTTATTTAACCACTTACACCTCAGGGTCAGACCTTTTAAAATGTACAACGTTTTGACCATATGTTCTGTTCCTATTCTTTTGTTCATTTCCTATGCTTAACTCTTAGCATTTTTTTGACTGCTCCTGTTTTTGTTTTTAAGGCAAGGAGGGCATGGACATTTGGTCTATGTTTGTTTCTAATTAACAGCATGATTCAGTTTGTCTCTAGTTGCATAAGTGGCTGTATTTCAGAGAGACAGAGACAGAGAGGAGAGAGAGGGAGAGAGCGAGCTGTGGGATGGGGGCGGCAAGAAAGAGACTAATTGACTGTAATTTGGAGAATGTAGGATTCTGGATGATTGGCTGATGTTCGAACAGGATATTTGAAACCTGTTATTTCAGTGATGTACCTTCTAATAATCTTAAACACAGTCCTATGATTCCCTCCTCTTCGGTAAGAAAATGAATTTATCAGTTTTTTTTTTCTCCTCCTCACCATGAAGACCACTGCCTCCACCTCCGAATATTACCAGTGTTGAACTCACTCGATTAAGCTCCGCTGTCTTGTCAATCTGGGGCAGACTTCAGTCGGTGAATGACGAAAGACACAGTCAGTGCCAAGGACTCCCCGTCATTTGTGATTCCTCACTCTTCACTTTGTATTCTGTCTCCCAAAGATGAATTACTGTCTTCACTATAATTGTCTAACAGAGATAATGAGTTTGTTTCCTGAACAAGAAAGCAGAGAGAGTATGAAAAAAGAACATGAAATGTGCTATACATTCTAAGGATAAATGTTGGTTTTGGATCAGTTTTTCGTGATTCTAAGAGAAGACTTAATTACTGTATGGTAATTAACTGTGGGATCTGTTTATCTTAGTCCTGCCATTCCCTAGCTGTGTTGTGTTTACAACTCGGTAAAATGGATTAGTAGTGTGGCTCCAGGCTGGGGATAGAGCAGGCATGTGGGTAGCACATAGTAAGACCTCAATAAATATTTATTTATTGGTGACATGGAGACATCAAAAGATGTTTTAGTGATTTATCTAGGAATGACTATTTTCCATTTAAAGTAAAATCACTTCTATTTAAAAGTAAAACATTCAACAACCTGTAGTAACTAATTCCAGAAGCATGTGATGTCTAATTTGGAGCAACTATCATTCCTTTCTACCTGCCTAGATACCTGATCACTGAACATTCCAAATCTATTAAAATTAAAGTTGATTTTGTTCCTTTATGTTGCAAGTGAATTGAGTGTTACTACTGTTGTATGTGTGTTTAAGGATTCTCAGCCTGTAAAAGTAAATGATTTGTCTCTAATCTCTGCTGTGTTCTGCCAGTTTCTAGTAAGGAATGCCCGTCGACAGTGGGCAACCAGAGCCTGATAAAATTTACTCTGTCATGTAGGACATTTGGATTATTAGAAAAAGCACTTGTCATTTATTGATTTTTGTTGTTCATTATAAATATAGCACATCTTGATTTCATTTTGCATTTAGACGTGCCAAAAGAACTTGAGACATAAAAGGAGAAAAAATGCTCACAACCCTACAACTCAAAGGTCTCTATTATTTACATCTTGGGTAATTTCCTCCCATGATTTTTTCTACCAATTGAAGATGGTTATCTTCCAATGCATGTCACTTTGAATATGTTCACTTGAGTAAGTTTCTCAAGAATGTTCTTCTGTCTTTTGATCCTTTGTAGTTCCTCCCTGTGTTGTCTTGAGCGCTGCACAGGAAGCACTCTGTTTAAAAGCAGAACAAGTATTGTTGTTCAGTCACTAAGTCATGTCCAGCTCTTTGCAAGTCCATGGACTGCAGCACACCAGTTTCTACTGTCCTTCACTATCTGCCGGAGTTTGCTCAAATTCATGTCTGTTGAGCTGGTGATGCTGCCCAACCAT
Organism: Cervus canadensis; assembly: GCF_019320065.1. Taxonomy (NCBI): domain Eukaryota; kingdom Metazoa; phylum Chordata; class Mammalia; order Artiodactyla; family Cervidae; genus Cervus; species Cervus canadensis. The sequence continues at coordinate 24,666,323 of NC_057411.1, read as the reverse complement.
CTCGTCCTCTGCTGCTCTCTTCTTCTTTTGCCCTTGGTCTTTCCCAACATCAGTCTTTTCCAGTGAATCGGCTCTTTGCATCAGGTGGCCAAAGTATTGGAGCTTTAACATCAGTCCTTCCAATGAAGATTCAGGACTGATTTCCTTTAGGATTGACTGATTTGATCTCCTTGCAGTCCAAGGGACCCTCAAGAATCTTCTCCAGCTCCACAATTCAAACACATCAATTCTTTGGAGCTCAGACTTCTTTATGGTCCAACTCTCACATCTGTACATGATCATTGGGCTTCCCAGGTGGCTCAGTGGTAAAGAATCATCCAGCCAATGCAGAAGCTGGAAGAGATGCGAGTTTGATCCCTGGGTCAGGAAGATCCGCTGGAGGAGGAAATGTCAACCCACTCCAGTTTTCTTGCCTGGAAAATTCCCATGGACAGAAGGACCTGGTGGGCTACAGTCCATGGTGTTGCAGAGTTGGACATGACTGAGCGCTAAGTTGCAGAACAAGTGAAGAAGCAAATACACAAGTATTAGATAATGAACAAGCCATGCAAGAGGAGCCTACCATTCTTAGCAGCATGTATGTAGAAAATGCACATTTTCTCCCTAGTGCCTCTCCCAGTGGTGGCTTAGCAGGAAAGACAGGGCTCATGAAGACATGAATACTGGTAGGGCTAAGTGAGTGCTTTTATAAGTGAATTAACAGCATTTTCAGCAGATCTTGCTACTTCTAAAAATAATTTAGAAATGATTTAAAATGTATTTCTCTTTAGCTGTAGGATATAATGGACCTTTAAGCAACTCTCTATGGACATTTCTGGTAGAGGGTATATTAAAGTTTGGTGGATTCAGGTTTTGTGGGGTGTGAAACTTGTGTAAAATTAGGTACAATATTGACTATTTATTTGGCACGGGAAAAAGAATCATAAAAATGACAAACTTGATAAAGCTGACAAATATTATTAACATCTCAAAATCCAGAAGACACATAATGTTCTTATTAAGTGGCTGCTTGATGTGTTTCTATTTTTTTTTCCTCCAATTTTTGGCTCCCATACTGCCTCTTTATTTATCAATGGTTTTGCAAAATCATTTTTGCAGAGAATATGGAAAGTTGTCACTTTTGCTATTAGCATGATCAGAATTAGTATTTTATTAATGAAAATTGAGATGCATACAACATGTGCACGCAGTCATCTTTATCATTTGTAGTATGGCCATTGGATTGTGCCTTACAAGCAAAACAATTCTGATAAATTCAATCTCATATGTTTCTCATTGTGAAAGAAAAAAATCAGTACACAGTGTTCCTAATTATATATGTTGAATTATCAAGTATCTTTACAACGGGGTGAATTTCCATTTTGAGCAGCCAATGATGAAAATCAGTTCCTTCACTTAAAATTTTACACATCTGAGGGATGGGAGAATTTTTCAACAGTCCAGATTCTATCTTCATATATTTCAAACCCAGTTTCTTCTCTGCTACTCATACACATCCAGATCAAGCCCTGGTTACTGTTTCTATACTCGTTTCATCCTCCTAGTACTATTAAGATGCCTCTTCTGGTCTTCTCAATCTATCAATACTATATTTTATTCAGGTCATTTTTAAACTAGAGTGATATTACTTAGGACAAGGCCTACTGACTGTAAGAATAGCAGTAATAACCGCTCGCAAGTGTCAAGTGCTCCATGTCAACCCTGTGCTGAGTCGTTGAGCCCGCAATCCTTGAAGTGACTCTCTGGGTGATTCCTGCACTGATCTCAGCTTTATCCATGAGAACATTGAACTTGTTGGAATTTCTGCTCAGGTCTGTCAGCCTCCAAAGCTCGTGTTCCAAACCATTACAAACCTCTTCAGCAATGTACACTTGTGATGGGGTGGTTTGAATTCAAATATGACCCCACATTTATATTAATATGAGTATATTAATAAAATATTAATAATAAAACAACAGTAATTCTTACTCTATGTTTGCTAATTACAATTCTTATACCCTTGGATTGTCTGAATGTAGTAGTTCTAACTCTTTCAGCAGCAAATCATTTTATTTATTTTTTTTCTTTTTTTTTTTTCATTTATTTTTATTAGTTGGAGGCTAATTACTTTACAATATTGTAGTGGGTTTTGTCATACATTGACATGAATCAGCCATGGATTTACATGTATTCCCCATTCCGATCCCCCCTCCCACCTCCCTCTCTACCCAATCCCTCTGGGTCTTCCCAATGCACCAGCCCGAGCACTTGTCTTATGCATCCAACCTGCCTGGGCTGGTGATCTGTTTCACCCTTGATAGTATACATGTTTCGATGCTGTTCTCTTGAAACATCCCACCCTCGCCTTCTCCCACAGAGTCCAAAAGTCTGTTCTGTACATCTGTGTCTCTTTTTCTCTTTTGCATATAGGGTTATCGTTACCATCTTTCTAAATTCCATATATATGTGTTAGTATACTGTATTGGTCTTTATCTTTCTGGCTTACTTCACTCTGTATAATGGGCTCCAGTTTCATCCATCTCATTAGAACTGATTCAAATGAATTCTTTTTAAAGGCTGAGTAATATTCCATGGTGTATATGTACCACAGCTTCCTTATCCATTCATCTGCTGATGGGCATCTAGGTTGCTTCCATGTCCTGGCTATAATAAACAGTGCTGCGATGAACATTGGGGTGCACATGTCTCTTTCAGATCTGGTTCCTCAGTGTGTATGCCCAGAATGGATTGCGGTCATATGGCAGTTTCTATTTCCAGTTTTTTAAGAAATTCTCCACACGTGTTCTCCATTGACGGCTTACAGTTTGCATTCCCACCAAA